>NC_137834.1:22822997-23440270 GCF_948465745.1 Chenopodium album
TTTTGCAGGAGAATTAAAGTTATGAGCTAACCAGGTTGCTGACTTTACCGTAAACTCTCCATTACCAGAAAAACCCCAACAGGGTTCATCAAAAGTATCATTAACTGGCAAACGAATACCTTTAATGGTTTGAACTATGTGAGGAGGTACCACTAAAGAAAGAGCTGCAATATCCCAAGAATGATCTTCAGTAATAAATTGATCAACCGTAAGGTCTAGATTTTGAATATCAGAAATATTTAAATCTAATAAAGTAATGAAACTCGTGGAAGAACACCAATTATCTAGCCAAAAAAGAATATTAGAGCCCGATCCAACTTTCCATCTCAGCCCCTTAAGAAGAAGAGGGCGAACTTGTAAAATTTTTCTCCAAATCCAGGAGTCCTTAGCGTGGGGTTTACATTAAAAAAAAGAGCTATGTTTTAAATATTTAGCCCGAATAGTACGAACCCATAAATTATTATGATCCGAGATTAATTTGCAACCTAATTTAGCAAGGAGAGCAGAATTGATTGCTTCCGTTTTCCTTAAACCTAAACCTCCTTGACTTTTGGGTTGACAAATTTTGTCCCAAGAAATCATGGGGAGGCCATACTTATCCGGAGATTGTTTCCAAAAAAAATTACGGTTAATTTGATCCAAAGAGTTAGTGATTGTTTTAGGAAGACGCGCAGTAGTCATAGCATAAGAAGGAAGAGTTTCCAAATGACTTTGAATTAAAACAGTTTTACCTGCCTTAGAAACTGAGTTGACAGACCAGTTATTCAATTTGTTTTCTGCTTTTGCTAAAAGGTGATGAAAATTCTGTTTAGTAAAAGACGAGGAATTAAAAAGGACCCCTAAATAACGGCCAAGGAACGATTTAGGAGTCATATTGAAATAACTTGCTAAATTAACTTTTCTAGAGTTATTTACTAGCTTTGAAAAGATGATAGAGGACTTATGGAAATTAATCAATTGCCCGGACATTAAAGAAAATTCATTAAGGATATCCCTAAGATTAGCACATGCTCTAGATTTGGATTGACAAAATAATAAACTATCGTCTGCAAACAGTAAACAAGGGATGATTGGAGCAGATGGGGTAACTTTGAGACCAATGCCAGAAGATTTATCTAATGATTGATGAAGTAATTTTCGAGCAATAACTTCCATACAAATAACAAAGAGAACTGGGGATAAAGGATCCCCCTGACGTAGACCTCGAGTAGGAGTGATTAATTCTGTAGAGTTTTTATTTACAGAAATCGAGTAAGAAACCGTAGTGACACAGGACTTAATCCATGTAATCAAAGTTTCATTAAAACCAAAAGCTTTTAAAGTAGCCCATAGGAAATCACATTCAACCCGATCATAGGCTTTTTCCATATCTAATTTCAAGGCTAACCATCCTGACTTATTTTTGGACTTATTAAACATATTTAAGATTTCTTGGACTAACAAAACGTTATCTTGGATTGCTCTTTCCGGGGCAAAAGCATTTTGATATGGTCCTATAACTTTCTTTAAGAATGGTTTAATTCTATTTATTAGAAGTTTAGCTATTGCTTTATAAATTGTAGTACAAAGACTAATAGGGTGAAATTGATGATCCTTATTTGGATTGTCGGTTTTTGGAATTAGTGTAATAATCGTATGATTAAGTTGTCTTAATAAAATACCATTATGAAAAAAACCTTTTATTGCTTTACAAATATGTGTTGGTCTTTGCCCAATAAACATCCGTCATAAGCTACTCCTTTTTTTTTTTTGTTTTTTTTGGTGGTGGTTGTTTGTCAAGGGGAACTACACCAAGTTGCCAACTAGGCTGATTTTGGAGTTGTTATTACACTATTTGACCCTATTTTGGGTAAAAATTACCCATGCAACGTGGTCCAGCCAGTAGACGATATGTGTCAGCTCAAGATAAGGCCAAAATGGACCTATCCCTATTTGACACGAGGCGCTCTCAGAGTTCGGGAGAAAAGAGGGTCTTCAGGGTCCAAATCCCGAGAAAGTCGCAATGCGACGCGGCCTTTTAGTATTAGGTCAGAGTGACCTAATCAAGAGCACATTTACCAATCACCCTATAAATAGGGAGATTTCCCCCATTTTGGGGACACCTATAATTATTACAACTGCTCTACATTCTCTCACATCAGAGAAAACACTTGATCTCGGAATCCGAGAAGATCTCACATTTACCTTTTTCGTACCTTTTCATCTTGTACAACCAATACTAACTTGATCGTCGAAGGCGGAGCTCCTATCAACCGAAGTCTCCGTGTTTTGCAGGTACAAACAGCCCTGGACACCAATCTTAGTGATGTAACTCTCCCGAGGGACCAAATCACCCAAACACAGACCCTATTAGAATTTCGTATATGCGGATGACCACTTTTTATGACTAGTTATATGCGGCTGGCCACATTTAATGACTAGGGATAATGGAGTTATTTCATTGGTGTTATAGGGGTTACTCAGTTGGTGTTATAGAAGTTACTCGGTCAATGTTAGATGGGTTACTTTGTCAGTGTTATAGGGGTTAGTCGGTTAATGTTACATCAGTTACATGGTTACTTCGTTTGTATTATAAGAGTTATTTGGTCAGTATTACATGGGTCATTTTGTCAGCAATATAAGGGTTACTCGATTAATATTACAAGGGTTCGTTACTCGATTAGTGTTACAGAGATTACTTTGTTTATTTACAATCAACCATATAGTGTGGTCGGCCACACACAAGATGAGCTATGACACTATAATCTATTTGTAAGAGAAAATACAAGTTTATCTCATGATAAACAAAATATTTTTGGAAAATTCTACATAATGTCTTCAAGGATTTGAAAATTCTACATGGTAGAAGGGCAAATTTCTTTTTCAATAAAATGACCCCTAGTTTGGATTAATGCACATAGTGATCACATCATTGGCTAATTAAGTTTTTATGATGTGTGGTGGTGGCTAGGTGGTGGGCTTGGTGATGGTGTAATGTTAATTAAGGGATAGGCTACGAATTTAATTAATGAGTAAGTTGTAATTAGGTTTTTTTAATGATTGGTTAGCCACTTAGCATATAAGGTTACTATATATCTATACTAAGATAATATATTAAAAGCGTTTCTAAAAATGTCTATGTGCCATGTAGACTCCTCATTGTGCCACGTCATATACTCAATTTCTTAATACGCCATGTAATCAACTCAACTAGTGAGTAGCCCGGGCGTTGCCCCGGGTTACTACTTTTATAGTTGTGCAATTACTAATTTTAAGAGCATCTAATAGTGTGTATGTAGTATGTGTCTTTAATACTATATAGTATAATATTATTTATTGTGCAAGGTTAAGCATAATTGACAATTAGTCTAGATGGTTGAATAATAACCTTTCTTTAAAGAGGTCAAGTGTTCGAACCTTCCCATCCATATATTTTTTTCCAATATAGTTGAGACAACATGGAGTATTGCTGGTTGTGTGGATGACGTGGGATATTAAGGTGTTGAGAGGATGACGTGGCATAATAAGAAATTGAGTAAGTGACATGGAGAAATGAGGGAGTCTACGTGGCGCATAGACGTTTTTAGTAACGCCTTTTAGTATAGATTAATTAATATAGATTCTCCTTCAATATGCCATGTAACCTATGTAACCAACAATAACACTATATAATGCCTCAACTTAATCAAAAGAATATGTGGACGAAGAGGTTCGAACACTCAACCTCTAAGAAGAAAAGTCATTGTTTAACCATCTAACTAATTCTCACTTATGTTACAATCTTGCACACAAATTTATGTTATACTACAAAAGTATTGAAAACACATACAAACTATTAAATGTCTTTAAAAAAATTAACAGTTGCGTAACTAAAAAAAGTGGCAATCGGGGCAACGCCCGGGCTATACACTAGTGTTTAATTAAAACTAGGAGGTCACTTTATAGAAAAAGAAATTTGCCTAACCACCATGCATGTATAATTTCCAAATCTTTGAGGCCACTATGTAGAATTTCCTAATTATATTTATTTTAGGAAAAATTAGATATTTTAATTCCAACTTTCATCAATTTTGATAGAAAATCCCAACTTTGGATTATATTGGAATAATTCGAACATTGGGGGGTCTTCTTTTTCTTCAACCCCAAACACCGGTTACTGGTTGTATGGGTTAATATTTTTTTGGTTACAGTGACACATGTCACAAATTAGTAGGTTAAAATAATGTATAAAAAAACAAAAATAAAAAAAAATCACCAATTTTTTTTAGAAAAAAATCCACTACAAAAATC
This sequence comes from Chenopodium album, assembly GCF_948465745.1. Classification (NCBI taxonomy): domain Eukaryota; kingdom Viridiplantae; phylum Streptophyta; class Magnoliopsida; order Caryophyllales; family Amaranthaceae; genus Chenopodium; species Chenopodium album. The sequence goes on from NC_137834.1 coordinate 22,827,267, forward strand.
AGCAAATCACCCAACCCTCCACCCCGGCTCATCGGAACCCCTTACCAGTCAAACTGTAATACCCTCATGATTGCTTTATAAAGATGCATCTTCCTTTTAGGGGAGCTCATATGGTAAGATACTCCACAATTAAGCGTGCTTGACTAGGACTAGTCTTGGTATGGGTGACCTCCAAGGAAGTTTTCTTGAGGTGCTCATGAGTGAGGACAAAATACGCCGGAAGAACTTGTGTTGGTATGTGAGGACAGTTGTTGGCCCTTGTCACTACTACAAAATCTGAAAAAAAAGACCCTTAATAAAAGACCTATCATCTTAATAATGGGTCTGTTTGATGTAGGAGATCTACTATTAGAGATAACGGGTCTTTTATGTGCAATAGGTCCCACCAATTTATTTAGAGGAGAGATAAGAGACCCGTTGTGAAACCTAATGGGTCTCTTCAATGCAGGGGTCCACTAATATTGGGATGGAAAAAAACAATAGAAATCTAAGAGACCCGTTGTGAGACTAAACAGGTTTCTTACCTTATTAATTCTTTTATATTAGTATTTCGTAAATAATTTGAGCCTTTATTTCCTCTATTCCCATACCTAACCCTTATCTCTTCCCTTCTCTATAATGTCATCATAGTTATTAACGCCCCACTCTAAAACCCATATATTGAAATTCTCTTAATTATTCTAGCTATCTTCATTACCTTAATTTGTAAATATGCTTTAATGGTGATAGAAGAAGATTCAATTGAGCATGCTTTAATGGTGACGGAAGAAGAGTTAATTGTTTAAGCAGTAATTAAGAAGCAAGAGAGAGAGATTAAGAGCTCTTAGAACAACTCAAGCACCTTTCAAAGTGCAGATGAGGATTCTTTACAACCCAGAAACAACTCCAAAGATGGAGATGCTGGTAACAATGAAAACAGGTTTTTTATTCTATTTATACTCTCGAATTTTCTTCTTTTCATTATATTGATTATAATCCTTTTGTTAGATCTATTGAAAGATTATGTGATTGTGTAATTTGCGCTCTAATCATTGAGATAGATCCAGATTTTTCGAGAAAAGGTCCGAAAATCTATAGGAGAAAGGTCCGAAGATTAAAAATAACTTTTTTCATGGTGGTTGTTTTGAATTTAGATTTTTTCGTGGGTGAGTATGGTTTTAGGGGGGTTGTTGGGGTGTAGCTTTAGATTGTTTTTGGCGGTGAGGCAGTGGCGCCGGCTAGGGTATATATTTAGGAGGGTTGCTTTACAAAGGCAACCTTGCGGATGTGGGGCAATCTCTCATTGTGGATGTGTTGTTTGAATGATGCTAGGTGTGGAGACTTCTTGTTGTATTTGCTTAGAAGCAGCCTTGCAATTATCAAGCAAAAGATTATTTTCTTTATTTGATTTTTTTAGTTTAAATGTTAAATTAGATTATTTCTCTTCATTTAACTTAATATTGACTTGTTTATTGGCTCATAATTTAGCAAGATATATTTAATTTCATATAACTACATAACATTTTGCATAATTGTTCCTGCTATTGTTATATTATTGGGCATAGTTATTCCTAATATTGTTTATATCATTGAACAGGTAATGCTATTGATAATCGTGGAAGGAATACGGAGTACAAGATACACTATTAATGTATGGCTGTATGGAGTATAACTTGTAAATTATTCAATAAGCTACCACTTGTAAATTCTAGTAATTATTTTGTAAATTTCAATAATTAATATATGTGGTTTGTTGAATTACATATTCAAAATGCATTTTCAGTTTCTGCCAATTCAATAAAGCAACGAAATTCAAATTTCAAAATACGAGAATTTTTTTTTAAAAAAAAGAAGAAGAAAGAGACCCGTTATGTTGCATATGGGGTCTGTTTGATACCCCACCGAAAAGACCTGTTATGTTCAATAACGGGTCTCTTATCCTTCTAAATAATTTTTCAAAGTACTAGTTTGACAAACCTGACTTCTTAATTAACGGGTCTGTTATGTTTTTTAAACAGACCCCTCCAAAGAGGCGATTTGTTTATCTAACAGACCCCTTAGCTAGAGACCCGTTGTTTGGCGGTTTGTAAAGCATTTTTCAACGGGTCTCTTTGCTACTTTTTGTAGTAGTGTGTAGGGAATATTTAAAGCATTATCCCAAACTTGAACCCCACTGTGATCATACACTTAAGTATGGTGGCGTCCAAAGTGAAGGAAGCTAGAGCAAAAGAGTCGCCAACAAGTTTTAGGAACTTGTAAACCGTTCGCAGGGTGAAGGTTACACCCTTTAACGATCCAGGAGATCGTTAAATACAATAGGTCTGGAACCAAGACTTGAAGTTCGGGGATGAAGGTACAAATCCAATCTAAAAGAAAAATAACCTGCTCTAATAATAGGCCTCTATTTTATTCTACTCGTATTTATGTGCGCTTTCTGACTAACATGCAATCAATAGGTTAACCCTAAACCTGTTTAATCTATGTTGGTTAAATATTAATGCACAAACAAATCTATTATTGGCGATCACTTGAATTATAATCATATTATCCTAAAAATTATTATTAATTATCTTATTAAGCGTGATTACAAGTACAAATTCTCTTTAAACATGCACAAAATGTGTGATCAAGCAATAACAATAAAAATCATCAAGCAGCATAATAATCATAATAACAATTAAAATAATCATAATCATAATCATAATCATATCAACGCTAAAGCATAATAATAGCAAGATCCTAGGCATGATACTAACAAGATTAATAACAAACCCTAGCATGTCACTAAACAATAAAAATCAAAGCTTTAGCCCTAAAATGATACTAACATGAAATTAGGAAAGAAAATAAGAAGCATCATAGAAATCATAATTGATATAAGAAATTACCCTAAACATGATACTAGGAAAAGCAATAAAACATCCTAACATGATTCTAAGAATCAAAATAACAATCTAAGCATGATTTCTATATCAAGAGATCAACAAAACAATTAAAGTTCTTACTTGGATGCCTTGTATCTCTTTCTAATAACAAAATACACACGTTAGTAACTTCAAGGAAAATAATAAATCAAACAATTAAACTAAATAATTGAAATAGATATTTGGGACCAAACCCTCAGAAATACCAAACCTTTCACGTGCAGGGCGAAGGCAACTTCGAACTTGGGTAGGTGTGTCTAGTGCTAATGTACGAGGAATTGTGTTTGAGGAATTGTGTTTATAAAAGGGCTAGGCTAGAAAGAGGGAGAGAGAGAATAAGTTTTAGCTTAGAGAGAGAAAAAATAGAGAATTCTGATTAAGAATTGGTAATTGAAAAACGGAGGTCCAGGGATCCTATTTATAAGAAAATATTTCGAAATTGATAGAAACGAATCAGAGTTCGAAAAGGAATAAAACACTCTTTTGTCGCCAACGACAGAGCTCGTCGTCTTCAGGCTTCGTCGCCAGGTGACGAAACTGTTATTTGGCGATGCAGAAGGTTTTCCACGCGCTTTCAACGTGGGATCTACTTTTTGATAAAATCAAGTCGTAAAATTCGTACGAAGGGTAAAATCGTAATTTCATTTAAAACACTTCTTCTATTCCAAATAAAACTCATAAAACATAATTATCAATCCTAATCCTATTAGGATTTAAAAGAACCTTCTAGAAGATTCTAGAAAACTATAATCAATCCTAATTGCATTAGGAATGATAATTATTAATAGACCCTCCCCTAGATCATTGGGCCGCATATAAGAACCAAATAGGGCCTAGTTTAGTATTTTAGCCATAACTTCCTCATTATTCATCGAAATTAAGCTTATAATATATCGTTGGAAAGCTCTTTTCGAGCCCAATCCAACTACACCATTATTGGACCCTTGTCATGGACCAAAATAAACTGGATTGGCTATTTTTATAAAATAGAGCAGGTTTTCAAAAACAGAAAGAAAGGTTTTTATTAAAAACTAACCACCACATTAGACTTTCCACACTTTCACTTCATTCAATTATGATTTTACGCAAATGGTATTCATCATCGGGTTTGGTTTTAGGGAGACACAAATGGGTGTTTGCAGCCCTTGATGCGCATTTCGTGACCATAGGCCCTCCCTAATTTGTTTGGGGTCGGGGTGTTACACAAACCCTTGACACCAGCCACGAAACCTCCTTTACCGATAGTGGTCACAACCGTCAACCTGATCTAGCCACCATCACCACTCAAAAATCCCATTTTAAACCACCTCCCTCACTCCCGAAAATCCCCAAAAACTCCTCCACCACCATAAAAAACCTTAGCAGTTAGGGTTTTGGGGTAGGGGAGTAGTGTTTTAGGGTTTCAGGGATGCAATTTTGGGGTTTTGTGGCTACAATTTTGGTGTTACGGTGGTCGGTAATTTCTGTAGTTGCGTGTTTCCGGGAGAGGGGGAAACGACTCAAGGGGTAGGGGAGACTCGGTGGGTTGGGCTGTGGCGGTGGAGGTTAGAATGGATTGGTGGGGTGGCGGGCATGGTTGTGGTGGTGGAATTAGGGTGGATCGGTGGGGGAATGGGAAGCTAGGTGTTTTTCTTTTTTTTTTTTAACTTTTTAAAAAATTTTAGGACCAATAAGGATTTGACACGTGTCAAGTGACCTAATGTAATAGGTCATTAACTTTTTTTTTTACTTGTTAGGGATGAAGAAAAAGAGGAACCCCCAAAGTTCATATTATTCCAGAATCATCTAAAGTTGGGATTATTGTTACCAAATTCATCAAAAGTTGGGATTATTATTTCTAATTTTTTCTTTATTTTAAGGGTATAACTCATCTATGTATGAGTAACTTTGAAATTTCTGGGATTAAAGATAGTATTAACATTCACTTTGTCATGAACGGTCATTGATGGATAATGGAGTTCAAAGAGCTTCAATAGAGTTTTCAAAAGCTTCATTAAAGAAATTGAAGCTCAAAGGCGGCTTCAACGAAGGAGGATGACTACCTTACCATTTGGGATCACCTATGTCCTTTATTTCTCCCTTTATTCTTAAGTTTTATGTTTAATTCAGCGGCTTTGCCAAAAATGGTGGTGTTAGGAAGATGAAGAAGATGTTGCCAATGGATATGAAGAAAATGGTGTCATATTTGATGGAAATGGTTGGTGAAGACCAATGGGGGAAGGAGGAGGAGGAATTTTAATGGAGATAAGCAACATTTGTCTATTGAGGAAGAAATCCCGCTTCATAGTTTGGTAGCGTCATTACTGTTATTTAGATGATATACTACAAGAGGGGGTGAATTATAGTATGTTCCTAGTGCCTTTTTTCGCATAATATAAAACTGATTGCTATTAGGAACTTAGAAAATAAAAAGGGGATTTTACGAGAAAACCATCCAAGGCCTAACTAGAAGTAAAACCTCGACCCTCCAAGGGATTTCAAACCAAATCAATCCACTAAAATAGGCCAAACACTCCTAATTACAACCTATTACAATCAGACCTTTCTCACAAGTTCCTCACTGAACTTGCTACTTGATAAGACCCTATCTTACCCAACCTTAGTCCCAGGCTTATATTCCACACCTTACTCTCAATGTACTACTCACTTGGCCTCTCACTAGAAGCTCACTCGGCTTCACACTAAAAGCTAACACTTTGTACTCTTACAATTATAATAATTAATGAGAATCCTCACGAACTCTCGCACCCCAATACATAAAACGCTCAAAACCCTTTTTCCCTTTACAAGATCTCAAAGAATAACTTTAAATACATATAAATGAATAATGAGATAAAAATAATATCCTAGACACTCAAAATCTGTTTGGAACCGACTGGACGTACTGAAACAAAACCCTGATCGAAACTTTGACCAAGAAGACTGACTTAGCTTCGTGGTGAAGGATGAAACCAATAATCACGACCACTGCACTTCGTCAGCCTCAACTTTGAATAAATGCATATGAGCATATTTATAGTACACCCAAATCATTCTTTTCGTAAAAGATAAGTTTTATCAAAATGAAGGACATGCTCGCTCCGTAAAAAGTTCTCCGCTACTGATATTCCAAAGTTCAATCCTACTGAAAATCTAATATTCCACTTGAAGGCGTTCTCTCCAACCATGTCTCTCAAGGGATTGGACGTAACACTCTTCCCTACGGTGTTCCCTCTCTCCTAAGAGCATGCTTTCCAATAATGGTTTTATTCCCTATATGCCAAGCATACTGCAACTTGGAAAGATGTCACAGACAGTATCATGAATCGTTACAAGTGTAACATTCAAACCAAAACTTCTGAACGTGAACTCTCCATTCTCAAACAAAATTATAAAGAGAATGAAGGATTCACCACTTATCTGAATAGGTGGAGGGAAACGACTGCATTCTTGGTGGAGGGAACGTGAACTCTCCATTCTCAAACAAACCTATTGATTGCATGTTAGTCAAAAAGCGCACATGAATACGATCAGAATAAAGTAGAGGCCTATTATTAGGGCAGGTTCAATCTCTTTTAGGTTGGATTTGTACCTTCATCCCCAAACTTCCAGTCATGGTTCCAGACCCATTAGAGTTAACGATCTCCTAGATCGTTAAGGGGTGTAACCTTCACCCTGTGAACGGTTTACAAGTTCCTAAAACTTGTTGACGACTCTTTTGCTCTAGCTTCTTTCCCTTTGGACGCCACCGTACTTTAGTGTATGATCACATTGGGGTTCAAGTTTGGGGTAATGCTTGAAATATTGCCAACAACGGCGTAAGGTTCTCGATACAAAGACTTGCAATCTCATCATCAGACAAGTTTTTCCTCAAGCATGGAAAATTGTCGGTCGTTGCCACCTCCCAAGGAGAAGTCAGCAATTATATCACAACAATCTTCCTCTGGTGGATTTCTTCAAGTATATAAAGCTACTAAACTCATTTGCCACCGATACACTGGTGTCAAATACTATCGAACATATTTTCCACCGACACAGTGATGTCTGATACTATCGAACATATTTTCCACCGACACACTAGTGTTAGTTAACACTCTATCCCTTCACTCTTTTATCTGTGGAACTAAAACTTTTCTGCAGGGATCAGCCTATACAGAGTGATTTAGGATCGCAGAACGTCTTAAATCATTTTCTGCCCCGATCAACTACTTTGACTATCGTTTTCGAAATTGACGTTTTTACAAACTCAGTCAAAGTGGGGGCTTTTGTAGACACCTAAAAATGTCTCCCAGAAACCAAACCCGATAATGAACAACCTTTCACCGCTATTATTGGTCGGTTTGAGTACCTAATCTTTGGTGTGCTTAATCAAATTTTCTATTCAATATATTTCATAAACCAACCTAATTCTTAGCCTATTTCCCCACACCATAACTTGTTTTCCTCTTTTCATGTCCACATCACAAAACCGAGCTAATATGATTTTGTTGCTATATAATTTTTATCAACTTATTATTTGGTTGGATTGGCCTTTAAATAATTTTTCCAACAGTATATCATAAGCCCAATTCCGATTTAAAACGAAGAAGATATGAGCAAAATACTAAACCCGGCCCAAAACCGACACCCTTTCACTAAAACAGCCATATCATAAAATCTCCAATTATTTTGGCTGGATTATGATTGGGTTTTAAATTAGACTTGATAAGATTTCCAATGATATATTATATTTCTTATTCCGAGTTACGAGTCAAAAGTTATCATAGTTTTAAAAACGCGTAAAAAACTAGAATTACCGCTCAACAACTAAATTGTCGTGTCACAGCAATTGATGATGTGTCACGGTGCCTTGTACCGTGACATGGTATTCTGCATATTGTCACGGTACAAATATTTTAAATCGTGATTAGGTTTATTTAAGATCGCAGAACGTCTTAAATCATGATTAGGTTTATTTATATTTGATTTGACTAACGAATTTATTATTGAATTACTTCCAATATTAATGTTGATTCTATTATATTTTTTATGATCACCATATTGCATGTTTAAAGGGAATATGTAATTGAAAATCGCAACTAATAAGATAATTTGGACAACCGATTTAGGTTCTGTTTTAATCTTGTTATTCAATTAAGTGATCATAAATATTTTAGAATTATGTGTGTACATAAATATTCAACCAATTTAGCCTAATGTTAGTTTAAAGCGAATTGAATCTTTGTTTGCATGCCTTTGAGATCGCAGGAAATACTTTTCACAATAAGAATTGAGTAGATGCCAATGGAGGCGAATGTGACTCTATGACTCACTTCGTACCATCATCCCCGATCCTCCTTTTGTGATTCCGAACCATAAGGAGTTAGTAATCTCATGGATTATGAAAGGGGTGTAACCTTCACGGGTCTGCCTTTCGTTGTCCCTTCATTCGTGGTTGCCTTTTATGATCCGTGAATGGTTTACAAGTTCCTTAAAAACTTGTTGGCGGCTCCCTACTTTCCTTGTCCCTAATCGTATAATGTCAATTCCCACTTTCTAAGAGTTCCAAGCATATTTATAACATGCTTCATGTAGGCGCACTTTAAAAGACGCCTACAGTAGTGAATCTCGACCAAAACTTGAAAAGGATAAAAGAATATAGTGAATGTTGAGAAGCAACATCATAATGAGTAAAATACACTATAAAGTCGATACTTATGCCAACAGTGGAGGTACCCCAAAGCAGTAACACTTGAAGAATTGGCACTAACTCCACACGAGACTTGCCCCGCTCGTGCCAGCTGGCACCAATAAGAAAGCCGCGAGCCACTCCCTAACATCGCCTATGGGCTAATCCTAGAAAGTCCTCGTAGATCCACAACTGTGACAAGAATATAATCTGTAAGTTCATGAGCCAAAGAACTAAGAGAAAAACACGAGGAAAAAGGATCGTCACGTCTACAACTCTCCAAAGTCTGTAAATGGTAACAGGAGACTGATCGTTCAGTTGCCAACAACCATAACGCAAACGATGAAAATAGATTAGTATACCCTAGACTAGCCCAGCTTTAGGAGCCAATCTCACCAATCCTTTCCATATATGGCAAGTAACAGAGAAGTACGCGAGAACTCTTATCATGAGAAAGAGTCCTAAAGATGAGGATCAAGAAAAAAATTCGTACCCCCTGATCGGGTGTCGTCTCGGCAATGTCAAAGCCATGAGAAAGAACAGATGCCAGCTATGTCCGCCCACTCCAGGAACCTACCCGAGGCACTAGCTGAATCCTGATATCGTGAATGATAGGACCTAACAAATTTGCCACATCACTCGACCCCCAAGTGAGGTCGGGTATCTGCTGAATGTGTCGAGCGGTAAAGCATAGGCCGCTAATGATGCTGAAGTCAAGAGGGGTCACTGTCATCTCCCCCCAAGCGAAGTGAAAGGTGTTGGTAGTATCTTTAAAGTACTCCAACAAGGCTAGAATGACAGTCGAACCGCAAACTCGAGGGATGCGGACCTGAACTACTAGAAAAATGCTATTTGTAACGACTTATTTGTAACCAATAGTTTTTTATTAGTTACAAATACTATATTTGTAACCAACATTAGTTATGTCTGGTACAAATACATCTTATTTGTAACAGACAACATAATGTTGGTTACAAATACATCCTATTTGTAACGGATAATAGAATGTTGGTTACAAATACATTCTATTTGTAACGGACATTTTATTGTTGGTTACAAATAGGAAGGAAGGAGAACGGCCCAAAGCTCCCCAAACCCTAAATATCATACAGCCGCCCCCTTATTTATTTCTTAACTCTATAATCTCGCTCCTCCTCCCTTCTCTTTTTTCTCTCTCCTCTCGATTATGTCTATCCTCCTCCCTTTTCCTCCGTTCCTCTCTCATTTCAAATCTCTATGTCCTCCCTTTTTATTTCTCCTCTTTCCCTTAGTCTCTAAGAAATTCTCTCCTCCAAGGCATCCACGACGACCACGAGCACAAACCGCTAAACAACCGAGCATCCAATGTCAAAGCAACCCTTTGTTGTCGACCGTGGTTTTTGAATTTTAGATCTTAGTTTAATTTAGATTAGACATTAGATGTAGGTTTGTTTATTTTAAATTCTAATTGTAATTATTTTTTTTGATGTAATTGTAATTTTAATTTATAATTATTTCTTCCTTTCGATTTTTTGGACTTTTTTATGTACATAAGTTCTGTTAATTTTAGATTTTTTTGTTTAATTTTTAGATAATTGTGTTTTAATTTTGTAATATATGTGTATAATTTTTAGGTTTTTTATTTATATGATAAATATGTTTTTAGTGTGTTTGGTGGTGGCGTTTAGTTTGTATAGGTGGTGTTTGGTTTGTATTGGTGGTGTTTGTGGCGATCATGGGTGGGGGAGAAGCGATATGTGTTAGGATGGTGGGATTCGTGGGTAGATGGAAGCTCAGGGTCGTCGGTGGATGGGGGTTGTGGGTCGTCGGTGGTGGATTCAAGTTCCACGACACATTTCAACCTAGCATCATTTGCTAGTTGAGTAGTGGAGGTGGGTTTGGGTGTCGGTGTCGGTGGTGGATTCGTCGGTGTGTTGTGGGGGCAGTGGGACGGGGTTCACCTATTTATTTTTACCTTTTTTTTGGTTGTTGAACTGGTGCCCTTAATAATACTACTACTACTACTACTACTACTACTACTACTACTACTAATAATAATAATAATAATAATAATAATAATAATAATAATAATAATAATAATAATAATAATAATAATAATAATAATAATAATAATAATAATAATAATAATAATAATAATAATAATAATAATGATAATAATAATAATAATAATAATAATAATAATAATAATATGGGTTCATTCCCTTCTCCTTTTCTTCGTTTGGTGAATTAGAGAAGGAGGCTATTGCGTTGCTTAAGCGAATTCAGAGGTTCTCGACGACGCAAGACATTGGAGCACGTGCTGCAGCTCATATTTTTACTAGGGTAGGCTTTGCTATAGCTAGAGGAGTGGGGGCCCAGATTGTATCTCGGCTTCCCACTAATTTATTGTAGGTTGTATGACTTTTTGTTTTTGAGATAATAATAATAATAATAATAATAATAATAATAATAATAATAATAATAATAATAATAATAATAATAATAATAATAATAACAATAATAATAATAATAATAATAACAATAATAACAATAATAACATAATAATAATAATAATAATAATAATAATAATAATAATAATAATAATAATAATAATAATAATAATAATAATAATAATAATAATAATAATAATAATAATAACAACAATAATAATAATGAAAGTTGCATGGACCTAGCATTTGCTAGGTTTTTTTTTTAATATCGAAAATGAGCATTTGTAACCAACAATTAACATGTCCGTTACAACTAGGTACCTATTTGTAACTGACATATCAATTGTGGGTTACAAATATTTACCTATTTGTAACTAACAATTGAATTGTTAGTTACGAATAGGTACCCATTTGTAATGGACAATGTCCGTTACAACTGACAGGACTATTTATAACCCCCAATACTTGTAACAGCCAATGTTGGTTACAAAAAGCCCGTTTTTGTTAGTTACAAATACGTTTTTTCTACTAGTGCTGAAACCGCCGAGTAGAAATCACCCAGACCTGTGGACTCTCACAAGGCGTTAGAAGCGGGATCCCCATGATGAGACTGTATAGTCGGGGAATCAGGTCTTCTGCTCCCGAACCATGATGGCAAAGTACACCATCAACTAATCCAGCAAGCGGACGATGAGAAATGTGGTTCTCACGACAGAAAACCAACTCATCTGGTGTCCCCGACAGTAGAGTCCACATACTCCTACTCGTAGAAGGTCGGGGCTCAAGCTCTAAAGTCTCGTCCTCATCCTCAGGAACGGAGGAGTATCCTCCCTCAAGGCCCGACGTTGGCCACGAACAGAAACTTCTTGGTCTCGTCGTCTAGGCAAACTATTTTGTTCAAAAAGATAAAAATCTAATACTTCCTCCGTTAACTATTATTTGCAACAAATGGGGTGTTTGCGGACTCCTAGGCAAAATTTGTTTGTGAGTGTAAAATGGAGAGAGAAAAAGTTGAGTGCATGTGATGAGGAGAGAGATAGAGAGAAATGATAACCTAAAAAGGAAAGAAAACATTTGTTGCACATAATAGTTAGCATCCATTTATAGTATATGTTGCAAATAATAGTTAATGGAGGAAGTACTTAGCATCATTTCCTAAGTTATTTAGCTATTTACTCAAAACAACTTAAGGGCTACCTAAATTTGCACTTCTTGTCATACGCTAAATTTTTACCTCAAGGCTAAAAATTAGCAAAATAACGGAATCGTTTCTAGTACTTAGTTTCTCCATGACAAACTAATACTACAGTTCTCCTAGCCGCATGAAACTATGTTCTCCATGACAATGTAGTACATGTACAAAATACAGCGTGTTTCAAAATTGCACAAAAACAACATATCTACACATCAAAGCATATTTGACAAGATCTACATCAATTACATTATCAAGTCAAGTGCAAAAGCAACAAGAACAACATGAAGAACACCATTCACGTACAAGTAGTACACAAAAATGGCGATTTGCTCATTTCTTCACCAAATCATGCAAACTTGGTCTCAAATTTCTCACAAACCAATATACATTCATAAACAAACAAATTCATGGCAAAAATTTCAACATAAAAGCTCAAAATCCAAAACCCCCAATTCAATTTTACAAGGGTTCCACACGAAAATCACCCATTTTCTGCAAAATTCTAAGGGAAAGTTGAATAAAATTACATGGAGTAGTGCAGAAATGTGAAAATGAGGAGTTTTGCAAAAAAATTTGAGCAAAATCGGGCAAAATATGAGTGAAAACAGTGAAGAACAACAACAGTGAACATAGAGAACTCGAACAGTGAAATGAAACTGAAATGAAAAAAAATCATGCGTGTTCGAATTTAAAACAAGAGGAAAAATGATGTGACACGATATGTGCACCGCGTGATGGAACGAAATGCCACGTAACAACATCTAATACCGTGTCACGACATACTACACCTTTACGCGGCAGACGCACGTGTCCAGCAACCTTTAGGAATCTTTCAACAAATATTCCTGGCGTCCTTTGACCAGTTTGAATGGGTTTTCACAACATTTTTGCAATTATTTCTTCGCCAAAAACTCACGAGAAATTCTAACTAATATTTAAATGGTAACCATTTTGCCATTAGCAAGTATCAAAGTAATATTTCCATCATTTTGAGCTCCTAATACGGTCGAATATACTCAGCTTGAAGGTCTAATCATCTACAACCCATGTTCGGGGTTAAGCGAACCATTTATGGCCCACGTTTGGGGATAAGCAAACCATTTACAACCCAAGTTCAAGGATAAGCGAACCATCTTCAGCCAACGTTCAGGGACGATCGAACTCTTACCATCTACAACCCACGTTTGGGGTCAATCAAACCATCATTATTTTTCGAACACCGGTGATCATCTCCCAAAGCAAAGGCGATTCACGTTGCAAGGTTCTCAAGACATAGAGACTTCCAATCTCATCATCAGATAAGCTTTTCTCGAGGTGTGGAAAATTGTTGGTCGTTGTCACATCTCAAGGCGAAGAAGTCATTAAAAATATCATCTAACAACATTCCGCAAGTGCGGAATAATATCACAACAGTTTTCATCCAGTTGATTTCTAGAGGCATAGAAAATTACCAAATATATTTGTCACTAATACACTGGTGTCATATACTACCAAACATATTTGTCACCGAAACACTGGTGTTAGACAAGAATTTTATCTCTTGACTCTTTTATCTGTGGAACTAACACTTTTCTGCAGGTATCAGCGTATACAAGGTCATTTAGGATTACAGAATGTGTTAAATCATTCTCTGTCCCTATCGACTACTTTGTCTATCATTTTCAAAACTAACGTTTCTACAAACTCAGTCAAAGTGGGGGCTTCTGTAAGCACCTAAAAATGTCTCCCCAAAATCAAACCCTATGATGAACAACCTTTCACTGCCATTATTGGGCGAGTCAAGTACATAATCTCGAGAGTGCTTAAAATCCATGTTCAGTCGAACACAGCTTATAAAACAATTAACAAATCAGTCCTAATGTTTTGTCCAATTCATATTTTAGCCTAAACCCCTTTTAATTCATTTTGTGTTTTTTTTTTTATTAATTTAGCCCGATTAATAAATAATAAGTCTAAATAAGCCCGAATCTCTTAAACGACACTTAAAAAACCACGTAATTAATAATTAAGAATAAGGTTTTAAATGAATCTAGACAGATCTAAGGCAGAGCTGAACACCGTGTCACGGTATACATACCGCGTGATGGTGATGTACACCATGTCACGGTATCCAGCACCGTGTCACAGCACACATGTCGTGACGCGCCGTTCAGTTAGGGTATTTTTGCGGCGCCTTATTATTTTAGGGTTTCGTGCATCACCCTATTCATTTCCTTTATAAATACGAGGCTGATTTCCTCAGTTTTGGGGCATCAAATCATTCTCTTTTCTCTCTTAATTCTATGCTCTAGCCTAAACATTAGCCTACCTTATTCTTCCAAAATACTTCCCTTAAGCACTCTAAAGAGTATGTACTTTACCCGTAGTTCTACACTTAAATCAGGGCGTGAAAGGTAGAAATTTTTGAGGGTTTGATCACAAATCAACTCTAGTTTATTTTAATTATTGCTTATTAATTTTCCTTATAGTTCTAATGTGTTTATTGTTTTATAGTTGCAAGCAAACAAAATCAAAGTAAGGAATCATGATCCTATTATTTTTATAACGGATTACAAGTTCCTTAAAAACTTATTGGGCTATTGGCGGCTCCCACTACTAAAATTCGGCCAATTTGCGACCGTTTTTCTACGACTGTCATGAAAACGGTGGCAAAATATGAAATTTGCGACCGGTTTAAAGCGATCGCAGATTGGCGACTGTTTTTAAAGTGGTCGCAGATTTGCGACCGTTTTTAAAGTGGTCGCAGATTTGCGACCGTTTTTGGGTTATAAAACGGTTGCAAAGGTATTTAAATAATTATCAAAAATAAAATACATGTCAAAAATATTTCAAAATAAAATAAATGTTGTTGCGACCGTTAGTAGTGGTCGCAAAATGCTACAATTGCGACCGTTTGAGATACGGTCGCAAAATTACGATCGCTAATATTGGTCGCAAAAGATCTATTTTTTTTTATAAAAAAGGGTAGTATAAAAGCGGAGTATACCCTAACCCTAATAGAGTAACAGCCTCCTCTTCCCCTCTCTCATTTTCATTTCTCTCTCTTCTCACGCCTCTCTCCTCTTCCCATGTCTCTCTTTCCTCTTCTTCTTTCCCCGACCTATTTCCTCTTCTCTTTCCTCTTCTTCTTTCCCCGACCTTTTTCCTCTTATACTTTTCCTTTATTCTCTTCTGCTCCTCCCTCCGTCTGGGCAATAAACATTCCTTATTCAACGATTAACAAACGAATTATGGTATTAATGGTCAAATTTGACCATAAAAATTCCAGATCTGGAGGTTTTGTGGTCGAATTCGACCATATGAACCATTAGAGGAAAAAAATATTGATAAAGGTGGGTTTAATTTATGTTTTTTTCGATTTATGAGGGTTTTATTTCGTCTTTGTTGGATTTTTTGGTTGGATTTTTTGTTCAAATTTGTTGGTTTAATTGTTGTGGGTTTTTTTTTGGGGTATAATTATTGGGTTGAATTTTTGGGCGATTTTTTTTGGTTTGATTTTTGTTAATATAACTTCGTATGCTTGATTTTCGTTTCGAATTTTGGGTTGATTTTTTTTAATTTTATTTCGGGTTTGATTTTATTGTTGATAATGGTTTGATAATTGTTTTATTTTCGATTTTGTGGTTTATTACTTTTATTAATTCGAATTTCCATGTTTTATTCATTCAAATTTTGTCTATTTTTTTCGTTTGAATTTTCGTTTGAATTTTTTGGTTTTTTTGGGGTTTGATTTTATCAGTGTTTTGGGTTGATTTTTGTTGGTTTTCGTGTCCCTAATCGTATATGTTAATTCCCACTTCCTATGACTGCCAAGCATAATCACAACATGCTTAATTTAGGCGCATTTTGAACGACGCCTAAAGGTAGGTAGTTTCGGAAGTTTTGTCGTGGAAACTTATAACTTATCATTGTTCTAAATTTTGAAGAAAAATTTTAGGATGGTTACTTAACCCTTTGTTTATCCAAGCCTTGTCAGTGTATATGTTTTTTACATTCATTAAAAGGTTGTTGATTCCTTAGCTAATTTGAGTTATAGTTTTGAGGGGTTTGGCTTGATGAGTAATTGAGTACCCACAAGGCCACAAGAAGTGTATGCCGCAATTTGTAATGATTTAATTTTTTTTTCTTAATAATAATGTTCAGCTTTGGTTTGTGTCAAAATAAAAATTTATGTTTCCATAATTAACTTGGGCATTTTTGACAATATTTAATTGTTTAATTTAATTGAAATTGTGACTTGATTTAATAAATAAATAAAAAGTGTGATATAAAAAGTTTTTTAGTCCCAAATTGCATCCTCTTCCTCCACAAAACCCAAAATCATCCTCCACAAAATTCACCTCGTGAACTGATAGGTAAGCGGTCGATGAGCGACAGTGACCCAACACCCTTAAAATCCTGGATTCACCACTGCACGATCTAATGACTAGGTCAAAGTGGCGCACTACATGCCTTACACAATACCAATATACAAATATCAAAATCACATATGTTAGTAAAAAAAAAATCACATATATTAGTTCCCTAAGGTTCACACACCACTCTCACACAAAGACACTTTTGGGTGAGAGATTGGAGTCACATAAACTTATTCCCAAAAAAGAGGAATGTGTTTAACTTAATGTGTTTGATGTAATCTTGTTTTTTTCTCAATATTTCCAACCATTGAAATATATAATAGAAGATGGGATAATCAAGAGTTGAAGAATCCAATGAGACAAAAATATAAAATTAGAAAAAATAGATAATAATTAACCCTTTAAAACATTCCATTAATTAAGGGTGTTATGGGGTAATTACAAAGGAATATGAAGTGAAAGAGACGTTGGTAATATCAACTTTTCTCTCACGCCCTGTAGGGCGAGCTCCGCCTGAAGAAACGCCCAATAGGGCGAGCTCCCGCCCAGTGACGCACCCGACAAGGAAAGATCCCGCTCGGTAGGGCGAACGAACGACAAAAATCAACTTTACTCTCACACCTAATCGGGCGGTCACCCGCCCGATCGGGCGCCCGAATTTATCAAAAACACTTGTTCTCGCTCCCGGTCAAGCGAGCTCTGCCCAATAAGGCGAGAGATCAACTTTCCTCTCTTTAATCCAACAATACTTATATAGAAAAGCAAGCAATATCACAAAATAAACTACTAGAAACAATAATTGTAACTTCAACCTTGAGTTTATAAAATCAAAATAATTGGAATTTCTTAACACAACATAGTGATTTGAATTGGCCCACAAAAGGCCTAACAAAAGTCATAATTAACATCAAGTGAACACAAATATAAGTAATGAAAGCACCCTTGAAGTTGATTATATGGTGTAGTATTTCATTAAAACTTTAAGTTGCTAGTTTATCTGGTACATGAATTTTTTCTGCAATCTCAGGGTTAAAACCGTTTAAAGAGATATAGAATAGGGTATAGAAATAAGTAAAGTCTAAAAGAGAAAAAATTGTAGCAAATTCAATAACAAATTGTTAAGTATGAGTCTGGGCCGCACCCACAACTAATAGAGAAATAGTCCAATTCACAAGTCCAAAGGAGGTTCCATCATTCCAAAACCATATGACAATAGAAGGAGTAGCTCCTTACCCTTATAACATGAGTCTGGGCCACACCCACAACCAAGAGCCGAGAGAGAGAGAGAGTCCAATCCAAAAGTCTAAATGAGGTTCCATCATCCGAAAATATATGACAATAGGAGGAGTAGCCCCTTACCCTTATAACGTGTTTAAATTTCTCTTTCTTTCTCTCTTTATTTTTTTTTCTTAATGTGGGACACTAATTGTCTTATATGTGTTGTTTAGAAAATTTATGCTTCAACCCTCCCCCTCACATATAGGGTCCCTCGAATCTCATATCATGTAATGTTTCATGGGCTAGAGAGCATGTTTCAACTCCCCCTTACATGGACTAATAGGTCCTAATTTAAACACAGTTTAGGTGCATATCTACACTCAATTGCTTATGGATTTCAAGGTCTAAGGTGAATTTTTACATTATTTGCTTTGGTTATGCTCTACTACTCTCCGTTTGTGTGTTTTGATGAATTTCAGTTGATTTAGATGCAAACGGATTATGGTTGGCTAATAATAATAATAATAATAATAATAATAATAATAATAATAATAATAATAATAATAATAATAATAATAATAATAATAATAATAATAATAATAATAATAATAATAATAATAATAATAATAATAATAATAATAATAATAATAATAATAATAATAATAATAATAATAATAATAATAATAATAATAATAATAATAATAATAATAATAATAATAATAAGATGCTTTGAGTCTGTTTAATGGCGCGGTGGATTCTGATTTTTTTAAGTAATCCTAGTGAAGTCGCTGCCCCGAAACTCATGAAGAAATTGGCATATATATATTTCACGAAGGTTACCGATTTTGCAAAATCCACCTTTTCATTATCCCCTCGTCTATCAGAATTGTGGAAATCTCAGCAGGGAGATCACACGTCTGCTTGGGTTCGGGCCATTCCTATTTTAGGATTGGGTCAGGCTATGAACGCAAAGACTTACCGATGTGTGTTATGCTACCGATTGGGTGTTCCGTTATTCTCTGCCTCAACACTTTGCTTTGCTTGTTCGAGGGTTTTTCCAGGGGATATTTTTGGCGATCACGCGGTGTCGTGTGCTGGTATCGTGGGTATTAAACATAGACATAATGTTGCTCGAGATACCCTAGTTGATGTTTGCTATCGTTCTAGGATTTCAACATGGAAAGAGGTTGACATTGGGTTATCTGGAGGGAACGACGAGGCCCTCAGACCTGCTGATGTGTTACTTTATTCTTGGGATCGTGGTCGCGATGTCTGTGTAGATTTGACATGATCTTCTCCTTTGACACAGTCAGGGCTATCTGACTTTATCCTTTGACGGGGTGCGGCTGATGCAACTCATCGAAAGCGGGTTAAGTATGAGGCTCGTTGTCAAGAGATTGGATATGAGTTCATTCCCTTCTCCTTTTCTTCGTTTGGTGAATTAGAGAAGGAGGTTGTTGCGTTGCTTAAGCAAGTTTAGAAGTTCTTGACGATGCAAGACATTGAAGCACATGCTGCAGCTCATATTTTTACTAGGGTAGGCTTTGCTATAGCTAGAGGAGTGGGGGTCCAGATTGTATCTCTGCTTCCCACTAATTTAGTGTAGGTTGTATGACTTTTGTTTTTGAGATATAATAATAATACAAATAATAATAATAATAATAATAATAATAATAATAATAATAATAATAATAATAATAATAATAATAATAATAATAATAATAATAATAATAATAATAATGGATTATGAAGCTACGTCTCTCAAGGGTCTCATATCATGTCTTCTAGAGGAAATAAGGATAGAAAGAAGTAAAGGCGTTAATGAAAAACTTGACGAATATGAGTCCCATACACTATTTTGATCATAACTTTTTATATACAAATGATATTGGAGTTGTTAAAATTGCATTGGAAAGTAGACTTCAAGAGCTTTCCAACGATATATTACACAGCTCAAACAAAGATCTAAAGCTCAGTTATGACCGTTTTAAGAAGAGTTACATGTGCAGTAGCGAGACACTACGGACGTGCCTCATGCTAGCACGTCCGTGCAAGAATGAATAAATCATCTTATTAGCGGATTATTTTCCTAATTCTATCCTAATTTCTAGATTTATTATAAATACTTCTTAGCTTTATTAACCCCACTACCCTATTAGTTTAGAACCCTAGTTTTCTCTCTAGTTTTATTTTATTAATTCAAGTATTTTATTTTCTTGTTTTTTTTTTTTTTTTTATGTTTATTTTTGTTTTATTATGTTAGAGTAGATTATTATTCAAGGGTTAGATTTAACCCTATATATCCATTATTGATACTTGATTTTGTTCTTTTAAATTCTCATTTAAGTATTTATATTGTTCATGCTTAATTGGTTGTGCTATGCCAATACTAGATTAGAGATAATTAGAATTGTTATTATTCCTTTGTTTTAATCGCAACGAGAGTTGGGTTTTAACGGATTTGAATAGATCAACTAAGGGTTTGAAGTTCATCATGAGAATAGTTGAATGAATGATTAGGAAGTTAGAGTAATGTGCTTAATGTCTCTAATTTGCATGATTCCATGAGAATAGGCTTGATTGTGATAGGGGAAGCTATTGATAACTTGAGAGAGACCTTTGGTATTTTCTAGGGATTACTTTTCCTTATGAACATATAATTAATTATTTGGGGTAAGAATTTGTCTTTATTGATAATATTAGTGGTGATACTTAATTTTAGATATTTTTATTATTATTTGATTCGTTATTTAATCCATCATTCTATCTCTTATTTAATCCATCATTCTATCTCTTATTTAGTTTTGGCATTGGTAAAAGTTGATTATTAAACAACCTTCTCTCTGTGGGATCGACCCTAACTTACCCTACTACATAATTAGGAGAATTAGTTAGATATTATTTTTGTTAGGTGTGCGACTGCTTATCATGGACCCACTCAAATTGGCCTAGTGTACTCATCACTCATGTCATTAAAGGTTTAAAAACCGTAAGCCTGACTTTGATACCATGAATAATTTTATAAACCTTTTATATTCTTGATGCTTCTCATTGATGAACGTCAAGGAAAATATAATACAAAGTGGAACCCATTACCAAACCTTATGCATATCCCTACAAATATGGAAAATATATGATTAGGAAACAATATGATATCTTCCAATATTATCATAATTATCCAATGATATAGTCCCAAAATATTCTCCCAAAACTTACTCCTAAAGTATCACAACATTCTCCCTCAAGTTGGAGCATGAGATTTATGAATGCCCAAATTAGAGAGAAGAAAATCAAATTTTCTCTTGTTAAGAGTTATTGTATATATCTGCGTATTGTGACTTTGTAGGAGCATATGACAAAGATATCAAACCTTCATTTATCGCATCACAGACAAAGTAACAATCAACCTTGATTTGCTTGGTGTGTTCGTGAAAATGCCAGATTCTTAGCTATGTGAATAGCAGACTTACTATTACAAAACAATTTGATTGCTTTAGGATGGTGCACACCTAGTCTCAACAACAAACCTTTGAGCCACTGTAATTCACAAGTGACCGCTTGCCATGGAACAATATTCGGCCTTTGCCGAAGAGTGAGACAATGTGTGCTACTTCTTTAATTTGTCTTCAATTCCAAGATACAGGAGACTTACCAAGAAACATTAGTCAACTTGTTAAAGACCTATGAGTGAGAGGACATGCCACCTAATTGAAATCACAATCATGTAACTTCAAATCGCAATCAACATGTAATGACACGGTGTACCCTTTTAAGTAGCGCACCACTTGAAGTGTCGCTTCCCAATGTCTAATATGAGGGAGATGATACACATAGACTTAGTCTATGTGTATCCCCACATAGACATCCAATATCTTTTTGACAACTCACCATTCATCAAAAACATAAAAGCGGGATTTAAAAGCGGTAAAAGTTTAATAAAGTCCGCCATTATTGTAGAAAGAAGAGGGAAATTTAGCGCTCAAATGCAGTGAAAATTGTTAGTGCTGAAATTTCATAAAAATTTAATCTCAACATCCCAATTTAGTTTGTTAAATGTTGAGCAACCATTAATGGCTAATGAAGTTGAAGGTATTCTCAAAATTTTTAGAATAGGAGTCAAACAACATTCATCTTCTTGTTGCCATGGGTAATCTAAATTTGAGGTAACTTAAAAATAAAATACAAATTATCAACTTGAATTACTAATTGAACCATAACTTTCATTATTTATATGGTTGTAAGTTATTAATAGAATTTGATACAGTTGAAGAAATAGGTTTTGCAATGAACTTTTATTGATTTTACTTAAAGTTTGATGGTGATTATTGTAAATTAGTGATTAAATACACCGTATTTGAAGATAAGGACCATTAGAATGTTGATATATAATGGTTATTGGTTAGATATATTTTAGCTTAGCAAATTGTGAATTTATAAAACATGTTGTAATTATGTTAGTGTCACATGAATTTTTTTAGTATCAATTTGATTAATGTTGGTATAATTGTATGAAATTTGGTATCATTATTAAGAAATATAATTATATGAGCAGCATAAGCTATATATCAAGTATTTTGTGATAATTGTAGAGAATTTTTATCTTAAGGCAAATTTGTATTGAAAAGGACCGTGTGTTATTATTATGATGATCTTAGTGAAGTTTTCTAATGGAGAGTGGGGAGGAAGAGGAAGATCTTCAAATAGCTCACGCCCCAAAAGTTGTAATGGAGTGTGAAGAGGAGAGGAGGGGGGTCAGCCGATGGTGGAGATGGGTCGCTAGGGGTGGGGGAGTTTTGAACGGCGACTCATCAGGTGGGGGAGAACGGATACTGACAAGGTGATAATGACTGGGTAGTGGAGGTGATGGTAAGTTTTTTTTTTTTTATAAACTAATTTAATTGTTAAATAATTAATTAAGTAAAAGGTAATTAGAAGAAATGGGGGGAATTAGAGGGTAATTAAATGAATTAGAGGTTCTTGGTTGTCTTTAACAAAAAAGAACAATTACGTTTTAACTTGCCAAATATATTTTTAAGGTTTTTCTGAGAAGAATGTTGCTATAAAAGATTTTTTTAACAAATTTTTCTAATAAAAAAAACAATGGTGTAATTATAAAATAAACTACTAATGACATAAATAACGTATTTATATAATCATATTAGACTTGAATAAAACTTTTTAGATACGACTGGAACTTTAATGGAACTTTATTAAACCTTATCTGACGCAACTAAAATGTATTAAAAGTTATTAAGCACATTAAATCTGATAAAATCCTATCGAAATTTATTTGAACCGACCTAAACTTATTTAGTGAACATAACACACCATTAATAGGTAAATTACTTTAATAACTCATAGTTGTCCAATGAATTCTACTTACATTATAATTACTGCCTCATTCCTTGTGCTTGAAATCTTCTCTATTTGCATGCAAAATTTTCTTAGATTAATAACACAAAGTTTCATATGTGGCTGATCACACCGTGTAGCCGGAGTTACTTGGTTGGGGCTTACTAGTCGATTAGTCATGGTCTGGGTTATTTGGTTAGTCGGGGGTCACTTATTCATGGTTTGCTCAATCAAAGGTTACCTGGTCGACGTTTTGATAGGTGTCATCCAACCACACTAAAAACTCGTTGTTTTCTATGTGTAATTGTAAAATATTAAATTGATTTTGGGAGGAAAAGATATCTTTACATTAATATTATTTTTTAAACATAAAATATATTAAAAATTTGGAATGATATATAATTTAAATGATTATTAAACTAGTTCACAATAATATTCTTAAAACTTATTTTAATAATATTATTCTGGACCAAAGTCCACCTAACATATTGTTGAACATGTTGACCCTAATTTTAACATAGTAACCTTTATTTAAACTTATGTGACCTTTAATAGTATTGTTATGTCACTACTAGAAAACAGACAAATGACGACGGAAATTTTCCGTCGGAAACATCCCGTTTTCCGTCGGAAAACCCGTTTCCGACAGAAATTCCGTCGGAACTAGTTGTCGGAAAACCTTTGGTCGGAAAATGGCCCTTTTTCGACGGAATTTCCGTCAGAACCACTATTCCGACGGAATTTCCAACGGAATTCAGTCCGCCGAAGTTATTTTAAGGCCTGAAATAGTCCGTCAGAAATGTACGACGGACTGTATTCCGCCGGAAAGTCCGTCGCACATTTCCGACGAAAATTCCGTCGGAAAATGCTTTTAAAAATAACAAAAAAAATACCTACCCCCACAAGCAGCCATCATCCCACGGCACTAGCCACTACCCTAGCCCACCTAACCCGTATCTTCACCCACTACCCAACTATAGGGAATATTTCAAGCATTACCCCAAACTTAAACCCCACTGTGATCATACACTTAAGCATAGTGGCGTCCAAAGCGAAGGAAGCTAGAGCAAAAGAGTCGCCAACAAGTTTTAGGAACTTGTAAACCGTTCACAGGGTGAAGGTTACACCCCTTAACGATCCAGGAGATCGTTAACTCCAATAGGTCTGGAACCATGATTGGAAGTTTGGGGATGAAGGTACAAATCCAACCTAAAAGAGATTGAACCTGCCCTAATAATAGGCCTCTACTTTATTCTTCTTGTATTCATGTGCGCTTTCAATAGGTTAACCCTAAACCTGTTTAGTCTATGTTGGTTGAATATTAATGTACAAATAAAACTATTATTGGTGATCACTTGAATTATAATCAAATTAACCCTAAACAAGATTATTAATTATCTTATTAAGCGTAATTACAAGTACCAAAATTCCCTTTAAACATGCATAAAAGCCGTAATCAAGCAATAACAATAGATGAGAATCAAGCAACATGATCATAATAAATTATAACAATTATAATAATCATAATAATTATAAAAATAATCATGATGTTAAAGCATAATAATAGCAAGATCCTAGGCATGATACTAACAAGATTAATAACAAACACTAGCATGTCACTAAACATTAAAGATCAAATATATAGTCCTAACATGATACTAACATGAATATTAGAAAAGGCAATAAAAGGCATCATGGAAATCATAATTGACATTATATTCTTTACCCTAAACATGATACTAGGAACTTATTGTTGTCACTCTAAACATCAAATTAAGAAAAGTATCCTAACATGATACTAGGAAACAAAATAGGAACCTAAACATGATTTCTATATCATGATATCAATAAAACAATTAAAGCACTTACTTGGATGCCTCGTACCTCTTTCTAATAACAAAATACACACGTTAGTAACTTCAAGGAAAATAATAAAATTAAAAAATTAAATTAAATAATTGAGATTATGGACCAAACCCTCAGAAATCAATCCTTTCACGTCTAGGGCGAAGGCAACTTCGAATTATGCTAGGTGTATCTCGATCTTGTGAATGCGGAATTTTGTTTGAGAGAAAGCTAGTTTAGAAAAGAGAGAGAGAGAGAATATATCAAGAATTTCTTTATGAGAGTTGGTGATTCAAAACGGAGGTTTTAGGAGGCTATTTATAAAGAAAATCAGATGGATATGATAAAAAAAAAAAGAATCAGAGTTTCGAAAAGAATAAAACACGATGCTGTCGCCAAACACGCCTCTGTCGCCAGACGACAGGGCTATCGCCAAGCGCCAGACGTGTCGACGCGACACCAGGTCTGTCCCCAGGCGACAGGCTGTAGTTGCGGCGCTGCAATCAGTTTTTCCACGCGTTTTCTTATTTTGAAAAAATTTAAGCGTACTAGGGGTAAAACTGTAATTTCCTTTAAAACACTTCTTTTATTCTAAATAAAACTCTTAAAACTCAATTATCAATGCTAATCAAATTAGGATCCAAAAGAACCTTCTAGAAGATCCTAGAAGACTATAACCAATCCTAATTATATTAGGAATAATAAACCATAATAGGCCCTCCTCTAGATCATTGGGCCGCATATAAAAATCAAACCGGACCCGGTTTAGTAATCTGGCCATAACTTCCTCATTATTCATCGGAATTGGGCTTATAATATATCGATGGAAAGATCTTTTTGAACCCGACCCAACTACACCATTATTGGACCCTTCCCATGGACCAAACTAAACTGGATTGGCTATTTTCAAAAACCAAGAGAAAGAAAAGAATTAAAAACTAACCGCAACACTAGACTTTCCACACTTTCACTTCATTCGATTATGATTCGACGTGAAAGGTACGCATCACTTGGTTTGGTTTTGGGGAGACACAAATGGGTGTCTACACTAACACACCAAAACCCACCTAACCAAACCAGACCCCCCTAACCCTACCTCCATAGCACCACCCACCACCCACCACCCAACCCACCTAACCCGTACCACCACCAATACCAAACCAGAACCCACAAACCAAAACAGGTCCCCTAACCCTAAACAACCAGACCCACCACCTTAACCTACCCCACCTAACCTTAGCCCAGATCTACAACCCTAACCCTCATAAATTCGGCCGAACCCCCCAACCTAGGCAAACCACCACCACCGTGGCTGCCGAATACCACAATCACCACCAAAAATTAACAAAAAAAAAAATTAAAGAAAGAAAATTGAAATAAAATAATATACATACCTTAATTCGACCAAACATGACCTCGAAATTTGGTTTAAGAGGTCAAATTCGACCATAAAAACTCTATCATGGTCGAATTTGACCCAAAAACCTTTGTTTTCAACTTGAGAAGAGAGAAAAAGGGCGAAAACAGATGAAATTGTTGTCGGTGATGGTGATGTTGTTGATGTCGGTGGTGAAATCAGTGGTGAGTGTTTCCGTTGGTGGTGGGGGATACTCAATTTTCGACAGAGAGGAAAGTAGAAGAGCGAAAGAGGAGAAGAACGAGAGAGGAGAAGAGAACGAGAGGAGAGAGGAGAAGAGAACGACAGAGAAGGAAAAAGAGGGAGAATGAAGAGGAAAGAGGATAAGGAGAGGAGAGAGAAGAGGAAAAGAGGCGTAAAGTGTGTAGGGTTTTTAGAATTTGGGTTTTTAGAATTTGGGTTTTTTTTTTTAAAAAAAATATATATATATATATATATATATATGCCGACGGATCCGTCGGAAATTTCCGACGGACTATAAATCCGTCGGAAAAGACATTTTCCGACGGAATTTTCCGTCAGAACACACATATATTCCGACGGAATTGTTTAATTCGTCGGAAATTTTAACTTTTCCGACGGAATAATGTGTCCGTCGGAACCAGTCCGTCACTATTTTCCTGTATTCTAGTAGTGTGTTTAGTTCACCTTATTTCTTAGTAAGGGCATAGTAAGGTCATGTTTAATTCACCTTATTTTTACTTATTTCAAAGCCGATCAGAATAATAAATTTAAATAAGAAAAAAAATAAAATTATATTATGTGACCTTTCTTCCGTTTCTTTATAAATGCAACACACACTTTATCACGGTATTTAAAAAAGTGGACCTCACATGATATAATACATTTATAATGGGGTTAAGAAGTTGTTAGGAGTATAATTTAGTGGGCTATGAGCTATAAATAAAGATGATAGTATAATTTTCACCATAAAAACCTTTCTTTTATAATGTGTTGCAATTATTGTGAGATTTCCATTTCAGGGAAGTGTTGCAACTATAAAGAAACGGAGAAAGCATTAAATATTATTCCTTCCGTTTCAAAATAATTACAACAGTAGGCTCTGCATTAAGTTTTACGATAAGATATAGAATTGTAAAATTTTCACCATAAAAACCTTTCTTTTATAATGTGTTGTAACTACTATGACATTTCCATTTTAGGGAAATGTTGCAATTCAACTATAAAGAAACAGAGAAAGTATTAAATAGTATTCTTTCCGTTTCATAATAATTACAATAGTAGGCTTTGCAATAAGTTTTGTGAAATTTATATGATACATATCATAGGATGAATTTTATAAAGTATAGTTATTAGACATATATTTAATTATTTGAAGGAGAAATAATAACAATAACAAAAAAGTAGTATAAGTGAGAATAAACTTGTGTGGATTTGTGTGGACCAAAGTCCATACTGACGTATTGTTGAGCATAGTGACCCTAATTTTAACATGGTTTCCATTATTAAAACTTATGTGACCTTAATATTACTGTGAACCTAAAATGTGCATGTGTCAGCCGACGTTACATTGGACATAGTGTCCCTATTTTAAGATGGTGACCTTTATTATTCACAATGACTAATATATTAAAACTTTATGTAAAAAAAAGCTTAACCTCTTATGACCTTTATAATAGCACATTGAAATTATTTTATTTTAATAAAATAACTATTATTATAACATAGTGGCCTTTTATTATTGATGAAATGGTCATAGTGTCTCTAATGTTAGTGATCCATAATAAATTATTGAGAACCAAAAGTTTTTAATAATTTATAGTATAAGTGAAGATAGTATTAAGAGACAAAAATTATAAAGTATTTATGTACGTGAGGTTACTGGGAGAGAGAGAGAAATAATAAAAAGTAATAGTGATATGAGACATTACTAAAATAGAAAGTGTTTTGATTATTATGGAAACAAATGTAAAAAGGAAAGTGTTGTGATAATTATTACGAAATGGAGGAAATATTTCGTAGTAAGGTCATGTTTAGTTCACCTTATTTTTCTTATTTCAAATCAAATATGTAAAATTAAGGTCAAATCAGAACAAATAAAGGAAAAAGAAATTAAGGTCATACCACGTATATATTTAATTAAATTTGTGGTCACAAATAAATTGGAAAAATATTATTTCAAAAACACTTCGATTTGCTAAATAGTAAACAAACATGCTTGCATCGAGACATATTTTGTCACACAAAATGAGGCGTTTAATATATAACTTTACACATTTCACCTCAAATTGGGATTATTAAGGGCCAAAATATTTACCAACATTTTGATCGAGCAATATTATCGACACACATTTTCAAACATTAATCATGGTATTTTCTTGTTTTATTTTTGCAAATGTTTAACTTAGATTCTCCATTAAAATTTAAGCAACTCCCAAAAAAGTTAACTAATTAATAATTTTCCCTAATATATAATAGAGTTACAAAAGAAAATTTGAGATATTTTATAATGTGCAAGTGCAATTTTCTTAATAGTTAAATTTAGAAATATTTTCAACAATAAGCTAACTTTTGCGCAGCTAGATCCAAATAATTAAATCTTTTGACCTTTAAGGATACTTATTTTTAAATAAATCAGATGGCTTACAACACAATTACACTTAATGTATTTACTAAATACTATAATAAGCTTAAAATAACCGCCCACCCCAAGTCTCCCACTACATATATGGAAGCCCTTACTCCATCCACCACCGACCACCAAACGGACCACCCCTCTCACCCTTGACCCTTTTTATATTCCCCCTTGCTAGCGACTGACCATCTTTTTGGCCACCCAGGCCAACCCCTTTATCAACCCCTCTGTAAACGCCACCCGAGACCCACCCAAACCCACCTCAACAACCCACCTCAAAACCATCCCCTAATGGCTTAACTTACCTTAGCCACTCACTTCAAAACCTAGAGCCTTAAACTCACCTTCATAACCATCCTCAAGACTCACCTGAACCACCGATCTCCAAAAATTACAAACTTGAACAACCAACTTGAAACCCCATACATCCGACCACGGAATTGAAAAACCATTTCTAAGCGCCACCAGCCTTTTCAATTTTATTTATTTTTACCGAAAATAATACTAATTTGTTTATTTTCTTAAGAAGGTCATGTCCATATACCACACCTAATAATTTGATACTAATTTTATTATTGATACATTTACAAATTCATTTTTGATACCAAAATAATAAAAATGAAGAATTATTAAAAAAAAATCTACTCCATTTTTTGTATTAGAACAATACATTGAATAATTAACTAAGGTTTCTTCTGCTGAAATGATCGTTTGACCCACCTCTACATTCAACCACTGCACCAGAACTCCGTCGTCTCTTCCGCTTAACCTCGCCATAGTTTGGCTTTGAAAACCGCCCACCGTCGTCGTTGTTGTTTATCGTCTTTGAACCACCTCACTTTCTTAATTTCGTCCTCCGTCATTTAAAACTATCCGCAACACTAAACTCTCCACACTTTCACTTCATTCGATTATGATTCGACGTGAAAGGTACTCATCACCGGGTTTGGTTTTGGGGAGACACATTTGGGTGTCTACAACGTACATATTTTGTCACAGTTTATGCAATAACCTCATAATTAGCGGAAAGGGTACACATAGGCATAGTCTATGTATACCCCACATAGACATTCACTATGGTGAAATTCTATTGGTTGAATTTTAGCCCCACCTTGGCCCATCCCAAAATTCTGAAAATTTCACTTTCAAATATTTCAGAATTGAATATTTAAATTTCAAATTTGGAAATTGAAAATCAATGTATATATGGCAGGTAATGAGAAAGAGTAAGGAGTAATTTAAGAAGAGGAAGGTGATCCAAGAAAGGTAAGCAAATTTAATTTCTTTTCTCTTCTCTCTGTTTTTGAAAACCTATTTTAAGAAAACAGCCAACCCAGTTCGGTTGGTCCATGATATGGGTCCAATAATAGTGTATTTGGATAGGGCTTGAAAATACCTTTCCAACGATATATTATAAGTCCAATTCCGATGAATATTGAGGAAGTTATGGCCAATTTACTGAACTGAGCCCGGTTTGAGCCTTATATGCGGCCCAATGATCTAGAGGAGGGCCTAATATGGATTTATCATTCCTAATGCAATTAGGAATGGTTTTAGTCTTCTAGATTCTTCTAGAAGGTTATTTTCATTCCTAATTCAATTAGCATTGATAAATTGACTTTTGTTGACTTTTAGAGTTATAATCAGAACAAAAGAACTTTTTTAGGAAAATACGATTTTATCCTCCTGTACAGAAATTTCTATCTGATTTTAAGAAAACGCATCAAAAAATTAGTCAGCGCCAGACGCCAGCATTAGCGCCTAACGCTACGCTTGGCGCCTAGCGCTAATGTCAGCGTCTGGCGCTACCTCCTGTTTTACGCGTCAGAACTCTGTTTTGATTTTTTATCTTTTTGGTTGATTTTCTTTATAAATAGCTTCCTAAAAATTCCGTTTTGATTCACAAACTCTCATCAAGATTTTCTTGATTTTTCTCTCTCTCTCTCTTTTCTAAACTAGCCTTTTCTCAAATACAAAATTCCGCATTCGTAAGACTTAGATACACCAAGCCATATTCGAAGTTGTCTTCGCCCTAGACGTGAAAGGTTTAATTTATGAGGGTTTGGTCCCAAATCTCTCTTTCAATTATTTAATTTAATTGTTTTGTTTATTATTTTTCTTGAAGTTACTAACGTGTGTATTTTGTTATTAGAAAGAGGTACGATGCATCCAAGTAAGTACTTTAATTGTTTTATTGATGTAATTATGTAAAAATCATGCTTAGATTGTTTTTATGATTCCTAGTATCATGTTAGGATGTTTTCCTTAATTTGATGTTTAGCATGACAACAATAAGTTCCTAGTATCATGTCTATGGTAACTTTAATATTAAGTATGATTAAAAGTATGATGCCTTTTATGTTCTTCCTAATATTTATTCATGTTAGTATCATGTTATGGCTAAAGCTTTGATTTTTATTGCTCAGTGACATGCTAGGGTTTGTTATTAATCTTGTTAGTATCACGCCTAGGATCTTGTTATTATTATGCTTTAACATGATTCATGATTATTATTATAATTGTTATGATGACTATTATGTTGCTTGATATATTATATTTATTGTTATTGCTTGATCACACCTTTTATGCATGTTTAAAGGGAATTTATACTTGTAATCACGCTTAATAAGTTAATTAATAATCTTGTTTAGGGTTAATTATGATTATAATTCAAGTGATCGCCAATAATAGATTTATTTGTGCATTGATATTCAACCAACATAGTTAAACAAGTTTAGGGTTAATCCTATTGATTGCATGTTAGTCAGAAAGCGCACATGAATACGATCAGAATAAAGTAGATGCCTATTATTAGGGCAGGTTCAATCTCTTTTAGGTTGGATTTGTACCTTCATCCCCGAACTACCAGTCATGGTTCCAGACCTATTGGAGTTGACGATCTCATGGATCGTTAAGGGGTGTAACCTTCACCTCGTGAACGGTTTACAAGTTCCTAAAACTTGTTGGCGACTCTTTTGCTCTATCTAGCTTCTTTCCCTTTGGACGCCACCGTACTTTAGTGTATGATCAAAGTGGGGTTCAAGCTAGGGGTAATGCTTGAAATATTCCCTACATACGCAATATGCCAAATCTTGTCGTGTAGCGGGATGCAAAATATATGAGCCGACCCACTAGGCAACGATATGATTCAGGATCCTCAAGTAACTATCCACTAGCAAGATCGTGTTTATGATTCTGTTCAACCGGAAAGTCACTCTGCTTTGCCCCTAACAAGCCTGCTTCATATATAATATCCAATGTATGCTAACATTGACATGGAAAAAAAAATTAACCTAGTGAACTTCAGGCTACCTCAATACCCAAAAAAAAAAAAAAAAAAAAAAAAAAAAAAAAAAAAACCTTCAAATAACATCTAAGATCCTTCATCTTAAACTGAGATAAGTTTTGAAAGTAGCAATTGCAGCAAAATCGTTCCCATAAATAATGGCCTTAGTAAATATGAAAATCACACAATAATAAGTGTTTAACTCACTCTTTTTTTAAATGTGGGACACTTACATGTATTGTAACACCCTAGAAATTCCTTTCCTTTAAATACACACTTTACTCTTTTTAAAATATGTTTTAGGAATATCTAAGACATTACCGCCACCGTGAAAACGGCTAAGGCAACTATCAAAGATACACAGCGGAAGACTTGAAAACAAAAACTATTTAAATAACACAATTTAAAAACCAAACCAACGAAAGTAAAGTTGAAAATCAACAAAACCAAAGTCAAATAAAATCCACTACAACTTGGAACCATTTAAGGCCCTTATTCAAAACCGAAACAACCAAACTTTTGTGTTAGTCCATAAAGTAATATAATAAAATATTCAATGCATAAAACACATCATATTCTAATGGAAGCTAGCATGATTCTCTCTTCACTCATGCCCCGTCATGAACATGCTTCAATACCTGAAAAGTGTATCTCTACTTGCCCCCACTACTCTCCATTAAAATGGATCATCGTAGGGCCAAGATAAAGACATGGCCAGACATAAACAACACACACAATCAGCAAAGCTGAGTATATAAGCGTAATTAAACACACTAACATGCATTCTCCTATCATCACACACACTTACCTCATTGCACCTGTTTACAAGCACACACAACAATCAACAAGACACTCTAACTAGACACTAACTAATTCATTTAGCGTTGATTACGCATCGAATGGGTTTCCAACTATACCTATCCCAATAAATTGGGGTTAACTGACACGGGAGCTAACCGTGCCAGCAACAAACCTATGCCACACATAAGTGGTGGAATTCCAGCGCATAAAAATAAAAAGGAATATACAGCGTCCTGTACTCCGTTAGAAGTTATGATCAAATGTAAAGTCACATAACTCCCCCCATATGTTCATACTCAAGGTACATACGTTCCAAGAGTTTTGGTGCGTAATCTCTTTCACTTTACGTTATTTACATATTATTAGACTTGGTGATGACCCTCAAAGCATAACAATTCAATCATCAATAATAACTCAATCACTCAAACATACCAATTTAATTCTTGAATATTTAGTGACCACATAATATTTAATGTTGAACCCTTTTTAATTCTACCTCAGTGTCAAAGACACCTTAAACGCATAAAGCGCCAAAAATCCAATCCCTCGGTGTTAAAAACACCTTAAGTGCACAAAGGCACCAACATACAATTTATTCCTTGTGTACATAGACACTTATATAGCTCCTTTCTCATGCTTAAAGCATCAATAAAGATTATATGAACCATAATAAAATTTCTTTTCAATATTCCAAACATAATTAAACAATTAGTTTAATTAAACATGCTCTCTATCATGCCATAAATAAATATGTAGTCCATATAATCATGCCAAAATATAATTTTCCAATCCATAAACCATCACAAATAATTCATGCTTCACAATTCAATCACCAACACCAATAATTCACAATTCAATACATAAACCTTAGCATGATACTACTTGTAATTGATTGAAATTAAACCTAGCATGATTCTACATCATCAAAATATGCTAAGTACGCGAACGTACCTTGAATACGATCTTAAAATCGTCACGACTAGTAAAAATTGCTCACTTCGAAGTCTCCTACACATTAAAATTATAATAGAGCATTAAAACCCACTCTAAACAAATTTCCAGCAATATATACTATTCTAAAACCCCTCTTAAAATAATTAGAATAAGCTGAAATTATATTTAAAACACCCTAATTAAGTCCCCCTTAATGGGTAATTTAAATTTCCTTCAAAAACATAATATTAAGTGCTCTACATAAAATTCCAGCACTTTATTTCTAATTAAAACTTGCTGTAATTTAGTCTTAAAACACTTAAATTGAAGATCTAAACATTAATACCTCATATATTTTCATAATTTTCATAAATCAAGGACCTAGGGTTTCAAAAATTGGGGCTTTTTAATTAAAAACCAAATCTGAAAATTAATTAATTCATACAATTACAATTATCAAACATCAAAATTAAACCCCCAAACTCATAATTTATATTTAGATCCAAGAATAGATTAAATTAAAACAAGAAAGCTTAGTTTTTTTTTTTTTTAATATGTAGTTCGAAAAAGGGGGAAAAAGAACGACAGCCACCACCGGCTGCCGGCTGCTGGCGGCGGCGGCTGCCTGCTGCCGGCGGCTTGCGCTGCTGGCAGCGGCGGCCACCAGCTGCCGGTGGCTGGCAGCGGTGGTGAGGGAGGAGGGCAGCCGAAAAAATAAGGGGAAGGGGAAAAAGAAAAAGAAAGAAAGAAAAAATAAGGAGGAGAGAGAGAGAAGTTTACCTTGGGTTTTCTCCACTCTGGGCAATGTTTGATTTGCCTCATAAGTGGGATATTTATACCCCTTCTCTACTAACCCTCTTCCAGGTTTTCCTAATTCCTTCCCTAATAAACTTGTTGAAAAAATTAAATTTTCCTAAAATAAAACCCCAACTTTTAAATAAAGTAATTAAATAAACTCTTCTTTAATAATAATATTAATTAAAATATTTTAATTAAAATAATTACAACTATTTAAATACTTTATAAAATATATACTTTAAATAAAATACGTATAAAAATATGGAGTATTACATGTATTGTTTGGGAATTTCATACTTCAACACAACTCCCTTATATCATTGTTATAATTCGAACGAGTCCAATCATAATCATATGACACAACCTAGCTCATCCTCCTCGTCAACATTTGACTAAAAACCATAACTGTAATCTAATTAAGATGGTAATGGTTTAAGAAAGTTGGATATGAAATCCATTCCTCTTGAGATATTGATCTCATAAAATAAAATAAAATAATAATAAAAATAAAAATAAATAAAAACCAAAACAAAAACTATGAAAACAAAGGTAAAATAGACAAAAATATTATTAGCATGAATTTGGTGTTACTTGTTATGATTTTCACAGCAGATTCCAAAATTTATAAGGATTTCTTTAGACGATTGTTGCACCTAATTTGTTTCATCATTTCAAAAATGATCTTCACAATATCAATAATAAACCATAACCATTAGATCTCAATCATCTCATCGATACCTAAAGATATTCTATAGTTGACTTGCATTAAATGATATCGTATAAAGTTTATGATATTATGTTTATCAACAAGTTCATTTACGGAGTAAAATAATACGGAGTAAACTCCATATATATATATATATATATATATATATATATATATATATATATATATATATATATATATATATATAAATGACTCATCAGGACCAAAATGCATATATCAATCTTGAAATAATAAAAAAAATGCCGTCTTACTAAATACAAATATATCTGCATTTAAGAGTTCAAGAAAGTTTAGGTCTTATTTTGAGATGCAAGTAAAGAAGAATTGTTGGAAACTCAAAAATGCAAAATATTTATTATATGTGAGGTTAGTGTTTTTTTATTTATTTATTTTTTTCTTAAAATTTTTTGTCAAATAACTAACTCAACTAAAATTTTATGCTTAAGATTTTCCTTCAAAAAAAAAAATAATAATAATAATTTATGCTGAAGATTCAAGTTCTTTGATAGGTTTATGTTCTACTCCAATCTTGTGTCATGTTTCCTTGAATGAAAGTCTTTTGAAAACAAAATTTGGACACATCATGTAACACCAATTCTTGATACATTGTGCTCAAAATTCCATTTTGGATAACATTTAAACAATTAAAGTCATTACCTAGTTTCAAAAAAATTAAAGTCATTACCTTCTTACAAGCTAGTTCTAATCTGATCATATCATTTCAATAAATCAATTCAACCAAAAGTTTAAATTTAAACTAATAATTGTCACAAAATTGTTTTTATATTCTATAGTAATTAAGTGATGAATGTTGGTCTTTAAACAAACTAGAAAATGTACCTTTTGAAATCCTTAATATGTAAGCTATCTAACCTATTTTAAAAGGACCACCATGTGAATTCCAGCAACCCGTAATCTAAATCTTTGGATTGCGCATAGTGACATTAAAATGTCAAATTGACAATGTGAATGGTCAAGCACTGGACCACCAATTAGCTCTTAATCCATATTTAAAAGATAAAAAGTTTAAATGGTCAACATCAACTTGTTAATGAGTTAATGACTCATTGGTCCAACAAATAAAGAATAGGACTGATTTCTTACCATGTTAATAATACATTACTCCGTACAATGGACGAAATAATGCTATAAACTAGGATAAATTTAGGTTATAAATGAGAAGAAAAGATAATTATAGACTATTTGTCATTTTTTTGTATGTGCTGGATTATGTGTGATTTCGTCATAAAAAATAGGTTAAATATAAAAGGTTAAATACAAATTCTTAAATGAACCTGGTTCATACTAATTTATTGTAAACCACTAACATTAGAGACAATATGATTGTTTTATTGATAAAAAAAATAAAAATTAAGGTCACTATATTAAAATAAAGGTTATTATGTTGAAATAAAAGTTAGTATGACATTATAAAAGCTAAAAAGGAGGGAATATTAACTATTACTAAAACAGAAGTTACTGACATCATCATTTCCCATGTGTCGAGTTCTCAATAAAAATTTTCCCGTCTAAATACAGTGATGATGTCATCTTTTTTTTTTTTTTTGGATAGCTATCATATTTAACATTTTTGAAATTTAAATATTGGAACCTTCTACATTACAACTAAAATCTATCAATTTATCGTAGGAAATTGAAATAATTTTAAATTGCACACTAATAAATAACCTCCTACATTGAACTATGAATTAGATTACGTTGAACACATACTATATCATAATTTTGATAAAAATAAAAAATTTTAAAATTACAAAACATAAGTAATTCTTATTTATATTCATGTATAATAGCGATTTATTTTTAAAATGTACAAATAGGGTCATTTTCCTCCCTCTTCCGGCCAAGGGAGTCTCTTTCAGTTGGAGTGGAACTCATTTGGGAATTTTTTAGGGTCAAAGAGAGAATTAGGGAAAGATGAAAGAGCATAGAGGAGAGAGAAGAGGGACTATGAAGGTAGATCTAGGGTTTATAAAGGAATTTTGGAGATTCCTCATAATATGTTCAAACTGGGCAACATATTCAAGACAAATTCAATGCAAAACAATGAATGAGTTTGTTGGGGAGATGAATGATCTCTGATGCACGGTTTATATAGAATCTATTTTTAATTTGTACATTTTAAAAATAAATAACTATTATACATGAATATAAATAAGAACTACGTATATTTTGTAATTTTAATTTTTTTTTTTAATAAAAATTATGATATAGTATTTGTTCAATGTTTTCTAATTCATAGTTAAATGTAGGAGGTCATTTATTAGTGTACTGTTTAAAATTTTTTCAATTTCCTACGATAAATTGATAGATTTTAGTTGTAATGTAGAAGCATCCACTATTTAAATTTCAAAAATGTTAAATATGATAGCTTTCCAAAAAAAAAAACAAAAAGAAAGATGACATCATCATTGCATTTAGGCGGAAATTTTTTTATTGAAAAAGCAACATGTGGGCAATGGTGATGTCAGCAACTTGTTTTATTAATAGTTAATAGATTAGCTCGTGATCTAATTTACGTCATTTGTTTTCAAAGAACTGGAAGTAACAAAACATTTACACTTTATTAAGATTAATGAAAATTGAGGAAAAAGATTGAAAGAGAAATTGAAGAAAGGATAATCTTACATTTGGATAACAAATAAAATTGATCTTTCCAATAGTGGAAAGATTTGAAAGGAAAACTCATCATTCTTCACTTTCCTCCCCCTTCCATACCGCCTTTTCTCCTCCCTCCCCTTCTTTTCATTACCCGCAGTCCCTTTTCTATTCAAACACAAATTTCATTTTTCAAAAAATTCATAATATATGTTCTCTCCGTTTTTCTTCTAATTTACTTACTTTTCTGGTTTGGATTTTATTTTATTTTATTTTTACACACCTACAATTTACTATTTTTGGAAATATAACTCATCTATAGAGCTCATCTCATTTACGCTCACTAATAGTATGGAGAGCGCGAGAGAGTGAGAGAAACTAGGGTTATCGGGTGAAGAAAATGATCTCCTTTAGAGATCGAAGAAGAA
The DNA here is from genome assembly GCF_948465745.1 of Chenopodium album. Classification (NCBI taxonomy): domain Eukaryota; kingdom Viridiplantae; phylum Streptophyta; class Magnoliopsida; order Caryophyllales; family Amaranthaceae; genus Chenopodium; species Chenopodium album. The sequence goes on from NC_137834.1 coordinate 22,865,816, forward strand.
ATTCAAAAAATCTAGTAAGGATCATTATTCCCCTCCTGAGAAAGAAACCTCTTTCCTGAGGATCAAGAGGATGTGGATATGGTACCAGAAACGGTACATGTTCAACCAGGGAATAATCCGGGTAGGAACTCCTATTCGATGGTGACAACAGGTATGGATGGTTCTCTGAACCCTCTATTTGATATGAATGCATCCTATGAGGATGATGTTTCAGATGATGATTATTTGGCGAATGGAGAAGAGAATGATAAAAGTTGTCCGACCATTTTATTAACAAAGGAGGAGAAGCGCAGACTGCGTTAACCTTGGAGAGATTCGTTAATTATCAAGCTCTTTGATAAACGCTTGGGTTATGAAGTCCTGATTCGTAGATTGAGATTGAAATGATGCTTAAAAGGAGACGTTTCATTGACTGATGTCGGATGTTCCTATTATATAGTGCGCTTTAACAATCAAGATGATTATAATTTTGTGTTAGCTCAAGGGCCTTGGGTGATCGGTGATAGTTATCTAACTATCAGAAAGTAGGTTCCAAACTTTGTCCTAGATGAGGAACCAATAAAGAAGCTCACAGCTTGGGTGCGTATCCTGAATCTCTCAGTGGAGTACTTTGATAAGCGGTTTTTACATAAAATTAGGTCGAAGATTGGTAGATTATTAGAGTGGATAAGCATACAAAGACTCAAAGCAGGGGTCAATTTGTGCGCTTTAGCATATAAGTGGATTTAACTAAACCTCTTTTATCGAAATTTAGGATGAATGGTCGTATTTGGCGGATTCAATTTGAGGGTCTTAGACTAATTTGCTTCAAATGTGGCAAGTTAGGGCATAAGAATGAACAATGTGATAATTTCCACAAGGATGAACACAGTAATAGTGCTCAAGTAGCAAGTACTGGAGCAGAGAATAGAGGACATAAGCCAGAGGAGCATGACCAATTTGGATCTTGGATGATAGTCCAGAAAAATAACAAGAAAGGTGGAACTAAAGGGAAGTCAAACCCTCAATCAAAGAGTGGTCAAGGTCAAGACAAAGCAAGTAGTTCCAAACAAGGGCAACAAGTGAATAAGGCTTCTCAAAAGAACAAAGCTCCAGCCAATGGTAGTGAGAGTAGGAAACAAGTGGTTAAACCTTCGGGTTCAAGGTTTCAAGTCCTTCAAGAGGAAGGTGTGGATTTAGGGAATGATTCGAACTTTCCCGAAAACCAGCAAAATAACAAAGGTAAATCTCCAAGTGAACAGGGTAATTTGGCTAATAATAAGGGGGTTATTTCAGGGGAAGATCTTATGATTGAGGAAGGAGATATTCCACAAGGATTTATAACCAATAGTGGTGAGGACCAAGCTGATTTGAACGAGTCTAATATTGGACTAGATAATTCTCAATTTAAGAGAAAAGATGGTAGTGAGACAAGTATTCCTACCTTGGCGTGGGTAGAGAAAAGGAGGAAAGATTTTGTTGCTGTTAATCTTGGTAAAGATCAAGTTCAAAAAGATATGGATATATCTTTTCCTAAAGAAAATATATCTTTTGGTGAGTGTTTCCCTTTGATAGTGATAAGTTGTGTATAATACGTGTTTTTAGAGTTTGTTTAGTTAGTTTTCGATTCTGGATTAGTTGTTCATAGCTTATTTTGGATTAATTTGGTTTAGTTGTGATCATATGATGCTTCTATGGGTATATTCGTTGTTTTTGATGTATTTCAGAAACTAATGAGGTTATATAAAGGTATTATGAAGTTGAAAATCTTGATCATAGCTTGCAATTCACTTTAAAGGCTAATGTTTGATGTTGAAGTGGAAAGAAGCTAAATATCAGCCAGACACGCCCATGTCACTCTGAGACATGGGCATGTTAGTGTGTTTTAAGAAGGCATAAAGTTGGAAGTTGAAGTTTCATCTGAGGCACGCCCATGTCCATTTGAGGCACGCCCATGTCGAGTCGAGTGTTTTGAGCTAGCAGCTACATGCTAAGGGAAGCATGGTCGTGTTGAATGCGGGCATGCCCATGCCTCGTCGAGTGAAGTTGGCCCAGCGAGATACGCCCATGTCAGAATTTGACATGTCCATGTTTCGCTGGAGATTGAAGAAAAATCGATTTTTAACTTTAGGCACGGGCATGTCTTGTGTGACACGCCCATGCCTGGACAAATTTAGTCGGTTTTAATCCGATTTCTTTCCTTAATTAATCCTATCTTTTAGCCTTTTTATAAATACCCTTTAGCATTATAATTTCATAATCTATCATCTTAGAACCCTAGTTTTCTCTCTAGACTTTATTTTCATTGTAATTCAAGATTATGCACTCAAGTTTCTTCATTTATCTCTCATAATTCAAGATTTGGTATTTTCTTATTCTTTTTAATTCCTTTTTATTATTAATTATTTTTTTTTCAATTCTTGTTATTGTTTTCATTAATATGTGCGAGTAGTTTCCCTATTCCAAGATCTAGCGGAACCCGGATATGATTGATGCATGATTTAATTCTTTAAATTCTCTAATGATAATTGTAATTGATATGCTCAATTGATTGTGCTCATGCTAATACTAGATTAGGGATAATTGGTATTGTTATTAATCATTGTTTTAATCTCAGCGAGAGTTGGGTTTTGACGGATTTGAATAAATCAATTAAGGGTTTGAAGTTCATCAAGGTAGTAGTTGAATGGATGATTAGGAAGTTAGAGTAATGTGCTCAAAGTCTTTAATTTACATGATTCCACGGAAGTAGGCTTGATTGTGATTAGGGAAGCCATTGATAACTAGGGAGAGACCATTGGTACTATATAGGGATTACTTTTCCTCATTAATCAATTGAATTATATGTTAGGGGTAGAACGACTATTGCATTAATTGTATTCGTGGTGATGCTTGATCTTGGATGTTTTTAGCATTGAATTGTCATATTGTTTAGATTTAATCATTATAACTAGTTCTTTAGTTATTAATTCTTACTTATTTGAATCGGTTACTTGCTTAGTAATTGCTTGAGCATATTTAATTAGTTAAACCATAGTCTCTTGGGATCCGACCCTTGCTTGCCCGTCTACATAGTAGTGCTCTAGTTAGGTTTATTTTTGTTAGGTACGCGACACGCCTATCAGACAGCAAGGAATAAAAACTTGCTAATTGTAAATAATAGAGAATTAAGGAAATTAGAGTACAAAAAGAATTATTTTCCTTATTCTAAATCAAGGTCATCGTCAGGTAAGAAAAATTTCATTGAAGTCGCCTCACATACCCCGACAGCTTTGAAAAATAAATTAGAGTCTAGTGGTGAGTTTAGCAATTCAGTGAATCAAGGTAACCATGAATCCGATCAATATTCCGATCACTCTAGAGACTCGAATCCCCCCGCCATTCGAGACTTTGGTGGATTACCCAACAGAGGGACCAACTCTAGTGAAGTGTCATCCCTTGGAAAACAAGGCTAACTTGCAGCTAAACTCTTACCTACCTCTGTGTAGACACCTAAAAATGTCTCCCCAAAACCAAACCCGATGATGAACAACCTTTCACCGCCATTGTTGGTCGGGTTGAGTATTTAATCTTGGAGTGCTTAAATCCATATTTTCATTTCATAAACCAACCCAAATTCTAGCCCATTTCCCCAAACTATAACTTATTTTCCTCTTTTCGTGCCTTTAAACCCAAAATAATTCATTTCGTATCCTTTAAAATCATTCATTTCGTGTCCTTTTTATAAAAACGTTTAATCCAGTTTATTTTGATCCATAATCTGGGTCCAATGATTGAATAGTTGGATGGGGGATTTAAAAAATCTTTCCAACTATATATTATAAGCCCAAATCCGAGTTATAACGAATAAGTTATGGCCAAAATATTAAATTGAGCCCAAACCGAACCTAAGCCCACCTTACCTACGACCCAATGGTCATGTGGAGGGTCCAAATGATTTAATCCAATTCCTAAACAGATTAGGATTAATTAGAAGCTTCTATAAGTTTCTAAAAGATCTTAATTATCCTTTTTGAAAAGATAAGATTAAAGAGTTTGAAATTGAATGAAACTTTTCTTTTTGAAAATCCTATTTCTATCCGAATTGAAAGATGTTGAAAGATAGTCAGATATGATTTTCGTGCCACATATTCTTTATCTAAATTTTATATGGTTGGATAGCCCTTGAAATTATCTTTCCAATTATATATTATAATATCAATTCCGAGCTATAACGGAAAAGATATGAATAAAATGTCAAACTCTATCCAAAACTGACACCGTCTTACTATTTCGGCTATATCTTTTGTTCTACAAAATATTTTAATCTGATTCTAACTGGGTTAAAAAGTAGACTTCAAGATCTTTCCAACGATATCTTATTTATCTTATTCCAATTTCTAGATCAAAAGATATGATAAAAACAAAAACTGCAAAAACTGCTGTCTATCGCAAGAGTTTTATCCGATTCGAATTCTTATCTTTTCTTGATTCTTCGACCCTTTTTTTTCTATAAATAGAGGTCATATCTCCCCTTTTTTAATGATCAACAAGCTTGATCATCAAATAATTCTATTCTCCCTCTTTAGCCTAAATACTAGCCATCCTATTCTTTCAAAAATACTTCTCTTAAGCACTCCAAGGAGTTCATACTTAACCCGAGGTTCCGTCCTTAAACCAAGGCATGAAAGGTATAATTAACTGAGGGTTTGGACCAAATTAACTTTACTTTTATTTAGTTTAATTGTTATAATTTGATTTATATTTTTATTGAAGTTACTAACAGTTTATTCATGATGTAGCAATTCAAGGAAACGCGGAAAGTGAGTAATTAATTCACTTAATTACTCTTATTTTTATATTGCTAGTATCATGATTAGGGTTATTATTATTATTTGATTTGAATAATGATATTATTGTTGAATTTCTTCCAATATTAATGTTTATTCTACTATTTTTATGATCGCCATATTGCATGTTTAAAGGGAATATGTAATTGAAAATCACGCCTAAAAAGATAATTTGGACGACCGGTTTAGGTTCATTTTTAATCTTGTTGTTTAATCAAGTGATCACAATATTTTAGAATAATGTGTTGCATTAATATTAAACCAATTTAGCTTAATAATAGTTTGGAGCAAATTGAATATTTTGTTTGCATGCCTTTGAGATCGCAGGAATCACTTTTCACTATAAGAATCGAGTAGAGGCCAATACGGGCGAATGTGACTCCATGACTCACTTCGTACCATCATCCCCGATCCTCCTTTCGTGGTTCCGAACCATATGGAGTTAGTAATCTCATGAATTATGAATGGGGTGTAACCTTCACGGGTCATTCGTTGTTGCCTATCGTTGTCCCTTATTCGTGGTTGCCTTTTATGATCCGTGAACGGTTTACAAGTTCCTTAAAAACTTGTTGGCGGCTCCCTACTTTGCTTTGTCCCTAATCGTTGTCCCTAATCGTATATGTCAATTCCCACTTCCTATGAGTGCCAAGCATATTCACCACATGCTTTAACGTAGGCGCACTTCGAACGACGCCTACACTCCGGCACACAACCCTCCGGACTTGATGGCATTGTTCCAAATTCCAATAGAGACGGACGGTCCGATGAAAGCTTTGAGAGAAGCTTATCTGTCTCTCTTGCCTAATGTTCCTTTGCATTGTTATGACTGGTTCCCTAGGTTCCCAATGTTTAATATGTCTATAAAAATTTTGATTTGGAATGTTCAAGGTGTTGGTAACAAATTAGCTTTTATTAGGGAGCTAGTGAGGATAAATAATCCTACTGTTTTGGTGTTAGTGGAGACTCATATTAGTGGTATCCAAGCTCAAAATGTTTGCAACCAAATTCGATTTTCTGGACAAATTCGGGTTGATGCTCAAGGTTTTGCGGGTGGAATTTGGTTTTTTTGGAAATCCAAGGAGGTTACTGTAACTTCGTATGATAGTCACACCCAACATGTCACGGTTTAAATTGAAAAACATGATGAGACTCCGTGGCTATTCTCGGCAATTTATGCTAGTCATGATAGCTCTCTCCATAGGGAATTTTGGGAAGAATTAGAAAAAATCAAAGGAGCTTATTCAGGGCCTTGGCTTTTGGCAGGAGACTTCAACGAAACTATGAGTTTGAGTGAAAGAAATGGAGTTGGAAGTCCCGAGATGGTTAGAAGATGTAGAAATTTCGCTAATTGGGTTGAAAATAATGATTTGCTTGATCTTGGGTGTTCAAGTCCGGAGCATACATAGTTTAGAGGGAATTCTCCTATGACTTTTAAATCTGCACGCCTGGATAGGGGTCTTGTGAATAAAGAATGGCGTGCCCTTTTCCCGGTGGGTGTTGTGCGTAATTTGCCTAAGTCGAGAAGTGATCATTGTCCCATTATTGTGAGCACGACGTGCTTCACCCCAATTCCAAATGCCATCAAACCTTTTTGATTCAAGGCTGCCTGGATGAAGCATGATAATTTTGAAGAATTTGTTCGAGCAAAGTGGGATAATTCTTCCCCTCTTGAAATCTTTCTCGAATTTATTAAGTTGTTGGAATAGAAAGGTTTTCCATAATATTTTTCGTAAGAAAAGTGAGCTTTAGGCGAGGCTTGAAGGTATTCAAAAGCGGTTAGCTCAAGGCAGGGACCATCACTTGATAAAGCTGGAAGCAGTGTTAAGAAGAGAAATGGACGAGGTGATGGAGCAAGAAGAGTTGTTGTGATTCTAAAAATCTCTTATGGAAGCTATAAGGGATGGAGACAGGAATACAAAATATTTCCACCTTTCCACCATTATTAGAAAGCGTCGAAATCGTATTGAGATGCTTCAAAATTCGGATGGTGAATGGGTACAGTGTCCAGATTAAGTGAAGAGCATGGTTTTGGATTATTGGTCGAGTCTGTTCCAGGAGGAATCAATAGCCTTTACTGGTGAGCGTATGCTTTGAAGGAATTGTGTCTTCGATAAGTGCAATTACTAAATATATCAAGGATCACTATTATGGAGATAATAAGTTCATTCTATTGGGGCGTCATCCTCTGTTGCTAGACTATGAGAGATGATCTTTGGGCTAGTCAAATAGTCCAAAGCCCTTTAGAATGGATCATATAAGGTCACACACAAGGGTAATGGGTTAAGCAAGTTAGAGGCCCATTAATGGGCCTCATGATCATTTAATTAGTCATAAGTATGATTGGGCTAAGTGTAGTTTGAGTAGGATTAGGAATTGGGCTTTGACTTGGACTATTATTTAGAGATATGATCTATAAATAATAGTCATGCCTAGGGTTGATCAATTAAGTCACAATTAACATACAGTGAATTGTGAATCTAAGCAACCAACATCCAAAGCCCTCTCCCCTCTCAAACTCACGGCCCTCTCTCTCCCCTCTCACCCACGGCCGGCCACCCTAGTGGTCCTCGTGGTGTTGCGCGGTGGTTCTTGGCTAGTTCGTTGTTCATTCATCTCCGTAGAAGGTCGATTGAAGAGTTCTCTCGCGACTAACTAGCATTAGTGGAGGTCTTAATATGTGCCCGTGGACTAAGTAGAGGAATCACACTTGAGGTTCTTTATCTCCCTAGTTCTTGCTCGATCACCGGTGGAATCACGCTTCAAAGGTATAATTCTTACTTCTTTATGTGTTATGCATGAGATCCTTGGTTTGGTGCTATATGAATATGATTCATGTTAATTCCGCAATTAGTACCTATAATCTCCTACAGTGGTATCAGATAGCCTCTTGCAATTACATATATTGAGTAATAATTCTTTGATAATCCACAATTTTAATTCAATTAGGAGGGAGAATAATTTAATTATGGGTCAATTGTTATTTTAAATGTGATTTAACAATATAGAATCATTAAAGGTGTTTAATTTGCTCCATATTAACCTTGAATTGATCCGAATTTTTGCCCTAATAGCTTTGAAAATTTCGAACCCCAAGAACCCTAATTTTCGAAAATTTCGAAAATTTAAACCCTAATTTGTGAAATTTTGTGTTTAATTTTGATTTATTTCAATTGTAATATGTTTAAAGAATTTAATCTATTTGATTACATGTTAAAATTATGAATTTTCATGATCAAATTATTTAATTTAAGTGTTAAATTAAATTGGGGATTAATTTCATCAAGAACCCTAATTTCAAAATTGAATATGATTTAGTTTTGGAATTAATTGGACCACATAAAGTTTAATTTAATTTTACAAAATCTGTTTCGTTTTATTTAATTGAAAATAAAAAAAAATAAAAAAAATAATTTCAGCAGCAGCAACCGCGGCTGGGTGGCGCTGCCACGGCGGCTGCCGCTGCTGGTGGTCCGGATGGAGGGGCGGGGAGGGGCAGCAGCACGGGTCAGAACAGCAGCAACAGCAGCACCATGCACCTGCAGCGCGGCACTGCTGCTGCTGCCCTGCGCCGCTGCACAGCAGCGTACACCTTGCGGTGTACGGCCACCGTGGCTGGCTTCGGATGGCCACACCACGGTGGCTGGCGACGACTTTTTCAAAAAAAAAAATTTATTTTATTTTATTTTGGATAAAATCAGATTTTCAAATTTTAAAAAGATAAGTTTTAATTTTGAAAAAATAATTAACAAGATTAAAGTTGTTAATTTTGTTAAGTTTGGATAATTATGGAGCAAAAGATTCTATTTGGATAATGATTGATTAAATAATGTGATTATCCCATAATTATTTATGGATAATAATTGATTTAAAATATATGATTGGTTAGTAATTAGGATAGAATTTCCTAAATTAATTAGGATAATCATGGAAAATAAATATGATTTATCTTCCATAATTCAAATAAGATTTGATTCTATCTCATACCTAAATTAAAATATATGATATTTTATGATTGGTCATGAATAATATATGATATTATCTAATTACAGTAATTAATTATAATATGAGATATTTAGAAGCCATGTTTCCTTTATTGTGAACATTCGATGTTGTAGTTTAGGAAAGCATGATGAGTGATTTATTATATGGCACTTTATAATATATGATATTGTTTATTTCTATATATAGACTAGTATGGCCCATAGATTTTAAATACGATCTGCGCATCGTGATGTATTTTTGTAATCTAAATACGGTCTGCGTGCCGTTAAGTATTTTTGTAATTTATTTTATTTTATTTAAGTAGTAGATAGAATAGAATAGTATTACAGGTTGCAGTTGATCCAAAATTCAATGAAGTGAAGGCCCAAAGGAGCAAGATGGATGAGATCCATGAAGGTTCAAGTGGGAGCATTTTTGCTTTATTAGTTTTCTTAGGATTAAGAGGCCATACTATGTCATGTTTTATTTATGCATTAGTAGATTATGCATGTTTAGGTTTATTTATGTTGCTTGATGATGCGCTAGAGTTCACTAAATAATCACAACATAATAAATCTAGATCCCAGTAATATTGATGCAGCTTTTCCAATTAAAAACCCGACGAAACCTTCGATCGTTTATGATAGGTCGGCCCTCAGCAGAGTGTCATAATATATCTTGGGGAAGTGGGGGTAGGACCTCATTCTACACTTTTAATTGGTTATATTCAACAAGGTTACCTAAAGCGTTTAGAACCTTGAAGCTAAGGGTAATAATTAAACATGTGATGGTTAATTATTCAACCAAGAATTACAAGAGTTGTAATCAGTAAAGAAATTACTCACCTTGAAAATGTAATAGTTGATGGCAGGGCCTCACTCTGGTTAATTATTGCACAAATAAAAGGATCTTGGAATCATTTTATTCAATGGGGATCATTTAAAATTGAATAAAATGCTTTAAAGATACCAATAAATTTTAAATTGATTATGGTACTTTAAATTTATTAAACATGATTATTGAATTTTGCCTCGTTTTGTTTTTGTTTGTAGATGAATAACTTATATGACAACACAGATTTACCAATGAAACTCAATTTAAGGCTAAATCTCATAAACTACAGGGAATGGGAGGACGAATTGAGAAATGTTCTCACAATCCACAAGCTTGAAGCTCGTTTGTATGTACCCATTGGGAACAAGTGTGCTCTAGGTCAAGATCCTGAAAGGCATGCGAAATTAGTTTCGGATGCACGGAGGGTCAGGAACCTAATACTGGAATCTATTCCAAACTGTTGGTATAATAGATTCAATCGGTATGAAGTGACCAACTTGTATCAATGTCTTCGTGCTATCTGTAGAGGTGGCATGGGGGCATTGGGTAGTGGAGGTGTCAACGATCCTAATGTAAGAGAGATCGTTAACTCGATCCCTCAGATTTACTATTCCTGGGCTGACAGTTTAAGGTATGAGACTTACAAGATTCATGGTAAGATAATGGCAAAGAAACTCTCACCTGGTCAGTCAGTGAGGAACCAAGTCAATGAATTGATTGATTTAATCAATCAAATGGATATCCTTGAGAAACCGATCGACGATGAATCCGCGCGTGACATTATCTTGTTCTCGCTCCATGATGGTTTTGATATAGTAAGACTTTCTCATAATGATGACGGATCATCAGCAAATTTGATCAACATCTTACTTAACCATGCTGAAGAGTTCCTGATAAGGAGAGAATGCCAATGCTTCTTTTGTGGTGGATGGCAAGTCCATACACCAGGGTGTCCCCATTACACACCAGTGAAAACAGAAGGTAAGGAGTTACTTGATGTTTTTGTTGTAGAGATTAATCTTACTTCATCTTCCACTTGGGTATTCGATACCGGATGTGGTGCTCATATCGTTAATGACGTGCAGGGCTTGAAAAGAAGTAGGAAGCTAGATCCAGGGGAAGTAACACTTCGAGTAGGAAATGGAGCAAAAGTTGCTGCACTTGCTATTGGGAGTTACCATTTGAGACTTCCTTCTGGACTTATTTTAGTACTTAATAACTGTTATTACATACCTAGCATTACTAAAAACATTATTTCAGTTCTAGTTTTAGATACTGAAGGTTTTTCATTTGAAATAAGAGACAAGCGTTGTTTTATTTCGAAAGAAAATATGTTATATGCTAATGCTAAGTTAATCAATGGCTTGTATATCTTAGAATATGCAACTCATGTCTACAATATAGATCATAAAAAGCATAAAACAGATGGTTCAAACCCAACTTACCTATGGCATTGTAGGCTTGGTCATATTAACCAAAAGCGCGTCCAGAAATTACATAAGGATGGACTTCTCTCTTCTTTTGATTATGAATCATTTGAAAATTGTGAGTCATGCTTGCTTGGGAAAATGACTAAGTCACCCTTTACGGGTATAGGTGAAAGAGCTAGTGACCTTTTGGGACTCATACATACAGATGTGTGTGGACCAATGAGTTCAAAAGCTAGGGGTGGGTTTAGCTACTTCATTACTTTCACTGATGATTTAAGTAGATTTGGTTACATTTACTTAATGAAGAACAAGTCGGAAGCCTTTGAAAAGTTCAAAGAATTCCAGAATGAAGTACAAAACCAACTTGGGAAAACAATTAAGGCATTACGATCTGATCGTGGTGGCGAATATTTGACCCAAGAATTTGATGAACATCTTATTAATTGTGGAATACTTTCACAATTAACCCCTCCAGGGACACCTCAGTTAAATGGTGTGTCAGAAAGGAGAAATAGGACTCTACTAGATATGGTTCGGTCCATGATGAGCTTTACTGATCTTCACACATCATTTTGGGGATATGCATTAGAGGCAGCTTCTAGAGTACTAAACAGAAGTCCGTCCAAAGCAGTTGAGAAGACACCATATGATTTATGGAATGGAAGAGTTCCAAATTTGTCTTATCTCAAGATTTGGGGATGTGAAGCCTATGTAAAACGTTTACAAAGCGATAAACTACACCCTAAATCAGACAAATGTTTCTTCGTGGGTTATCCTAAAGAAACAAGAGGGTTTTACTTCTACAATCGCGAAGATAACAAAGTGTTTGTTGCTCGCGATGGTGTCTTTCTAGAAAAGGAATTCCTTTCTAGAAAGCCAAGTGGGAGTAAAGTGGTTCTCGAAGAAATTCGAGACGAGCAACAAATGGATGTGGATAACACCACGTCAGAGGCGAGGGCGCATGAGACGATTAATCATGCGTCGGAGCAAGCTAATTCCACTAGCGAGACTCCTATCGTCCCACTTAAATCTAATTCATGCGAAAATCTTCAAAGAGTTGGAGAGAAATTTTCTACTGTTGCTCCTACCCCACGTAGGTCTGCCAGAATCATAAACAAACAGTTTGTTGAGGTTCTGTTAACTGAGGATTCTGAAATCTTCCTATTGGAGAATGAGGAACCCACAACCTACAAGCAAGCTTTGGTGAGCCCCAACTCAGATAAATGGCTTGAGGCCATGAAATCCGAAATTGAATCGATATCTGAAAATAAAGTGTGGACCCTAGTAGACTTGCCTAATGGGGTAAAACCCATTGGTTGCAAATGGGTCTATAAGATTAAAACAGAAAAGGATTGAAATGCCTACATCCATAAAGCAAGACTGGTTGCAAAAGGGTACAGACAGATTCATGGTATTGACTATGATGAAACCATTTCCCCAGTAGCAATGCTTAAGTCCATTCGGATTCTTCTAGCGATTGCTGCATTTTTCGATTACGAAATTTAGCAGATGGATGTCAAAACCGCCTTCTTGAATGGGTTCTTGACGGAGGAAGTGTACATGACACAACCTGAGGGTATTGAAGATCCAGAAAATCCTAGAAAGGTATGCAAGCTTGAGAAATCCATTTATGGATTGAAGCAGGCATCCAGGAGTTGGAATCTTTGTTTTGATGAAGCGATCAAAAGGTTTGATTTTATCAAAAGTGAAGAGGAACCTTGTGTATAGAAGAAGTCTAGTGGGAGCAACGTAGTTTTCTTAGTCTTGTATGTGGATGACATACTACTCATGGGAAATGACATACCAATGCTTGAGTCAGTCAAGGAATGGTTAAAGAGTTGTTTTTCCATGAAAGACTTGGGTGACGCCGAGTACATTTTGGGAATCAAGATCCATAGAGACAGGTCTCGAAGGATGATTGGACTAAGTCAAGAGACTTATATTGATAAGGTTCTTGACAGGTTTGAGATGACAAACTCCAAGAGAGGTTTTCTCCCCATGTCCCATGGCATTACGCTCAGTAAATCTCAATGCCCGGTTATGCCAGATGAGATGAGACGTATGGCTATCATTCCTTATGCTTCTGCAATAGGATCGATTATGTATGCCATGATTTGTACAAGGCCAGATGTTGCATATGCTCTAAGCATGTGCAGCAAATTTCAAGCAAATCCAGGTGAAGCACACTGGACAGCTTCCAAGAACATCCTTAAGTACTTGAGAAGGACGAAAGGAATGTTTCTAGTGTATGGTGGCGAAGATGAGTTGGTTGTCAAAGGTTATACGGATGCGAGTTTCCAAACAGACAGGGATGACTTCAGATCTCAATCTAGATACATTTTCTGTCTGAATGGAGGAGCAGTGAGCTGGAAGAGTTCGAAGCAAAGCACTGTCGCAGACTTTACGACAGAATTAGAGTATTTGGCTGCTGTTGAAGCAGATGAGGAAGCAGTTTGGATAAAGAAGTTCCTAACTGAGCTGCAGATCGTACCAAGTGCTCAAAAGGGAATTGAGGTATACTGTGACAATAATGGCGCCATTGCTCAATCAAAGGAAGTTAGGTCACATTTCAAATCCAAACATGTAGAGAGGAAGTTTCACCTCATTCGAGAGATCGTTGACAGAGGAGATGTCAAGATGAGAAAAATTCATACGGATGAGAACATTGTTGATCCGCTTACTAATCCCCTTCCATTGCCTAAGCATGAGAAGCATACTAGTGCAACTGGATTGAAGCGAATGATGTAATTAGAAGTTGTTATTTGTTTTTGAGAAAAATAAGTTACATATGTAATACATTCATTTGCAGAATTATGTTTAATCGGAAATTCTATTATTTCTCTTATTTAATTGTGGTTTTAATATTAAATAAAATGTCCAAAATAATTATGAATTGATGGGCTCACTAGGTTGATGACCTTTTGAATGAAACCCCACAGGTGAACAAAATTCATACATTATTTAAGTTCCTAGTTCAAAGTCATTAAACTGGACATAAATGATTTCGATTTGGACTAGCATGTTAACATTGATTGGATAGCGCAGTTTCATGGGCTATAGGAGTGTAGTGATGCTCGGTCAATCACATGGATATGCATGAATGATGCATGATCGAACTATAGACCTACTTTGAAGTTCAAGTATAGAGCTTCCGGATATATTAGTGGATTCCTTTGACATGAGTGGAACATTGATCTCATTCAATGGATGATATAACTGTGGTACATTCAAACGTCTTCCCATAACTGGAGATTATAAAGGGTGTTTCCTGGTTATTTCAGAAGTTGAGTGGGAGCTTTGGTTGCCACAAGATTGGATAGAGTCTTCCTATTTAATTAGGAGTGTGTCTTATTTTGGCCTCTTGAAGAGGGAGAATTAAGAAAATGCATGGTCGTGCTCAAATGTGTTACATAGTAACCATTTGTTTTGTAATTCTAACTCAGATTTCAGGAAATGATTTGTAGATTAATAATGATTACATAAGATGCAATCATATTATCAAATCGACACAAAATGACTTAAGGAATTTGAATATTGCGCACTTGTCTCAGACAAGTGGGAGATTGAAGGAATTGTGTCTTTGATAAGTGCAATTACTAGATATATCAAGGATCACTATTATGGAGATAATAAGTTCATTATATTGGGGCGTCATCCTCTGTTGCTAGACTATGAGAGATGATCTTTGGGCTAGTCAAATAGTCCAAATCCCTTTAGAATGGATCATATAAGGTCACACACAAGGGTAATGGGTTAAGCAAGTTAGAGGCCCATTAATGGGCCTCATGAGCATTTAATTAGTCATAAGTATGATTGGGCTAAGTGTAGTTTGAGTGGGATTAGGAATTGGGCTTTGACTTGGACTATTATTTAGAGATATGATCTATAAATAATAGTCATGCCTAGGGTTGATCAATTAAGTCACAATTAACATACAGTGAATTGTGAATCTAAGCAACCAACATCCAAAGCCCTCTCCCCTCTCAAACTCACGGCCCTCTCTCTCCCCTCTCACCCACGGCCGGCCACCCTAGTGGTCCTCGTGGTGTTGCGCGGTGGTTCTTGGCTAGTTCGTTGTTCGTTCATCTCCGTAGAAGGTCGATTGAAGAGTTCTCTCGCGACTAACTAGCATTAGTGGAGGTCTTAATCTGTGCCCGTGGACCAAGTAGAGGAATCACACTTGAGGTTCTTTATCTCCCTAGTTCTTGCTCGATCACCGGTGGAATCACGCTTCAAAGGTATAATTCTTACTTCTTTATGTGTTATGCATGAGATCCTTGGTTTGGTGCTATATGAATATGATTCATGTTAATTCCGCAATTAGTACCTATAATCTCCTACATGCTTTTGGATCAATTTCCATTTATTTCTGATGAGGACAGGGATTTATTTTTGAGACCCTTCTCGGGGTGTGAAGTGAAAAAGGCTATTTCGAGTGTGAAGGCTTTTAAATCTCCGGGGCAGGATGGTTTCCAACCGCTTTTTTGCCAACAATTCTGGGACCTTTTAGCTCCGAACTTGATCAAACTAGTGCAAGACATTTTAGAAGGCCGTGAATTTCCTGAAAGGCTTAATGATCCCTTCCTTGTTTTTATCCCTAAGATGGACGTGCCTCAGAAACCGAACCACTTTCGTCCAATTGGGTTATGCAATATCACGTATAAGGTGGTGACTAAGGTGATTGTTAATTGTCTCAAGCCTTTACTGCCAACCCTTATTTCTCCCACTCAGTGTAGCTTCGTTCCAAAGAGACAAATTTCGGATAATATTGTTATCGTTCAGGAAATGCTTCACTCTATGAAACTCAAAAAAGGAAAAGTGGGGTGGATGGCAGTGAAAATTGATTTTGAGAAGACTTATGATAGACTTCGTTGGAGCTTCATTCATGAGTCTCTTCTAGAGCTCCGCCTCCCTCAATCAATGGTGGATGTAGTCATGAATTGCATCTCTTCGGCCAAGCTTCAAATTTTATGAAATGGAGAACCTTTGGAGGCTTTTTCCCCTTCTAGAGGAATCCGTCAAGGTGACCCTTTTTCCCCATATATCTATGTTATTTGTATGGAGCGGTTGGCTCATCTTATAGAACATGAGGTGCGATTTGGGAATTGGAAACCGGCAAGAGCTAGTAGAAGAGGCCCGGATATTTCTCACTTAGCGTTTGCGGATGATCTAATTTTGTTTTGTGAAGCCTCGGTTGAACAAGCGGATTGTAAGAAAAAATGTTTGGATAAATTTTGCAGGGTGTCGGGAAGCAAAGTCAATTGTGATAAGTCTTCTGTGTTTTTCTCAGAAAACACGAGTATGAACATTAGAGCTTCGATATGTGACACATTGAATATGCAGAGCACTGAAGACTTAGGAACCTATTTGGGAGTTCCTACGGCTCATGGTAGAATTTCGAGAAGTGATTATCAATATTTACTTGATCGAGTTAATTCTAAGCTAGCAGGCTGGAAGTCGAAGACTTTGTCACTAGCAGGGAGGGCTACCTTAGCCCAATCGTGCCTCTCATCCATTCCCTTCTACACTATGCAGACTATGAAGGTTCCACGCACTATTTGTGATGAAATTGAAAGGAAAACAAGAAGGTTTCTTTGGGGAGGAGATGATGATCACATGAAAATCCATCTTGTGGCTTGGGAGAATGTATCGAAAACCAAGTCCGATGGAGGTTTGGGTTTGCGCTCTATGAGACAAGCTAATGCAGTTTTCTTGACGAAATTGGGGTGGCGTGTTCTTACCGAACCCGAAGCTTTATGGTCAAGGGTTTTGCGAAACAAATATTGTGAAGGGAGGTGTGATGTCGACATGTTCAAAGAGAAGTCGAACTCTTCTATTGTTTGGAACGGGATTATGCAGAATGTCGATGTATTAAAAAAAGGGGCTAGCTCGGCTATTGGAAATGGAAAACAAACCTCATTCTGGAAACATAGGTGGGCAATGTCTATTCCTCTAATTGATGTGGCTGACCCCTTACCCCCTGCTCTTTATCAAGATTCTAAGGTCAACGAATTTTGGGACCCTAATGTTGGGTGGAGACTAGACCTATTTGCTTACTTTCTCCCAAATGATGCCTTGGAGAAAATTTCTTCGATTGAGGCAATTGAGGATGACAATGAGGTGGATTTTGTGTACTGGAATAGTGAATCATCAGGTGGTTTTTCCCTAGGATCAGCGATCAATATTATGCGCAATATAACCCCATTAAGTGATGAAGCGAGAAAGGGGTGGAAGATAATTTGGCGAGCTTTAGTTCCTCGAAGAATTAGAATATTTCTTTGGTTAGTTCTTCAAGATCGCATCATGTCTAATGTTAATCGTTTTGTGCGAAAACTAACTAATGACCCGAGGTGTAAGGTGTGTGGGATGGCGGAAGAAAACACCAATCATATACTTCGTGAATGCCCCGTAGCTACTGCTATTTGGATTAAACTGGGAATGAACCACTCTAGCTTGTTTGCTGATAGTTCGTGTGCTGAGTAGATTTTGTTCAATTTGGAAAATTCTAGAACTAAAGTTGAGGAACAAAAATCAATCACTTTTGCTGTGACATTATGGTGGCTTTGGAGGTAGAGGAACGAGAGAGTATTCGCAAGGGAAGCTAGTATCCCAATTGATCAGATTGCGTTTATTCATGCTCGAGTTGGTGGTATAAAGAGAGCGATTGAAAAACCTTTGGGTTTTGAGTCTTCTAGAGCCGCTAGGCGCAAAGAGGTCTTTATTAGGTGGAAATTTCCTCCCATTGGATGGGTTAAGCTTAACACCGATGGTGCATCAAAGGGTAACCCCGGGAAAGTAGGGGCAGGTGGGATAATTCGAGGTAGTGATGGTGAAATTTTTGAAGTTTTTGCTTCTAATTGTGGTATTTTCTCGAATACAAAGGCAGAGCTCTATGGGGTACTTCTTGGTCTTGCAATTGCTTAGAACGCGGGTCATAGGAA
This sequence comes from Chenopodium album, assembly GCF_948465745.1. Taxonomy (NCBI): domain Eukaryota; kingdom Viridiplantae; phylum Streptophyta; class Magnoliopsida; order Caryophyllales; family Amaranthaceae; genus Chenopodium; species Chenopodium album. The sequence goes on from NC_137834.1 coordinate 22,883,810, forward strand.
GCTGGTGGTTTCGGTTGATTCTGAGCTGGTAGTGCGCTTCTTAGTGGAGGAATTCCCTCCACACTCTCCTTACATTCATCTGGTTCGAAAATGTAGGTCGTTAATTTCTCGTCAAGGATGGGAGGTAACTATTAGTCATTGTTATAGGGAAGCAAACTAAGCGGCGGATTGGCTAGCTAACTATGGCATGCACTCTGATCAAAAGTTAGTGATGTTTGAGGCGATCCCGGGGGGTCTTCGAGCCGTTTTATTGGAGGACCTTAGTGGAGTTGCTCGAGCAAGGCTAGTGCCGAAGGATCGTCCTTCCCATGCTTAGTGTCGAGCTTGGTCCTGTTTGTTTAGGGCTTGTTTGGCATCGTTTTTTGTTTTCAGTTTTCTGTTTTTTTTTAATACTATAAAAACCAAAAACAGGAAACAAGAAAAAGGTGTTTCCACTTTTCTGTTGTCAGTTTTTAAAATTATCATGATTTTAATAAGTTTGAATAATTTTTGACTCGTTATGTGACATATATTATATGGTTTTAAAAAACAAAAAACCAAAAAACAGAAAACCAAAGTGATGCCAAACGAACCCTTAGCTTTTGTTTTTCTGTTTTTAGTTTTATTCATTTGCTTTTAGTTTTGTTTTCTGTTTCGTGTTTGGTTTGTATTCTCTTGGGGCTTGCCCCTCTCTTTCACCAAAAAATGAAAAAAAAATAAAAAAAAATCTCATTTACGCTCACTAATAGTACAAAGTATTTTTAATTATCGCTTTCACAAATTTACACTATTTTTTTCTCTCTTTTAACTTCAAACAATTCTTGGTTTGAAAAGAGAAGTATATAAATATATAAATCGACCGAAGAATATTATAAAACACGATGTAGGACATTCAAGTACCAGATAAAATCATCACTCTCTTTTTATATGTATAAAAATGGATTAGAGGTCGGTAATTAGGGTGCTTTTTGATAATATGAAGTAAACGAAAGCCTAGAAGTGCAAGTGCTTAGAGATGATGAATCACTAATACACTATTATCTGTTAGCAAATTACAATTACAGAAAATTAGAAAAGTAATTACAATAAAAATACAAACAGAATAGGATGAGATATGTCCTTAGGATAATATTAGCCCCCACTACGATGCTGATGGGAATTCCTACGCTAATTTACCCCCAAGATTATCCTATTTCTAAGAATGAAAACACAGCATAATTTTCACTCTCCATGAACATTTTTTGAGAAGAACGTTTATCAGAATGAATATGAAAAACTAATTATTTTGACTGCCAATGAAACAATTATATAGAGATAAGTATGACAGTTATTTTATCCCAAAAATAACTGCCTCCCTATATTATCCGAAAATTAAAAAATATATTAATTAATTAATAGGCACATGTTAGTCATAATTAATTAACCGTCGCGCGCGTGCCAGGTGCCTAAGTGCTAGTCTATGATTAGTAAATATTCTGATAAATATACTACCAATCATCTACTAACAAGCCCATGATCAAGCCCACACAAAAAGGCTTACAAATCATAATACACATAGAACACACTAGTTAATAAACAAGACTAACCTTTCATATTCTTTCCATGTGGGACAATGCTCCCACAAAAACTTACTTATTGAAGACTACATACAACAATCCCCCACTTAGTCTTCAATCCAACAAAAGTGTATAATGAAAGTATCTTTCGATTTGAACTTCCACTTAGTGAAAACAACTCAAGACCCTGACAAAATTAATGGCAGCTAAAAAGCTTTTGAGCCACAACTTCTAATGTTAAAGTCGGAGTTACCTCACACACAATTGTTTTAACACAACATGTCCAAAACAAGGTAGCACTATTATGGCCATGTGCTCTCCTGGTTTCATAGATATTTCCAAAAGATTAAACACATACTTTTAGTAGAAGCGGCACCACTTCTTATATCTATATAGGTTAATTCTATTACCATAGAAACCATTAAGAGTATATTACTCACCCTAAAACATGCACTAAATAAATAAATATCTTAGTGCGAACCAATTAGTTATCAAAAATTTGTTATTACCACATTGAACCTTTTAATCACGGGTACTCGCAAAAATAAGGTTGGGTTTCCATTGTTGCCGATTTAATTATATGGTCTCAATCCCATTTCACGGCTTGTTCCATGAACCATATCCCTTGGAAGACCCTTTGTGAAAGGATCTGCCAAATTGTTACAAGATCTCACATAAACTACAGTTATAATCCCGTCGGATATTAACTGTCTTATGTAAGTATGTCTCAAACTGATATGTCTAGATTTTCCATTATAGATTTTATTATAGGCTCTAGACAATGTTGCCTCACTGTCACAATGCAAAGAAATGGCTGGCATAGGTTGTGGCCACAACTTTATATCTAATAGCATATTTCTCAGCCATTCTGCTTCTTTACCTGCTGCTACTAAGGCTAAAAATTCAGCCTCCATGGTGGAATGAGTAATACAAGTTTGTTTCTTTGAGGCCCAAGAAACAGCACCACCACCGAGCATAAAAATCCAACCACTTGTGGATTTTTTATCTCCATCATTTGATATCCAACTAGCATCAGTGTATCCCTCAAGTACAGCTGGAAAATTTCCATAATGCAAAGCAAAATTTTTAGTTCTTTTCAAGTAACCAAATACTCTACCAACTGCTTGCCAATGATTTGTACTAGGATTGCTAGTAAATCTTGAGAGTTTGCAAACAGCAAATGCAATATCCGGTCTAGTACAATGAGTAGCATACATCAAGCTACCTATTGCACTAGCATACTCCAATTGCGCAACAGCTCTTCCATCATTCTTACTAAGTTTACATGATGTATCATATGGAGTATTAAATTCTCTAAAACTTAGATACTCAAATTTCTTAAGCATCTTATCAACATAATGAGACTGACTAAGAGAATAACCCCCACTATTTCTTTTAACTTTGATACCCAATATTGTATCAACTTCATTCAAGTCTTTCATCTTAAAGCATGAACTCAAATAATCCTTGGTTTCATTTATGCCTTTCATGTTTGTTCCAAAAATCAGCATATCATCAACATAAAGACATAAAATGATACCATAATCCTTTGTAAACTTAGAATATATACATCTATCTGCAGAATTATGCACAAAACCATAAGATAAAACTACAGAATCAAATTTTTCATGCCATTGCTTTGGGGCCTGTTTTAAACCATACAATGATTTAAGCAATTTGCAAACTTTGTTCTCATTTCCAGGAAGTACAAACCCTTCAGGTTGTTTCATGTACACCTCCTCATTTAAATCTCCATTTAAAAATTCTATTTTAACATCCATTTGGTGAACATGCAAACCAAACAAAGAAGCTAAAGCTAATAGCACTCTAATAGATGAAATTCTAGCCACGGGTGCATATGTATCAAAATAGTCTATCCCTTCTCTTTGTGAAAATCCTTGTCCAACAAGTCTAGCTTTGAAAATCTGTATTGACTCATCATCAACATTCTTCTTTACCTTAAAAATCCATTTGCAACCAATAGGTTTGGAACCAGGAGGCAAATCTGACAAGACCCAAGTTTTATTAGCCATTAAAGACTCCATCTCATCATTAATTGCCTCCTTCCAAAATGCAGCATTTCTAGAAGTCATTGCTTCTTGAAATGTTTTTGGTTCATCATTCTCAATTTCCACATTAAGAATCAAAGGAATTTTATTGGTAACAACATCTCTATTTCCTTCCACTAGAAAAGAAATTGCTTGAGAGTTAATGAAATCCGATCCTAAATTCTTCTCCTTTCTAGCTCTAACACTTCTTCTTGGTTCATTTGAATTACTAGGATTTACTCTTGTATTCCCACTAGAAGGAGTAGAATTTGTTTGTGGCAATTGCAATGACTTACTAACACTTTTGGAATCACCTTTAAATTTATTTTCAAAAAATTCAACATCTCTTGATTCCACTATAACATTTGAGTCTAAATCCAAAAGCCTATATGCTTTTGAATTTTCAGCATATCCCACAAATACACTTTTCAAAGCTCTTGGACCTAATTTAGTTTTCTTAGGGTTCGGGACTTTGTAATAAGCCAAGCATCCCCAAACTCTAAAATAACTAATGTTAGGCTTTCTTCCTCTCCAAATTTCGTATGGAGACATTTTCATTTTCTTTGAAGGAATTCTATTAAGTACATGACAAGCTGTTAGCAAAGCCTCACCCCATAGATTCATATGTAAATTGGAGTTAACAATCATGGCATTCACCATATCACCTAAAACTCCATTTTTCCTTTCAGCCACCCCATTTTGTTGAGGTCTATAAGGTGCACTAACTTGATGTACAATTCCATTATCTTCACAAAAAGAAGTAAATTCAGTAGGAAAATATTCCCCACCTCTATCACTTCGCAAGATCTTCAATTTCTTGCCCTTTTGTGTTTCAACCATGGCTTTGTAAATCAAGAACTTGTCATAAGCTTGATCTTTTGATTTCAGCAAATACACATAGGTAAATTTAGAACAATCATCAATAAAAGTAATAAAATACCTATTTCCACCTCTAGTTAAAACACCATTTAACTCACAAATGTCAGAATGTACAAGCTCTAAAATTTCAGAATTTCTGTCCACCTTTGGAAAAGGTTTTTTCTTCATTTTCGATTGGACACAAACTTCACATTTATTTTTATGCTCATCATTATATGAAATCAGTCCATTTTTATTCATAAATTTCATTGTTTGATAATTAACATGTCCCAATCGATTATGCCAAAGATTAAAACTTGAACATTCAACAACATTAAAACTGAAATCAAAAGATTGCACACAAGAATAATTAGAACTTGCAACTTTATTGATACTGAGTTTAAACATACCATCACTTACATAACCTTTGCCTACAAAGGTTCCTGCCTTAGAAATAATAAGCTTATCGGACTCTATAACAACTTTGAGTCCTTTCTTACATAAAACAAAACCAGAAACCAGATTCTTTCTAATATCTGGAACATGTAAAACATTAGTCAGTACAACTTTCTTTCCAGAAGTAAATTGGAGTTCTACACTTCCTGTTCCAAGGACTTTGTTTGTGCGATGATCACCCAACAGAATTTCATGTCCTTCAACAGCTTCAACATAATCCTTGAAAAGTGAACGGTTGTTGCATACATGAGTGGTTGCACCGGAGTCATACCACCAATCATCATTCAAAGGGACAACAGCAGCCATGTGCAACTCTTGGATCACTCCAATGTGCAAATCAGAAATCATGGCAATAATATCATTGTCCCTTTCCTCAACAACATTAGCAGCAGTCACGTTTTCATCATTTTTCTTCTGATTTTGATTTTTGTTCTGTTCCTTCTTAGAAGGATTTCTGCAGAAACGTTTCATATGGCCTTTTTCCCACACTTGTAACACTCAACATTAGACAGATCCCTTTTACCCTTTTTATTCGGATTAGAGGATTTGTTGGTGTTATCATTATTATTGGAATCATCATTAGCCTTTCTCTTTTTACCCTTCTTATTATTCTTCTGACTTACAGTATTCACTTTAGAACTAGATGCAATATTCATATCCTTCTCACGATTTCGAGTTTCCTCTTCAATTCGTAAGTGCTGTTGAATCTGTTCTAAAGTGAATTCCTCAGAAGTATGCAACAATTTCTTCCTGTAATCATTCCAGGAAGATGGTAATTTGGCTATGATCCCCCCAACAATTAACTTCTCGGGAATGGTTATGTTAAGGTCTTTAAAATTAGATATCAGAATCAGAAATTCATGAACTTGATCTAAGATAGAAGTACCATCGACCATAGTAAACTCAAAGAATTTAAAAGTTATGAACTTATCTGCCCCTTGTTTCTCTGCATCATATTTGTACTCAAGGGACTGCCACATCTCCTTCGGAGACTTCATAGGAGTATAGAGATCATATAGGCGATCAGACAACGAATTCAGAATGTACCCTCTGCACAGCATCTCGTCTTCAACACGATTCTTGCGTTGGACAACTTCCTCTTCAGTGTCTTTGTCTGATGGTTCTGGTAAGGCTTCCAGTTTAGGATCAAGAACATAGAATATCTTCAAAGTGGTGAGTAGAAACGACATCTTCTCCTTCCAACGAAGGAAATTAGTTCCATCAAAACGGTCCAATTTGACAGCATTATTGCCGAAAATCTTCATTGCTGCATCCATATTCTAATTCTAATATTATCCTAAGATTGTTAGCAAATTACAATTACAGAAAATTAGAAAACTAATTACAATAAAAATACAAACAGAATAGGACGAGATTAATCCCTGTCCTTAGGATAATATTAGCCCCCACTGCAATGTTGATGGGAATTCCTACGCTAATTTACCCCCAGGATTATCCTATTTGTAAGAATGAAAACACAGCATAATTTTCACTCTCCATGAACATGTTTTTGAGAAGAACGTTTATCAGAATGAATATGAAAAACTGATTATTTTTACTGCCAATGAAACAATTATATAGAGATAAGTATGGCACTTATTTTATCCCAAAAATAACTGCCTCCCTATATTATCCGAAAATTAAAAAAAAAATATTAATTAATTAATAGGCACATGTTAGTCATAATTAATTAACCGTCGCGCGCGTGCCACGTGCCTAAGTGCTAGTCTATGATTAGTTAATATTCTGATAAATATACTACCAATCATCTACTAACAAGCCCATGATCAAGCCCACACAAAAAGGCTTACAAATCATAATACACATAGTACACACTAGTTAATAAACAAGACCAACCTTTCATATTCTTTCCATGTGGGACAATGCTCCCACAAAAACTTACTTATTGAAGACTACATACAACATTATCTATATAGATATAGCGAATCCACCATGTATAGTGGTCCACTTTGAAAAACCACATTTTTTGGGAGTTAAATGGAAAGTTAGCATCATCATTTCACTTGTAATTAGGACTTTACAAACCAGGTGGCTAATGTAATGTCTCAATTAAACTACTACACGTCTATATTTCAGGTTGGTTTTCGTTTTGATATCAAACTAGTTATTGGCCCGAGTGATGTTCCGGATCACTATAAATTTATAAATTTGATAAAAACTAAATTTAAAAGATTAGTGTTAAACAAAATATATAAGTAAATAAAAATATAATAATAAATTTAAGATTAATAGATGCTAGTTTTTATTTTTTTTAATTTTTTTTTTAAAAAAAAAAGTGCTAGTTTTTATTCATTTTACTTTACACAATAAAATAATAACTTTTTGTAAAAAATAAAATTAAAAAATAACTTATGTAAATATTATGGAGTACCTTAACTGGTATTGAATCTAGAATGTTAGCATCAATGTTTATTTATAATCTTAATGTGCAATTTTTTAGGAGTTACATTATATGGGAAAATGATATGATATTAAGTACAAAGGTTACACATATAAACAATTATAAAAAGATGAATTATGACACATAGTGATCATGTGGTGCCAAGTCATATAGAGGGAACGATGACAGATGACGGTAGCATGTTGTCCCTTTGAGTTTTAATAAAATTATAGAGATACTTTTTTTATAATTAATTTATTATTATTATTATTATTATTATCATATTATTTATATAAGATTCACCGGGCCACAAAAGTTTGTGACTAGGGTTACTTATTCAAGGATTACCTGGTCCCCAATCGGTCAGGGGTTACTAGTTCAAGGACTATTTGGTTATGGGTTACTCAAGGTTACTTAATTAGAGGTTACTGCGTTGATCAGGGGTTACTCGATTAGGGGTTACTTAGTCAGGGGTTACATTACTTGGTTAGGGGTTACTCAATCGATCAAGGGTTATCAGGTCTGGGTCTGAGGTTAGTCGATCGATTAGGGTTTATCTAGTCAGTGTTTTGGTGTGTGTCAGCCGACCACACAGAAAATGCGCTAAAGATTCATGAGGTTTTTATTTTATTGATATTAAAGAATAATCAATAACACAATACTAAAACTGCAGACACCAAGAATGACACGTGTCACTTCTTGGTGCTACTTTTTCCCCTCCAAAACTTTTTTCTTTGTTTTTTTATTCATCACTTCCTAAAAAATATTCATTCTTTATATAATGACTTTTTGGTGCTCTATGGGCCTGTTCTCTTTAGCTTATTTTCAGTTCAATTCAGTTCAGATCCAATCAGTTTAGTTAAGTTCAGTTCAGTTTAGTTCAATTTATTTCCTAATTTCCTTCTCTCATAAAATATTATGTTCAGTTCAATTTAGTTCAGTTCAGCCAGCTCAGTTCAGTAAATCACAACAGGACCTACCTTTGGTCTAATCTGGATTTGAGGCTCAATTCTGATTATAAATTAAGAATCAAACCTTTTCAATTTCATTTAAAAAAAAAAAAAAGAATATTACTTTTTGGTAGAGTTTGATTTAACATTATAATTAATTATAAAATTTTGTTAAACTGGTGCGTGACACGGGACTTAATCTAGTCTATACTAATACTACTATATTTTCTTTTTTATATGCAACACTTCCTATAAATAATTTTTTTTTTTAATTACATCATATTCTTAAATAGATTTCATTTCCCTTTTTATTATAAATGTATCCATCTCACTCATACCGCACACTTTTTCTTATATTTTAAAACTGGCATCCCTTATTTTTACATAATTTATTCACTCCCTACTATTAAATATAAAGATAAAAAATTATTCACTCACAATCAATTTAAAATCTTAAAAAGCTAAAGTGAGTATAAATTGGAAGGAGAATAGGTATGAAAAATATTTAAAATGTAATATGAAGGGACAAATAATGGGGAGGAAAATAGTAAAATATTGTTATAAGTTTCTAAAAATAAATAAAATGGGGCAAAAAAAAGGAAAAAGAAAAAGTGGAGCAAGTAATATTAATATAAATAATATCATAATTTTTTAAAAATATTTTTACTAACATTTAATCATATGAATCTATATTTTTACTAACATTTAATCATATGAATCTAATGTCGAACTAATGCACTGACATGTGTATTAAGTTGATTGTATTGACTATTTAGGAACAAATAAAGTATTAATCAATCAATCAACTACATACTAAAAGATACTTCAAAAATGGCACGTGTCATTTTTTGGTGTGTCTCTTAGTTATTTTTTTTAAAAGAAAAAATCAAATATTTTACATAAATAAAAGAATCAATCAATAACTATCAATACTATATACTAAAGTAATTACCGAGATTTTCTATATAAAAAAAAAAGTAATTACCGAGATTATCCTATATGTACATGTGTCGCGTTCACGTTAAAAAATTTCCCGCCAAAAAACCCTTTTTTGTCCTTAAAAAAATTAGATAATTGATAAAAAAAAAATTATACAACCTAAATAATAGAACAATAACAACTTTAAATAAATAAAATATTAAATGTATACAAAAACTATAAACAAATACAAACTTATAGTGATATTTGAATATACGTAGTAATTCTTTTCATGTGAACATCTGAGTGTTGCTCGGACAAAGAACTAGTATACTAAAAGACACACCAAAAATGACACATGCATGTCATTTTTTGGTGTGTCTCTTAGTTATTTTTAAAAAAAAAAATCAAATATTCTACATAAATAAAAGAATAAATAAATATTTAATGCATCATATCACAATATATATTGATCATAAACTTAAGTTAAAAAAAAAATCAAATCAAATTCTTAACATAAATTGTTACATACATATTATTATGTACAACTCTACCGTTTTTACAACAAGGATATTTTTTTTAAAAAAAAAAGATTTTATATATAATTATGTGTGAAAAGCTTGCTAGGAAAGATATGGAAAACTAATTTTACCTGATTATTGAAAAAAAAATTATATTGTATGAGAAAATGAATAATAGTGGGTAAAAAAGATATTTATGTATGGGTTAAATACATATTGTTAACATATTCATTTGGTTAAAAAGAAAAAAATTATATAAATGTATTCGTGAAATATACTGTAAATATATGCATATTTTAAAATATTTATTGGCTAATAATAGACTATTTCATAATAAATTTATTTTTAAAAGCAATAATTTAAAATAGCTATTGAATATTACCGTGCATGGCACAGAACTTAACCTAATTTAATATTGACGTAAAGTGAATAAGGCCTAAGCCATGTAATGATAAGAATTTCAGAGTTGGTAATTTGAATAAAAAAATGTGAGGTCTATTTATTACTTAATTATTTCAATTACTAGGTTAGAACCTGTGCGATGTACGGTTTATATAAAGCCTATTTTTAATTTGTACATTTTAAAAATAAATCGATGTTATACATGAATATAAATAAGAATTACGTATATTTTGTAATTTAATTTTTTTTATTTTAATCAAAATTATGATATATTATATGTTCATGTTGTCTAATTCATAATTCATTGTAGGAGGTCATTTATTAGTGTGCTATTTAAAATTGTTTCAATTTCCTACGATAAATATATAGATTTTAGTTGTAATGTAGAAGCTTCCAATATTTAAATTTCAAAAACGTTATATATGATAGCTTTCCAAAAAAAAAGGGAAATTATCAACGGTACACCCGAGCTTTTGACTTTTCTCAATGGTACCATTACTATGTTTTTTTTATTATCAACGGTACACCCAAGGTTCCGACTTCTTAACTAGTGTGATTAGGCTGTTAATGAAACGTTAATAACATTCTAACACTAGTAGAAAAATACAAAAAGGCAACCCCCAAATGGCACCGGTTCAGACCAAACCGGTGCCAAAAACCGCCCTAAAAATGGGCGGGATTTTAGACCAAGAGTAATGGCACCGGTTCAGATCAAACCGGTGCCAAAAATACAAAGGGCGCCGGTTTGAACCGGTGCCACTGAACCGGTCCAAGGTTTTTAGGAAAAACCGGAACATTAAAACCCTAAGACCCTAATTATAAGCTTCGATCTCCTTATCTCTCCTCCTTCTCTCCGCCTCCATTCCCCCATATCATCTCCTCTCCTTCTCTCTCCTCCTTCTCTCTCCTCTCTCCTTTCTCTCTCTTCGTTCTTCTTTCTTCTTTCATCTCCTTCGATCTCCTCTCTCTCTCTATTCGTTCATCTTTAGTCTTTCAACTCCCTTCGATCTCCTCTCATATATATGCAGCAACCAAAGCTCGAGGACCACCACAAAGCTCGATCTCCTCTCATTAGCGCAACAACAGCCGCCGCCACCACCACAAAGTTCGAGCACCACCACCGGCATCAACATCAACAACAATTTCTGGGATTTTTTTTCAAGTTCTGGCTTTTTTTTTTCGATTTTAATTGTTTTTGTTTTCGATTCACCAATTTTGGTTTTGTTTTCGATTCACCAATTTTGGTTTTTGATTTTGATTTTGGTTTTTGATTTTGGTTTTCGATTTTGGTTTTTATTTTGGATTTCGTTTTTAGAGTTTCGATTTTAATTTGCCTTTTATTTTGGATTTTGGTTTTTTTTCCTATTTGTTTTTCGTATTTGTTTTTTTTTTTCCGATTTTGATTTTTTTTTTTTCGAATTTTTGGTTTCTTTTTTTCGGATTCAATTTTGGTTTTCTTTTTTGTTTTTGATTTTGATTTTGGTTTTTGATTTTGGTTTTCGATTTTGGATTTATTTTGGATTTCGTTTTTAGGGTTTCGATTTTAATTTGCCTTTTACTTTGGATTTTGGTTTTTTTTCCTTTTTTTTTTTCGTATTTGTTTTTTTTTTTTTCCGATTTTGATTTTTTTTTCGAATTTTTGGTTTCTTTTTTCGATTTCAATTTTGCATGTTTTTTTTTTCGTTTTTGATAATTTTTTATATTTCGATTTCAATTTCTGTTTTATATTTTATATTTTGATAATTTTGGTTTTTTTTTTCGTTTTAGATAATTTTTTATATTTCGATTTCAATTTCTGTTTTATATTTTATATTTTGATAATTTTGGTTTTTTTTTTCGTTTTTGATAATTTTTCAATTTTTTGATAATTTTTATATATTCTTAAGCTTATTTTTACCAATTGATTTGTTTTTCTGTTTTAACTAGTGTGTATAGATTATGCAAGAATATTGATATGTTCATGTTGTAATTTTTTTTATGATTTATAATGTAATTTTTTTTATTTATTTATAATGTTAGTTGTAATTGATCTATATTGTAATTTTGGATTTCATTATATATTGTAAATTTTGGATTTCATTATGTATTGTAAATTTTGGATTATATATATTGAAACCAATTCGATTTTTGTTGTGAATTGTTATTTTTTTTTTTTCAGTTGATTTTATTGGTAAGTGAAAATAAAACCAAAAAAAAAAAAAAAAAAAAAAAAAAAAAGACATTTTTGGCACCGGTTAACCGGTGCCAAAAGGAGGATAAATATTTTTTTTTTAGTAATTTTGGCACCGGTTAACCGGTGCCAAAACCTGTTTATGGCACCGGTTTTGAACCGGTGCCAAATAGGGGGGTATTTGGCACCCCCCACATAGGCATGGGTTCAAACCGGTGCCTTAGGCCGGGTTTGAACCGGTGCCAAATGCGTTTTTTCACGTAGTGTAATTATACAAATTTAGGTTATTAAATGCATAAAATGTCTAAAATACCCCTTTTTAAATATATTTCCCTCCAACTTTTCCCTCACAAATTCAAAATCTAAGCACTATTTCCCACCAAAACAGGTAATTCTCCATCTTCTATATAAGGATCCGTCACAGTTCATCTTTATTCTCAACACCTCCCCTTTTTTTTAATTAAATTTTTTGGTTTGGATTATATGGGGGGGGGGGGTTCTTCTGGGTTTGACTTTTCTTTTTCTGGCAGCAAGATTGGAAGGAGCATGTGGATTAGGAATTGTTATTGTTATGTATTTGATTTTGATAGTTGTTGCATTAAAGTGAAGTAATTTGTGTTGGCATCTTATGATATATAAAGGAGTTTCGGTTAAAGTAATGAAATAGAATAAATTTGGTGAAAATAAGTGTATTGTTACCTGCTGCTGCACTCCCAACAATTCCTTCTAACAAAGTGTTACCTGCTGCTATGAATGCTACAAAATCTCCCAATCCTGTTCTTAGATAAGGAAATGAACCACCTGCAACGGGAATTTCTACTGCGTATTCTGTGTAGCAGAAGAAAGAAAGCATTGCGGAGAAACCTGAAACCAAATAATAAGACATGACAATAGCAGGTCCAGCATCATCATGAGCTTCTTTGCTTGTTAGAACAAAAATTGATGATATAAATTTCATTTGATTTGAACATATTTCCACCTGTAATAAGGCAAAATTGAAAGCAAATTTCTTTGAAACCCAAACATTGTCATTTCCATACCAATATTGATCCAAATACTAGGCTTACATAAAATTCTGACAGCAAACTAAACATAGTTTTAGCAAAAAAAAAAAAAAAAAAAAAAAAGCTAACAGAAATGTTGATCGAAGGTGGTAATAGTATTTTGAATAACAAAAAAACTTGCTAGAAGTTCAAACATTTCAGAGCTATTCAAACTTGAGATTCTGACTGAGATAAGCTAACTGGCTGACTCTGCAATTGTGAGGATGTAAATTGTCTGAGTAGCTTCCTTAGCTGACTTTGATGCACTGGATTGATCTCTTACCCTTGGATTCTTTATCATAAATGGCTCACTTGCCTTTAACTCCTTCCCAGTGAGCCCCCCTTTACATGTTCTTGAGTTGTGTCCAAAGCACCCACAGTTGGAACATTTCACAATCTTTGATCTTTTCCTGGTTGTTCCTCACCTTCTTCTCATCTTCTGTTTCTACTAGATCTTCCAATCCCCCTCTTCATCTTTGGGGACTCTATAATTCTCCCATCTTCACTTTCTGGACACTGGTCTTGATCAGGAACAGGGTTTATTCCAACACTGTAAGCTTGCTTGTATGTTTTAACGGAGTACCACAAACTTACGTACTCATGTGGATCTAACTTTCCATCCACTAGTGCTCTAATTGCATGCCGACATGAGATTCCTGATAGTTGCCAAGCCCCACATGAACATATTTTCTATTTAAGACTTAGAGGGAATTGAGACTTTCCCTCATGTGTTGCATATTCTCCAGGCTTTGACTTATAAGCCTTGCAAGTTGAGCTAGCTTTGCCAATTGCCTTCACTAATTTTGCAATCTTCGGGCATATGTCATCATCTTCCGACTCATGGCATTTTCATGTCTTGTTGCAAGCCTAACCATGCATACTCTTTTGATCCCTACATTGGAAAACAAGAAAATGGTTTAGTTTAGATCAAAATAATTGATAGCTACAAGAATAGGGAAGTATTTTGAAAAACCTTCAAGTAGAGTTAACACAGGTCTGCACCTGTCTATCCCAAGTGTTGAGCTGAAGCTTTCAACAAAATTTGAAGTATTTGAGTCATTGCACACATTGGGATCAAACTTGTGCTTGCTCCACTTTGATTGCTGACCCAAGTCTGCAAACCATTTCATCTATCACATCATCCCCTCCTTCCTTTTGAAGCCTTTCCATGGCCTTCCTAAAGGTGAAAAATGAAGTGGCATTGCAAGCCCTCCAGAACAATATGTACATAAGTGGATCAGGGAAAGCCTTTTTGTAATTCCTAATCAAATGCCTACATCAATATCTCCTGTCTGCTTCAAGCCACAGTTGAGTCAAAGCCAAGTCCAATCCCTAAGACAAAAAAAAAGTGATCAAAACACTTATGTAATAGCAATGAATAAAATGAAATTAAAGATTAGGCTAAATTTTTACCTTCTGCCTATATGAAATTATTGTCCAATTCTTCCTTGAAGAATCTTTAACAATGTTTAGCAAATGCCAGAAGAAAAATGACCAGGTCTCTTTATCTTCTTGGCCCACTATGGCATAAGCTATTGGAAATATCTCATTATTTCTATCTAATCCAACAGCTGTCAGAAGGATACCTCCATAGTTTCCTTTTAAATGTGTTCCATCAACACCAATCAAAGGTCTACAACCCCTAAGAAAGCCCTTCCATTATCCTGTGAATGAGATGAATATGCTATTGAATAACAGCCTCCTATCTATGCATTCTGTCTGAGTCCAAGCAACAAATGCTTTTGATTCTGGGTTAGTATATTTCACAACTTCAGCATACACTGGCAACTTAGCATAGGACTCATCATGTCCCCCAAACAACATATTAATGACATAATTCTTCAACCTTTATAGAGTAGCCTGCTTCATAAAAACACCAAATCTCATAAACAACAATTCATTTAAAGCCTTTCCTGGAATGTTAGGATTAGCTCTAATGTCCTCCATCACTTTATTAGCTGCCCATTTCACATTACTTATAGGGTTATATGTCTCTAACCCCCTGCAAGTATGAACATTGGGTCATATCTTCTTAATATCCCAGGTTCTACCATCAGGCAATTTGCTAGCATGCAGCCGCCAACCATAAGCCTCAGAGTAGCAAATAATAGTGTATCTTCTGTTGTCTTCAGCCTCAACATTAATAGCAAACCCCTCTTGAACTGCATAATCCTTAATAGTGTCCTTCAAATTTATCTTGTCAGTGAATATCATCCAAGGCCTTAACTCTATTTTGCCGAAATCCCTTTCCTCATACAACTTTCCATTTTTATACAAATGCTGAAAATAATCATCATCATTATCATCATCTATGAAACCATACCATTGAGAAGGTTTCCAGTTATCCTTCACCTTAGGAACTTGCTTTACTCCCTCCAATTCATCTGCATAAACTGGATCTGTAGGTATTACCTCACCATCAGAATTTGAACCCTCATTTACCCCTGATGAAACATAGTCATCACCACTCTCATCATCATCATAATCATCATCATCCCCACCAGAATTAAAACACAACTTCCTCCTAACACTAACATTAGCAGGCTGAACCTCACTCAATGTATTAACAGGTTGCTTCTTAATACCCTTCCTGAAGGCTGTGCTTCTAGGAATTCTTCTATTAAATACAGAGGATGAAGTTGGCTTTTTAGCATTAAGGTCAATCTCAGTAGGTTGGGAAGCAGAATCGTTTTGCTGAATTGTTTCAATGGGGGAGAATCTAGGGCTTCTCCTAAAGGGTAAGGATTTAAATGTTGTATTTGGAGAGATAGGAGAAGGGGGTAATTTCTCTCCGGCCCCTGTCTTACATGGTGCCTTCCCCTTAATTGACTGCCCCTTACTGGACTTCCCCTTACTTGATTGCCCCTTACTAGACTTCCCCTTTTTCCCTTTAGAGTTATATATCTTCTCTAAAGATTTTCAAAGGCTTTCCTACCTTTAGTGTACTCCTCACTAGTTTCCTTAGCACTCTAATCCTCAAATTCTGCTTGTAGTTCTGGCCAAGTATAATCATTGCCAATATAAGGATCATTTTCCTCTATTGGTAGGTCATCAAGTGAAATGGATTTAGGATTGCTATTCCTCCTAGGTGTTAGTTTATAAACTATTGATTTCGGTACAGAAGGTGGTAGTTGATGTTGATTATTAGGTGATGATGGAGGTGGTGGTGGGGGAGGAAGATGAGGAGGAGGAGCTGGGTGACAACCTGCAGCAGCTTGTTTGTTCCTGAACTCAATTACTAAGTCATTGATAAAATCTGGTTCCTTATCAGTGCCAACCAAGATGCATATTATGGGGTCTTTAGGGAAAGTTCTAAATAACCTAATTAAGCCATCATCATCTCTAATAGGCCAATGTTTATTTCTATAGGCATAATTAAAGGTTGGGTTCACAATATCTACTGGAGGATCCAAACTACGTAATCGATCTTCAAATTCAATACACAAATCCATTATGTTACACATATCAACATATACTTCAATGTCAATATCATGACCCTTGTACTAAAATCTCAACACTTTTTTTATCATCACTCATTTTGCAAAATTACAAAAAAAAAATCTAAAATATTTCAACATACATGCACCAAAATTTAAACAAAAGTAGCACCATGCAGTTAACTAAAATACCTAACACATCCACAAAACCTCCAGCAGCAGTCAAGCATTGTAATTCCAACAAAATACTCATCACTTATACCAAAATTCAACCAAATCGCATAATCCATACCACAATTCAACCAATTCGCATAATTATACCAAAATTAAACAAACATCGCATGATCTACCTAAAATTAACCCAAATCGCATAATTCATGCACATAATTACACTAAACATTGCAAGATAATCAAAATTGTTGAACATAATTCGCATAATCATGAAATTCACAGAATTTCGCAAATATGTAAAACAATTACTCAACATATACACTCGAAATAAAACAACATACAACCTTTTTGCGTTTATTTAACAGTGGAAGTGATACATACCTGATGATCCACACTTATCCTTCTTTTCTCCGCTAGTAATTGAAAGATTTCTTGCGCAAAACACCCTGACTTTCTTGTTCTCTAATTCAGACGCAAGAGAGATGATTGAAACAGAGGTGAATGCAGAAGATGGGAAGTCCAATCAACATAAATACCAGGGGAAGGGATTAATTATGGCAGGAGGATATATGAGGTGTTTTTTAAAAAGGGGGTATTTTAGACATTTTATGCATTTAATGACCTAAATCTGTATAATTAGAATGTTATTAACGTTTCATTAACAGCCTAATCACACTAGTTAATAAGTCGGAACCTTGGGTGTACCGTTGATAATAAAAAACATAGTAATGGTACCATTGAGAAAAGTCAAAAGCTCGGGTGTATCATTGATAATTTCCCCCGAAAAAAAGGAAAGATGACATCATCTTTGCATTTAGGCGGGAAATTTTTTTATTGAAAATGGGACACGTGGACAATGGTAATGTCAGCAACTTCTATTTTAGTAATAGTAGATATGCAACTTTCAAGATTCAGTCCTTTAATAGACACTCATTTACTCCAAAATTTCCAAATTAATCGGTCCATTTTTGTATCAACTTTTCCTTTTTTCTGACATTTAACTATCTACTCTTTTAGATTGTGAGAAAATATAAGCAAAAAGCAACCAAGCAAGTTATTTGGAACGAAAGGAGTAAAGTTTATGTAAGCTTGTCATATCAGAGATCCATATATACTATGTTTGCCAGTAATTGCTAGAAACCTTTTTTTTTTTTTTTTTTTTTTTTTTTTGGAAACTGATTGCTAGAAACTGATTTTGGCATAGTTTCGACTTGCCTCATCAAGGAATGCAGTGAATAATTTAAGTCAAGGTTGCTGGAAACTGATTTCGGTGCAGTTTTAGCCTATTCCCATATCAAGTAATGCAATGAATAAAATTATGTCAAGGTACAAGTGCATTCTTATACATAGTTGATGGAAGAAAACAAGAATAGACTGGTTTCGGCATGTCAGAATCAGACTGTCAAGACTCAAGAGTATCTGAATTCCAACATAAGCAAAAGCATAAATATTGAATCTCCATACATTTTGCAAATACCATGAATCTTCAGACCAACAACAATGGACCAGGAATTTAGGATATGCCATTCTCATTCATATTCCCAAAACAGTCCTCCAATAACCGCGTTAGTAAAAAAATTAGAGATGAATCTATCCTTCTCACAGAAAATAGGGGGAATATAATACTTCAGTCAGACATCTATTGTCGACAGGAAAGCTGGTTTACATGAATATAAATATATACATACTAAGTCAGCATAGTTACGGCGGCCATTCAGTTGAGACAAATTTACATAGGAAGAACATGGGAAGTAGAAAACTGGGAGATGTTTGGTTGACAAAAATACAGGAAGTTCAATTTTCCACATAGGAAAGTTACTGCTAAGTCTTCCCGGGTTAATGGAGCTTCCTGTAATCATCCAAACAATATTCCATACTTCCTAGGAATTATAAATTCTGGGACAGCGTGACTTCCTATGTCCAACCAAATGACCGCATACACAGTTACATACACGAAGAAGAGAGTAACGAGGGCAATCAGCTGCCAGTTCATATTTCAGGTGACTCATTCGCCTTGACAAATCGACCCTTCACTCGTTGTCGATTATCAGCTCTAGCCTTCCTTGATTCGTATCGAATGTGTTTGTCATATCTGTTCATGAGATTTTGCCAGTATAAGCATTGAATGATAAGTGTGAAATATAAAAGGAATATATAATCAGAATTTATGATATTTAATTGCCTTCGCGATTTCTTCTTTTCCTTGTAGCGTAGCATAGCTTTCCCTCGATTCTCTGCAAGCTGTTCCACATCAGCTGTGTTCATCGGTTTCCTCCAGTAAGGCCACTCCATGAACTGCATATTGTGCTCCCCATCAATCATCTCAGGTTTAATTACTTTAGCATCAGAAGATGCTCCAACAACTGGTACACTGCAGTTATCTACTGTTAAGTAAACTTCACTGTCCATCATCTGATTTGTGCCATCCTGCAAAGTTTTGATCAAAACAAATCTATTAATCAACTATTGCCAATCTTACAATGTGATAGTCATGATACAAGGAATTCATACAACAGAGCAATTAGACTCGAATCATGCACCCCGCCCCACCTGAGGTCCAGAACTATGATTCATGACCTAGCTTCCAACATAGATCTATATATGCCAAACCTTGTTGAAGATCATATTTCTGACTTCTGAGGTCGCCCACCAATAATTCAGGTACCATGTTGCTAACAACTCAATCAAACATTAAAGCTCTTACTAAATTTACTGTTTGCTGTTACTTAACGCAACTGTCCACTCTTAAAATTAAAAATTGGAGGCAAGAAGTGCAGAAGAGAAACCTATTTACATAAAATAGGTGACAGGAAGTGAAGAAGAGAGAAACAATTTAACATACTTTCAGCACAAGAAAATTTCTGTAAACACCAAATTTTAGTTTACAGCCTGTGTAAAAAAGTAAGATCCACACTTAATTTGAATAGTTTCAATATAGTACTGGTGTATTTAGATTCACTTACATCTCTTGATTGAGAGCCTTTAAGATTTCTTGAGCTTTGCATCTCTGCCATCTCGGACACATCTTCTGGTACTCCAGTTGACTGAGAACCTTCGAGATTTCTTGAGCATTGCATTTCAGACATATCTTCTGGTACCCCAGTTGACGTGCATGAAGGTTCTTCAAAATCCATTGGTCCTCCCCATTGACCATCCCAGTCCTTAGCCACATTCAAATATAAAGAGAAGCATTAGCAAGAGTATTCATTATTTGGAGGTCAGTTATGGATCACACAACAAAAGATTGAAAGATCAAATGTTTAATACACTTTTTAAGTACATTATCTACTATTCTACTCTCAACTTGCTACATAAGACATAAGGAGTAAAACTCTCAACTTGCTACATAAGACATAAATGTAAAACTCTCAACTCGCTACATAAGACATAAGGAGTAAAAGGTACTGCAGCCAAGAAATTGACAAGCTCGGAGTTAATGGATACACACAACTACGCAAGCATCCAGCAAGCAGCAAATTTAATTAAATAAAATTAGGAAAACAACGGCCACTTTGTCGTTGAGAGTTTTCTTTCAATAAAAAAGTTATCGAGTAGAAAAGAAGTTTTTGAAAAATAATACTACTTGCTATATTCTTTTGTAAATTTCAAATATTACATGATCAGTATAAATATGAGTAATCTAAGTCCGATTACAGGTTTACAACCTATATCTTTAAAAAGCTTAAAACAGAAAACAGAAAACTGAAATTGGTTGGAACATAAAGCAAAATCTAATATCAAACATGTTATAAGAGACTAGATCAAAGACCCAACTCATGTCAACACTCTCTAAATCTTACACAGCATCTAGTCATCTTCTACTCATCACTTTCTTAAGCTTACTTCTACTGCATATTCACTTCCTAAATAAGCATTTTATAGCACAAGGGCAGCGATATAGGAGTGCAAGAGCAAAAACAGCAAATAATTCCATAGTCATCAATAACCAACATATCTCACTTCATTGCAAATAAAATCTTCAATTCACCTAATATATTGTTACCCTTAAACTCATACCGCCAGGGGCTAGCAGGCAATTTTAAGTTTCATTTTTAACAAATTCCGAATTTAGTCCTTCAAATTCTTACATCAATTACAAAACACCCAATTTGCATGAAGAGTGCTTTGGACAACCATTTAGACATGACAAATAACATTTTACAGCTCTAAATGCTATTAATCAGTTCTTTAGTCCTCCATTGAAGCAATGAAGAACAGCCAGGTTGGCCCCGCCGTAAAGCACAAACTCTTTCAGTCTCTTAGATATTAATTATGCGTACAACCTTAATTAACAACCAACCACCACCAACCAACCCCCCTTAAGACTTTAGACTTACATAGTTACAGTAACAAATCCTTGGTTACTTTAACTAATACCGCCGTTTCATATTATTTGTAACGATTTGACATAAATAAAATAAAGAGGAAAAATATCTTATCGTTGCAAATAATATGAAATAGAGGTAGTATGTAAAGATGGTATTACTAGTTACTATATAGCCGCCATAAACACAAATCTTGCGTACAACCTTAATTCAACAACCACTGCCCTCGGATTTTATTTAGGAAGAACACAAAGGAAAGGTGAGAATATTAAGCTAACACTGTTAAGCATCAGTTTAAACTATACGAATTAAAAATATCTTCTTGATATGACTAACAAAGTTACAAACCACTCAGAATCAACAACAATAACAACAAAAAGTATACCATTTAATATAAAAATAACAACCAGGATAATATCTAACAAATCAAAACAATCATATATTATAATAATAATAATCACAACTTGAACCGACTTTTAAGCAAAAGACACCATCAACCAAATATAATAATAACATAAAAAAAAAATTAAAAAAAAAAAAAAAAAGCAGTAATTCAAATAAAATAATAAAAAATAATAGATAAAATTAAATAAAATTTAAACCTGAGGAGGTTGATAATCAGGCTCAAAATCCCACAAAAAATCTCTATCTTCAGCAAAAGTTCGTTCACCTTCTTTCATCAACAAAGAAGTAAAGGGCATATTATGCATTAACATATCCGACCCATCACCCGTTTCTAGGCTCGGAGTATCCGGACCAAACTCCGAACTATTATTTTCTCTTTCCTCCAAATCCCACTTACTCAAAGTCATCAATTGTTTAACAACGGCATCCTTTTCTTCATCGCCCAAACAAGGAACAACTAAATCGCTAATACCCCAAATGGGTGCAAGCTCAATAGCTGTTGGAAGTCCATCAATGGCGGATTTTGGTTCGGAATTCGGGTCGGGTGTTCCGAACCCGGGTATTCTGAGATGTTTAAGGGAAAGGGAATTCGCGGAGTGGATTTCTCTGTCGCAAAGTAAGCAGAGATTGGCAGAATCTGCTTCGCAGAATAAAACGGCGGCGTTTTTGCTGCAATAATCGCATTCTTCTAGCTTCATAGTTGTATTTTTTTTTAGAGAGAGAAAGTTGAGTTGTGATTTTTTTTTAAGAGAGAGAAGGGAAAATTTTGAAGAATGGAAATGAAAGAAGGGCGGGCACATGATAAGCATGGGCCAGTTTCAGGAGACGTGACATTTGGGGAAAAAAATCAATAAAATAAATAATTGAAAATGATTTTTTGGATATTTAAATTTAAGAAAATTAAGAAAAGTTTGGTTTTGTAGGGCCTAATTTCTTAAATTATTTGCACTTTTTTGCCAACCTGGCATGTGAAAAGTGGCATAAATATCTGTTAATTTCTGAGTATACGTGGTTGACTGTGAAATTATTCATTTAAGATTATTTTTGTTGTTTTTTAGTGTATTTTAGTTTTTAGTGGGAAAGAAAGTTGATAAGTCATGAGGTCGCAATCCAATAATATCATAAAAATCTGTGTTATAAATGGAAAATATCTCTTTGTGTTAGTGTGTGTCTTTGTTTCTTAGGTACTCCAAATGGCTTTGGTTCTTGCAAGTGTTAGGTTCAATTACTCAATTAGTTGGGTTGGGTGAAATAGTTGTAACTTTGTAAGCCAACCTTTGGAATAGATGAGCTATCAAGATAGAAGAGACTGTAGATGCATGGTTAAGCTTTACAAGGATGTCCTAATTTGCCCCTTATGATTGTCAATGTGAAATTTTGATTCATAATATCTTTAGTTGGTTGTTAAAAACGAAAAGAATAAGTTTTAGAAATTTGTTATTCAAAAAATATACATTAAAATGATATGACTCTTATGTATAAAGCACAAATGTAGATCAAATTAGTATATACAATTAGTGCAAAAGCCAAGATGGATCATCATCTGAAAATAGAGAGAAGTAATATTTAACCTCAAATTTATGAACCATGAACATGCGTGAGATGCGTCCCTTCTTTATGTAGTCATTTGATTATGAGGTGGTATTAGGTTGCAAACAAATAAAAACTCACACTATTTTATTGGTTATCTCTCCTCCCTAACTGCCAA
Source organism: Chenopodium album (assembly GCF_948465745.1). Classification (NCBI taxonomy): domain Eukaryota; kingdom Viridiplantae; phylum Streptophyta; class Magnoliopsida; order Caryophyllales; family Amaranthaceae; genus Chenopodium; species Chenopodium album. Next base: position 22,907,158 of record NC_137834.1, read on the forward strand.
CGAATTATGGAGGCTAGGTGGGGGAAGGAAGGGGGTCATTTTGGGGGAAGGGAATAAGGATGTCAATGGGGCGAGTCGGGGCGGATGTTAGCCTTCCCATCCCCATCCCCACCTAATGTTTTCATCCCCATCCCCATCCCCACGGCGGGTCCAATATTCATTCCCTTCCCCGCCCCGGTGGGTACAACTCTAAAATTATCCCCGCCCCACCCTCCACTTGGATATCCATCCCCACCAAAGACCCTTCTAATCCCCACCCAAGACCCACCTAATCTTCGTCTCTCAAATACACAATCCTACAAGATTAATACTCCGTACGGATTATAATAATAAAACATTCTTAATATTATACACATTTTTGTTTATAATATAAGTGTAGTACAAAGTATTATAATCAATATTTTATTTCACATAATTATTTTATAAAATAGTATAAAAGTATATAATTTTGCTTTTAAAAATATATAGACGTGGTATGAGGTGGGGATGGGGCTGGTACGAAGTGGGGCGGGGCGGGGAGAGGATGGGGACTTAAAATCTGTCCCCGCCCCATCACCCATGGCGGGTATGGTTTTTATCCCCATCCCCGCCCCACCACCCGCCTAACCGAGACCCATCCCCACCCCACTGGGGCGGGTCTCCTACTTGACCCGCCCCACTTACATCCCTAGAAGGGAAGGAAAGGGTTGTCTCCGGCGTTTTGGGGCTGAGGAGGCGGTAGGGTGGGGAGGCCACTAGTGTAGGTGGTGGCTAATTGTAATACTTTGTATTTTTATAAAATTATATATACTAATTATTTTATTTTATTTATAAATTAAAATGATCCATTTCATTTTAAATGAATGAATTGATTAAATTAAAATAATTGCGTATAAAATAATATGAGTCATTAATTGGGGCAATAAAGTGTTTTAAATTGGTTCAACATCAATAAAAGTATTAGACTAAATTGTTAGGAAACAAAAAGATTATAAGGGCTCATTTTAGGCCCTATTCACTTCACCATAAAAAATTAATATTAAGTAAAAATAATTCCATTTTAGTAAAAATAAGTTCAGTTCAATAAAAATAATTTCAATTCAGTAAAATTCAGTTTTCTTAAAGAATAATTCTAACAGTAAATCAGTAAAAAATAATTTTAGTTCAGCAAAAATAATTTCAGTTCAGTAAAAATTATTTAAGTTCAGCAAATATAATTGTGGTTCAGTAAAAATAATTTCAGTTCAGCAAAAATAAGGTGATGTGAACGAGGTCTTAGCCTCAAAGGAAAATTCAAGGAGCAATAAAATTAAAAATGGCAGTTTTGTAAATAAATGTTTTTGTTTTTAAAAGGGGATATAAATACCCAAAAACTCAAGGATTTCACACTCAAGAATCAAATTGTCAAATTTTACAAAACTCAAAACTTTTCCTCTTGTTTTTCTCTCCTTTTTCCTCTTTTTTCTCCTCCCTTTTTCCCATGCCTCTTTCTTCTCTTCCCAAGTGCCATCGGCGCCGCCACTAACCAAAGGAAAATTTAAGGAGGAATAAGATTAGTAATGAAAGTTTTGTAAATAAGTGTGTTTTTTTTGTAAAAGTGTGATATAAATACCCAAAAACTCAAGGATTTCACACTCAATAATCAAATTGTCAGATTTTACAAAACCCCAAACTTTTCCTCTTGTTTATCTACTTTTTTGCTCTATTTTTTCTCCTCCCTTTTTCCCACGCCTCTCTTCTCTTCTCTTCCATGTGTCACCAGCGCCACCACCAACTACCAGCGACTAGCGGCAGCACCGACAGCCTAGCCGTACACCACCTTTCTCTCTTCCCTTGCGGTTTCAATATTAAGAAAACAAAAAACTATTTGTCCTAATTTAATTTCTAACCTTGTTTTGATAAATTAAAAGCATGATTTTAATTATATTTTGGTGTTATTTTTTGGTAATTGATTTTGTTGTTTATTCCTATAATTTGATTTAAAACCCAAATTTACAAACCCTATTATCTGGGGATTTAATGTTTATGATAGGGTTTGATTCTAGGTTGTTGTGGTTGTTAAATTAATTATTAAAACATATTTTTAATGAGTTTTAAGCCCTCAATTGATGCTGGAATTTAATTACACACACTACTTTTTAATTATTATGTTAGGGGTTTGATTACCCATAAAAGGAAAAAGGTTCTTGATGATTTAGATATGATTTCATAGTTGATTAGTGATGTTTTATATTAAATAAGTATGCTACAATTTTAGGGAATTTTGTGTAGAATCACCCTAAAGATAGGGTGTTTTGTGAACAACTACTTGTTTTTTAAAAATTTTGTTTAGAACTACCCGTAAGATGGCAAAAGCTTGTCTAGCGCTACTCATAAACGGTTTTCGTCCAATTGAGTCGTTTGTAGGGCCCATTCCTATAATTTTCCACTCAATTCTCTCCTCTTTCATTTATTTTCCCTCCAACCTCATTCATAAAACCAAGAGAAAAAATAATTGGAGCAATTCAACATAATTTCTTACTTAATTAGGTAATGTTTAAGCTATTGTTTTAATTCTTGGTTTGTTAAATTGGTTTAGGATTTTTAATTTTAACTTTAATTTGTTGGGTTTCAATGAGTCCAACTCACCGCGGAACAAAACCTGACCCCATGACCCGCTCACAATTAATATAACTAATTTAAAATGACATAAATAACAAGCTAGAAAGAGAGAAAAGACAATCTTACCCTTGCCGTGTGCTTGACTCTTACTTCAAAGTCAAGTCTTGCAAACGCAGAGACCTCCTACAGTATCCATCCGCAACTCGACCCCGACCGGTCTCTTACTTGGAGTTTAGCCAAGTCGAACCAAACACTACTCGAGTATTATATGAACTTAAAGGTTTTCTCTCAAGTGGAGATGCCTTATTGAGTTCCTACTCGAGCGACTTTCTCCAAATTCCAAGGTGGGTATTTTATAGAGAATGTCATGACAGAATTCCACTCTCCTATCAATGTGAAAGAGTTGGAGAAATCAATATTCCCTTTTTATTTTTAAATCAAAAATAAAAGAAAATAGCAAACAACTAATTAATCAACAAGTGGCATTCTAAGAGGATAGGTAAGGTAAGGACCACAAGGGGAGGGAGGGACTAAAAACTTGCTCCCCAAGGCTCCCAAAAACCGCCCCTCACATCTCCCGGCTCCAATGAATGGCTGCCATATGGTAGCCCATGCCTTGGCACCCAAGCAGCCTTGCTGGCGCTTGGTGCGTGCGGCTAAGGATGGGCACGGGCCGTGCCGGCACTCGGGCGGAACGGGCTCGGCACGACACGACGGCCCACCTTGGACCCAATTTCAACAAACCCAATTCTCACCTCATTTATACGGATCACAACATGAATTTCCTTTTCCTCCTCCTTCCCAAGGTAGCCAAACACAAGCCTCCGGGTCGAGTGAACCATCCACCCAAATGCCCAACACCCAAAATCCTAACATATTAGAGTGGTGTACCGAAGAGGATTTTGCTCAAACCAAACGAAAGAGTGAAGTTTGGTCACATTATCAATTGAGTAAAAATGGACAAAAAGCCAAGTGTCGGACTTGTGGTAAAATTTTCTCGGCCGATACCAAGGGAGGGACGGGACACCTTAGTAGACATTCAAAAAAATGTGGTGGACCATGTAGTGATCCAACCCAACCCAAAATTTCTCAATTCCATCCACAAGGCTTCATTTACAATTACGAGAGAGATAGGGATGAACTTGGGAGAATGATTGTACATGCCGAACAACCTTTTCTTTTCGCCGAAAAATGATGCCTTCAACAACTACATTAACCGAGCACTACAACCAAAACACAAAAAAATCTCCCGAAAAACCGTTCGATCTGCTGTCATGAAGGATTATCTAGAGTATAAATTGAAATCAGTAAATGAATTGGCTAATCTTCCTAGTAGAGTTTCTTTAACCGCCGATGCATGGGATGGTGGATACGGACTTCAATATTTATGTATTACTTGTCATTGGTTAGATAATGAGTGGTTGTTACAAAAACGCATCATTCATTTCAAAATGCTTGAATACCCTCATACCGGTCTTAACACTTCACATCATTTAATGGAAGCCATTGATGCATATAGTCTTAGGGATAAAATCATGTCTATGAATTTCGATAATGCAACTTCTATGACATATAGTGCGAATTTGGTCAATCCCAATTGACCGATGTTATATTAGATGGAGATGCACTTCATGTTAGATGCATTTGTCATGTTCTTAACTTGTGTGTGAAGGATGGAACACAAGCAATTGGTCCATTTTATCACAAAATAAGGAATGCTATTATGTCTATTAATAGCTCTAACTTGAGATATCAAGAATGGAAAGGTTTTTGCAGGCAACAACGGATAAAGACCATAAAAATAGCACCGGATTGTCCAACTAGGTGGAACTCCACCTATGAAATGTTGAGTCGGGCAATCGAGTACAAGGTTCATTTAACACTTTTTTATAATATGAAATTTCCACAATGTGCTTTACTAGAAGATGATTGGGTTAATTGTGAAAATTATATGCAGTTTTTACAATTACTATATGGTATGACACATTGTTTTTCTTCTGTATATAATCCTTGTTCTCATTCTTTTCATAGCAATGCATGTTTACTTGCACAACTTTTTGCGGAACACCGATCACAACATGATTATCGTGGATATCTTCCATCCATGGAGGAAAAATGGCGTAAATATTACACCGATATTCCTATGATTTATATTTTTGATTCTATTTTAGATCCTAGGAAAAAATATGATGACACTTTTTTATTAATTGATATTTATTATAGTAACATGAATTTTGAAGATGATGTTGAAACTTTTAAAAATAAGGTGACTAATGATTTTTTTTCTTTATATAGAGTTTATGAAAGTAAATATGGAACCGTGTCTCGATTTCCCCCTTCTCAAACATCCAAAAATGTAAGTAAACGGGCCAAAGGTTTATTTGCACAAGCTGCTAACATGATGTCCAAGTTTTCAGGTACGGAATCATCATCAAGTAAGAGAACACAAAGCGATTTTTCGGAGTTGCAAATGTACCTAAGTTACGACTTCATGAAAGGCATGGACGATGAAGAGAAGTTTGGCCTCGACATCCTTGATTGGTGGAAATCACAAACCGTGAAAAATCCAATTTTGTCGGCAATAGCTCGTGATATTTTTGCTATCCAAGTCTCCTCCGTTGCCTCCGAAAGAGCTTTTAGTGCGTCGGGACGAGTTTTAGACAATAGAAGAACAAGACTAAAACCCGAAACACTTGAAATGTGTGTTTGCTTCAAGGATTGGTTGGATGTTAAAACTCGTTCTCAAGATCGTACTTATGCACAAAACGACGACGACGATGAAAGAACGTCGACTTCTTTTAGTTCTCATACTTCTCAATCAACTCAATTGGCCGATGAACTTGAACCTCAAGGAGACGAAGACGAAGACGAAGATGATGATGAAGGCGACGACGAAGACGACCAATAATAATTACATGATTACATATTTACATTATACACTATTGTATAATTTTTGTATTATCGAACTTCGTATTCCGTATAATAAATGAAGTTATTCATACACTATTGTACGATTTTTAATTATCATTAATTATTTTGTATTATTGAATTATCGTACATTCGTACCGGCTACTGTCATATAATAAAATAAGTTATTCTTCAATTTTTTGTGTTTTCGGATTATCGCACTCGTATCATTTTTTATTATATGCATTGTTGTTTTTTGCTAAATTAATAAAATTGTTTTTATTTGTTTATATAAACTTAAACATAATTATTAATTAGATAAATAATTTATATAACCTAAATTAAAATAAAGTTGTTCAAAAAATCTAAACAAAATATATTAACATTAACATAAACATAAATTAATCACATATATTAAGTTGTACTAAAAAAATATATATCGTTTAATTCGTTTTTTTTCATTTATAAAGTGGCACGGTTTGGCCCGCGGCCCGGCACGGCACGGCCCGCAAGGCACGTGGGCTGGGGTGTGCCAATTTCAGGCACGGCACGGCACGACCCCCACCGCGGCACGGCACAGCCCGTTGCCCATGTTCACGTGCGGCTAAGCCTGCTGTTGGACGCACACATATGCGGCAGTGCTCCTGGCCGAGGGCACTGTGCGCCACACTACTAGCAGTGTTAGCACGCTAGCGCGCTATTAGATATCTAGCACTGCTAGCTTGATGTTTCTGTTGCCCTCACATGCTAGCAGTGGTGCGCTAGCATGCCGCAGCACCAACCAGCCAGCCTAGGCTTGGTTTGGTGCTCATGCTAGCCACCATGCTATACCAAGTGCCCCTAGTACTCGGTTTTCTCGGGGCATTCCGATGCTAAGGGTATAAAATTACATGAAATTAAATTACTCCAAAGCCTGAATGGTTCATCTTAGTGTCTTACCTTAAAATGTTCAAAATTAATTAAAACACTAAACAGGGAAGTCAAAGCCAATCTTCAACGTGCCTGATTCCCATTGCCTCAATGTGCTTGTTATGCTTCACTTGAGGTAGAGGTTTAGTAAGTTGATCGGCTACATTCTCATCCGTTCCAACTTTAACAATTTTGATTTCACCCTTTGATTTCTATTCTCTTATCATGTGAAATTGCCGCTTGACATGTTTGACTTTCTAATGTTCCCATGGCTCTATGGCCTGAGAAATAGCTCCATTATTGTCACAATAGAGGGATATTGGCCTCTATTGGACCCTTGATAGAGGGTACAACATCAAGTTCACCAACGAACTTAAATCCAAACTGCCTCCTTAGCCGCTTCAGCAGCTGACAAGTATTCGACTTTAGTTGTAGAATATGAAATTGTGCTCTGCTTGGCACTCTTCCAACTATACGCTCCTTCATTTAGATAAAACACATATCCAAACTGTGATTTGAAATCGTCTCTGTCTATTTGGAAGCTTGCGTCGGTATAACCTTCAACAACTTATTCTTCTGAGCCACCAAATACCAGGAATTTATCCTTGTTCCTTTCAGGTACTTTAGGATATTCTTGGCCTCTTGGACGCAGTTCAATGCGCCTCTTCTAGATCTGATTGGTATCGGCTCGTAGCACTCAAGGCATACGATACATCTGGCTTAGTACATATCATGGCAAACATGATCGATCCAATAAGCGAAGAATATGGAATCTGATTCATCCTTTGCCGCTCATCAGGTGTCTTCGGACACTGCTTCTTACATAGAGTTATGCCATGTGACATGGGTAGGTGACCTCTCTTGGCCTCCTGCATGTTGAATCAAGCCAATACCTTATATATGTAAGTACTCTGGCTCAATCCAATCATCCTCTTAGATCTGCCCCTATAGATCTTGATGTCCAATATGTATCGAGCCTTTCCCAAGTCTTTCATTGAAAAACATTTTCAAGCCAGGCCTTTACAGACTCTAACATCGGAATATTGTTTCCAATGACCAATATGTCATCGACATATAAGACTAGGAGGGACATGTCACTCCCACTGACCTTCTTGTAAACACAAGATTCATCTAGATTTTTTATAAAACCAAACTTACTGATGGCTTCATCGAATTGCAGATTCCAACTTTTGCTAGCTTGCTTTAGTCCATAAATGGAATTTTTAAGCTTGCACACTTTCCCAGCATTGTTTTGGTCAACAAAACCTTTAGGCTGTGTCATGTACACAATTTCTTCCAAAATTCCATTGAGGAAGGCAGTTTTGACATCCATCTGCCATATCTCATAATTGTAATATGCACCAATCGCTAGGATGATCCGATCGGATTTAAGCATTGGGACCGGAGAAAAGGTATCATCGTAATCAATACAATGAATTTTCCTGTAACCTTTTGCTACCAGTCATGGTTTGTAAATGAATACATTTCCATCTTTGTCGGTTTTCAATTTGAAAATCCACTTACATCCGATAGGTGTGTAACGTTTGGGTGAGTCAACCAAGTCCCAGACTTGATTTTCAAACATGGAATCCATTTCAAATCTCATGGCCTCTTCCATTTAGCAGAGTCGGTGCTTGTCATCGCTTTCTTGTAGGTTATTGGTTCATCTCCATGCACTACCAGGATGTCCTGATTCTCGGTTAATACAACACCAAGATACCTATCAGTTTGAGACCTTGGCCTCTACAACCTACGTAGGGTAACGGGCTGAGCATTTGCTTTGTACATTTTGACCAGCGTCAACAGATGCTATTTGAACACTTTGACTTTCAATTTGATTTTATTTCTCACCTTCTCGAACTTGATCGAGTTCGATTTTACTCCCATTTGTCATTTTGGAAAGGTGTTCCTTCTCCAAAAAGACACGATCGCGAGCAACAAACACTTTGTTCTCGGATTTATTGTAGAAGTAATACTCTTTGGTTTCTTTTGGGTAGCCCACAAGGAAAACCGTGTCAGATTTGGGGTGAAGTTTGTCAGAAATTAATTTCTTGACATATGCTTCGCATCCCCATATCTTGAGAAAAGACAACCTTTGAGGTTTCTTCGTTCATAGCTCTTATGGAGTCTTTTCTACAGCTTTTGATGGAGCACGATTTAGTGTTAGTGCCGCGATTAGAAGTGCGTGTCCCCAGAAAGAGATAGGAATATCACTAAGACCCATTGTTGATCGTACCATGTCCAGCAAGGTTTGATTTCTCCTTTCGGATACTCCGTTCCATTGTGGAGTTCCTAGAGGTGTCAATTCCGAAATTATACCTTTTTCTTTCAGATGGTCATCAAATTCTTGGCTCAAGTATTCACCACCTCGATTCGATCGAAGGGCTTTGATTTTCTCATCAAGCTGATTTTCAAATTCACTCTGAAATTCTTTGAAGTTTTAAAATGATTCAAATTTGTGCGACATAAGGTAGACATATCTATATCTACAATATTCGTCGGTGAAGGTGATAAAATATCGATGGCAGTTTCTTATGGTTGTGCTCATTGGTCCACATACATCGGTGTGTATTAGGACCAACAAGTCACCTGCTGTAGACACCCATTTGTGTCTCCCCAAAACCAAACCTAGTGATGAGTACCTTTTACGTCGAATCATAATCGAATGAAGTGAAAGTGTGGAAAGTCTAGTGTTGCGGATAGTTTTAATTCTTTTCTTTCTCTCTGTTTTTGAAAACCTATTTTAAGAAAACAGCCAATCCAGTTTGGTTTGGTCCATATAAAGGGTCCAATAATGGTGTAGTTGGAAGGGGCTTGAAAAGAGCTTTCCAACGATATATTATAAGCCCAATTTCGATGAATAATGAGGAAGTTATGGCCAAATTACTAAACTGGGCCCGGTTTGATGTTTATGTGCGGCCCAATGATCTAGAGGAGGGCCTAATTTGGATTTATCATTCCTAATGCAATTAGAATTGATTTAAGTCTTCTAGATTCTTCTAGAAGGTGCTTTTCATTCTTAATTCAATTAGCATTGATAAATTGACTTTGGTTGACTTTGTAGAGTTTTAATCAAAATAAAAGAGTGTTTTAAAGGAAAATACGATTTTGCCCTTTTGTAAGACTAAATTTTATCAAAATTAAGAAAACGTGTGAAATTAATGATTAGCGTCTGACGACAGGGACTAGCGCCTGGCGCTAGCTTTAGCGCCTGGCGCTAATGTCCAGCGTATGGCGCTAACCTGTTTTATTCTCGTCGAAACTCTGATTTGTTTTTCTATCCATTTGGCTAATTTTCTCTATAAATAGCCTCCTAAAACCTCCGTTTTCAATCATCAATTCTCATCAACAACAATTATTTTTCTTATTCTCTCTAGCTTTTAAGAATTCTTCTCTCTCTCTAGCTTTCTCTACACAATTCTGCATTCACAAGACCTAGAAGCACCTAGCCAAGTTCGAAGTTGCCTTCGCCCTAGACGTGAAAGGTTTTAATTTCTGAGGGTTTGGTCCCAAATCTCTATTTCAATTATTTTTAATTTAATTCTTTGTTTAATTATTTTCCTTGAAATTACTAACGTGTATATTTTGTTATTAGAAAGAGGTACAAAGCATCCAAGTAAGTGCTTTAATTGTTTACATTGATATTATGATATAGATATCATGTTTAGGTTATTATTTTGATTCCTAGTATCATGTTTAGGGTAATTTCTAATATCAAGTATGATTAAAAGAATGCTTCCTAGTATCATGTTTAGGGTAACAACTATAATTTCTAATATTAAATATGACAATTGTGATTCCTGCGATGCTTCCTACTATTCTTTTCCTAATATTCATGTTAGTATCATGTTAGGGCTAAAGCTTTGATTTTGATGTTTAGTGATGTGCTAGGGTTTGTTATTAATCTTGTTAGTATCATGCCTAGGATCTTGCTATTAATAGTATGCTTTATTTTTAACAAGATTATTTTCATGATTATTATTATTATTATGGTTATTATTATTATTAATTTATAATTATTATTATGTTGCTTGATATTTATTATTATTACTTGATCACGCCTTTTATGCATGTTTAAAGGGAATTTTGGTACTTGTAATCACGCTTAATAAGATAATTAATAATCTTATTTAGGGTTAATATGATTATAATTCAAGTGATCTCCAATAATAGTTTATTTGTGCATTAATATTCAACCAACATAGATAAACATGTTTAGGGTTAATCCTAATGATTGCATGTTAGTCAGAAAGCGCACATGAATACGATCAGAATAAAGTAGAGGCCTATTATTAGGGCAGGTTCAATCTCTTTTAGGTTTGATTTGTACCTTCATCCCCGAACTACCAGTCATGGTTCCAGACCTATTGGAGTTGACGATCTCCTGGATCTTTAAGGGGTGTAACCTTCACCCTGTGAACGGTTTACAAGTTCCTAAAACTTGTTGGCGACTCTTTTGCTCTATCTTCTTTCCCTTTGGACGCCACCGTACTTTAGTGTATGATCACAGTGGAGTTCAAGTTAGGGATAATGCTTCAAATATTCCCTACAGTTTTTGGCGACTCCACTAGGGAGGATTTCTATTTTAATTTCTGAAATTTATTTCAGCAATGATTTAGAATCAGTGGATGAGACTCGAAAAATTCTAAGTATTTCATGTGCGTAATTTTGATTAACATTATTGTCATATGCATAAAAAAGATCTCATTGGAAAGGCCATCCGTAATGAGTTAAAACATAGGATTTTTACACGTAGGAAATTTAAGGAATATTTTTCACAACTAGAATCGAAATAATGTTGTGCGAAACAGGAAAATTTTATCGAGCACAGAAAGCTGCTGAGGCATGTAGGAACTAGCGTCAGAAAACAGAGTTTAGCGCCACTGATTTGGCTTTGGCGCCAGGCGACAGCTTCTGTCGCCAGGCGCTAAAGCCAAATCGTTGGCGCCAGCCTCTGTTTGCTGGCGCCAAGTTCTTCCAATACCGAGCCAGAAATATGTGTTCTAATTTTGACCAGTTTTTAGCATTGTTTGCTCGATCCTACTTCCTGATTGAGTTTTTCTCACTTTTTTGAAACCCATATGTGTTCTACATATGGACATAACCCTCTGGGAATTCATGCTCCATCTACCTGATTGAACGCTCTGTGCAACAAAGAATACATCCGATAATGTTGAATTCACCAAACCATGGAAGCGAGTTTTTCTAAATTCGCGGTTTCTCATCCACTCGCGCCAACCCTTCATGGTTAGGCTTACGCGCGGTGCATCCGGACAATTAACCATGGACCCTCTTTGACTAACCCATATCCCGAACTTTAGAGAACTAGAGCCATGGTTAGGTTGCAAACTCATTGCATCATATCGTGCCTACTTGACTAATTGTGAATTATTGGTTGTGCATACTCTATGTGTTTTTCCTAACCGTTTGTTTGACTTGTGTTAAGACTAAATAAGCTGATTAATGACTAAAAGAACTTTGCCTAGTTAATTAATTAATTTGAGTAATTAAAGTTTAATAATTTAATCAGATTTGACTTAGTACGACTTTAGTCATACCCTGTAGAGTAATAATTCCAAAAGCAGTTCCTGATCGAGGTTCCAGCAATGACGCCAAGATTTAAACTGCAACGCCTCTCTGTGGAGCGTAGCGCCTGGCGATAGCCCTGTCGTCTGGCGCTACACTGCAAAGAGAGGCACCAGTCCTGTCGTTTTAGCGACAGTTTGGTTTATTGCTCGAGTCATCACCTTGTGTCTATTTGAACAGTTTGCTAATCAATTCAGTTAATTTTTACTGGTAATAATACCGTGTCAAGACCTGAAACGAGTGTAGGCACTAAGTCCCATGGTCTTACACAAAATTCAAAGCATGTCACCCGCACTCACCATAAAAAGAACACACTAATGCACACTTTGACCATGTCTAAGAGAGTCTTGTATGCGCATATTTTCCGTCATTTTTTTAGGGGGGTAAGTTGGATGTTAACCCTCCAATTTAAACCACTTGATTGAACCCTATACTTGATTCCCAAAAATATACACCTTATTTTTGCCAAAAATATGCACCCTAATATGCACCCTATTTTTGCTTTTTTCTTTTTCAAAACTCGTAAAGTCAAAGTCAATTTGAGTCAAGTCATTAAAACAAAAATGGTTTAATTTACAGCGCGTGGTCAAGAAAGGAAGGGCGTTTGATCAAAGACAACCTTTTTATTCAAGTTCAACTTTTCGACAAACCAATCGCTCGAAAATGGAAAGCTAAGAAGATAATGGCAACTCAAGAGAAAGTTAATGAGCTTAGGAACCAATTGATTACTGTGACTAAGGCGTTGAAGGTTTTAACCCTCAAAATCGATGATCTTGTGAAGTAACAACAGATGGACCTCATGCAAGAAAGTTTGAGCAAGTTGTCTAGTGACTACAAGTTTCAAGGAATTAGCTCACAAGGGGTCTCGGTGGACAAGGATCTTCTTCCGCAGAAGTTCAATGCCAGCGACATCCCAAAATTCAAAACGACTGACAACCCTTACTTTCACCTAAGAGCTTTCGAAACAATAATGAGCATTAAGGGTATTGACAAGAAGGTGTTTCCTCTTTGTTTTCTCTATCTCTTGAAACCGTTTGCCAACAATGGTTCTTCTCTCTTGAGAAAGAAAGAACCTCTACTTGGGAGTCCATAGTAAACGCTTTCATTGATAGGTACATGTGCAACATTCAAGTTGAAACTGACTATAGGGAACTTGAAATTCTCAAGCAGAAGAAGAATGAAGGTTTCACTTCTTTCTTCAACAAATAAAGAGAAACTTCTGCTAAGATGATTAAAGTACCAAGAGAGAAAGAATTTGTGAGGTTCATCAAGAACCTTCAAGAGAAGTACTCCAAGCATCTCAAATACCAGAATAATCTCCATACCTTCAAAGACGTCTATGACATTGGAATTAATATTGAAGACGACCTGGCTAAGCTGAAAGCTGTTAACAGTAACTCCAACAGTGGCTGGAAAGGCAAGAAGAACGACAATCCTTCTTCTTCCAAAACCACTCACTCAAACAATGTTAGCACCTTTAATTTAAGTGAAGTCCTTGCTATGAATAATCAAGGACAAAAGAAACCGTTTAGGAGGAACTTTACTCCTATAGGTATGAGTTATGATACTGCATTTGACCGACTAAATGCAAATGGTCTTATAATTCCTATTGGACCATATGGGGACCCACCGATTGAGAAGAGGACAGCTAACTGGAACCCGAATGCACATTGCAAATATCACCAAGGTAGAGGCCATCTTACCGAAAATTGTTGGAAGCTTAAGGAAGCTATCCAAGATTTAATCGATAACAACAAACTGTCATTGCCTCCTGCCAGTAAGAAGCCAAGCATTGACAATGCACCTCTCGCTCATTCCTTGGCCATCTCTAATAAAGAAAACGAGGTTGATCCCTCATCTCTCATCAAACCTATTGAGGAAATTCATGCTATCGAAGAAGAGGAGGAGATCTTTTTCGATGCCATGAATGACTTTCCTGAACCAGCAAGCAAAGAGAATGTACGGTTGCTTACATTGTCCATGTGAGAGGGATCAAGCTTGCTACGTGAAGCTCTTGAAGTCGCAAAGAAACAATTAGAGGAGCTTCAGAAAAAGTGTGACAAGGTTCCACCCACGAAGAAGAAACCCTTCTCTCTACAAGTAATTGACAGACCCAAGAAGAGTAATAAACTCTATACTCCAATTGGGATTTCCTACGCTAGAATGTTCAAGATGCTCTCCGAGAGTGGTAAGGTCAAACCTCTCGAACCGAGACCATTTGAATCGCTAAAAATGACAGATATGTTCTACTGTCAATACCATCAATCAGGGGGGTCACACTATTGAAAACTGTTTTAAATTTAAAGATTTAATTCATAAAATGATTGATGATAAAAGGCTAGTCCAAATCCCACAAGAGGAAGATATTAGCATCAATGGGGTTTGGGACAGCAATGATGAAGACGTCTATCTTAAGGATATGGAAGAACCTCCACTTTCAGTCATATACCCAAAAAGCGATTTTTGGGATGAAGAAGACTCATCTATAGACGTCCTCACAAGGTCAGGAAGAATGCAACCTCCCATTTCAACACAACCTATACCCGACTACGCAACAAGTTCCCATACCCATCATAGAAGACAATGATATTGTCAAACAGTTCAAGAAAACCAAGGTTGAGATGAATGTATGGAAGCTTCTAGCAACATCTCGAGAGCATAGGTTGGCAATGATGAATGCCTTATATAAGATAGGGATAAATTCTGACACCACTCCTGAGAGGTTGGCTAACTTCCTTACGAGTGATCTCCCTAGTCCTATGAACTTGATCACCTTTTCTGACAAGGATTTACCCCCAGAAGGTGACAAGCATTATAAGGCACTAAAACTCACAGTAGTTTGTAAGAGGATGAACGTCCCTATGACTCTTGTGGACAATGGATCGGAAATTAACGTCTGTCCACTCAGAACTGCGAGGATTCTAGGCATAAGGGATGAAGACTTAACCCCATCAACACAAGGAATAAGGGCTTATGACAACACCTGTCGTCAAGCTCTAGGTAAGATTACCATGAATATAACGGCGGGAGCGATAGAACATACTACTACATTTCAAGTAGTAGATATCAAAGCTTCATTCAATTTATTATTGGGACGCGCTTGGCTTCATGACCTAAAAGCCG
Source organism: Chenopodium album (assembly GCF_948465745.1). Classification (NCBI taxonomy): domain Eukaryota; kingdom Viridiplantae; phylum Streptophyta; class Magnoliopsida; order Caryophyllales; family Amaranthaceae; genus Chenopodium; species Chenopodium album. The sequence continues at coordinate 22,922,263 of NC_137834.1, forward strand.
TCCCTTCATCTCTCCACCAACAGGTAAAATCCATAGTTGGAGGAATTCCTATTACAATCGACGCTTCACCCATGAGGATTAAAGCTATAGAAAATCCAATCATTAATGTGGAGCACGATGAAGACGATGAAGATTTGTGGGGATTTAATGAAGAGGTCTCCTTAATCGAGGAAGATGAAAGGACCCCTCTCTGCCACGACCCCCACTCCAATATGATAAGAAACGCTATCCTAAGAAACAAGGGCATTTTCCTGGAATGACTCTAGGAAAGAAGAAAGGAATAGCAAAATCACTAGAATTACCTGGCCTCCCTAAGTTAGACACTTTCGGACTTGGTTTTGAACCGACTCGGGAAGATCTCAAGCGAGCCCAGGAAATGTCTAAGGCACATAAGAACGCTCGCATCCAAAAGAAAGCAATCCCAATGGATCAGTATCCTCTTACTCTCAATGGAAAATTCATAAAAGAAGGAGAGGACTATTCGTGCTATGAATTTCCCGAACCCTTTGTTGTAAATGGCATAAGGCAACCGGGATTCGAAATTTTCCCAGATTGCTATTTTCTAGATGAAATCCCAACTCCTATCCACAAGGAGAAAGCACCCCCATGCTTTGACTTTAATGTCATGGGATTACTATTTGGGCGAGAAAAAGATGAGCCGAAGTACATAGAGAATAACTCCTCGCTCATCCAAACGGTCCTACAAAGCAAAAGCTTTGACCCCTCAAAGCTCTTCACTCCAACAGAAGGATCACTACAAGGATGGCGCAAGACAGTCAAGGTGACTACTCCAAGTGGAAGGAGAATCTCCATAACGACAGGGCAAGGACCGATGTTCGAAGAGTCGTCTGAGTCAAAGTCAGAATCGGAGTTTTTTCCTATAGAGTCATCTAAATCCTTAGTTGTAGCACCCCCTTCTTCTATCTCTTCCCCTAGGATAGTTAGCAATCAAGTCCCGGAGGAAATCTCTCTTTTTGATGTAATGATTTCTGAGTTTAATAATATGTCTTCTTCCGCTTACTCCTCGTGTTTTTCTTTAACCCAAGATGACGAACATTGCTTAACTAACAATAAAAATGACAAAGAAATTATTAAAGTAATGGAAACACTTGAAAAGAAAACACCGATAATTGAGGAAACTGAGACGGTTGATATCTCAAATGATTCAACCATTAAAAGAGAAGTTAAATTGGATTAACACTTAATGAACAAGAAAGATCCGATTTAATCAATCTACTTAAAGAATTTATCGACGTATCGGCTTGGTCATATGAAGATATGCCAGACATTAATAGAGAAATAGCTCAACACACTATACCGTTAATTCCAGGAATGAAACCTGTAAAACAAAAGTTGCATCGAATGAAACCCGACGTAGCTCTTAAAATAAAAGAAGAAGTTCAAAAACAAATAACTACAGGTTTCATCAGGGTATCTAAATACCCCGAATGGGTGGCCAACGTCGTCCCAATCCCGAAAAAGGATGGAAGGGTAAGAATGTGTGTCGACTATCGAGATCTAAATAAGGCAAGTCCAAAGGACGACTTCCCTTTACCACACATTGATATTTTGGTAGATAATACATCGAATCGTGCGATTCTCTCATTCATGGATGGATACGCAGGGTACAATCAAATTCTCATGGAAGAAGAAGACATGGAGAAAACAACCTTCATAACACCATGGGGTACTTACTGCTACACGGTAATTCCATTCGGGTTGAAAAACGCGGGTGCTACTTACCAACGAGCAGCGACTGCCTTGCTCCATGACATGATGCACAAAGAAGTTGAAGTATATGTGGACGATATGATAGTGAAGTCAAAAGATCGCCCAGGCCATCAAGTAGCCTTGAGAAAATTCTTTGAAAGGCTAAGAAAATACAACATGAGGTTGAACCCATCTAAGTGTGCTTTTGGAGTCACCTCAGGCAAGCTTTTGGGTTATGTCATAAGCTCTAGAGGAATAGAGATAGACCCAACCAAGATTAAGGCAATCATGTCAATGCCACCGCCCAAAACCGAAAAGCAAATTCGAGGGTTTATTGACCAGTTGCAATACATAAACAGGTTCATATCAAAATTGACGATGAGTGTCAAAAAGCCTTTGAAAAGATCAAAGCCTATCTCGCAAATCCTCCCGTATTAGCACCAGAACTTCCAGGAATACCTCTTAGGTTGTACTTAGCAGTCACCAAAGAAACAATGGGAGCCATGCTTGCACAAGAAGTAGAAGGTAAAGAAAATGCAATCTACTATCTAAGTAAAAAGATGCTCGAGTATGAAGTACACTTTACACCACTTGAGAAATTGTGCCTCGCATTGATGTGGGCCACAACCAAGTTAAGACATTACATGCTCGTGCATACAGTCTTTGTAGTTTCCCGAATGGATCCACTCAAGTATTTATTCGCGAAGTCTACACTCAAAGGGCGCATATCAAGATGGATAGTCAACGTAGCCCAGTTCGATGTAAGATTCATGCCTCAAAAAGCTATCAAAGGATCTGTGGTTTCAGACTTTCTAGCGGACTTTCCAATAATAGAAGATTCAACGCCAATACACAACAATGAATTTCCAGACGAAGACTTGATGGTCACAGAAGATGATACTTGGACCTTATACTTCGATGGAGCCTCAAACCAAAAGGGATGTGGCGTTGGAGTATTACTAGTATCACCTAAAGAAGAGCATGTTCCAATCTCCATAAAGCTAGATTTCAACGTTACCAACAACGCTGCTGAATACGAAGCATGCATGGTAGGCCTTGAAACAGCTTTGGCATTGGGAGTGAAGAAATTACGAATATTCGGAGACTCTTCATTGATCATCAACCAGATTTCTAAAAGATGGAAAGTAAGGAGCGAAAGTCTAGCCCCTTACCAAACTTATCTAAAAACTCTCACTAATCAGTTAGAAAAGGTAGAATACACGTATCTACCTAGAGAGGAAAATCAATTTGCTGATGCCTTGGCAAGACTAGCCTCGATGGTTAGGATTCCTACGAAAATCGAGAAAATGCCTCTAACTATACAAAAAAAGGCATAAACCGGCTTATATTCAAGCTATAGAAGATGATGAAGTGATCCAAGATGAAGAAGAAGAAGAACCGTGGTACACGGATATACTTAATTATGTCACCAAAAGAGAATACCCGCCTCATGCTGACAAAAGAGCAAAAAGAGCATTAAGACTTTTGGCTTCCCAATACGTACTCATAGACAACGAGTTACATAAAAGGGTACCTAAGGGTCGAGCTCTTTTATGTGTAGGGAAAAAGGACGCTCAAAGAGCAATGAGGATAGTCCACGAAGGCATTTGTGGAACTCACGTAAATGGCAAAATGCTAGTCCAAAAGATAATGCAAGAAGGATACTATTGGACTACCATGAATAGGGATTGTCATCAATATGTAAAAAGATGCCCTACGACCATATTTACGCCAATTTACAACATGTTCCTCCATCTCTAATCTACACCTACACTTCACCATGGCCATTCTCTACATGGGGAATTGACATTATTGGTAAAATCACTCCTCCAGGAACAGGAGGTCATGAATACATCCTAGTAGCAATTGATTACTTCACAAAGTGGGTCGAAGCACAATCATATGCTAAACTCACTGCAAAACATGTAGCACTCTTTATCGAAAGAAATATTATTTGCCGATTGATATGTCCAATTTATATAGTGTTTTACTCCCGTGCCATGGTCATAATTAGTGGTATTTTTGGCTCTTTAGAGCCACTTTTATTACTAATTTGTGTTTTCTAGTGTTTTTGTAGTTTTGCTTGAGTTTTGTAGGAAATTGCACACTTGGAGCGTTTTCCGGGTTTTTCACGAAGCAACTACGAGCATTAGGAGGACACGACCATCCTTGAAGCCCAGGACCGGTAAGAGCCGATGATTAAGGGCTCGGTATGTGATACCGGGGCAATTGGATCGAGTAATCAAGACCCGAAGAGGAAATCCGGATTGGGCCGAGGAATCGAGCCCAATCGAAATCCAAGCCTTGAAGAAGAAGCCGGGCCCAATCGGGCAAGCATACTCCGGGTGAGCGTAGGCTCGATCGGGCGCGGCACACCAGCAAGGGCGTAGAAAAAAAAGGCGGGCCCGATCGGTCGCGTGTTTTTTAGGGACCTGATTAGTTTTCGTTTAAGGATTTGTTTTAAGGATGTTTAAGTACGATTTTTGTACGTAATTTTGATTACCTTCTCTTTTAGATTTTCTCTCTCTACTTAGAATATTTTCTCTCTCTTAAACTCTCTCAACATTGTTCTTAATTACATTCATTAATCCAGATTTCTTTTGGTAACAATTTCTTCTCTTTTTATTTTAGTTATTTTATTTAATTCTTTCATTATGTCTTGCTTTATTGATTTGATTAGTTTAGATTCAATTATGCTTGAGTAGTTTTATTTCTAGGGTTTATGGGGATCTAATAAATAATACGAAGGGGTAAATTTGTGATTGTTAATTATCAATGCTTGGTTAATTTCTTATTGATTGATTTAATGCTATGCAATTTGGTTTGGCCAGATTTAATTGTATGAGTTTAGCAATACTAATTCGAGATTCGACAGATGAGAATTGATGTTTAGGCTTAGTTTCAATAGGCGGACTAATTTATAAATGGTTGAGTCGAGATTCGACAGATGAGATTTAATACCGGTAAATTAACTCTGTGATTATAATACGTAGCGAAAGACCTTTATAATCTGATAATTGATGCTTGATGATTGCTTATTATGATTTGCCCTGGAATATTGTTTATTAGTGAACCTATGCCCTAGGTTTCCCTTCATTGATTTATACCCTTTTTATTCCTTTCCTACTCTTACTTTTAGTATTTAATTACCTTTTTACAATAAATTGTTACTTGATAATTTAGATTGCATTTAATTAATTAGGAGTAAATTGACTTGTTTCCCTGTGGTTCGACCCTTCTTCCCTATCTACATAGTTAGTGGATTTAGGTTTATTTTTTATTAGGTGAATACGACTTGTGCCTGTCAAATTTTGGCGCCGTTGCCGGGGAAATGGTTTTATTTTTATTTTCTGATTATTTTTTGTAGTCTAGATTATCCCCTGTTGTCTCAGAGAACGTTACTTCTTTGAGGCAATTCTCATATTTGTCTTTTAGTTCCTTGTTTATGCCCAGGTGTTCCAGATCAGGTTACATTCCATTCGATCCTGAGATCGAGCGCTCGTTTCATAAGCAAAGGAAAATTTGTAGACAAATTCTGGCGGGTTCTGAAGAAGACAACAATCGAAGAGACCCTCCCTCTGATTATAGTGACACAGAAATTCCTTCAGATTCAGAATCAGAGATGACGGCCTAAAAGAAACTCAGTGACTACTCGCACCCGAAGCTCACAGATTTCCTGCACCTTACTCCCACTCCGGCTCTAGATGGAGTTCAATTTGAGATCAAACCCCAATTTATCACTATGATAGAGAGGAAGCAATTCAGTGGAGCTAAGGGTGAAGATCCTAATCTTCACATTGCAGATTTCTGCCAGTATTGTAACACCATTAGACAAGCCGGGGTCACGCAGAACCAAATCAGGGAGATTCTTTTTCCTTTTTCATTATGTGGCAAGGCTAAATTATGGCTTAATGGTTTGAATAGAACTGCACTTGGTATTACTGACTGGGAAACTCTTGCTTTGAATTTCTATAATAAATATTATCCTGCAGAGAGAAAAGCGGTACTAAGGAGTGCTATTCAGAACTTCGCTCAAGAGGCCGATGAAACGCTATATGAGGCTTGGGAGAGGTTCAAAGATCTACAGAGAGAATGCCCCCACCACAATCTAGCACAATGGCAAATGATCCAAGCTTTCTACAATGGACTTGGAAATTCTTCTAGATCAGTTCTTGATTCTGCAGCTAATGGGAGATTCATGATTTTAAATGTGGACGATGCAAGACAGGTTATCGAAGACATGGAAATACACAATTCCCAATACGGGAATCCGAGAGGGTTTGCAAATAAAGGAAAACATAATGTCGATTCCGTATCCTTTTTGTAAGCTCAATTAACGTCTATTTGTAAAAAAATAGATAATCTTACTGCTACTCCTAACTCTGTAGCTAATGTGTCTGCTGTTGCTAACAATGAAGCTTTTTGTGAAAATTGTGGAATTGTAGGGCATTGGGAGCAAGATTGTAGGAGTTCCATGGAACAAGTTAATGCCTTTCAAACCTATAGGCAGAATAACCCATATTCCAACTCTTACAATGCCGGTTACTGGAACCATCCATATCTTTCGTATCGGAGTACCAATGTAAAAAACCCTCCACCTCCACAACAACCACAACAGCAACCCCCACCACAACAAAAATATTACCACCCAAATTCCGGCCAGAAAAGCCAAGCATCACCCTCATCATCTTCCGACCCTGCCATGACAGAAATTAGAGCAATGCTTACCAATATGCAAAAGCATATGGAGAGTAGGGATGCGCAAATTGATTCTATTTTAGCCCACAATAAAATCATGGATAATCAAATTGCACAACTTTCATCTACCCTACAATCCCGTCAACAGGGAGCTCTACCATCACAACCTATCCATTCTATAGATCATGCCAATGCAATCACTCTAAGGAGTGGTTCACATTATGATGGACCTCCTATGCCAAAGGAAGATGGACCAGTTCCTGATATAGATTCCTCTATACCAAACGCTAATCCTGCTAACCCTGCAGGGCTACAAACAGATACTAACCCTTCTAATGTTTCTGTGCAGGGTAAATCTCAGGATAAGGGAGGATATGTGCAGAGCCCAGTTATCAAACTACCGTTCCCTAATAGACAATTGAAGAGTAAGTTTGATAAACAATTTGGTAAGTTCTTAGAGGTTGTGAAAAACCTGCAGGTAACAATTCCTTTCACTGATTTAATCACTCAGGTTCTTGCATATGCTAAATTTATGAAAGACATTCTAACTAGGAAAAGGGCCTTTAATGAAGTAGAAACTGTAGCTTTCACAGAGGAGTGTAGCACCTTATTGTAAAATAAATCCCCTCCTAAATTAAAGGATCCCGGTAGTTTTTCTATCCCTTGTCATATAGGGAATGTTTTTATTGATAAAGCTTTGTGTGATTTTGGTGCCAGTGTCAGTGTTATGCCATCGTCTTTCTGTGCTAAACTTAATATGGGAGAATTAAAATTTACTAATATAACTTTGCAAATGGCAGATCGTTCTATAAAATACCCCTAGATATTTTAAAGGATGTCCCTGTCAGAGTTGGTAAATTTTTTATTCCTGTTGATTTTGTTGTTTTAGACATGGCAGAGGATACACAAATACCCATTATATTAGGTAGGCCTTTCCTCCATACTGCAGGAGCCATTATTGATGTGAAAAATGGTAAACTAACCCTTTCTGTTGGTGATGATAATGTTACTTTTAATCTAGGGAAAGTTTTGAAAGGGCCTATGCTAGAGGAAAATTGTTGTTATATTGATATAATTGATATAATGGACGATATTTGTGATGATAGCTTGCCACAGGTTCTTGCAAGGGATCCCCTAGAGGAAATTCTTTGTGGGAATTTATCTACAGATAATGCAAGCGTTTGGGGTAATGAGGTACAAGATATTGAAATAGCTCTTTCCTTAAAAGAGTTAGACCCCAAGAAAACAATGAAGGTAGTAAATTTAGTTCAGGAATCGAAACCTGCAGAGGTCAAGAAACCTAAACTAAAACCTCTCCCTTCTCATTTGAAATATATTTTTCTGGATGAACAAGAACTATACCCCGTGATCATCAGTACTGCACTTAATGACCTATAAACTCCCAACTTCTAGGGGTTCTTCAAACCCATAAGAAAGCTATTGGGTACAGTATTAATGATCTCAAGGGTGTTAGCCCTGATTTTTGTATGCACAGGATACATCTAGAGGATAACTATAAGCCCTGCATTCAACCCCAAAGAAGATTGAATCCCAACATGCAGGAAGTAGTCAAGAAGGAGGTTATGAAATTACTTGATGCAGGTATTATCTATCCTATTTCTGATTCCAAGTGGGTAAGTCTTGTGCAGGTAGTGCCTACAAAAGGTGGGATGACTGTGATCACTAATGAAAAAAATGAATTAATTCCCACTAGAACTGTAACAGGGTGGCGTATGTGAATTGATTATCGTAGACTGAATATCGCCACTAAAAAGGACCACTTCCCCCTCCCCTTTATAGATCAAATTATTGAGAGGTTAGCTAACTGTACTGTCTTTTTACCCTGCAGGGATAATAAAAAGTCATCTTGGTTAAGCTTGGAAGACGACAGAAGGGTTGCTTGTTGATACCAACAATCTTCTCAATTTTCCACCAAGGGATGATCCACTTACTGGTAAAGTTGCAAAAGGCAAAGACCTTCTTCCACTCATGGCGCCCCATCTTAGAGAAGCGTTTCTTCCTTCTCACAAAAGCAATTTGGAGTGTATTTTTCAACATTGTTGGGAGGACTAATTAATTCTAGTCTCTCCATTAGCCACATCTGTAAAAAATTCAATGCAAATAAATTAATATTACTATACAAAAATATGTTTTTGATTTCTGTAATTAAAAATATTATTTTTCTACCTGTAATAAAATTGGAGAGCCTCGAAAAGGTGCTTTTGGATTTCTCTTCAATTCATCAAGACTAAGCATAGTCTCTCCAACAATTAGTGGTATTGGATTTCTCCCAGATTCAATTTGCTCCAAGACAGTTGATATAATTGCTTGACCCTCATTAAATCTACCACTAGTAAGAAGATATTGGTTAAGCACGCAAAAGAGAAAAGTCCTTCTTCTATAAACATGAAAAGACTCAGAATAAGGTCTATCAAAATAATGGCGAGAAAATTCTTTCAAATTAACTATGCTACCATCTACTATATTTGTTAGATCTTTGTCTTTTAAATTAAAGAAGCGCTCAAAATCCTTATAATAATATTCATTTATTCTAGGGATGACTGCAAGATCTAATGCAGGGAAGCCTAAGATAGCACCGAATTCTTCCGGCAAAGGGCTAATTTCATCACACCCTAGTCTAAAACAATGAGTATCCACATCCCAATATTTTAAAGCTGTATGAATGAAGTTTATATCAAGATCTACCCCCTTGACACCATAAATACCCCTGTAGACACCCATTTGTGTCTCTCCAAAACCAAATCCGATGATGAGTACCTTTCACGTCGAATCATAATCAAATGAAGTGAAAGTGTGGAAAGTTTAGTGTTGCGGATAGTTTTAATTTCTTTTCACTTCTCTCTGTTTTTGAAAACCTATTTTAAGAAAACAGCCAATCTTGTTTGGTTGGTCCATGATATGGGTCCATTAATAGTGTAGTTGGATAGGGCTTGAAAAGAGCTTTCCAACGATATATTATAAACCCAATTCCGATGAATATTGAGGAAGTTATGGCCAAATTACTAATCTAGGCCCGGTTTGAGCCTTATATGCGGCCTAATGATCTAGGGGAGGGCCTAATATGGATTTATCATTCCTAATGCAATTAGGAATGGTTTTAGTCTTCGATTCTTCTAGAAGGTTCTTTTCATTCCTAATTCAATTAGCATTGATAAATTGAATTTTGTTGACTTTTTGGAATTTTAATCAGAATAAAAGAGTGTTTTTAAGGAATATACGATTTTATCCTCCTGTACGGTTAAATTCTATCTGATTTTAGAAAACGCGTAAAAAATCTTATTAGCGCCTGACGCCATCATTAGCGCCTGGCGCTAAGCTTGGCGCCTGGCGCTAGCATTAGCGCCTGGCGCTAAGCTTGGCGCCTGGCGCTAGCATTAGCGTCTGGCGCTAATGTCGGCGTTTGGCGCTAACTCTGTTTTTTCGCGTCAGAACTCTTGTTCGATTTTCTATCTTTTTGGCTGATTTTCTCTATAAATAGCCTCCAAAAAATCCGTTTTGAATCATCTACAATCATCAACTCCCTAGTTCTCTTTTCTCTTAAAGCTAGAAGCTTTTTCTTTCTCTCTTTTTCTGAACCACCCTTCATACAAAATTCCGCATTCACAAGACCTAGAAACACCTAGCATAATTCGAAGTTGGCTTCGCCCTAGACGTGAAAGGTTTTAATTTCTGAGGGTTTGGTCCCAAATATCTCTTTCAATTATTTAATTTAATTGTTTTAATTATTATTTTCCTTGAAGTTACTAACGCGTGTATTTTGTTATTAAAAAGAGGTAGAGGCATCCAAGTAAGTGCTTTAATGGTTTTTAATTATTAATATTATGATGTAGAAATCATGCTTAGGTTGTTATTATGATTCCTAATGTTATGTTAGGGCGTTTTGATCTTCCTAGTATCATGTCTAGGGTAACCTTAATATCAAGTATGATTAAAATTTTGATGCTTCCTATTTTCTTCCTAATATTTATGATTGTTAGTATCATGTTAGGGTTAAAGCTTTGATCTTTATTGCTTAGTGACATGCTAGGGTTTGTTATTAATCTTGTTAGTATCATGCCTAGGATCTTACTATTATTATGCTTTTAACATGATTATGATTTTTATGATTTATTATCATGATTATTTTTATAATTGTTATGATTATAATTATTTTTATTATTATTATTATTATTATTATTATTATTATTATTATTATTATTATTATTATTATTATTATTATTATTATTATTATTATTATTATTATTATTATTATTATTATTATTATTATTATTATTATTATTATGTTGCTTGATTATATTTATTTTTATTGCTTGATCACACCTTTTATGCATGTTTAAAGGGAATTGGTACTTGTAATCACGCTTAATAAGATAATTAATAATCTTGTTTAGGGTTAATTTGATTATAATTCAAGTGATCGCCAATAATAGATTTATTTGTGCATTAATATTCAACCAACATAGATGAACAGGTTTAGGGTAAACCTATTGATTGCATGTTAGTCAGAAAGTGCACATGAATACGATCAGAATAAAGTAGAGGCCTATTATTAGGGCAGGTTCAATCTCTTTTAGGTTGGATTTTTACCTTCATCCCCGAACTACTAGTCATGGTTCAAGACCTATTGGAGTTGACGATCTCCTGGATCGTTAAGGGGTGTAACCTTCACCTCGTGAACGGTTTACAAGTTCCTAAAACTTGTTGGCGACTCTTTTGCTCTATCTTTTTTCCCTTTGGACGCCACCGTACTTGAAATATTCCCTACACTTTTTGGCGACTCCACCGGGGAGGACTTCTATTTTAATTCCTAAAATTTATTTTGGCAATGATTGAGAATGAGTGGATGAGACTCGAAAAGTTCTAAGTATTTCATGTGCGTGATATTGATTAACATTATTGTCATATGCATAAAAAAGATCTCATTGGAAAGACCATCCGTAATGAGTTAAAACATAGGATTTTACACGTAGGAAATTTGAGAAATATCTTTCACAACTAGGATCGAAATAATGCTGCGCGAAACTAGAAAATTTTATCGAGCACAGAAAGCTGATGAGGCATGTAGGGACTAGCGTCAGCGAACAAAGATTAGCGCCAAAGTTTTGATGTTAGCGCCAGGTGACAGCTTTTTTCGCCAGGCGCTAAATCCAAAAAGTGGCGCTGGCCTCTGTTTGCTGGCGCCAAGTTCTTCCAATACCGAGCCAGAAATATGCGTTCTAATTTCGACCAGTTTTTAGCATTGTTTGCTCGATCCTACTTCCTAATTGAGTTTTCCTCACTTTTCTGAAACCCATATGTGTTCTACATATGGACATAACCCTTTGGGAATTCATGCTCCATCTACCTGATTGAACGCTCTGAGTAACAAAGGGTACATCCGAGAATGTTGAATTCACCAAACCATGGAAGCGAGTTTTTCTAAATTCGCGGTGTCCCATCCACTTGCGCCAACCCTTCACATTTAGGCTTCTGCGCGGTGCATCCGGACAATTAACCATGGACCCTCTATTGACTAACCCATATCCCGAACTTTAGAGAACTAGAGCCATGGTTAGGTTGCAAACTCATTGTTACATATTGTGCATTATTGGTTGTGCATACTCTATGTGTTTTTCCTAATCGTTTGTTTGACTTGTGCTAAGATTAAATAAATTAATTCATGACTAAAAGAACTTTGCCTAATTAATTAATTAATTAACTTGAGTAACTATAGTCTAATATTTAATCAGAGTTGACTTAGTACGACTTTAGGCAAACTCCTGTAGAGTAATAATACTGTAAACAGTTTTAGATCGACGCTCCAGCAATGGCGCCAAAATTTGAGCGCCACTTTGTGGAGCGTAGCGCCTGGCGACAATCCTGTCGTCTGGCGCTACACTGCAAAGAGAAGCGCCAGTCCTGTCGTTTTGACGACAGTTTGGTTTATTGCTCGAGTCATCACTTTGTGTCTAATTAAACAGTTTGCTAATTAATTAGGTTAATTTTTACTGCTAATAATACCGTGTCATGTCATTAATCGAGTCTAGGCACTAAGTCCCATGGTCTTATACAAAAGTCAAAGCATGTCACTTGCACTCACCATATAAAGCACACACTAATGCACACTTTGACCATGTCTAAGAGAGTCTTGTATGCGCGTATTTTCTGTCATTTTTTTAGGGGGGTAAGTCGGATATTAATCCTCCAATTTAAACCACTTGATTAAACCCCATACTTGATTCCCAAAAATATACACCTTATTTTTGCCAAAAATATGCACCCTAATATGCACCATATTTTTGCTTTTTTCTCTTTTAAAACCGTAAAGTCAAGGTCAATTTGAGTCAAATAATTAAAACAAAAAAATGGTTTGATTTACAGCGCGTGGTTAAGAAAAGAAGGGCATTTAATCAAAGACAACCTATTTATCCAAGTCCAACTTTTCGACAAACCCATCGCTCGTAAGAGGAAAGCTAGGACAATAATGGAAACTCAAGAAGAAGTTAATGAGCTCAGGAACCAACTGATTACCGTAACTAAGGCGTTAAAGGTTCTAACCCTCAAGATTGATGATCCTATGAAACAACAACAGATGGACTTCATGCAAGAGAGTCTGAGCAAGCTATCTAGCGACTACAAGTTTCAAGGAATTAGCTCACAAGGGGTCTCGGTGGACAAGGATCTTCATCTGCAGAAGTTCAATGCCAACGACATCCCGAAATTCAAAGCAACTGATAACCCTTACTTTCATTTAAGAGCCTTCGAAACAATAATGAGTATTAAGGGTATTGACAAGAAGGTGTTCCCCTTTCTGTTCTCACTATCTCTCGAAACCGTTTGCCAACAATGGTTCATTTCTCTCGAGAAAGAAAGAACCTCTACTTGGGAGTCCATAGTAAACGTTTTCATTGATAGATACAAATGCAATATTCAAGTTGAGACTGACTATAGGGAACTTGAAATCCTCAAGCAGAAGGAGAATGAAGGCTTCACCTCTTTCTTTAACAAATAGAGAGAAACCTCAGCTAAGATGATTGAGGTGCCAAGTGAAAAAGAGTCTGTAAGGTTATTCATCAAAAACCTTCAAGAAAAGTACTCCAAGCATCTCAAATATCAGAATAATCTCCACGCCTTCAAGGCCGTCTACGACATTGGGATAAATATTGAAGACGACCTGGCTAAGTTGAAAGCTGCCAACAATAACTCCAACAGTGGCTGGAAAGGCAAGAAGAACGACAATCCTTCTTCTTCCAAAACCACCCACTCAAACAATGTTAGCACTTTTAACTTAAGTGAAGTCCTTGCTATGAATAATCAAGGACAAAAGAAACCATTTAGGAGGAACTTTACTCCTATTGGCATGAGTTATGACACCGCATTTGACCGATTAAATGCAAAAGGTCTTATAACTCCTATTAGATTGTTTGGGGACCCACCAGTCGAGAAGAGGACGGCTAATTGGAACCCCAATGCACATTGGAAGTATCACCAAGGTAGGGGCCATCTTACTGAGAACTGTTGGAAGCTTAAGGAAGCTATCCAAGACCTAATCGACAATAACAAACTACCATTGCTCCCTTCCAGTAAGAAGCCAAGTATTGATAATGTGCCTCTCGCTCACTCCTTAGCCATCTCTGATGAGGAAAATGAAGTTGATCCCTCATCTCTCATCATACCTGTCGAAGAAATCCATGCTATCGAAGAAGAGGATGAAATCTTTTTCGATGCCGTGGATAACCTTCCAGAATTAGCAAGTAAAGAGGACATACAATTGCTTACACTGTCCATGTTGGAAGGGTCAAACTTGCTACGTGAAGCCCTCAAGGTTGTGGAGGAACTTCAGAAGAAGTATGACGAGGTTCCACCCTCGAAAAATAAACCTAGGATAGAGTTCACACCCATGAGAACGATCTATGATGCGAAACACTTTCCTTTACAAGTAATCGATAAACCCAATAAGAATAGTAGACTCTACACTCCAATTGGGATCCCATATGCAAAAATGTTCCAAATTCTCTCCGAGAGTGGCGAGATCAAACCTCTCGAACTGAGACCATTTGAATCATTAAAAAGGACAGATAGATTTTATTGTCAATATCATCAATCGGGGGGTCAACCTATTGAAAACTGTTTTGAATTTAAGGATTTAATTCAAAAAATGATTGATGACAAAAGACTAGTCCAAGTTCCACAAGAAGAAGATGTAAATATTAATGGAGTTTGGGATAGTGATGAAGAAGACGTTTATTTGAAAGACATGGTAGGACCTCCACCTTCGGTGTCATATGCCATGGATGACTTTTGGGTTGAAGAAGATTCATCCATAGATGTCCTCACAAGATCTGGGAGAATGCAACCTCCTGTTTCGACACAACCCATGCCAACCACACAGCAAGTTCCCATACCTATCATAGAAGATAATGACATTGTCAAGCAGTTCAACAAAACCAAGGTTGAAATGAACGTATAGAAGCTTCTAACAACATCTCGAGAGCATAGGTTGGCAGTAATGAATGCCTTGGATAAGATAGGGATAGATTCTGACACCACTCCTGAGGGGTTGGCTAATTTCTTCACGAGTGATCTCCCTAGTCCTATCAACTTGATCACCTTTTCCGACAAGGATTTACCTCTAGAAGGTGACAAGCATTATATGGAATTAAACCTCACAGTGGTTTGCAAGAGAATGAACGTCCCTAGGACTCTTGTAGACAATGGATCAGCCATTAATGTCTGTCCACTTAGAACTGCGAGAATGCTAGGCATAAGGGATGAAGACCTAACCCCGTCAACGCAAGGAATAAGAGCCTATGACAACACTCGTTGTCAAGCTCTTGGTAAAATTACCACAAATGTAACGACGGGAGCGATAGAACACGCTACTACATTCCAAGTAGTAGATATTAAAGCTTCGTTCAATCTATTGTTGGGACGCCCTTGGCTTCATGACCTAAAGGCCGTCCCCTCATCTCTCCACCAACAGGTAAAGGCCATAGTTGGAGGAATTCCCATTACCATCGACGCTTCACCCATGAGAATTAAAGCTATAGAGAATCCAATAATTAATGTGGAGCACGATGAAGATTTGTGGGGCTTTAATGAAGAGGTCTCCTTAATCGAGGAGGACGAAAGGACCCCTCTCTGCCACGAACCCCACTCCAATATGATCGTGAACGCTATTCTGAAGAAGCAAGGACATTTTCCTGGGATGACCCTAGGAAAGAAGAAAGGAATAGCAAAACCGCTGGAATCACCTGGCCTCCCTAAATTAGACACTTTTGGACTTGGTTTTAAACCGACTTGGAAAGATCTCAAGCGAGCCCAGGAAAATTCAAAGGCACGTAGGGACGCTCACATCCAAAAGAAAGCAATCCCAATGGATCAGTATCCTCTTACCCTTAATGGACAATTTATAAAAGAAGGAGAGGAATATCCATGCTATGAATTTCCCGAACCATTTGTCGTAATTGATATAAGGCAACCGGGATTCGAGATTTTCTTAGATTGCTACTTCATAGACGAAATCCCAACTCATGTCCATAAGGAGAAAGCACCCCCATGCTTTGACTTTAATATCATGGGAATACTATTTGGGCGAGAAAAGGATAAGCTAACATACAAAGAGGATAACTCCTCGCTCATCCAAGCAGTCCACTACTAGAAAATAGGAAAATAGCGACAGATTTGTTCCGACGGACACATTATTCCGTCGGAAAAGTCGAAATTTCCGACGGATTTTCATTTCGTCGGAAAATTCCGACGAATCTAACAATTCCGTCGAAAATCCGTCGGAAATTTCCGACGGATTTTAAATCCGTCGGAATATATGTACTTTGCGACAGAAAAATCTGTCGGAAAAGACAATTTCCGACGGATTTATTGTCTGTCGGAAATTTCCGACGGAATTTTCCGTCGGAATATTACAATATTTTTTAAAACATCATATACTTTTACAAAACCCTACACACTCGTAAAAAAAAAAACAAAACCCTACACACAATTTCCGCCTCCTCTGCTCTCTTTGTCTTTCTTCTTATCCCTATTCTCGTTCTCTCTCCTCTTTTCCCTTCTCCTGTTCGTCTTCTCTCTCATCTCCCCCCTTCAGTTTTCCCTCTGATTCGCTCTCTCCTTCCCATTGTTCTTTTCTTTCCTCTTCTCTTTTCTCACTTCTCTTTGTCGCCTCTTTCTTCTCCTCTCTTTCCTCTTCTTTTCTATTCTTTTTAGTTTCTCAACGGTTAGAGGGTGGTGGTCGATTTGGCTTTAGGGATGGTGTTAAACAAATAAAGGGTTTTTAAGGTCAAATTCGACCATGAAAACACTAGATCTAGTGTTTTCGTGGTCGAATTTGGCCTTATTAAACCGATTTCAAGCTTAATTTTGAAGCAAATTCAAGTTTAAAGGTATGTATATGTGTTTTTTATTTTTTATTTTCAATTTTTAGGTTTTATGATAGTGATACGCTCTGTGTTTTTTTAAATAATTTTTGGGTTTTCCGGCGAAAAGGAGGAAACCGTGGTAGGTGGTTGTTGGTGCCGTGGTGGTGGTGGTGGTAAGTTTTCTCTTTTGTGTTTTGCGGTTTAAGCTGGGATTGGTGGGGATCTAGGGTTTGTTTTGGTTCGTGGGTGGGGTTTGTTTTGATTCGTGGGTAGGGATCTGCTGGTGGTGGGGATCTAGATTTGTTTTGGTTCGTGGGTGGGGTTTGTTTTGGTTCGTGGGTGGGGATCTGGTGGTGGTAAGTTTTCTCTTGTGTTTTGCGGATAGGGTTTGGCTTATTGTGATAGGTGAGGGCTGGTGGTGTTGGGTGACGACAGGCGGTGGTACGGGGTGGCAAGGGGCGTTTTTTTTTTTGTTTTTTTAAAACCACTTTCCGACGGAAATTCCGTCGGACATTTCCGACGGAAAACAGTTCGTCGGAATTTTCCGACGGACTTTGACGGGCCTAAAAATCGCTTCCAACGGAAATTCCGTCGAAAAAGGGTGTTTTTCCGACAACTATTGCGACAACCGGTTGCGACGGAATTTCCGTCGGAAATGAGTTTTCCGACGAAAAATTTCCGTCGCAATTTACGTGTTTTCTAGTAGTGAGTCCTACAAAGCGAAAGCTTCGATCCCTCGAAGCTAATCACTCCAGCGGAAGGATCACTACAAGGGTGGCACAAGACCGTCAAGGTGACCACTCCAAGTGGAAGGAAAATCTCCATCACATCGGGGCAAGGACCGATGTTCGAAGAGTCGTCAGAGTCTCTCCCTATAGAGTCATATAAGTCCTTAGTTATAGCACCTCCTCCTTCTATCTCTTCCCCTAGGATAATTAGTGATCAAGTCCCTGGGGACATATCCCTCTTTGATGTAATGATCTCAGAATTTAATAATATGGCTTCTTCTCCTTACTCCTTGTGTTCTTCTTTAACTCAAGATGATGAGCATTGTTTAACTAACAATGAACAAGATAAAGAACTTATTAAATCAATGGAAACACTTGAAAAGAAAACACCGATAATTGAAGAAACTAAGATGGTTGATATCTCAAATGATTCAACCAATAAAAGAGAATTTAAATCGGACTAACACTTAATGAAAAAGAAAGAACCGATTTAATTAAATTTCTTAAAGAATTCATCGATGTATTCGCTTGGTCATATGAAGATATGCCAGGCATTAATAGAGAAATAGCTCAACACACTATACCATTAATTCCAGGAATAAAACCTGTAAAACAAAAGTTACTTCGAATGAAACCCGACGTAGCTCTTAAAATAAAAGAAGAAGTTCAAAAACAAATAACTGCAGGTTTCATCAAGGTATCCAAGTACCCCGAATGGGTTGCCAACGTCGTCCCAGTTCCGAAAAAGGATGGAAGGGTAAGAATGTGTGTCGACTGTCGAGACATAAATAAGGCAAGTCCAAAGGACGACTTCCCTTTTCCACACATCGATATTCTGGTGGATAACACAACAAATCATGCACTTCTCTCGTTCATGGATGGATACGGGGGCTATAATCAGATTCTCATGGCAGAAGAAGACATGGAGAAAACAACCTTCATAACACCATGGGGTACTTACTGCTACACGGTAATGCCATTCGGGTTGAAAAACGCGGGTGCTACTTACCAACGAGCAGCGACTACCTTGCTCCATGACATGATGCATAAAGAAGTTGAAGTATACGCGGACGATATGATTGTAAAGTCAAAAGATCGCCCAAGCCATCAAGTAGCCTTAAGAAAATTCTTCGAAAGGCTAAGAAAATACAACATGAGGTTGAATCCATTTAAGTGTGCTTTTGGAGTCACCTCAGGCAAGCTTTTGGGTTATGTCATAAGCTCTAGAGGAATAGAGATAGACTCAACCAAGATCAAGGCAATCATGTCAATGCCACCGACCAAAACCGAGAAGCAAATTCGAGGATTTATTGGCCGGTTGCAATACATAAGCAGGTTCATATTAAAATTGACAACAATATGTGAACCAATCTTCAAAAAGCTTAAAAAGAATGTACCAGTGATATGGGATGACGAGTGTCAAAAAGCCTTTAAAAAGATAAAAGCCTATCTCGTGAATCCTCCCGTATTAGCACCAGCACTTCCGAGTATACCTCTTAGATTGTACTTAACAGTCACCAAAGAGACAATGGGAGCCATGCTAGCGCAAGAAGTAGAAGGCAAAGAAAATGCGATCTAATATCAAAGCAAAAATATGCTCGAGTATGAAGCACACTATACACCACTTGAGAAATTGTGCCTCGCTTTGGTGTGGGCCACAACCAAGTTAAGACATTACATGCTCGTGCATACAGTCTTTGTAGTTTCCCGATTAGATCCACTCAAGTATTTATTCGAGAAATCTACACTCAATGGGCGCATATCGAGATGGATATTCAACTTAGCTCAGTTCGATGTAAGGTTCATGCCACAAAAAGCTATCAAAGGATCAGTGGTGTCGGATTTTCTAGCAGACTTTCCAATAGAAGACTCGACGCCAATACACAATAATGAATTTCCAAACGAAGACCAGATGGTCACTGAAGATGATACTTGGACCTTATACTTCGACGGAGTCGCAAACCGAAAAGGATGTGGCGTTGGAGTATTACTAGTATCACCCAAAGAAGAGCATGTTCAAATCTCTATAAAGCTTGATTTCGACGTTACCAACAACGCGGCTGAATACGAAGCATGCGTGGTAGGCCTTGAAACAGCTTTGGCATTAGGAGTGAAAAAGTTACGGATATTCGGAGACTCTTCATTGATCATCAATCAAATCTCTAAAAGATGGAAAGTAAGAAGAAAAAGTCTAGCCCCTTACCAAACTTATCTGGAAACCCTTACTAATCAATTAGAAAAGGTAGAATACACATATCTACCTAGAGAAGAAAATCAATTTGCTGATGCCTTGGAAAGACTAGCCCCAATGGTTAGGATTCCTACGGAAATCGAGCAAATGCCTCTGGTTATAGAAAAAAGGCATAAACCGGCCTATATTCAAGCTATAGAAGATGATGATGAAGAAGAAGAAGAAGAAGAAGAAGAAGAAGAAGAAGAAGAAGAAGAAGAAGAAGAAGAAGAAGAAGAAGAAGAAGAAGAAGAAGAAGAAGAAGAAGAAGAAGAAGAAGAAGAAGAAGATATACTCAATTATGTCACCAAAGGAGAATACCCTCCCCACGCTGACTAAAGAGCAAAACGAGCATTAAGACTCTTGGCTTCCCAATACGTACTCATAGACAACGAGCTACACAAAAGGGTACCTAAGGGTCGAGCTCTCTTGTGTGTAGGAAAAAAGGATGCTCAAAGAGCAATGAGGATAGTCCACGAAGGAATTTGTGGAACTCATGTAAATCGCAAAATTTTAGTCCAAAAGATAATGCGAGAAGGATATTATTGGACTTCCATGAATAGGGATTGCCATCAATACGTAAAAAGATGCCCTAAGTGCCAAATCTACGCTAATTTACAACATGTTCCTCCATCTTTGCTCTACACCTACACTTCGCCATGGCCATTTTCCACATGGGGAATTGACATCATCGGCAAAATCACCCCCCTAGGAACAGGAGGTCACGAATATATTTTAGTGGAAATTAATTACTTCACAAAGTGGGTCGAAGCACAATCATACGCTAAACTCACTGCAAAACATGTAGCACTCTTTATCGAAAGAAATATTATTTGTCGATATGGAGTCCCACATGAAATGATAAGTGACAATGGAACTCACTTTCAAGCCGAGTGTGAAAAATTGCTACAAAAATATGGTATTCAACATCATCATTCTTCTCCTTATAGACCTCAGGCAAATGGAGCAGTCGAAGCAGCTAATAAAAATTTAAAGACTATCATCGAGAAAATGACGGAAAATTACAAGGATTGGCCTAACAAACTCCACTTCGCATTGTGGGGTTTTCAAAAACAGAGAGAAGAGAAAAGAAATTAAAACTATCCGCAACACTAGACTTTCCACACTTTCACTTCATTCGATTATGTATATACAAGCATATCTAAATAATGAGTCTAAATAAAGGCAAAGTTATATACAAAGTCAAAATAATAAAAAGCACAGGAACAAACTACGGCGCCGGGGGACGTACACCCATCATCTCATAAAACTGCGTCGTACGAGGAGTAACCTCTCCACCAGCTCCAGCTTCAGCTCCGGTCTCCTCGGGAAGTGGAAAACTCAGCACAGGACCCGTCCACCCAAAATCAACCTGAGGCTGCGAAGGCTGCTGCGATGACGAGCCGACCTCGTACATCCCACCACCTCTAAGAGCCGAGGTAGCCTCTCCCTGGCCTACCGGCGCAGCATACGCACCCTCAGATGAAGAGCCTGAGCCCTCTACCGCCTCGGCACGGGCAGCCTCAGAACGACCGCCCCGACCGCCCAAACCAGTGCGGCGACGTCTCGATCTAGACCTCGTCGGCTCCCTCCGCACCTCAGGTCTCGTACGGGTACGAGAAGGAATGGGCTGACCCTGCAAAAGAAACCAAAATCAGAAACATGCAAAATAGAAGTAGTAATGCAAAACACAAGAAATGAAGCTACCTCCTGGACGGCGTCGTCACGACGACATGTAGCCACGTTCCTCATCCGGACGAGCTGGCTCCGAAAGGCATCTATGCATCGTGCCATCGCCGTGACCACCTCGCGCGAGAACTGTAAAGAAAATAAAGTCAGTAAACATGCATAACATATATGGACAAAAGTTGCAAATAAATAAGCTTACCCGAGTCTAATGACGAGGAATCGACCGCTCCACAAAGCGCTCGCCCTCAGGAGCCGGAGGAGTCATCTCCTCAATCGGGTCGTATGTCCCCTGGTAGTGGATGGACATACGAGGTGGCACGAACTCAGTAGTTCCACCTTGACAAAGCAATTCAAAATCAGTAAAGCATTACTTGGGGGCTACTTAACGAAAGGTAAAAGCTAAAAATCATACCGCCACCTCCTCAGCAGGTATAGGAACTGGAGCTAA
Organism: Chenopodium album; assembly: GCF_948465745.1. Taxonomy (NCBI): domain Eukaryota; kingdom Viridiplantae; phylum Streptophyta; class Magnoliopsida; order Caryophyllales; family Amaranthaceae; genus Chenopodium; species Chenopodium album. Next base: position 22,944,142 of record NC_137834.1, read on the forward strand.
CAACGGCAGTAGCTCCTCCTCATAGCACCGCCCAAGGATCGTGTAAGATCGCCAAGGGGTACCAGCTCCCTCTGACATGCTCACCAACCTCGCGGCGTTAAACATGTGACGCGGTGGAGGAGCAGGAACGATAAAGGTGTCCGAGGAATGCTGAATAGCAACCCTCTCTCCAAGATACGCGATCACTCCATATGTCCCCAAGAAATAGCGACGCTCAGCAGTATACTGCGTGGCTAGCCCAGGGACAGCCAAGTCGACCCACGGCCGGTACAGCACGTCAGGCTCCTGCAAAGAACGCCTATAAGACAAGAATCTATCAAAGGGGTTACAAAATGATCAAATATGTAAAGAACCATACCGAGATGATCCAATCTCGGATATAAGGAGTGGACATCCCAACACGGCGGCTCCCCCAGGAAGCACTCACGGGAAACCTGCGCGGCGACGGTCTCGCCAGCGCAGCTGAGGGAAAGTACTCGTAGAACCAGATCTACAAAAGGCAAAAATTATCAGCGAGTGCTAACTAAAGCTTAAAGCTAAACTTTACAGGAGATAAAGTATACCTCTACGACCTCCAAAAGCCGGATAGAGCAACGTTCCCCGTGAAGGATCGATGTCGACACGAGTCCCGTAACGCTCGGATGAAGTCAGCGTAGGCCAAGCTGGCCCAGTCGTAAGTCCCTATCAGATGAAGATCGCGGACAGCAGGAAGGTAGTAAAGCAGCGCCCTACTACCCTTGTCAAGGGAAAACGTCCCTGACAGCAAGATAAGTATAGAGATACGCACCCGCTGATCTCGGGTAGTCGCATCATCATCAAAAGCCGCTGCTAGAGTCGAGCGACGAATCCCCTTCGCGCTAAATTGAGTAGACTCCACCTCAGCTCGAGCCCGAACAGCAATCGAACCCAACAGCTCCTCGACCTCGGGAGAAAATACGCTGATCTCGTTGTCAAACGGCAGCGCAACAGAGCTAAACTCCAGTCTTGTAATGAGACTGAAGTCGGTCGGGGTGACCATCATCTCACCCCAAGGGAAGTGGAAAGTGTTGGTGGTGTCCCAAAAGAACTCCACCAGAGCACGAACCACATGGTGACCCCCGCTAGAGGCAATCATGGCCTCTAAGGTCTCGAAGAGTGCAGTCAGTCCGCAAGACTCCCAGAAAAGTCTCGCCTCTTCGTCGTTACTGATGTACACCTTGTACAGGTCGCCCAAGGTATCGCAACCTGAACCATGGCAGCGCGTCCTCCCAACTGTAATACCCCGTCTCACCCTCTCAGAAATGTGGTGGACTAGAGAGAAGTACAAAGTCCGCTCATCCCACTCAGATCAGGGAGTCGGCCGAGTGAAGTGGACGGATCGGCGTCGTCCTCTACGGGCTCGTGCTCCCGTCGAACGTCTCGGGACCGTGAACCCGAACTTCTCTGTCTAACCATGCTACTTTGTGAAAAAATTTCATAAATTAAGGTTCTATAGTATCTAAGGTTCGCCTAGCCGCATGATACTATGTTTGCAAAAAAAACAGAGTACGTAGTACTAAAACAGAGCACAAATTCAAATTGAGCATATACAGCATTTTTCAAGCATTCAAACAATTTCTTGCAATACTATAGTAATTATTGTGACAAATTGGACAAGAATTGCTAGCAAAACCATCAAGAACAAGCCACATTGTCTTCCTAGCCTTAAGAGGTCCAACAATGGTGATTTGTTTGTTTCTTCACCAAATTGAGTCAAACAAGTCTCAAATTACTCCCAAAGCAATATATAAACATAATCAAGCAATTTCATAGCAAAAAAATCGATAAACAAGGAGAATTAAGCAACCTAAATTTCAAATTTTCAAGAAATTCGTGAACAAATGCATGCGAAATTCATTAAACCGGGGTGAGTTTGAAGAAAACTTACATAGATCGGGAAAATGGATGGAATAAGATTTGATTTGCAACAAATTTGAGCAAATTCGGTTGAGAAACGAGCAAAAACGAGCAAATTGAAGTTCTGAGCGAATTCTCAAGCAAAACACGAGCAGCAGCAACGGAAATGAAGAAGAGAAGGGTATTTATGGAAAACTCGACTCTAGCGCCAAGCGATAGACTTTAGCGCCAGTCGATAAGGCTTAGCGCCTGGCGCTAGTACCATCGTCTGGCGCTACAGCCAAATATGCGGCGCTAGCAATATTTCAGCGGCGCCAGACTGTTTAGCCACTTGGTGCGGTTGTTCCAACCTCTTGCAATATATTTTGGGTTCCTTGGTACGCCAGTTAGCCCCTCTAAGCAATTGACATGATTTTAGTAATCGGCTTGATTACAATTACATAAAGTGATCGACCTGATGAATGATCCTCTCACTCAGCTTAAAGCGCCTAAACATTGGCTCATCGCAAAGCACTGACATACTGGTTCATTCAGCAAAAAGCACCGACATACTGGTTCATTCAGCAAAAGGCACCGACATACAGGTTCAAAAGCAGCAGAAGCGCCGACGTACAGGCATAACGGAAGCAAAGTTCAAGTAAGCTTTTAAAGATCGACAAGCGTGGATCTTCGGTAATTTTCCTTGGAACATTATCGCAACAAATGAGGATAGCTTCAAGCGAGGATATCTTCGGCAGCGTTCCCTAGCTTGCGGAGAGTTGTCACAAACAACTAGAGGTGATTTCAAGCGAAGTTGTCTTCGATCGTGTTCCCTGGCTTACGGAAGATGGTCACGAAATGTTAGAAGGTCGTTTCAAGCGAAGCAATCTTCGATGGGGTTATCTAGCTTGCAGAAGTCTATCATAGCGGAATTGGAGGCAGTTACAAGCGTAGCAGTCTTCAGGTTGCATTCTCTAGCTTGCAGGAGGTCGTCAAAAATCAGAAATACGGCAACAAGTCGGTTACTTCTAGAGACATGTGCTCGACGGTGCAAGATACACATTTCTTAACTCTTTTATTTGTTTAACTAACGCTAGTTTGCAGGTATCGACGTTACAAGCATAATTTAGGATCGCAGAACATTTTGAATAATTCTCCGTCCCTATCGATACTTTGACTTTTGTTTTCGAAACTTGCGTTTCTCCAAACTCAGTCAAAGTGGGGAATTCTGTAGACACCCATTTGTGTCTCCCCAAAACCAAACCCGTTGATGAGTACCTTTCACGTCGAATCATAATCGAATGAAGTGAAAGTGTGGAAAGTCCAGTGTTGCGGATAGTTTAAATTTCTTTTCTCTTCTCTCTGTTTTTGAATCCAGTTTGGTTGGTCCATGATATTGGTCCATTAATAGTGTAGTTGGATAAGTCTTGAAAAGAGCTTTCCAACGATATATTATAAGCCCAATTCATATGAATATTGAGGAAGTTATGGCCAAATTACTAAATTGGGCCCAGTTTGAGCCTTATATGCGGCCCAATGATCTAGGGGAGGGCCTAATAAGGATTTATCATTCCTAATGCAATTAGGAATGGTTTTAGTCTTCTAGATTCTTCTAGAAAGTTCTTTTCATTCTTAATGCAATTAGCATTGATAAATTGACTTTTGTTGACTTTTTGGAATTTTAATCAGAATAAAAGAGTGTTTTTAAGGAAAATACGATTTTATCCTCCTGTACGGTTAAAATCTATCTGATTTTAGAAAACGCGTAAAAAAGCTTATTAGCGCCTAACGTCAGCATTAGCGCCTGGCGCTAAGCTTGGCGCCTGGTGCTAGCATTAGTGTCTGGCGCTAATGTCAGCGTCTGGCGCTAACTCTGTTTTTTCGCATCAGAACTCTGGTTCGATTTTCTATCTTTTTGGCTTATTTTCTCTATAAATAGCCTCCTAAAAACTCCATTTTGAATCATCTACAATCATCAACTCCCTAGTTCTCTTTTCTCTTAAAGCTAGAAGCTTTTTATTTCTCTCTTTTTCTGAACCACCCTTCATACAAAATTCCGCATTCACAAGACCTAGAAACACCTAGCCAAATTCGAAGTTGCCTTCGTCCTAGACGTGAAAGGTTTTAATTTCTGAGGGTTTGGTCCCAAATCTCTCTTTCAATTATTTAATTTAATTGTTTTAATTATTATTTTCCTTGAAGTTACTAATGCGTGTATTTTGTTATTAGAAAGAGGTACGAGGCATCCAAGTAAGTGCTTTAATGGTTTTTAATTATTAATATTATGATGTAGAAATCATGCTTAGGTTGTTATTATGATTCCTAATGTTATGTTAGGGCGTTTTGATCTTCCTAGTATCATGTCTAGGGTAACCTTAATATCAAGTATGATTAAAAGTATGATGCTTCCTATGTTCTTCCTAATATTTATGATTGTTAGTATCATGTTAGGGTTAAAGCTTTGATCTTTATTGCTTAATGACATGCTAGGGTTTGTTATTAATCTTGTTAGAATCATGCCTAGGATCTTACTATTATTATGCTTTAACATGATTATAATTTTTATGATTTATTATCATGATTATTTTTATAATTGTTATGATTATAATTATTTTTATGATTATTATTATGTTGCTTGATTATATTTATTTTTATTGCTTGATCACACCTTTTATGCATGTTTAATGGGAATTGGTACTTGTAATCACGCTTAATAAGATAATTAATAATCTTGTTTAGGATTAATTTGATTATAATTCAAGTGATCGCCAATAATAGATTTATTTGTGCATTAATATTCAACCAACATAGATGAACAGGTTTAGGGTAAACCTATTTATTGCATGTTAGCTAGTCAGAAAGCGCACATGAATACGATCAGAATAAAGTAAAGGCCTATTATTAGGGCAGGTTCAATCTCTTTTAGGTTGGATTTTTACCTTCATCCCCGAACTACCAGTCATGGTTCAAGACCTATTGGAGTTGACGATCTCCTGGATCATTAAGGTGTGTAACCTTCACCTCGTGAACGGTTTACAAGTTCCTAAAACTTGTTGGCGACTCTTTTGCTCTATCTTCTTTCCTTTTGGACGCCACCGTACTTTAGTGTATGATCACAGTGGGGTTCAAGCTAGGGAAAATGCTTGAAATATTCCCTACAACCCCCCATATGAAAAAAGTCTAATTCTTTTCTCTCCTTGGCAGTTAGAGACCGACACCATTCATGAGTGAAATTGGTAAAACTCTTAGTGATTAAAGACATGATTTTTTATTTTTTTTTCAAAAGCTAAGACTATATTTAATCTGCTGAAATTATGAAGAAAATCGGCTGATCAGGGGGCTATTTATACACAACATCGGCACAGTTTCAATCCGGAAAGGATTCGAAGTCAGCGCTCATCAGCGCTAGTCACCAGACTTTGACGCCTAACGCCAGAGCCTGGCGCCAAGTGCAAAGAATTAGCGTCTCGCGCTAACGCAAAATGTGTGGCGCCAGGTGGCGCTGACGTGTCTTATCATACGAGCTTTTCAAAAACCGCGTTTTCCTGGCTGATTCGAGTCTGAACAATGACTTTAGGATTTTCTTTATCCTTTTTATATCCTTTTAATTAAATATATCAATTATATTAATTATATTTTTTGGATTTTATTTAGACTTAATTTTTAAGTTTTTTTGTAAATCCAATATTTTTATTTTTCATTTTCTTTTTTGGGGGAGAAAGTCGGATACCCTCCATCAATAATAAAAATGACGGAATTTTTGCGCAAAATTATTAATTATCACAATTCTTTGCACACACAAATATACACATAAAAAATGAAAAATAATAAATAAATGTTAAATAAATAAACTCATAGGGGTAAGTATATACAAATATGTCTAATAAATCAGTCTAGTAAAGGCAAAGTTCTATACAAGTCAAAAATAAAATAAACACAGGCATAAACTACGGCGCAGGAGGACGCAAATGATGAGAGACGCCCATCATATCGTAAAACTGCACAGTACGAGGAGTAACCTCTCCTCCAGCTCCTGTCTCCTCGGGAGGTGGAAAACTCAGCTTAGGACTCATCCACCCAAGATCACCCTGAGGCTGAGGCTGCGGAGGCTGCTGCGATGACGAGCCGACCTCGTACATCCCACCACCTCTAAGAGTCGAGGTAGCCTCCCCTGGCCTACCGGTCCAGCACGTGCACCCTCAGATGAAGAGCCCGAGCCCTCCACCGCATCAGTCCGAGCAGCCTCAAAACGACCACCCCGACCGCCAGAACCAGTACGGCGACGTCTCGAGCTAGACCTCGCCGGGTCTCTCCGGACCTCGAGTCTCGTCCGGGTACGAGAAGGAATGGGCTGACCCTGCAAGAAGAAACTAAGTCAGAATGCAAAAATAAGAAGGAAGGTTACCTCCTAAACGGCGTCATCGCGACGACACGTAGCCACATTCCTCATCTGAACGAGCTAGCTCCGGAAGGCATCTATACACCGTGCCATCGCCGAGACCACCTCCCGCGAGAACTGTCGAAGAAATAAAGTCAGTAATAATGCATAACATACATGAACAAAATTGCAAATAAATAAAGCTTACCCGAGTCTCGTGGCGAGGAATCGGCCGCTCCACGAAGCGCTCATCCTCAGGTGCCGGAGGAATCATCTCCTCGATCGGCCCGTATGTCCCCTGATAGGGGTGAGCGTAGCAGGGTACCCTGTAAAAATATCGGTACCCGGAACCGGAACCTGTTGCAACAGGTTCCTAAAAGTAGGAACCGGAACCGGAACCTGTTGCAACAGGTTCCTAAGATTTGGGAACCGGAACCGGAACCTGCAGGTTCCGGTTCCTAAACAGGGTACCCTGTTTTTCAAAGTAAGCTTAATAGTTACTTGATAATTGTGACAATTCTATATTTTTAAAAATGGATGTTCACAATAAAAGCTTACAACTTTAGTAAACTGCTTCAAATATAACAAACCAACACTAATTGTCTAGAATATTCAATACCATATAGGTTTCAGTTTCATGTATCCTATAGGGAATATGTACTAACAGGGTACCCTACAGGTTCTAGGTCCAAAATTTTATTACCCAGAACCGGAACCTGTTGCAACAGGTTCCCAATTTTATTACCCGGAACCGGAACCTGTTCAACAGGTTCCGGGTTTGGAACCTGCGGTTCCGAATAGGTTCCGGTTCCACATCAGGGTACCCTAAATTTTTGCTCACCCCTATCCCCTGATAATGGATGGACATATGAGGAGGTACGAACTCGATGGGTCCAACCTGACGAAAGCAAATCAAAACCAATAAGATATCACTTGGGGGCTACTTAACAAAAGGTAAAAGATGAAAATCATACCGCCACCTCCTCAGCCGAAACAGGGGCTGGAGCTAACAGCGGCAGCATCTCCTCCTCATAGCACCGCCTAGGGATCGTATAAGATCGCCAAGGGGCATCAGCCCTCTCTGACATGCTCACCAACCTCGCGCCATTGAACATATGACGCGGCGAAGGAGCAGGAACGACCAAAGTGTCTGAGGAATGCTGAATAGCAACCCTCTCTCCAAGATATGTAATCGCTCCATATGTCCCTAAGAAGTAGCGACGCATAGCGGTGTACTGCGCAGCTAACCTAAGGACAACCAAGCCGATCCATGGCCGATACTGCACGTTAGGCTCCTGCGAAGAACGCCTATGAGATAAGAATCTACTAAAGGTGATACGAAAATGTTCAACTATAAAAAGAACCATACCGAGATGATCTGATCTCGGACATAAGCAGTAGACATCCCAGTGCGGCGGCCTCCCCAGCAGGCACTCACCGGAAACCCGCGCGGCGATGGTCTCGCCGGCGTAACTGAAGGAAATTACTCGTAGAACCAGATCTACAAAAGGCAAAAAGTATCAGCAAGTGCTAACCAAAGCTTAGAGCTAAACTTTATGGGATATAAAGTATACCTCTACGACTCTCCAAAAGCCGGACAAAGCGACGTTCCCCGTGAAGGACCGGTGTCGACACGAGTCTCGTAACGCTCAAACAAAGTCAGCATAGGCCAAGCTGGCCCAGTCGTAAGTCCCGATCAAGTGAAGAACACGGACCGCAGGTAGATACTAAAGCAGCACTCTACTACCCTTGTCAGGGGAAAACATCCCTGATAGCAAGATAAACACAAAGATACACACCCGCTGCTCTCGGGTGGTCGCATCATCCTCAAAAGCTGCCACCAGAGTCGATCGGCGAATGCCTTTAGCACTAAACTGAGTCAACTATACCTCAGCACGAGCCCGAACAACAATCGGACCTAACAGCTCCTCAACCTTAGGTGAGAAGACACTAATCTCGCTGTCGAATGGCAGCGCAGTAGAACTAAACTCCAGTCCCGTAATGAGACTGAAGTCGGTCGGGGTTACCATCATCTCACCCCCAAGGGAAGTGAAAAGTGTTGGTGGTGTCCCAAAAGAACTCCACCAAGGCGCGGGCCACGTGGTGACCCCCATTAGAGGCAATCATCGCCTCCGAGGTCTCAAACTACACAGTCAACCCGCAAGACTCCCAGAGAAGTCTCACCTCTCCATCAACGCCGATGTGCATCTTGTACAGGTCGGCCAGGGCATCGTAGCCTGAGCCTTGGTAGCGCGTCCTACCAACCGTGATCCCACGTCGCACCCTCTCAGAAATATGGTGGACGGGGGAGAAGTACAGAATCCGCTCATCCCACTCAGGGAGGGGACTAAGAGAAGTGGACGAGTCGGCGTCCTCCTCTACGGGCTCATGCTCCCGTCGTGTGTCTCGGGACCGTGAACCCGAACCTCGCTGTTTAGCCATGCTACATTGTGAAAAATCAATATAAATTAAAGTTCTATAGTATCTAAGGTTCGTCTAGCCGCATGATACTATGTTTGCAAAGAACAGAGTACGTAGTACGTACTAAAACAGAGCACAATTTCAAATTGAGAATACACGGCATTTTTCAAGCAATCGAACAAATTCTTGCAATACTATGGTAAAATTGGTAATTATTGTGACAAATTGGACAAGAATTGCTAGCAAAAACATCAAGAACAAGCTACATTTTATTCCCGACCTTAAGGGGTCCAACAATGGTGATTTATTCGTTTCTTGACCAAATTAAGTCAAACAAGTCTCAAATTACTCCCAAGGCAATATATAAACATAATCAAGCAATTTCATGGCATAAAATTTGACAAACAAAGTGAATTAAGCATTATAAATTTCGAATTTTCAAGAAATTCGTGAACAAATATGTGCAAAATTCATCAAAACTGGAGTGAGTTTGGAGAAAACTTACATAGATCGGGAAAGTAGATGAAAGAAGCTTCGATTTGCAACAAACTTGAGCGAATTCGGTTGAAGAACGAGCAAGAACGAGTGAATTGAAGCTCAGCGGCGATTCTCGAACAAAAGCAAGCAGCAACAGCGGAAATGACGAAGAGGAGGGGTATATACGGAAATCCCGACTCTAGCGCCAAGCGACAGGACTTGGCGCTAGACGATCAGGTTTAGCGCCTGGCGCTAGTTCCAGCGTCTGGCACTAGAGCCAAATTTGCGGCGCCAGCAAAATTTCAGCGGCGACAGAATGCTCAGCTACTTAGAACGGTTGCTTCGACCTCTTACAGCATTTTTGGTTCCTTGGTACGCCAGTTAGCCCCTCTAAGCAATTTGACATGGCTTTGTAATCGGCTTGATTACAATTGCATAAAATGATCGACCTAATGAATGATCGTCTCACTTAGCTTTAAGTGCCTAAGCATTGGCTCATCAAAAGCACCGACATAATGGTTCATATAACAAAGGCACTGATATAATGGTTCATATAGCAAAGGCACCGACATACTAGTTCACAATTCAAAAGGCTCCGACATACAGGCTCAAAAGCAGCAAAAGCGTCGACGTACTGGCATAGCGGAAGCAAAGTTCAAGCGAGCTTTAAAGATCGACAAGCGTGGGTCTTCGGTAATTTTCCTTGGAATATTATCGCAACGAATAAGGATAGCTTCAGGCGAGGATATCTTCGACAGTGTTCCCTAGCTTGCGGAGAGTTGTCACAAACAACTGGAGGTGATTTCAAGCGAAGTTATCTTCAATCGTGTTCCCTGGCTTGCGGAAGATGGTCACAAAGCGCTAAAAGGTCATTTCAAGCGAAGCAATCTTTGATGGGATTCTCTAGCTTGCAGAAGTCTATCATGGCGGAATTGGAGGCAGTTACAGGCGTAGCAGTAATCAGGCGGTATTCTCTAGCTTGTAGAAGATCGTCAAAACAAACAGCAGGATGGCGCTTCCTAGCTTGCGGAAGGTTATCACAACAACAACAATATAGCAACAAATCGGTTACTTTTAGAGACGTGTGCTCGACGGTGCAAGATACGTGTTTCTTAACTCTTTTATCTGTTTAACTAACGCTAGTTTGCAGGTATCAGCGTTACAAGAATGATTTAGGATCGCAGAACGTTCTAAATCATTCTCCGTCCCTATCGATACTTTGACTTTTGTTTTCGAAACTTGCGTTTCTCCAAACTCAGTCAAAGTGGGGGCTTCTGTAGACACCCATTTGTGTCTCCCCAAAACCAAACCTAGTGATGAGTACCTTTCACGTCGAATCATAATCGAATGAAGTGAAAGTGTGGAAAGTTTAGTGTTGCGGATAGTTTTAATTCTTTTCTTTCTCTCTGTTTTTGAAAACCTATTTTAATAAAATATCCAATCCAGTTTGGTTTGGTCCATAGCAAGGGTCCAATAATGGTGTAGTTGGAAGGGGCTTGAAAAGAGCTTTCCAACGATATATTATAAGCCCAATTCCGATGAATAATGAGGAAGTTATGGCCAAATTACTAAACTGGGCCCGGTTTGATGTTTATGTGCGGCCCAATGATTTAGAGGATGACCTAATTTGGATTTATCATTCCTAATGCAATTAGAATTGATTTTAGTTTTCTAGATTCTTCTATAAGGTGCTTTTCATTTCTAATTCAATTAGCATTGATAAATTGATTGGTTGACTTTTTAGAGTTTTAATCAAAATAAAAGAGTGTTTTAAAGGAAAATACGATTTTGCCCTTCTGTACGGCTAAATTTTATCAAAATTAAGAAAACGCGTGAAATTAATGATTAGCGTCTGACGACAGGGACTAGCGTCTGCCGCTAATGCTTGGCGCCTAGCGCTAGCTTTAGCGCCTGGCGCTAATGTCCAGCGTCTGGCGCTAACCTGTTTTATTCTCGTCGAAACTCTGATTTATTTTTCTATCCGTTTGACTGATTTTCTCTATAAATAGCCTCCTAAAACCTTCGTTTTCAATCATTAATTCTCATCAACAACAATTATTTTTCTTATTCTCTCTGGCTTGTAAGAATTCTTCTCTCTCTCTAGCTTTCTCTACAAAATTCCGCATTCACAAGACCTAGAAGCACCTAGCCAAGTTCAAAGTTGCCTTCGCCCTAAACGTGAAAGGTTTTAATTTCTGGGGGTTTGGTCCCAAATCTCTATTTCAATTATTTAATTTAATTCTTTGTTTTATTATTTTCCTTGAAGTTACTAACGTGTGTATTTTGTTATTAGAAAGAGGTACGAGGCATCCAAGTAAGTGCTTTAATTGTTTACATTGATATTATGATATAGAAATCATGTTTAGGTTATTATTTTGATTCCTAGTATCATGTTTAGGGTAATTTCTAATATCAAGTATGATTAAAAGAATGCTTCCTAGTATCATGTTTAGGGTAACAACTATAATTTCTAATATCAAATATGACAATTGTGATTCCTACGATGCTTCCTACTATTCTTTTCCTAATATTCATGTTAGTATCATGTTAGGGCTAAAGCTTTGATTTTGATGTTTAGTGACGTGCTAGGGTTTGTTATTAATCTTGTTAGTATCATGCCTAGGATCTTGCTATTAATATTATGCTTTATTTTTAACATGATTATTTTCATGATTATTTTCATAATTATTATTATTATGATTATTATGATTATTATTATTATTATTATTATTATTATTATTATTATTATTATTATTATTATTATTATTATTATTATTATTATTATTATTATTATTATTCATTTATGATTATTATTATGTTGCTTGATATTTATTGTTATTGCTTGATCACGCCTTTTATGCATGTTTAAAGGGAATTTTGGTACTTGTAATCACGCTTAATAAGATAATTAATAATCTTATTTAGGGTTAATATGATTATAATTCAAGTGATCGCCAATAATAGTTTATTTGTGCATTTATATTCAACCAACATAGATAAACATGTTTAGGGTTAATCCTAATGATTGCATGTTAGTCAGAAAGCGCACATGAATACGATCAGAATAAAGTAGAGGCCTATTATTAGGGCAGGTTCAATCTCTTTTAGGTTGGATTTGTACCTTCATCCCCGAACTACCCCTATTGGAGTTGACGATCTCCTGGATCGTTAAGGGGTGTAACCTTCACCTTGTGAACGGTTTACAAGTTCCTAAAACTTGTTGGCGACTCTTTTGCTCTATCTTCTTTCCCTTTGGACACCACTGTACTTTAGTGTATGATCACATTGGGGTTCAAGCTAGGGATAATGCTTGAAATATTCCCTACACCTGCCCTTTCTCCCAACTTGGAGAATGACTACTTTATCATCTTGCCTAATAAACATCCTTTGCAATTCTCAAGCGATTGCAAATCGAATGAGTCAAGAACACCTTCCTGTACAAGTTTCTTGATGTTTTTGGTGTTAATGTGGCCAAGACGACAATGCCACAAGTACGTCTCATTTGCCAATCAAGAAAATTTGGCCCTCTCAACTTCTCCTTGTCAAGAATTGAGCGCGATGAGAGTTGGTTGTTTGAGTTTTTTGCAGACATGGTTCTACAATCGAAAGAATTTGAAATGAAAACTCATTCATAATACTTAAATAAGACTGAAATCATGCATATTTATCAAACTTATTTAAACGTCTTATTCACACATTAAATTGTCCCAATTTGGTGAGAATAAGTCGATTCCAAGATCCAAAGAATCAATGAGTAATTAAGCATGCTTTGGCTTGTCTTAACACTTAATATTCTAAGGTAAGCAACTCTTTGCTAATGGCTCCAAGCCACTCTTGGTTGGATAAATCGTCGCATCCAATGATCTTTTAACAACTTATCCAGTTTGTCACGACATGTTAGGACTGCATCACTCATATCGTTGAGTATAACCAAAACCAACATGCACTAGTAGAAAATATCAAAAAGGCACCCCCTAATTGCCATCGGTTCAGTCCAAAACGGTGGAAAAAATAGCCTTAAAAATTGGTGGGAAGCTGAACCAGGATATAAGGCACCGGTTCACTTCAAACCGGTGGCATAAACATAAAAGGCCACCGGTTTGAACCGGTGCCTTTTAATTATAAAAAAAACGCGGCCCTTTATATACAAATCCTCAACCCTAAATTCACCTCAGCTCTTTCTCTTTCTCTTTCTCTTTGTAGATCTCCTCCTCCTTTCTTTCATTAGAAGACAACCAACAATTCGATTTTTTTACGATTTCAATTATTTTGATCTCTCTTTGTGGATCTTCTCTTTCTCGGTTTTTTTTTTTTTACAATTTCAATTATTTTTCCCGGGTTTTTCGATTTCAATTTTTTTTCGATTTCGTGTTTTCGATTTTTGGGTTTTTCTGGGTTAATTTTTTCAATTTTGATTTTGATTTTTTTTTTCTATTTCTTGGTTTTTATTTTCGATTTCGATTTTTTTTTTCGATTTTAATTTTGTTTTTCGATTTCTGGGTTAATTTTCGATTACAATAATCGATTATTTTGGGTTAATGCATGCGTTTTTGGGTTTTTTTTATGGGTTTGTTCGAAGTTGATTTTTGGTTACAATAATCGAAGTTTTGGGGTTTAATTGATTTTATGGGTGTCTTCGAAATTTTTTATGGATTTCTTCGAAATTTTTTTGGTTTAATCCACCACGAATCATGCATGAGCAAGGTTAGGGTATAATTTCTGGATTTTAATTCGATTTTTTTTTTATTTTCTGGGTTTTTAACTGATTTTCGAATTTTGTTTTATTTTAATCGATTTTAATTTGTTTTTTTAAGTGATTATCGATTTTCTGGTTTGGTTAATCGAATTTTAAACTTATTTTAATTCGAATTTTTTTTAATTTATGGGTTTTTTCTCTCGATTTTTTTTTATTTTCTGGGTTTTTTTCTTCTGATTTTCGATTTTGGTTTTTATTTTAATCGGTTTTTTTTTCTGGGTTTTTTTTATATTTTTATTTTTCGATTTTCGTTTTAACTGATTTTCTGGGTTCAATTCTTTTAAACTGATGTTCTGGGTTTTTCTGGGTTTTTAACAGATTTTCTTTTTTCTTTTTCGATTTTTTGGGTTTTTTTTTCGCAGCTAAATCATGTTAATCAATTTGTTTTGGTTGTTTTAATTGGTGCAGGTATATGGATTTAGATCTTAAATCGAAGAAACAAGATGCAATTGATTTAGATGTTGAATTTTTTTTTTATATTGTACTTTTTTTATTTATATGTTGTAATATTTTTTTTTTTATTTATATGTTGTAATTTTTTTTTTTATTTATATGTTGTAATTTTTTTATTTTATACTGTAAAATTTTTTTTATTGTATACATATTGAACAGATTCGATTATATTGATTGTGATATTCGATTTTATTTTGTGTTCTCATTTAATTTAGTTTATTATTTTTAAGTAAAAAAAGACAAAAAAAAAATGATTTTTGGCACCGGTTAACCGGTGCCAAAAACTTTGAATTAAATTTTTTTTAATTAGGTTGTTTTGGCACTTTAACCGGTGCCAATTTCGAGTTTTGGCACCCCCCACATTGGCACCGGTTCAAACCGGTGGCATTAAGGGATTTTGAACCGGTGCCAATTTTGTTTTTTCACGTAGTGATGCATACCCGGTATGCCTTACGTTTCCTAGGAGTAATAGTGATGTTTCGCTTTGGTGTAACCCATCACTACTCTTAATAGGTCGGTAAGTGTTTTTTTTTTAATGATAAATTTTACAATATTTTAGGGACCCAGGGTTTCTATAATGGTTGGTTTAAGTGAACTTAATTAATCATCACAACATTCAAAATCCTAAACATGCATCTAAAAAATTATTCATATAGAAGCATAAATATATATCAAAAACATAAGTAAATGTTGCATTTGGAAACTAGCATGACCCATTGAGTCTTCAAGGGTTTTCTTTCGCAACTTCATGGCTTCGTCTTCCAAGAACCTCCATCTTAAAGACATAACCAAAATAATGCAAATACTAGTATCTACGATTAGGACTAATCTAAATTTTAAGGTACAAAAATACTCAACAGTTCGCAGACCGTATTTAGATTTACAAAAATACATGACGAAACGCAGTCCATATTTTTCTATCCTAATCAGGCCCCACTAGTTGCCATTTTATAAAACATGTAAGAGAATATACATTCCATTCATCCAGTCACTATATGTAGTGTGAATGGCCCATTCATTTTACAACGATAAACAAGTAGCAATGTACAAACACGCGTAAACTAGTAACTAATTTAGGTGGTTAATCCGATTAACGCGCCTAATTAAAACTAGTCTATGTTGTTTAACCAATTATGTGATTAAGCGCAATTAAAATTGAAACTTCCACTAAATTGCGCATCCATCTTAATTAATCCAATTAATTAAGCTGGTAAACCCAAAATTTTGCCAAAATAAAATTTTGCAAGTGCCGCTCAAAACCAAGGCCTAACCTCCAAAATTTAATTAAAATTGGCAAAATGCAAAATTAGCATAGCTCTAAAACCCCAAAGTCCCTAACATCAAGCCTTTTGGCATGGTGTGCTAGACACCGAGGCATGGGTGCCCAGTAAGGGCTCGTGCGCACAGTCATGGCCCAACCCAAGCATCACACCCATAGCCTAAAGCATCGCATACGTGTAGTGCTCCCTACGGGCCGTGCTTACTACTCGTGGCCATGAAGGCCACTCGAGCTTCCTGTTATGCGCGCACCATGCCTCAAGCAAGAAGCACACTCACATACACCCAACTACCCCTACGCACCAAGCAGCGCACCACACGCACATCAAACAATGTGAAAGTTTGGGAACGAAGACTCCTGGGCACTTGCATTCTACGTTTACCATCAAATAATTCACCCCTTTCAAACCATCTTCCCTCAACAAATTACTCTAGTC
Source organism: Chenopodium album (assembly GCF_948465745.1). Classification (NCBI taxonomy): domain Eukaryota; kingdom Viridiplantae; phylum Streptophyta; class Magnoliopsida; order Caryophyllales; family Amaranthaceae; genus Chenopodium; species Chenopodium album. The sequence goes on from NC_137834.1 coordinate 22,960,196, forward strand.
CAACAAAGATGTCAACCATAGAGAAACTCTAAGAAGAGATTGTTTGTTTGAGTGAGGAAAAGGCTCAAGAGGCCGAGGAGAAAAGAATGAAGAAACTAGAAAAAGCTGAAAAGAAAAATGTCGAAGCTTTAGCTTTCCAACAAAAAATGGATGAACTATCCATAAAAGAGAATTCGTTAGAGAATCTTGTTCTTCGTTCCACAATGGGGGAACAAGTACTTTGAAGCAGAAAAGTTTGCTCCTCCTACAGGACTTACTTTACGGACTTGCTAATATTCTAGGTGACCAATAATCCAAAAAATCATTTAATGAGTTTTACTAGCACTATGGCTTTAAAGGGAGTTGATCCTAAGCTTTATGATCTGACTTTCCCTTTATCTTTAGACCCAGCCGCAAGAGAGTGGTACTATGGGCTAGATGCTAAGTTCAAGACATCATGGGAAGATGTAGTTTCGGCTTTCATTACCCAATATGAGAGTAACGTAGAGTTCAAATCTACTTTGCGTGAACTTGAAATGCTTAAGCAAGACGACGATGAAGGTTTCCTTGCTTTCTAAGGTAGATTGTGAGAAAAGGTGGCCCACCTTGCCCAAAGGCCACCTGAACTTGAGTCGGTAAAAAAGTTCATTGACAATTGTCATGAAAAGTACAACAAACATCTACGCTACCTTGGTTTAGACACTTTTTAAAAGGTCTATTATGTGGCTACTAGGATTGAAGATTATCTTGCTAAAAAAAAGGCAAACAAGCCTCATCATCATCAACCTAAGAGAAACTACAAAAAGGGGAATGATAACACTTCATCCTCTATTGATGTGTTTGCGACTTCCATGCAATATAATAGCACAATGCGATATAATGACCCTCGGAGAACATGGACAAAAGAAAGAAGGTTTACACAATTTCCTGTGAGCTATAAAGAATTACTAGAAAAAATAAATGAAAAAGGATTGCTCGCACCAATAGGGCCAACGCCACCCACTCCTCCAAAAAAATAAACTCTCAATAGGATGGCAATGCCTATTGTGCTTATCATAGAGGTATTGGACATGATATTGAAAGTTGCTTTGTCCTAAAACACAAAATACAAGATCAAGTAGACGATGAGAGAATTCCCACGCCTAAACCCAACAACAATGTATTCCCACTGGGGACATTTCACATTGATGAGGATCATATGGGAAGAGATACGTTCAATCCTTTGAATTATATCACTCCCATAGGGAAGCCTCTAACCACAACACTCATAGGGGCAACTAATGAAGTGTGTGGGTTATGGGACGACGACTTCCAAGACTTATACGTCTCTAAGTATGCCACTGTCCCACCTCCATCTTGTCTACAGAACGAAACAAATGGAGCGCTTGATTAGGATCATTTCTTGGGGAAATCACAAGATTTATCGAATCTCTCCTTGGATGAACAATGGCATCAAGCACAACTCATGGAGCATCTGAAATGGAGGCACATTCAAATCCTCTAGAAGAAATTCGGTTCATGAGTCCTAGTCTTAGGTGTCTAAGGATTGAAATCTCATCAAAAGAGCATTTTACTAAGTTTCAAGACGCATTTTATCAAAAATGGCCCAAATTAAATATGGCCTATATGACTTCTACTTTGGCCATTTCCTACATTTCTTATCAAATGACCTATTTATTTCTCATAACATGTCAATGTTACGTAATTTTAGATGACTAAGGCTTGAAATCACATCAAAAGAGCATTTTATTAAGTTTTAAGACGCATTTTACTCAAAATGGTCCAAATATGGCCTATATGACTTCTACTTTGCCCATTTCCTACATTTCTTATCAAATGAACTATTTCTTTCTCATAACATGTCAATATTACCTAGTGTTAGGTGTCTAAGGCTTGAAATCACATCAAAAGAGCATTTTATTAAGTTCGGAGTATATTTCATCCAAAATGACCCAAATATAGCCTATATGACTTCTAGTTTGCCCATTTCCTACATTTCTTATCAAATGAACTATTTTTTTTCTCATAACATGTCAATATTACCTAGTCTAAGGTTTGAAATCACAATAAAAGAGCATTTTACTAAGTTTTAAGACGCATTTTATCCAAAATGGCCCAAATATGGCCAATATGACTTCTACTTTCCCTATTTCCTACATTTCTTATCAAATGATTTATTTCTAAGCTAAAACACAACATTCATCAAACTAAAAATTGCTAAACTATTTATTCATTAATTTGTTCCAAATTACCCATTAAAACATACCAAAATTCAACTAAGTAACAAGGTCACTAATCTCTAATTTATTCAAAATTACTTATTAAAATAACCTAAAATTACACATTAAAACATACCAAAATTCAACTAATTAAGTAACAAGGTTACTAATATCTAATTTATTCAAAATTACCCATTAAAACATACCAAAATTCAACTAAGTAACAAGGTTACTAGCTAATCTCTAATTTATTCAAAATTTCCCAATAAAACAACCTAAAATTCAGTAAAATTAGGGTAAAATTATATTCAAACCTTAACTTTAATTTGCCTAACAATTTTTCAAAATGCAAAAGAAAATAATATAAGTACATATTTGAATATAATTGTTCAAATTGCCACCAAAAAATGTAATACTAACCCTAGGTGGAGGTGGAAGGGAAGGAGAGATGGAGGGTAGAGGACGACAGTCAGTGGTGGAGGAACTAGGGGCTACGCGCGGCGGCTTGGCACGGTGGCTGTGGAGAATGAACCTCGGGGAGTGCGCGAATCTCAGGGCTGTGTGGCCTGTGGTGAACCTCAGGGGGTGGCTCTCAGGCCTCGACGCGGCTGTGCAGGTGGAGGAGTGGTCGATGATGCTTTTCAGGTGGCGGAGTGGTGGAGGCGATTTTTTAGATGGCGCACAATAGTGGAGGGAGCTGTTGGTGTTTTCGAACACCAAATGAGGAGAAGGGAAGAAAAAGAGAAAAAGAATGAAGTGAGAAGGTGACAGAGTTTCAGCGTTGTAGGTGGCCGGTGTTACAAGTGGCGGTAGTGGTAGAGGGTTTTCGAAAGAGGAGGGAACGACAGTGAACTGAGGGAATTCGATACAACAGTGAGTGAAATGAGAAAGGAAATGGGAAAGAGAAGGAAGAACAAAGTATAAGGGCAATTTTTTAAAAAAATTGCCACCGGTTTGAACCGGTGGCTTTTAATACATATGGTACCGGTTTAGGTTGAATAGGTGTCAATTACCTACAACCCAATCCTGCCCATTTTTTTCCACACCTGTTTTTAAAAACCGATGGCCATTACTCGGTGCCAAATTGACTTTATCTACTAGTGAATATCAGGTTAGATTACCGGTTGGGTGTGATAGATTTTAATGGGGTACAAAGTTGGGAATGATAGGGAATAATCCAAAGTTGGGATTGATATTGGCGGATGAGGCAAAGTTGGGATTATTATTATTATTATTATTATTATTATTATTATTATTATTATTATTATTATTATTATTATTATTATTATTATTATTATTATTATTATTATTATTATTATTATTATTATTATTATTATTATTATTATTATTATTATTATTATTATTTCTCTCTCATACAAACAATTAAATGTATATCCACTAACTATATTTTATATTATAAAATTCTCTATTTGGTCATATCTAATGTTGCGATTATTACGAAAAAAAGGAGCAATAAATTAGGGCATTTTGTCAAAAACTACTGGTTTTCTGTAAAAAAAAAACTACCTAATAAAACTCATATTTTGTGAGAAATTACCTAAAAAAATGTTGTAATAAACTACCTAATAAAGGTAAAATGTTGTAAAAAACTACCTTAGAAAAGGTAAAATGTTGTAAAATACTACATATACCAAATTTTCACCGTTAATTGACCTCAAAACACTCCCAAAACCACCGCATTCATTCCCAAAACTAACACAACTTGCTTGAAATCGTCTCCCTCACATCTAACCCTAAAAACCACCATCCCGAAGCACTGATCTACCTCACCAACTTGGAATATCCTCCAACTACCCCGAAAATAACCTTTACCACCTTGAAAACCAACCCTCACGGTGGTTTTGGGGGTGTTCTAAGGTAGACCAACATCCTAAAATTAAGTCAACGGTGGAATTTCGGTCAAAGATAGTATATTACAACATTTATCTTTTATTAGGTAGTTTTTTACAACATTTTTTTATTAGGTAGTTTCTCACAAAATTTAGGCTTTATTAGGTAGTTTCCCACAAATTTTAGGCTTTATTAGGTAGTTTCTCACAAATGTCCAATGAATTATTTTGTAGTTTCACCATCAAAGTTGAAATTATCAAAAATTAAGGTACTCGAAATGAAAATAAAACCAAATCTCAAGCATCTAAGAACTTGTTCTCTTCAACTTATTTCAGATATTTACACCTTACTCCGTTTGTTTTTAAATACTTGCTTCACTTTTCTTTTGCGGTCGTTTTTAAATACTTGCTCCATTTCCTTATTTGAAAAGCTTTTATAATATTTAATTCATTTCTTTCAACTAGTGGGACTCAATTTTATTAATTTTAGATTATCTCTCCTCTAATTTACCTTCCACTAACCCCACTACCTCTATATTTATTACTTTATCCAATTCTAAAACTTCGCACATGGAAAAATGGAACAAGTATTTAAAAACGAAGGGAGTATTCCTTGATAAATTCATATCAGATCAGAAAGATTCAGATCAGACCAGCTTAGAACTTTTGATTATCATTTACTTATCGTTAAATATCGTTAAATGCGTATTAAAAAAATTTATACAAATTACATATTTAAAAAGTTTATGATGAGACGAATCTAATAAGATCCATTTGATACTGTTTTTCTTTATAAATTAGTACTCCATATTAAAATGCGGTCAAAGTTTAATCAAATTGTTATTTTTTTTTTTGGTGAAGAAAAGAGGGAGAAACCCAAACAAAGAGCAAAGAAAACACACAAAACAAAAGACAAGAAACAAAAATAGCAAAAAAGAAACTTGAAACTACCCTAGTCCTTTTCCAAAGGGACAATTCCAACTCTAGCCACACCACCCAAGTTCTCCAATAAAATAGCACGAAGGTCCTCCGGAACCGCCCAAAAAATCACCATCTTCTCCACCAAGTTGACACCATAATTGGCTAGCCAGTCCGCAGCCCGATTAGCCTCTCTATAGCAATGACTAAGCATCACTTTCCAACAGTTTCTAGAGATGATGGCCTTACACTTTCTGATGATATTAATGAAGGGAGAGTTAGCTGGGCATGGCTCAACTAACATTCGAAGCACACACTCCGAGTTAAGGGAGACTTGAACAAGCCTATGCCCAGCATTCCATGCCACTGCTAGGCCACGCAACACACCCAACAATTCAGCTTTATTGTTCGAGCAAATCCCACAATTAGTAGCAAATATTTCAAAAATTTCTCCATTATAACCACAAATTAACCCCCCAGCACCTGCTTGACCCGGATTACCTTTCGAAGCTCCATCAGTATTGAGCTTAACCCACCCAACATTCGGAAGTTCCCGCCTAATATACCTCTCAACTCTTCTACTTGAACCTCCAAGGTTGAACAGTATGGGATTTACCATGGCTTGATTAATGTCAAGTACTCTAGCCATAATGAAGGTTGCCTGATCAGGGGGAATCTTAGGTGAAGCAATAAAGGTCCTCTCGTTTCTCCAACGCCACAACCACCAACAAGTAACCAAGAACACCACCTTACGTGCTTCCCTTTCCAGCAAATTTTCAACTATAACATTGTGCAAAATCCATTCACTACAAGGCATCGAATTATTGATCAAGCTAGCATCCCATCCTAGTTTTCTCCACACCAAGGAAGCTGCTGGACAAACTCAAAGAATATGATTGATGCTCTCTTCGTTGGCTCCACACACACCACAACGAGGATCATTCGTCATCTTGCGGGTAAAGCGCATAACATTAGTCATCAGGCGATCTCTAACAGCTAACCAAGTGAACATACGAATTCTTTGCAGGACACGAGCTTTCCAAATTGCCTTCCAGCCTTGGCTTTCTTTTGCTGGGATTTCCACCTGCTTTCTAATTATCTTGATGGCTGAAGAAATTGAGAAACCCCTAGACGAATTACCATTCCAGAACAACTCATTGACAACATCATCATCACTCAAAACTTTGTGAGAGGCGATTAAATCAAGCACATCTGAGCTAAAATACTCAGCAAAAAGTTCATACCTCCGGCCCAAATTAAAATCCTAATAGTCACAAACTGGATTATCAATAACATTCAGCCGAGGCTTAGGATTAGCTAGTTCATATAGAGGTTCAGAAGCAGCCCATCTATGGGTCCAAAAAGCAATTCAATCCCCCTTTCCCATTTCCATGCTCACACCTTTTTTAAGCACATCGATGTTCTCCACTATGCCTTTCCACGCATTCGAAGCATCCGCCTTCCCTTTAAACATCTCTAAATCACATCGTCCATCACAATATTTACTCCAAAGCACTCAAGACCAAAGAGAGTTCGGTTCAGTTAGCAATCTCCACCCCAATTTAGCTAAGAATGATGCGTTTACTTGCCTCATTGAACGGAGACCTAGACCACCCTCACCCTTAGGTTTAGTGACAGTTTCCCAAGCAACAAGATGAACCTTTCGATGCTCCTCATAACCACCCCATAAAAATCGTCTAGTCTTCTTATCAACTTCATCACAAAACTGATTTTGGGATCTTCGTGGTCTGCATTGTGAAATAAGGGATTGTCGAGAGACAAGCTTGGGCCAAAGTATTTCGGCCTGCTAATGACAAGGTTTTCTTTTTCCAGCTAGCAAGCTTAGAATTAATCCTCTCAACAATGTATTGATAATCTTGCTTTTTTGTCCTACCATTAATCGTAGGGACACCAAGATATCTTCCCAAATCATCTGTGCAACTTACCCCTAAAGTATCACAAATAGAATTACGCACATCAATATCAGCATTATTTGAGAAATAAGCACAGGACTTGTCGAAACTTACTTTACTCCCAGAAGCTCGACAAAATTTATCTGAGCATCCCTTTAAACACAATGCTTGGTCGACAAAAGCATCACAAAAAAGGATAAGGTCGTCTGCAAACGCAAGATGAGAGATATCCGGGCCTCTTCTATTAGCTCTCACTGCCTTCCAATTCCCAAATTTCACCTCATGTTCTATAAGGTGCGCTAGCCTTTCCATACAAATTACATAGAGATATGGAGAGAGGGGATCTCCCTGCCTAATCCCACGACTCGGAGTGAAGCTCGATGTCGGTTCACCATTCCAAAGAATTTGCAATTTTGCCGACGTAACACATTGCATAACAATATCCACCATTGATTGAGGAAGCCGAAGTTCCATAAGAGACTCTCTAATGAACGACCAACGAAGCCTGTCATAAGCTTTCTCAAAATCAATCTTGACCGCCATCAAACCTTGCTTCCCTTGCTTCCGCCTCATAAAATGCAACATCTCTTGAACAATGATTATATTGTCCGTAATTTGACGCTTTGGCACAAAGCTACATTGCGTTGGAGAGATAAGGGTTGGTAACAACGGTTTTAACCGGTTGACAATCACTTTAGTAACAATTTTATAAGTGATATTACAAAGCCCAATTGGTCTAAAGTGATTCGGTTTCTAAGGGGACTCCATCTTTGGAATTAAGACTAAGAAAGCATCATTCAACCCTTCCGAAAATGATTTTCCTTCAAGAACATCTTTTACAAGACTAATCAGGTTTGGGGCTACCAACTCCCAATAATTCTGGCAAAAAAAAGCGGCTGAAAACCATCGGGCCCGGGGGCTTTAAATGGCTTCATCCCAAACAAGGCTTTGTTCACTTCACATCCTGTAAACGGTCGAGAAATCAACTCCCAATCTTCCTGACCAATGTGCGGAAAGTGATCAAGCAGCAAACGTTCTCCTATAAAGGAAGTTGGTTCTTCTTTAAAAAGATTGCTCTAATAATTCACAACCATATCCTTCACTAAGAGTGGACTAGTAATCCACACACCGTCTGCATTTTGAAGAGACTCAATTCGATTTTGCCTCCTTCTGATAATGGTTGATAAATGAAAAACTTTGTATTGTGATCTCCATCCCTAAGAGCCTCAACTCTTGATTTTTGAAACCACAAAATCTCCTCTTGATTCAAAATATCATCCATCTCTCTTCTCAATTTCATTTCTAGCTTGATAAGGTGCCTTTCACGACCTGTAGCCAACCTCTTTTGCACACCCTCAAGTCTAGCCCACAACTCGGCTTTCTTCTTAAAAATGTTATGAAAAATTTCTTTATTCCATGAAGACAAAAATTCAGCAAAGGTTCGAAGGAATGGGATAATCGGGGCATTATTATCCCACTTCGAATGAATAAACTCATCGAACTCAGCATGATTCATCAAATTGTTAAATCAGATCAAATCAGACTAAATAAAAAAAAATCAGATTATACCAGATCAGACCTTAAAAATTTCATACCAAATCTCTCTGTGTTTAGGTGAAAAGAACAAGTCATAAAGTGAAATTATGTGAAACCTTAGGTGCTCGAAAATGTAAATTAGGCTACTTATATAGACATCTAATTGTGTGATTTTGGTATACTCGGACAAACAAACTCAACCCACTCAGCTGACTCTCACCTTCGTAAACCAAAACCTCTAGCTTCATCAATGGCGAATCGCGTTCTCCACGCTTCACTCTTCATCTCCTTCTCTCTCCTTTTCCTCGCTGTATCTTCTGCTGTTGCCTCTTCCGATGCACCCTTCATTGTCGCTCACAAGAAAGCCACTCTCAAGCGCCTGAAATCTGGTGCCGAACGCGTTCTTGTTTCCATCGATATCTACAACGAAGGATCTGCGTAATCATCTTGTCTATCATTCTTGTCTTACTCGATTTAATTACCCTTAATCAATTTGATTTTATGGATCTAGGGTTCTTTGATTGCTTGAGTTTGTCGTTTTACTTTTCAGTCGATTGTGTTCGTTGACTTTTTTATTCATTTTTGTTTTATGATGATTGATTTTGTTGTGATTGATTGTGTATTTAGGTATATTAGAACGAAAATTTCGAGCTAATTTATGAAATTTGTTTTAGGTTTTGATTGGATTTGTATTTAATTGTTGATTTTATTTGCCAAGTTTTGTTGAATGATTGAGAATATAATAATTTTAAGTTTTCTGCATCACCTCTAGAGTGAAGGTGAAATGTTGATTTGTTGAGTGAGTAGTAATAAGCTAGATCTATTGCTGTTATTCAGTTTAATTAGTCACATTGTGTTGATGTCAAGGCATAATGCAATCTATATATTCGATTGATGATTGAGAAAATTGTATAGATAGAATATTGAATAATATGCGAGTTGATGATGGCGGGATAATTTTAGAGCATATTTGGTGAGAGTTTTTTTTGGGTTGGAAACGGATTCAATAAAACCGTTACCGTTACAAAGTGTTTGGTTAGGAGGCTTGGGTAACAATTATCGTTACCTAAGGGTAATGGTTTCCACCCATTTGTTACCTCTCTAAAATCTTAGGTAACAATTACCCTTACTCTCGTCAATCAAAAATAAAGGGAGATAGTTTTAGGTGATTCTTTTGCATGATTAAACCAAACAAATAAAAAAGTAAGTATTAAATGATTTCTTTCCTCCCTCTTATTTGTTTCGTTTCCACTCCATTTCTATTATTCATACCTAATGCCCCCTTAATGTTTTGGTCAATTAAGATCTTCCGTAAGATGCCCACAAACCCTGCCATTGATGGTTGAAGAAGATATTGTGTATTGATAGAATATTGAAATGTTATGCTATGTCTTAGAAAATAATCTCATATGTCAATATTTGGTTGATTAAGTAAAAGAACTTTCCCAAAAAGCCTACTTTTTTTTCCCAATTCAGGATCGTCTAGAGTAATGCTAATTCATTTAAGATTATCATAGATAGAGTACTTGATTCTCTCTTGATTATTTCCCTGTTTATCTTTGTTGAAAGATCCCTTTTTTCCTGGCAATTATTTATTGAGCCATTGGTTGTAAGCAAGAGGATAGCAGCTGAGCTTCTTATTTCTCCATGAAGCAACCATTAATATTTAATAACCTTTATTGAATTTTGCAATTTCTTCACCCATTCATCTGGTAGCTTGGGATGTTGTCACTTTGATTATTCCATGCCAAACCAAATTCTAACCAAGAAGGAAAATAGCCTGATGAGACTAAATCCCTTTCAGGTAGCAGGATGAAGATTGAACGGGAACTTTTACAAGTACTCTTAACTAGTAAACGACATTTTTACATAGATAGTAGACAGACTTGTAGACATTGATAGACGGAGAGGGAGTTGGTGTCAGTGGGGATGGAAGGGACATCGGGAGGAAGAGATCCGGTGATACACAGGACTTGGATTTCCATCATGGTTGTAGAGTGGTTTAAATTTACACTTGAAGTCTTGAGTCTTTAAAATCACAAGTATAAAATCACGAGTAGATTAATTTAAAATTACAAGTATAAACATGAAATACCTGGTAGATTATGTTCAACTGAATGCTATTTTACTCACTGTTGCAACTTGCAACACAAATAAATGTGGCTTCTTTTTGCTATGACCACTATCCACTACTTTTTAAGCTTAGCAGCCCAACTTTCAAAGAACTTTGGTTTAGAGTCTTAGTGATACAATGATAAAACATGAATGCGCAATAAAGCACAAAGTGACGAAGGAGAGAAAGAAGGGGGTTGGTTTAAGCTTTTTTACTTTTCTTTTACTAACCAAATTCTTTTAAATTCCCGGTCTAATTTAAAATCTCTAGTTTCAGTTGAGCATTTTGCTTAAATCTTATATTTTTGTAAATGTTTAGTGTGAGCTAAATTGCTAATTATAAGTATGGTTGGCATCACTTACCAGTATTTATCGGTTTGTTCATGAACCGCTTAATATTTAAATAATGAATGTATTGCCTTATGTAAGTTATGGGTGTCACTTGATTAAAGAAATTCTTATAGACACCCGGGTGCAAAGTGCACCTAAGAGTATTTTTTGCTCATTTTGATGGTTATTACTCTTTTAATCATCAAATGGACAAAAAAATTCTTGTTGCACCCAGGTGTATATAAGAATTTTCACTTGACATGGACCAAATATTTTGTGTCTGCTAACTTCACTTTAGTTAACCATATTGAAGAGCCTTCAATGAATGAGAGTAGCAATAAATGTAACCAGAAGATATATTTTCTGTGGACTTTGTAATTTGAAAGGGAAAACATGTTGGTAAAATTGTTTTCAAGATTAACTTTGGATACAATCATAAATGGAATAAAGTTGACTCTAAATGTTATGAGACCAATCTTAAAAAAGAAACTACAAGACAACAGGGGTCATGAAGATTCTTAAAGGAGAGTAACTGAAGGTCTTTATAAAGTTTCTGTTGTCTTGCTCTCATGGTGCTTTATTGTATTGACCTCTGTGCATTATGTGGAGTGTTGATAGATTTTGGAAGTTAATGTGCAAAGAAATTTTTTATGAAATAGATTATGTAGTTACTATTTGGCGTCTGATGTATGTTGAAAGTCGCTGATTTGAAGTATATATAAGATTGTCCTTATTGTCTTGGATTCTCGGAGATGGCAAAGCTGCAGATCTTTTAGCTGTGCTCTTGGGTTTGTTTCTGTCGCACGCTTGGAATGGGTGAATATTTCATGTTCAATGCTCTTTACCAATCTGTATTATTTATGAATTTATCATTAAAGCTTTGTGTTTTATTGTTTTGATGCTTGAGAATATTTGATTTCTCCAGCCATTGCCTATTCTTGTTATCTAAACTTGGTGGTCAATACTCAATATGCTTCAAATGCTAATTTTACTTGATGGCCTTCCTTTGATCTGTTTTGAGTTTCAATGCAATAGCTTATTGTCTTCCATGATGGTTGATGCTCTTCCTTGAAAAATATGAACACAAATGACCTCTTTTGTTCTGTATATTCTCAGGACGGCGTATGATGTAAGCCTGACTGATGAGAGCTGGCCTGAAGATGCTTTTGATATCATAGATGGCAAAACCTCTAATTCATGGGAGAGACTTGATGTGTTAGTTACTCATTATCATATTATTTTCTAAAATGCCTGTGTAATAAAGCTCAATGGATCTGAAGTAAACCCTTTCTTTTGTTGCCAGTGGTGCTCTTGTTTCACACTCTTTTGAGTTGGAAGCCAAAGTGAAAGGAAAGTTCCATGGTGCACCAGCTGTGATCAAATATCGTGTTCCAACTAAAGCTGCTCTCCAGGTTTAATATTTATTGCAATTTCTCTATGATGGTTAAATATCATTTTATTCTAGTAGATGAGGGCATAAGTTCAATTTACCTTGGGGACTATTTCAGCTGAATGTCACTAGCTGAGTAGCCTGAGTTATCTACCCGTAGTCATACTTAAACCAGACCTATTACTTGCCTCAATTTGACTTATGCAAGGGATTATAAGGCATCTGTTGAAAATGAGGAATTGAGCCAAGTATTAAAGAAAGGGCACAATTGTAGGTGAAGTAAATTGGGATTTTTTTTTACTTGTAATCAGGTGTAAATGTGGGTCATGTTTGGTTCATGTGCGTAAATCATATTGCTTATCGTTGACCTCCATTGTCCCCAACCCTTAATGGTACTTGGCTAATTTTGCGTGATGACTGGTGGCTACAAAATGCATATAAGCTTCCATGTCATACTATTAGTCTATTACCATGAAGGCCATGTGCTCAAGGATCTCATATTGTGGTCTCTAGTTCTCTACCATTATGACCTTACCTGTGATCAAATTTTGTGTCCAACCACCATAAGTACCATATATAGTATTATGTCATTCTTGATTTACCAGTAGCAGTAATCGATAGATGGTCTGGAAAGTTATGCTAGTTTCCTTTAATTCCTTGGGGGCGGGACTATGACTTGCCACATGCCTACGGGAAAATCCTTTGCCTAGTGTCAGGGTGGCTTTTGGTGCTAGAAGAGAAATCACCTTGAAGCTCAAAACACCCATGTTTGAAACACTCAGTAGGATTAATACTTTCATACCAATTTGTCAAATCTATCCTTTAGAGTTTAATTCTGTTTATTAGAAACTCATGGAGTTGAAATGTACTTTGTAGGAAGCGTATTCCACGCCAATCTTTCCTTTGGACATCCTTGAAGACAGACCCCCAGAGGCTAAATTCGATTGGGTGAGTGTCTCAGAACATATATACAACTTTCCCCGATATTTTATGTATCACGTTCACTGATGAATTTTCATTTATCTTGTTGATTATAAATTGTTGGTGCTATGGATCTTTCAGGCTAAGGTACATGATTTTCATATCATGAGTTGTTCCTTGGATAATATATTTTTTTTCCCTGTTTTTCAAAATACTAATACCTTGTGTTTACTGGAATTGCAGAGATTGCTGGCTAAATATGGTTCTTTAGTCTCAGTTATTTCCATAGTCTCTCTTTTTGTGTACCTTGTTGCAAGCCCATCGAGTGCTGCCAAAGCAAGCAAGAAGAAACGTTAGTTTCTGTTCAACTGATTACAGAACTGCTTTGTTTGCAGCTTACCTTTTGTAGTTTCACGAGTTTAGTGCTAAAAAATTCGCCATTGAGAATCTATGACCAAGTACATTTGTAATTGATACTTTAAAGGTAGGCAGATAGCTTGGTTAATTTGCTCTTTTGTAGTGGTACTTTTTACGGCAGAAATGGTAAGATGAGTTTGAGTTTGAGTTTGTTCTCAATTGACATGCTACTAATAGGGATGGCAACGGGTCGGACTCGGAGCGGATTATGCTAAATCCGACTCCGACCCGACAGGAAGTCGGATGTTAAATTCAACATCCGACTCCGACATCTGACTCCGACTCCGACTTCAATATCCGACCTCCGACTCCGACTCCATCCGACCCGACTCCGAGTTTTTTTATTCATTATTCAATATACTTTGAGATGTTGGGCTATTTGGGCCTTTACAACCCACACCCAATGCCACCATGACCCACACAAAAAACCACTATCTATTGGAGTCGGAGTCGGATAATCCGTTAAAGTCGGACATTTGTCGGAGTCAGATGATTTTCTCGGATTTTTTATAGGATTCGACTCCGACCCTCCTCTGACTCGGAGTCGGATTATTTTAACGGAGTCGAACTCGGATTACTTTTTTCTCGGACTCGGAGCGGATATTTTACCTCGGATCGGGGCGGAGTAGGGTCGGATCCGGGCGGAGTAGGGTCGGATCCGGACTAGATTGCCATCCCTAGCTACTGGCTTACAGCACGTACCAAATCATGTACGGCCGAAAGGACAATGTAAAAGTTGGATTTTTCTTCAGTGTCTTGTAGCCTTTTTTGTAAAAGGGTGGCATAGATGAATTTAAAGCAACACCAAAAAATTTCAAAAATAGTTTGCACTGTTGCCGTGCAGCGTTGGCCAATAGCCAAGCTGAGTCTAATCTCAACGTAGTGAGATGGGGATTAATAAAGTATTCATTATTCAAGCCAAACTTCTATATTTCAATTCATGCCAAATGACAATGTTGTAATTTTAGAAAAACTTTTTAAATTTTTTATTTTTTTTTGAAAAATGTTTTAACAACTTGATTAATCACCGGCCTTTGCTTCCTTTTGTTTTCAACCTCTCTTCTTTTCTCATTATCATGGCTGATGAACCCAAACAATCGCAACAAACACCATGCCTAACACCACCAACAACACAACAAGCCTCAACCCCAACTCTACCATGTTCGGCGACTTCGTTGTCAAATCTAACGAAAAAACTAAGATTAACATTCAAATGGTAGGTGTTTGCCTTTCTCCATTGAAAAATCACAAAGTATTGGGTGTAGTAAGCCGCACCCAATGTTACGTCAGTCGAGAAGTATCATCGTCATTTTCTTACGACGATGAAGAATTAAGTTTTTACCCGATGAGAAGTTGGTGGTGGTTACGACGAAGGAGAGGAGAGGAGAGAAGCGAGGTCATCCATGGCAGAAGAGAGAGAGTTCAATTGCTTGAGATTCTCGAATTTTTCGAAAAATGCCCAAAAAATCGAATTGGGGCTTTCTTATGTGATGTATAATTGTTGAAATTGATTGTCCCATATGATTGTATGTTTGATTGTAAGCATTTTGATAACATATGCATATATTTTTGTTGAGAAATGAGCAACTTATGTTATACCAATGACCTCGAGATCTTCAATGGAGGTTCTGTCATTGTTATACATATCATCAAACAAATTTTACATATTCTCTAACAAGTTATACATATCCTCTATTAGCTATATTATATTATTTATGATTGTGTCTATGATATCCTCTATTGGCTGGATGATATCCGAGAGGATATCATATAGCTACTAGAGGATATCATCCAGCCATAATACATGTGACTTGTTAAATTGCGACGCCTACTGCATGCGGCTACTACAATCAGAGTTGCAACTGGCGAGTTGGTAGATTGCGTGGCATAATAGCTGCACGTGACTTGTTAGATTGCGACGCTGCTGCCTGCGACTACTGTAATCGGAATTGCTGCAAGGGAGTTGGTAGATTGCGGGGTGTAGTCGCTATTTGCGACTTGTTACATTGCGACGCGTTCTAAAACATGCAAGACACATTCATTCAAGTAATTTCAGGTAGCAGACTTTGCAAAGTAAATCTGACTTAACAGAATAATCACCAAATCCAAGATTTGCATGTAAAACCACAGTGAACGGCAACCAAATAATTCACAATTTCACATGAAGAAGGCTTGCAAGTTAAACCCCATCTCCACCTTCAATTAAATTAATTAAAACACTTCATTTAATTATGAAATAGAGATTGAATTACCATACAAATAATTCAACGCCACATACATTCTCCCAAATAACACCATCTACTCAATCTAAAAAAAACAAAGTACATATGCCAATGTATAACACCAAACAACGGGACTATTTGTGAAGATGATACTCAATAATTTTCATGAAAATACATACATTAATGAAACCTAACAGCATTGTAATTGCCAAGACGAAGCCTAATGTGATTATCCATTCATCAATGAACATTGACGCTTATCATTATTAACGAAGAACAGTTATCCATATCTCCATAGCTTTGATTAAGAATTTCTTTCTTTCCTTTCCTTAAAGTTGTTTCTTGAATCAGGGTGAGTTTTTAGGGGCCTAAGGGCAAACTAATAATTAGGGGCCCCTACAAATTTGGGTGTTTGCACAATATACTAAGTAGACATTAAATTTCTTAACAACTAAATAGTGGAGTATTAACTTAAAGTGCGAATATGCTACAGTCTAAATTAAAATGTTTATCTATAAATGCATTAATTAAAAAAAAAAACTTGAATAAAGTAGCAAAAAACAAAAGTCATGCGGATGGGGCATGGGAGTATCATATATGTACCTTGGATATACTCAAAATGAATAATATTATTATACTTTTTATAAGATTTATTTGAAATATTAGACCCTATTCGTCTCGATCAGATTATATTGCATGTATTCTATGTTTGGTGTTTTAAAATACTGTAAACGTTTTAGTTTTATTTTACACATTTTATAATATTTCCTTCGTTTTTGTAAGTGCCTCAAATTATTTTTGTACAATACCATGTGAAACGGGAGAGTAGTAAATAAGAAAATTGAAAGGCGATTTTAAAAATGAAACTAATAAAACTCAAAAAATGAGGGGGGAAATTACAACATATACAAAAACAAAACAAGTGAAAATAAGGAAAATTATATGCTCTTGTAAAATTTCCAAAAAAAAAAAAAAAAAAAAAAAAAAAAAAAAAAAAAAAAAAGCTTATGGTTAAAATAGAAAGAAGGGAAGTAAAAAAGAAAATTGAAAAAAAAACATAAGTGTCAGGTCTCGAACCCCAAAATAAGGGGCTAATTAAATACCATTATAACAATTTGCTTTGACCACTGAGCTAGCTTGTTCACTCCTCAAACATTTAAGGTGATTAATTATTTTTCCGTAAATTATTTTCCTTGAAACAGAGATTATGATTTGGGGCCCCTGGGCGACCGCCTCGGCTTCCCTGGCCCAGCGACGGCACTGTCTTGAATTCCTAACCATGGTTAGAAGGACAAACAAATGTTAATGTCAACATAGTGGATGTTCTTTCAAAAAAAAAAAACATAATGGATGTTAGATAATGTTCAAAACAACATTTATACTACCTCCGTTAAATGTTAGGAAAAATTAGAAAAAATAATCTCAACTTTCTGAAGGAAATGTGTCCAAAGATATTTTATGAATTTCAATGGGTTTGTCAAATGCGTGATTTGATGAATGAAACCCCATAAGTGAACTGAATTCATGGAATATTTAAGTTCCTAATCCAAGTCGTTAAACTGGACATAAACGACTTATTGAAAAGGATTAGCATATAAGATTGATTGATAGCGCAGTTTCATGGGCTATGGGAACATAGAGATGTTCAGTCAATTATATGGATTTGTATGGTTGATACATGATCGAACTGACCTACTTAGAAGTTTTGAAAACTTCGCAATTATGTTAGTGGATTCCTAAGACATGAGTGGAGCACTACTTAGCTCAATGATTAGTGTAACTTTGATGTTATCAAACGCATGCCGTAAAAGGGGGCTATAAAGGCAACATTCGGGTTATACTAAAAGTTGAGTGGGAGTTTTGGTTGCCACAAGATTGAAAAGGTCCTCCTATGTTAGATAGGATGGGTGTCTTGACCTCTTGAAGAGTAAGGATTGGAAATGCATGGTCGTGCTCAAATGGATTACTAGATAATCATTTGTTTAGCAATTCGAACTCGGATTTCAAGAAACGATTTGTGTACTAGTATGGATGACATAGAGATGTAATCATACTATCAAATTGGACACTAAGAGACTTAAGGAATTTGAAGATTGCACGCTTGTCTCAGACAAGTGGGAGATTGAAGGAAATGTGTCCTCGGCTCTCGTGCAATTACTAATATAATATGGATCGTATTATGGAGATAATAAGTTCGTTTAGTTGGGTCGTCTTTACGTCTTGCTAGAGACCAATATTGATCATTGGGTTAAACCAATGCCAACTAAATGGATCCTATGAGGTCACACGTTACAGTGTTAGGTCGAACATGAATACCAAGTCCAAAAGTTGGGCTTAGTGAATGACTGGCCATAAGGAGTAAGATAGGAATAGTCTTGCCCTAATTAGATAATATGATTATATATAATAAAGGACTTGGGGCAAAAAGAAACAACGTTTTTAATCTCTCAAAAAGAAACAACGTAATATTTTTTCCCTTCCTCTCTCTCTACAACCGGTTAGAAGTTCTCCATAGAAGAGGAGATTAATCTCTCCCGTCCAACTAGCATTGGTGGAGGTTCGATCTACACTTGTGGACCAATATTAGAGGAGCAACAATTGGGGCTCTAATCTCCGCAAGAAGGTAGTAGAAAGCTTGGGAATCCACACATCAAAGGTTAATTCTAAACTATTATGTGATCCTTTATTTGTATATGCATGAGATCCTGTTTAGGTGCGTATGAATGAGATTCATGAAATTCCTCTTAGAGTACCTAAAACCTTACACTTTCATCAATTTTGGTACAATAATCCCAACTTTGAATTATTCTGGAATAATCCGAACTTTAGGGGATCTTCATTTTCTTCAGTCCTAATGACTGGTTACCTGTAAAGAAGGTTATTTTTTTTTTATGTTTTTTAAAAGCCACATGTCAGCACGTGATTAGCCCAAAAATTAAAAAAAAAATAAAAAAAACTTTGAAAATTAAAAATTAAAAAAAAAACAAAATATACTTCCCCCTTAACCACCAGCCCCCACCCAAACCACCCCTTCCACAAGCCCCCACCCAAAAACACCCCCCACCCAGGCAAAAAACCACCCCCACCCCCCCGACAACCACTCCCCACCCGCCGAAACACCTCCCCCTCCCTTACCCCACCCACGAAACCTCTCCCCACTCGTTGTTTCTCCTTCTCCCCCGATCTCCTTCACTCAAATCGCCTCCCACTCCCGAAAACCCCCTAAAACTCCTCCCCACCGTCGAAAACCCTAGCTGCTTAGGGTATCGGGGTAGTGAGAGGAACGATTGGGGGTTTTTGGTAGTGGGGAGGGGTTTCGTTGGTGATTTGGGGTTTCGAAGGTGGTGGATTCGGGTTTCGGGGTGGTGGATTCGAGGAGGGAGGAAGACGACGACGGTGGAATTGGGAGGGTTTTGTTGGTGGTTGCGTGGAGGTTTCAGGGAGGGGGATGGTGGTTTAGATGGTAGCGGCTGGAGCGGCGACTAGGGTGATGGTTGCGTGAGGGTCCCACGAGGTGGTGGATGGGCTGGCGGCGACAAGGGCGGTGGTTGCGTGGGGTCCAACGAGGCTGGGCAGCCTGGGCTGGGTGGTTTTTCTAATATAAAAAATTGATTTTTTATTATTTTTGTATTTTTTTTTAATTTTTGGACCAATTAGAACTCGACACGTGTCAAGTGACCTGACATAATAGGTCATTGACTTTTGTTGACCGGTTTGGGATTGAAGAAAAAGAGGAACCCTCAAAGTTCGGATTATTCCAGAATAATCCAAAGTTGGGATTATTGTAGCAAAATTGATGAAAGTTGGAATTATTATTTCTAATTTTTCCTAAATGTTATGTGCAACTTTGGAATATTTTATATCTCACAAACAATACCCCAAAGTTGCACATAACATTTAACGGAGGTAGTAGCTTATTTGGTTACTTTTTCATTGTTTACACTATTTTATTTCGGATAAATGGAAATAAATAAACCCACCTTTGCTCGAACTGAAAGTAACAAACCCACCTTTGCATATTTACAAGACAAACCCACTTTTGTCTTTAATCTTCTTTTAATATACATTAACCTTTTGAAACAGGTAAACTTTTCCCTTTTTTTATTTCTTCCGGTTTCTTCCCTTAATTAATTCTGGTAGTTGGGATTATATGCGCGTGAAATAACTCCTCCTCTCCCTCTTCACTTCCCCTGTTCTTCCTCCTTTAAAATCGTTCATCATCACCATTGTTTCATCTTCCTTACCCCTAAATTTCTCAGCCTTGAAAGGTAATTTTCTGATTTTATCAATGGCGACAAGTCATGGTTCTCTTGGGTCTTGTTCCAGATCTAGAAGTAGGGGAAACTCTTCTCCTGGTCAATTGTATTGCTACCATGACAAGGTAGCCCCTTTGAGAACTGTGCGTCACGATGGTCCAACGACAGGGAAAAGATTCTATGGTTGTACATACTGGCCTGTAAGTTGTGTTAGGCTACTTTAATTTCAATTTTTTTAATTTCTGAGTATTAATTTGATTAATATGTAGGAACAGAGGACATGCGGCTTCTTCAAGTGGTACGACAAAGTATATGATGTTAAGGTCTTGCAGCACAGAGTTCTTGTTAAGGACTCCAGAATATCTGAGCTTGAAGATGAGAACGAATGTCTGAGAGAGAAGGTCAAGAAGCTCAAAGCCAAAAAGGAGGGAGCTTGTGGATGAGGTTGCAGAGATGGGAATTGCCACCACTGAGACAATGTATGAGTTGAAGGAACACAACACTCACAGGAGACTGATGCTGACATTATTGGTTTTCTCTTGGGCATTTTTTACATTAGTGTTGTTGAAATAGTTCCTAAGGACTAGATGTTTGGGGAGTAATGCAGTAGGTAGTATGTAGCAGTCTTATGTATGTGGCTGAGTTGTGTAATTTTTTGCTGTTTTTGGTGATGCAAGTAAGGTGTAACAACTCAGCCAGTAGTAGTAGATGTCAGTCGCAGGAAGTAGTAGTTTTAGCTTTGTTTTAGGTTAAAAATGGAAGGGTAATTTTTGGATATATGTAAGAAAATCTTATGAAAGGAATATATATATGCATGACTTTATTAACTACTTTTTGGTTATTTTGTTGGCAAATGGTGATTTAAGTATTGCATTGCACATTAATACTTGAAATGTGGACATAAATTGATAAATAAAAGGAAAAAAAATAAAGTGGACAGAAAATTGAAAATGCATAAAATACTTGAAATATGGTAGCAGTACAGATAGTTAGCCATAGTATGTAAACACAAGTACTCATATTGTTTGGCTCTAAAAGTTCAAAATAAGTCAAAATACATTTCCATTACACTGGAATTGGAACCTAACTAAAGGTGTTGCACTTTAATTGTTGGACCCTTGGCTGAAATTGTAGGAGAAAGTTGTGGTGCTGAGATCTTGAGGTCCTGCTCCACTTGGTACCTGTACACAAATATAGTTAAGTTAGAATACAAATTGAACTGTATGCACACAACTCAAACAATCAGACACACTTACATTTGTGTAATTGGAACCATCAGCAGCAGCAAACACCCCATAACCTTGTGGCACCTGACCTCTTCCTCTCCCACTTCTACCTCTACCACCCCTTGCTCTTCCACCCTTGGTACCTCTCCCACTGTCCTGACTCCCCCTTCCCTTGCTGCTCCCCCTTCCCCTGCTGCTCTCCCCTCCCCTACTGCTCCCCCTTCCCATGCTGCTCTCCCCTCCCCTGCTGCTCTCCCCTCCCCCTTACATTTCCTGTCCCTCCTCCCCTTCTCACAACCCTTCCACCCTTGCCTATACTTGAAGGTTGAGTTGTTGTTGTTAAATTGACACTACAACTGGCTTGGTCATGTTGTGGTGTTGATTCAACCTGAAGCTTAGGCCTACCCCTAGGGTTTTTGGGTGGAGGTTCAACTGTGGTGGTTTTTCCTTTGCTTGGACAGGATCTTTTGTTATGGCCTTTAGTGTTGCAAACACTACAGGTCATCTCCATGCCATGTTTAGTTATCTTTCCAAGTTTTTTGGGGTCTTCAAAGGGGTCCCTTCTCATATTTTTCCTTGGTCTTCCAGGCCCTATCTTAATTGGTGGTGGGTCTAACACCAAATCACTCCTTGGCCAGTGTCTTTCCCCCTCCAGGGGAGGGATTGAATTTGAATAAGACAGCAGGTACTTATCCTTCTTGTAATAATCAACAACAAAATCCTCTGCATTTCTATGTGTGAATAACAATGCTGCAACAGCATGGCAACAAGGGATGCCTGTCATATCCCATTTTCTACAAGTGCACTTCCTATTTTCCAGGTCAACACTCATTGTGTCCAAAATGTGACTAACTTGGAACAATGTACTGCTTGAGGGGATGACATGACACTTGGCTGCCTCTTCTTTCTCCCACTCCAACTTTTTTTGTATCCTAGGACAAATTGATGTTGTCCATTTCTCCATTTTATGTTTCTTTGTCACCAATCTTTTCATTAATGATGATCTAATGTCTTCAAGCATGTACACTAGATGTTTTGCTCTAGCATGTATTATGTACCCATTGAAAGTCTCTGCCATGTTGCTTGTAATGGCATCAGACTTCACCTCTGTTTTCATAAAAGCTCTGTAGAACAGCTTAAGGTTGTATGCTTTGAAAGCCTCTGCAGTTGCTGGATCAGCTTTGGTTAATTTCTCTAATGCTTCCTCATAGTCAGCTCTACTGTATGCCTTGGCACAGCTCCAAAACTTAAGCTTCAATTCATCCCCTTTGAAGGACTTGTGCCAATTGGCATAAACATGCCTTGCACAGTGCATGTGCTCAGCATTAGGGAGAATAACTCCAACTCCTCTTAAGATTAACTAAAATATACCAACAATAACCACTACATTAAAACAGACCAAATCAAAGAAAATTACATGTAAACTAATGACATTGAAAGATTTAGAGGTACCTGATGCTCATTAGAAACAATAATAACTCCAGCTCCTTCTCCCAGACCAAGGCTGTAGCTAAGGTGTTTAAGGAACCATTCCCAAGAACTATTGTTTTCTCCCTCCACTACAGCCCAAGCAATTGGGTACATTTGATCATTACCATCTCTCCCTATAGCTGACATCAACTGACCTCCTAGGAATGTTTTCAAGAAACAAGCATCTACATAAATTATCTTCCTACACCCTTCTCTCCAACCCATCTGCACACCCTAAAAACACACATACAGTCTCTGAAAAATCATTGGAGGCTTGTTCTTCTCCATGTAAGTTACCAAGTCCAAGTGTGTGTGTTAGGACTGGACCTTTTCACAGCTTCCAATTATCTACCAACCTTCCCATAGTGCTCCCTCATTGACCCATGAAGTTTCATGTGAGCTTTCCACTTAACTTTATAAGCAAAATCAGGCTTCACAATGGCTCTATAAGCTCTCCTCACAGTTTCTATAATTTCTTTAGCAGGCCAACGAGGCCTAGCTTTGAACACATCAAGTAACTGGTCTGCAAGCCAGCTACATTTCAGTTGCTTGTTCTTTTCCATGTTTCTGATGCAAGTATGATCACCAACCACAGTTTTAACAACAAATGATCCCCTTCCAGAATCCCAGGAACCATACAATCTAAAGGGACAACCTAAACTACACCTGACACCTATCCTTTACTGCCTTTTCTTATCAGCCAAAACAATGTGCAAGTTCCTCCCTTGTAACACTGCAAACTTGGCCACATCTTGCTTAAAATCTTCCCTACTTGTGAATCTCTGACCCACCTTCCACTGAAATAATGTGAAGTCTGTATGCATCCCCAGGAGATAGAACCAATAAAGATTTCTTTTTTGATTCATCCCTGGAGTTGAATACCTAACAACCCTCTTCTCTCCCTTCTTTGTTGAATGGTGTCAGCTTCATCACCACTTACAACAGGTGAATGTATTTCTTCCCCAAAATCCTCATATTCAGATTTAGGGTCACCTTCACCCTCTGCTTCACTGTTCTGAGGGTCTGTAGATCCAAGTTGATGTGTAGTAAGCCCACCCTGATCAGCCTCAGCTTGGAGTTTATAAGCTAATTCAACAATGCTACAGTTGAATCCCTTCACTCTCTCCCTTGATTCTTGTATTTCATCATCACTACCATCCAATCCATCTAATAACACTGGATCATGTAATTGTTCTAAGTCATTATGTTCAAACCCCCCCCCCCCCAAAAAAAAAAAAATTGCTTCATATATCTCATAATCACCTAACCAATCCTCATCCTCCCGAGTTATTTCATTTACTTCATCAGTAGACTGAAACAACCATTCATCATCATCCTCATCCACCCACTCATCTGACCCTATTTCATAATCATCATCTGACTTATCCTCATCAGAAATAACACCATGCAGCAATAAATCTAGGGGAATTGGACTACAAGGTCTGTTATCCTCCCACTCATAATCAGAAGGGACTTCAGATCTATGAAAGATGTTTAATGGTTCAAAAATGTTTCTAGGTTCAGCTTGTGGTTTCTGTGTTTCAGTGGGGTTTTTTTTGTTTGTTGTTGTTGATCTAGAATCTGAAAACATGCTAAAATGTTAGATGTAGAAGTAGGTTTTTTGTTTTTTTGGTCAACTGTGGGTGGGGGGCCAGCACAGAAGCTGTCTTCCCTTCATCATGTGCAGCACATGATTCCTGAGTCAACATAGGGCATTTTCTTGGGGTCATTTTATTAGGCCTTGTGGGTGGACCAGGGAAGTGCTTTGGGCTTCTAATGAGGTGGGTTGTGTTTGTTGATCTAGTCTGGGATCCATGGACAGGGTCTAAGAAATTAAGCTAATTTCCATCATCAACTAACCACATACAAATCCAGACATCTACTATCATGCAAAACTTCCCCCATTGTTCTAACCTCATCATCATTATACACACTCTTTAACCCATCAACAAAATCAAACCCAGGCATCAAGTAATAAATCGTGTACACATCACCATAATTACCACATAGTCCTACTAATTCCTTTAAATAAAACCAACACAACTCATCAGCATCAACCGTAAAAGTCCTGTATTGCCCTCCACATATTCCATCCACCATTTTTGCGCATCTTAAATACCCCCCATGGTAAAATTTCAAACACACATTTCCATGTTTAATTATCAAACGAATGCAAGTAAATCAGTTAAAGTATTGTATAAACCCTAATTACTACCCCAAGCACAAGACTGTAACTTCAATTCATCCAATTCAAAAAAAAATAGAAACTTAGGGTTTCTGGAATTACCTCGACAACACACGTATTGCCTAAGATCGATGAAACCCAGTTCACAATTCCCCTTATTGAAGCTCCAAGCTTTGCATCTACGGATCAAGAACGTCAATTTAATTTATTTTTTTTGGAATTTCCTCTCAGTTCGTCATCAAACCAGTAGAAATGGTGTTCGAATAAAATTAGTTGAGCACTAAGAGAGTTTAGGAGGGAAATGGGAAAGATTAACCAATTCAACAGGTAGCCTGTAAATTGGTATGTTAAAAGAAGATTAAGGACAAAAGTGGGTTTGTCTTGTAAATATGCAAATGTGGGTTTGTTACTTTCAGTTCGAGCAAAGGTGGGTTTATTTAATTATTTCCATTTTTCCTTTTATTTCCTAACACAATTTCAAATGGATTTATTTACAAACATATCATTCGATTTACTTTGTTTGTTTATCATCGAGATTAATTGGTACTTCCTCATAAACTTAAGAAGTGCGTCTATGTAAGCATATACTTGGCACCCATAGGAAGTGGAAATTGACATATACGATTAGGGGACAAGATTAGGGACAAAGAAAAGTAGAGAGCCGCCAAAAAGTATTAAGGTTCTTGTAAACCATTCACGGATCATTTAAGGCAACCACGAATAAAAGACAACAATAGGCAACAACGATTGACCCGTGAAGATTAAACCCCATTCATAATCCATGAGATTACTAACTTCATATGGTTCAAAACCACGAAAGGAGGAACGGAAATTATGGTACAAAGTGGATTATGAAGTCACATTCGCCTGCATTGGCCTCTACTCGATTCTTATTGTAAAATATATTCATGTGATCTCAAATAGGGGTGAAAGTTTGGTTTTCGGTTTGGTTTTTTGTCCAAACCGAAACCGAACCACCCTAATTCGGTTTTTGGATTTTAGAAACCACACCGCACCACTTTACTTTAGAAACCGAACCAAACCAAACCATATTTATTTCGGTTTCATTAAAAAAAGCCGAACCAACCTAATTTTCATATCAAACATCATAATCATCAAATTTTGCAAAAAAAAAAATCCGAACCAAACCCAATAAAAACCAAACTAAACAAGACCAAACCAATCCATACAAACATAATTAAACAAGTTTTAACCTTATTCACCACCACTAACAAAGATCCGCACCCACCGTACCACAACCCACCTTATTTCACCACCCTTCATCCTTTTCACCCAAACCCTAACCCTAGATCGACCCAAAAAAGCCAAAACAACCTACCAGTCTACCACCACAGCAATTCAATCACACACCACCATGAAAACAAAGTAGAAAAAAAACTCAAACCAAATTAAAAGAAAGAAAAAGAGGACATACCTCACATTCCACCGAAAAACCTCAAATTTGGGTTTCAAAGGTCAAATTCGACCATGAAAACACTAGATCTAGTGTTTTCATGGTCGAATTTGACATGAAAACCCTTTAGTTGATGCCCTTTATTGAGTTCAAACTTCAAAAAACCTCGAAAATTCGTCGAAGGTGATGCAAGTGAAGGTGGAGAAGTGAGAATTGAGAAGAGAAAAGGATAGAGAGTGAAGGGGGAGAAGTGCGAACTGAGAAGAGGAAAGGAGAGAGAGTGAAAAACGACTGAGAAGAGGAGAGGGTGGAGCCGCGGAGAAGAGAGAAGAGGAAAGGAGAGGTGAAATATGAGAATTAGGGTTTTTTTCCTTTATATATTTAGGGTTAAATCTGTTGGGCTAGGGTATTTTTTTTGGGTTTGGGCCTAATTTCGGTTTGGTTCGGTTTTGTTCGGTTTTTCACTTTCTCAAACTGAAACCGAACCAAAAACCGAAATATTTATTTTTTCAAAACCGAAACCGAACCACTTTTAAAAAAAAACCAAACCATATTTGTTATTCGGTTTGGTTTTCGGTTTGGTTCGGTTTTAAACCGAGTTTATTTCACCCCTAATCTCAAAGGCATACAAACATAGATTTATTTTGCTTAAAACTAGATTAGGCTAAATTGGTTGAATGTTAATGCAACATATAATTCTTAAATAGGAAAAATGAAAAATAATAATCCCACCTTTGGGTTTTCTACTCAAAATAATCCCATCTTTTTGAAATCCCAAAACAATCCCACCTTTAACCCTCATCTGCTCAAAACAAGCCTTTTCAACCTACAACCTATTTAACAGGTTAAATTTTAATATATATTTTTTTCAATCTCTCATCTCCCACCTTAGCACACTCTACCATGGCTACCCACCATAACCACCAACACCCTTCCCCTACTAGAAAATAGGTGATTTTCGACGGAAAAATTATGTTGGAAACATCCTGAATTCCGTCGAAAACCCTGTTTCCGACGGAATTTCCGTCATAAGCGGTTGTCAGAAAACGTCTGATATGAAAAACGACCTTTTTCGACGAAAAATTCCGTCGGAAAAGTTTTCAATCAAATTAAAAAAAAAAACACGTCGCACCACCACCGGCACAGCGTGTCACCACCACCACCACCCCTTACAAACCCTAACCTAAGCCCACGCCACTCCCCTTAAACTAACACAAATCCCAGATCTAAACCATCCCCACCACTCTCCCCACCCTAACCTTAAATCCACCTAAGCCTAAAGCCATGCACACCCAGTCAGCCACGACAAACCTAGATCTAAACCATCCCCACCACTCTGCCCACTCTAACCCTAAACCCGCCTAAGCCCACAACCCCTAACTAACCCAACCCTAAGCCCACATGCACCACCAGCCTCTAACACAAAGCCCACAACCCCTAACTAACCCAAACCTCAGCACACACGCACCACCGGCACCACTAATCCCACACGCACCACCAGCACTAGTACCACCACATCAGACCACCACTACCCAATTTTTTTTTAAAAAAAATATAATAAATTAAAAGAAAAGGGTAAACATACCTTATGAATTCTTCAATTTTTTGTTTATATGGTCAGATTCAACCATGAAAACCCCAGATCTGGAGTTTTCATGGTCAAATTCGACCTAAAAACCCAATAATTTGTTGTGTCGTGTCGAATTAGATCCTTGAGGAGTTGTGGACGCAGCATGGTCAGGGTTTTCATGGTCGGGGTTTCCATGGGCGATTTTTTTACGGAGAGAGAGAAGGGAGGACAGAGAGAGATGGGAGGACACAGAGAGGGAAAAGGAATTGAAATAGACAAGAGAAAGAGGAGGTGCGTGTGAAAGGGAGGGAGAAGATAAGAGGAGAGAGACAGAGGATGGAGAAGGAGACCGAGAAATGATAAGAGGAGAGAGAAAGAGGAGGGAGAAGAAAGAGAAATCTGAAGAAGATACGGGAAAGGTGTTGCGGCTGAAATAAAAGGGTGTTGGGATGTTTAGGGTTTCGGTGTCTATTTTTTTAAAAAAAAAATCTGACGGAATATTCCGTCGGAAATTTCCGACAGATTTTAATTCCGTTGGAAAGTTAAAACTCCGACTGAATATTCCGTCAGAAAGCCTAAATATTCCGACGGATTTTAAAAATCCGTCGGAAATTTCCGACATAATATAAATCCGTTGGAAATTCCTATTTTTCTGACGTATTTATGTGTCCGTCGGAACCAATCCGTCAGAATTAAGCCTATTTTTAGTAGTGTTCCCTAAGCACCACCACATCACCACCTAACCGCTACCCCCACCACCTTCTTTCTCTCCCCTAACCTTGACCACACCAGCCAAGTCAACCACGAACTCGCCCTGTAATCCCCCGTAATTATGTGAAATATAAAAATTTATTTTAAAATATTTATGTGAATATTTAATTATGATTATTTTTTAAATAATTTATTTTACTATGGTATAAACAAATAAAATTTAATGTTTATAAAGTTAATAAAACTATTTCATTAAAATTATTTCACCACCTATATTTTAATTATTATTCAAGTCCAACCTATTATTCATTAAGCCTAATCTTTTTCTAAAACCCACTCACTTTAAGCCCAAGTGACGATCCTAGTTTTA
Organism: Chenopodium album; assembly: GCF_948465745.1. NCBI lineage: Eukaryota > Viridiplantae > Streptophyta > Magnoliopsida > Caryophyllales > Amaranthaceae > Chenopodium > Chenopodium album. Next base: position 22,989,205 of record NC_137834.1, read on the forward strand.
TTAGAACTAGGAAACTAAGCACACCATACTAATAAAACCCTCAAGCTTTCCCCTACTCAAGATTTATTCTATTCTATTACCCTCCTCACTCAATTCTCACGACAAAAACAACTAAAAAAAATTATATTGCCTGTCGTGAGCTGCTACCGCCAGTTTCATCCCACCACCGCGCCGCCTCCAGCCACCACTGGCGTCCTTCAGTCGCCGGTTTCGGACTCTCTTCTCTTCTTCCTTCTTCTTTTCTTTTCTTTTGTTAAATTGATTAAAGTTTCAATCTTTATATAATTATTTCATTTGATTATTAATTATTATGGTTTGATTATGTATATGAGTTATAAAAGATTATAAATTTATGAAGTATACTATGTTTTATTTATGATACAAAATTTCAGATTTATGTATGTATAAAATTTAGGGTTTAAAACTTGATTTTTCATGATTTTAGGGCTTAAAACGTGTTAGACAAGTTATTTATGTATATAGTATTTATATTATGTTAAAATTATATTTTTGGTGATTAAAACTAATTTTCAGATTATTAAGAATATAGATTTCGGAATTTAAAGCGTTCTAAATCATGTTTCTTAGAGTTTTCTATACGTACACTACATGACCGTTATGATTAATTTCCGGTAATAGCTTATTAAAGTATCAAGTTAAGAGTTTAAATTAATTTCCAGGTTTTTTGTAATCTGAATTTTGTTGTTTTGGTATCAAAAATAATAAGTTTTGATGTTTCTACATATATATTTAAGCAATTATTCCATTATTACAAGTATGGGTTGTTAATTTTGCAAAGGATGCGTATAAATTAAATTTTCAGATTTGGTTAGTAGCTTAAATATGCTGTAATTTCATATATAAAGATGTATTTTAAGGTTTCTATGAAGGAAACTTAAAGAACTATATATAAGCTTTTGATTTCAATTATAGGGAGGGCTTTAAAGTGTTATTTAATTGGATTTTGAAGGTTTTAAAGTAAGTTAGTATTGCTGTAAATTTGGTTGTTTAGGTATTGATTGAAATCTTATTATATGGTTTAGGAGAGGACTTTATAGAAGGTGATTTCTAGTTGGTTAAGTGGCATACCAACTCGTTTACTCAAGGTACGTACGAGTTACGAAACCTTGACTTTAGATGCATGTTTAGGGATGTATCGAGAACCTAGTATCATGTATAGAGAAGACTGGGCTAAATTGTTTGGTTATACATAGTGATTTCCGTATATTATGTATGAGGCATGTTTGAGATATAAGTATATGAATACGGTTGTGGGTGATGTATAAGTGATTGTCTTATCAATTGGATAAGTTATGATTAATTAAAGGTTATGATTCTTGGTTATCTATAAGTGGAATCAATTTTGATATTGGTTCCATGAGGATAATTTTTAATACTCTTTCATGAATTAATAATGATTTGAGTAGAGGGAGTTTATTAAAGTCTTTTAAGACGAGGTTCAAGATTTGAAGTGCCCTATGCACTTAAGGTGTTTATACACTGAGGTAGTTAAAGGATTCAATACTAAATATTGTTTGCCACTAATAAATCAAGAATTGAATTGGAACTTTGGATTGCTTGGAATGATGTGGTATTTGATCGATTATATTGTTTTGCATATGAGTCATCACCAATTCTAAACTTGTAAATCACGTAAAGTGCAAGATGGATGAGCAATAAAACTCTGGATTCGTGCACATCTAGAGTATTGACAACCAGGGGTTGGGGTACACGGGGTATTAGCCGTGCATTTTTCTCGAGTCGTCTGATCTACGAGTCTCTTATTTCAAATACTTTTCAAAAATTAGGAGTTAGATGAGATCTCATACTAGCTACGGTCACGGAGTCGCGCCCGTGGTCGTTGGATGTTTTATTGATGTTCCGGAAGGAGGCATGGGGTTTTCTTTTATTGATGTTCCAAATGGAGCATGGGTTGGACAACCTTGTCTATTTCTTAATCCAATGAATAAAAATGAGGAGTTAACTACTTTTAACTAGTGAAGTCTTAATAAATTGATAGTTGAGTCATGTGTTGAGTCTACAATTCAATAATGTGAGATAATTGATTATTAGTAGCATGTTAGGGATTTCTTATTATGTTTCGCAGCTTGTATGTACTCAACTTTGCTAATTGCATGCTTTGTGTGTCTTTCTTGGTCATGGCCTTCGCCTTTCAAGTTTCAATGACCCTGTGATGATCCAATTTTTACACTTGTGATATTGGGGAGCAGATTAACCACAGGTTCTTACTCATGCAGCGTTCGTATCTAGGTGGTGGAATCTTGAGTGGAGTGTGGTTGTTTTTCTTGTTTTTATTGCTGTTTACTTTTGAAATTATTTAAACTCATTTTTACTTTCATACTACTTCTATTGGTTTGAGTTTTGAATAAGGGCCTTAATGGTTCCAAGTTGTAAGATTTAACTAGCCTTTTGGCCCGTACAATGTACGGGTTGTTACTTGGGTTAATCATATTCATAGTAGGTATGCTTTTATACAAAGTAATTGTTTCATTTCTAAAACTTAAAAGAAAAAATAGTGAGAACATGAAGGAATTTAGTTAGATATATATACATGAAAGAATGTGGGATATGAAATGACATATTAATTTAAATTATATTTAAAGTCTAGGATATGAAATGACATATTAATTTAAATTATATTTAAAGTCTAGGATATGAAAAGACAATTTTTATAAAAATTCATATGTTTATGTAATGTATACTAATTAATTGAACATTATTTTATTATGGTGAAAATGAAACACTTTATTTTCTTACTTGAATTAGCAAGTTGCATTAAGATTTAAATATACATATTAAGAGAGGTGTCATGTGGCATATAGGGTGATGAGTGACTTGTGAATTGTGATGCCATGTGTCATATGAAAAATTTGTGGTTTGTGTTTTTAAATACTAAGTATAGATTTGGTTTTGGTTATTGGTTTTGAAACTTAGTTATAACTGATTTAGTTTTTCTGCTGCTATTTTCTTATATAGCCTTAACATTTGAACACCTAGCGGTAGCACGCCAGTAATTCTCTTGAATATGTTTCAGGGTCCTCACAGGTTTAAAGAGAGAATTATTGGGGTGTTACACGCCCCCTAAACACGACCAACCAGCCAAGTCAGCCATGAACCCCCCCTCCACAGCCCCCAGCGTACTACCCTATTCTCTAATTCCCACCCGAATCTGCCCCTTCCCCTTCTCCAGCTACAAAACACGTTTGCGGTGATGACTTTAATTGTAAACAAATAAAAAATCCATATCAGATTTTCCTAATTTCCTCTTTTTTACCAAACATTTTCTCCATGAAGTTGTTAAACAACAATTAGTCAATTATTAGCAGGTTATGGCGTGACACTTTTTTTGAAAAATAAGAGGCATGGATTTTCAACTTAGGGGAAGGAAATTTAATCAAATCTCAATTTGATGAGTTTTCTAAAATGGTCTGATACAGATCTGCAAGATACTTGACATTGCTTTTGCATCCGCCACTGGCAAGTTAGCCATTTCAAGGTGGGGCGTTTTACGGTGAGGTTAGGCTGGGATACTTTGTTTAAGGAGGATGTCGCTGGGGTAGGGTGTTTTGGTGATGAGGTGGCTGATCGTGGGTGTTTTAGGGTGGTGGTGGTCGGTTTGTAGGGAAAGAGTGGGTGACTGCCTCTTGGCTGGAATCAATGGACGAAGGAGGGGAAGGGGTCAAGGATAAGGAAGGAGGAAAGGTGAGAGTTGGCTCCGGCGAGGGGAGGGATTAGTTCCAACTGGGGGGATCGGGTGATGAATAATAAGTTATACCGCAAGTGCACGGTGTCTGTTGTTAGTAGAGACTTAGCAAATACGGGTCGAATCCCATAGGGAGACAGGTTCTATTAATTTTTGCCCAATTATTATAAACTATTTCAATAAACGAAGAGTGGATTGATGATTAATTAACTAAAGTATGACGATAATAAAAATAAGGTTGCTCTCAAATAAATTAAAGTCTAGGGCATACGTTCGATCCACCATGCTTATACCAAACCAAGAAATGCAAACAATCCATTAATAAACAAACTAGGTCGAATCATTAAAGCACTTGTTAATCCTTCGGTCGGGAATTAACACTTACGAATTAACATATGTAATTCGGTCGCTAACATAATCAAATTCGCCAATTGTAATTAAGCCTCTAAAAATATGACCTTTCCATTCTAATTTTTATTAGCTACATAATTAACTCATGATGATATTGGGCAATTACATAAATCAAACAATAAAGCACAAATCAATTGGAATTATGCAAACCCTAATTCATAAATTTATAAATAATTAAGCATAATTAATCAAGGTATAAACATGGCTTCCCTCACTTAGCCCTAGAAAGCGACTACTCACTCGTAATTGAAATAAACAAAACAAAAGAGATAAATAAACTTGAATTCAAAATTAATAAAATAAATAAAGAACGAAAAGAATAATTGAAATACCTCGATGATTGAATTAATGGAGAATAAAACTAGGGTTCAACAATGGAGGAAGAAAAACTCAAACGAACGTTCTATCTAGAAAATAAAGCATAAGAGGCAAAATAAAATCCTCTCAAGTATTTAAATTTTGCCTCATCCTAAAATAAAATAAATAAATAAATACATAAGTTATAATGCTATTGGATGATAATTGATGACGTGGCACGAGAGAAACAAGGCTCCGTGGCTTATCACCGCTCGACCAAACCCGTGGCCGCAGGTCTGGTGGCCGCGCCCTGGCAGAAACAGCAGCAACCTTCGAGTGGCCGCAGGACAGACTCGCAGCAAGGCCCCTGCGGTTGGCTGATTGCAGTACTTATATTCAAACGCTCATAACTTCTATTATAGGAATCTTCTCGGGGCGTGTGACCTATCATTGGAAAGCTCTTCAAGTCTATTTTCCAACTCAACTTGACTCACTTCAATCCGATCTGTAGAACTCGAGTTATGGTCAAAACAGTGAGCAAAGGTCATTTTTAATACCTTGCATGCCTTCGTTTTTCTCCGTTTCTAACTCAAATTCGTTTCCGAAAGGTCCATAGCGAATTCATGGATTCTATATTCATTTCCCATGCATAAAATCCTTAGATCCAAAATCCACAAGCATGAATCCCTCGATCAATGAACTCGAGCCCTTGATTTCCATACAGATATCATCCGAATCATCTCCAAATACTTCGAAAGCGTCCAAATGACTATGAAATTACCTGAAACATTAAGAAAAACATAAAAGGGGCGTAATAGAGCAGCATATAATAACTTATGCAGACATGACTCTAAAAACGACTAAGAAGACTATGAAAAAGCTCTAAAACTAGCAAAAACGTGCCTAAATAAAACTATATAATTATGATTTATCATCGGGGGAGTGGGAATGGGATTTTAATTTATTTTTTTATTTATCTTTTTTAAGAAAATTATTATATAAAAAACGAAAATCAATTAGAAGATGACACGTGTTATGTCACCTTCTTTAATAGGTTACTAATTTGACAAACCGATAAAAGGCTCATTTTGAGCGGATGGGGGTCAAAGGTGGGATTGTTTTGGGATTTCAAAAAGGTGCGATTGTTTTGAGCAAAAAACCCAAATGTGGGATTATGAGTTTCCATTTTTCCTCTAAAATATTGTGATCATTGATTAAGTAACAAGATTAAAAAAAGAACCTAAACCGGTCATCTAAATTATCTTATTAGGTGTTATATTCAATTATATATTCCCTTTATCATGCAATATGGTGATCAACAATAAACAATAGAATAAACATTAAAATCGAAAGCAATTTAACCATAATAACAACGATTAATAAGTGACAAACACAGTAAAAAAATTGTTAGAAATATGATAGGAACAAAAGGAACATGATTCCTTACTTTGATTGCGTTTGCTTGCAACTATAAAATAATAAATGTCTTAGTAACTTCAAGGAAAATAGTAAACAATAATGGAAATTAAATTAGAGTTGATTTAAATAGTTCTACCTTTCACGCCTTGGTTTAAGTTTAGAAACTCGGGTAAAGTACGGGCTCCTTGGAGTGCTTAAGGAAAGAATGACGTAATCAGGAAAAAAAATAGGTTTAAGGCTTAGAATATGAGAGAGCGAGAGTAGAATGCGTGTTGGTGTATAAGAGAGGAAAAGAGAATTATTTGGTCCCCCGAAACTGGTGAAATCATCTTTGTATTTATAGATCGAGAAAATGTGAGGGATGGGATACAAAACCCTAGGATTGAAGGCGTCGCGAAACAAAACCTTAGAAAATTGCCGCGTCACGGCAGTTTGCGGCAGATTTTTCCGAGGTAAGGCAAATTTTTCCGTGTCCCGGAAGATTTTGCCTTGTTGTGGCAAATTTTGTCGTGTTGCGGCAGATTTTGCCGTGACTCAGCATTTATGTTTTCTGGAATTTCGTCTGGGTTTATTTTTATCTTTTATTTTGCATTAAGTATAGGATAATCTAGGCGTCGTTTCAGCATTTCGAACTTATTTTAGGTTTACAATTTTAATATTTATTAATCGGGCTTAATTAATAAATAAAATGAAATGAATTAAAAATGGTTTTGGGTTGAAATGTGAGTTGGACTGAGTTTGAATAAATATTTAGACTGATTTGTGGACTGGATATGTTTGACTGAATATGGGTTTTAAGCACTCTCGAGATTAAATACTCGACCCGAGTCACCCGACCAATAATGGCGGTGGAAGGTTGTTCATCACCGGGTTTGGTTTTAGGGAGATTTTTTAGATGTCTACAAAAATGTATTGGCTATTTGGCCATAGCCACTTCATTAATTTTGACTTGTGTTATTAAAAAAAAATTTACAATCTTAAGTGAAAATTACTAAGATATGATAATATAAATCAATCGAATACAACGAAATCTCAATTATATGTATTTTATATCTACTCTTTATATATTATCGATTAAATTAGGTGTATAAATAAATAGTGAAAAATTCAAAGTATTGCAAAAAAAAAATAAAAAAATAAAAAAAATAAAAAAATAAAAGAGGAAGTACATATTTTGCACGAAATATCCACTTTTAATAATGGATCTTTTACCAAAATGGCTAATTTGATAAAAGTATTTACCAAAATGGCTAATTATAAATTTTAATTCCAAAACTAGCTAAATAACTGACTAAGAAGGAAATTAGCTATTTCTTATTTTCCTTTGAATTGGTTAGGTTCATTTTATTGAATTTATTTTAATTTTGTTTTTTTTATTGTTTTATTTTAATTTTGATTTAGGATTTTTTTTTTAATTTGGAAAATTTAAGTCATATACAAATATACATAGTAATTTTGATCAAAAAAAAAATCGTCTAGATTGTATCACAAAAATTTGGAATTTCAAGTACCATTGTTCTATCAACACCATCGCAAATTTATACGACAATAACGCTTTTTAAGGAGGAAAATTTTCCTAGAATAATCCCACCTTTGGCCCATCCGCTAAAAATAATCCCACCTTTACCCCCTCATCTTTTTTAATGGTCCCATTTTACCAGGATCCGGTTGAGTAGGTATTTTTTATTTTTTTAAGTTTAATTGACACGTGTAGCTACTTGATTGGTCAAAAATTAAAATGAAAAAAAAAACCACCACCACCCAAACCCAAACCCTAACCCTACAACCACCATCCCCCTACACTCGAAACCACCGCCATAGAGATCGCGCTGACCGAAATCCCACCCACCCACCCACCCTCCCAGCCAACCCAACCCCATTAACCAATAAACTCAACCATTCGAAAACCCACCAAACTAAATCGATAAATCCTAGAAAACGGGATGCATGGGAATTCGACGCTGGGGAATCGAGGGACGGGGGAGGTTGGCTGGGCAGAATTGGGGGATGGGGGAGGTCTGCAAAGCCGAAATTAGGGGACGGGGGATGAGGGAAGTTAATGACGCCGGAATCGGGGTGGGGGAGGTCAGCGAGCTGAGACCAGATTCGTGGGTCAAGGAGTTCGGCGAGCTGAGGCCGGATTTGTAGGTCAAGGAATTCGGCGTGACCGAATTTGGGGCTAAATTGTGGGCGTCGAAGCGACTGCTCTAATGATGTTCGCCGGCGGTTTGCGAAGGAGTAGCAGTAGCGCTGCTATTTGGTAGTTTGCAGGCTGCTGCTGGAGTCGGGTCGGCCGAAAACTTGGAGGGAGTGGCCGGAATCGGGAAGGGGAAGGGATTTGCTGGTCGGATTCGGGGAGGGGAAGGAGATGGTGGCCGGAAAGCCGGTGGTCGGGGCTGCCGGATTCTGGTTTATGGATTTTATTATTTTTTTTCTTTTTTTTTAATTATTTTTTAATTATTTTTTTTTTTTTTACCAATCCTATGCTGACACGTGTTTGGTAACTTGTAATAACAAGTTAGGTGATCGGTTGGGACCATTTAAAGCAGAAGAGGTATAAAGGTTGGATTATTAAAAAATAATCAATATATAGGTGGGATTATTTTGAGCGGATGAGCCAAAGGTCGGATTATTTAGGGCAATTTTTCCCTTTAAGGATCTCAACTATTGACGATTTACTTCTAAGAATCTTAACTAAGGTCTATTATCTATAATCCCAAATATGCTATGACTTTTCCTCTAATAGTCCCAACCAGTCAAAACCAAGTCAACGCATCCCACCGGAAAACGATTGGTCGTCTCCCCTTACCTTGAAAACGGCCAATTGGCTCCTCCTAACCCCCGAAACTACCCTAGTCGGCCTACCCCCACCCCCAAACCAACCCCTCCTCTGGTAATTATTTGAATTGGTGGCGATTGGCAATTGTTGCTACTGGTGGGAGGTGTGGGGAATACGAGTGTTGTTGTTGTGTTAATTATTTGGCGGTGGAGCTGGTTTGCGATTTGTTGTGAAAATATAAAGTTTTTTTGGGGGTTTTCGACGAGGAAGGAGGGAAGGGAGGGGGTGGTTTAGGAGGTGGGGTAGGTCATGGCGGGTGGTTTGGGGGTTGGGAAGGCATGTCGTCCATTTTCGAGGGGTTAGGGAGATGGCCGACTGGTTTCCGGTGGGCTGAAGGTTGGTCTAGGGTTTCAAGGTGGGGAAAGGGTGGGGGTGGCTGGGACTGATTTTTAAAATATTTTTTTATAATATTAGACCGTGCTGACACGTGACATTAAAAAAAATTTACCCCTTTAGCAGGTTATTGATTATTGTTGAGGTCAGTGCAAGTTTGTGTAACAGTTGGTACGATCGATTGGAGGGGCACCCATGAACTCTTTACCTTTCTATAAATTTCTTCTTTGTTGAGACCCCTGGGCGCAAAGTCCTAACATAGTTAAGATTATTACATAATAAACCTTAATTTTGAATTATTAAAAGTAAATCATCAATTATTAAAATGTATTATTTTTTTTCCCTATTTTGTACAACAAAACTATTCACAAGCCGACGAGCCAAATATATTCGTGCTTGGGTTAAGCTAGTTTCACTTTTAGAGCAACTCCAACAGTGTAAAATTAGGACTAGCTTGCAATTTATGAAACTAATAAATAATTAGCTTAACCATTGGAATTGCATTACCAAATTAGCTGGGCAAAGCTATTCGCTAAGCTAAGCTAATTAGCTTAGCAAATTGTGGGAATTAAAAAAAATTAAATAAATAAAAAAAATTATTAAAAATTAGCTTAACCATTGTGGGATTAATTAGCTACAAGGTAGATTAGCTTTGCAATCCTAGGTGGCATGGCAAGCTAATTTCACAATTATCTTACCATTGGAGTTGCTCTTACATTCAAACTATTTTTTTTTTTTTAAAGGCTTTAGAGCACCAGCATCAAGGCCTTTTACAATCCTTTCCGTGGCTTTTTGGTGTCCTTTCCCAATCCTGATGGATGCTATTACTTGGGAAAGATAACTGTTAGGGAAAGGATATTGTAGTATCCTTTCTCTGGAAAGGAAATCTCGCCTCGGCCCAAGTGCCATGTTAATTCAACAATCACAAACAAAAGCATACAACGGCTATATTGGAAATCATCCAACGCTCAACTTGTTGACACTTGTCAACATCTTGTTTCTTTATTTTTTTTTGCTCCAAAATATTATAACGGCTATAATTTGCAAACGGTAACTTATTTTTGAAATCCGAAAACACCAACGGTCATAAAATTTTTTTGTCTATAAAATGAGTATAAATTTGCTATATTTTCAAAAAATTTCAGTTTCACTTGTACAATACTCTTAAACACAAAATTATTCTAATCTCCATATTTTCAAGTTTATTTTTCTCCATTTCACTTCCAATTTCTTAGAGTCTTCAATATGGATCGTAATAATTCTAATTACGGTCGTAACCCGAATTTTCCTAACAATTCAAACTTTCAATTTAACCAATCTAATCCTCCTGTTGACCCTAATCTGTTGAGTAATCCTCAAATTCAAGCTGCATTTTTTCAATGGTGTAGTAGTCAACCAAGACCAACAAATTTCAATAATATTCCACCAATACAACTAAATTTTCCTCATAATTCCCAATCCTATCAACAAGCTTTTGGTAATACCCCTTTTTTCCCTATATCAGAACATTTAACTCAAAATATGAATCAATCTCCAGGTGGAGTTTGTAGTAGCAATGCTACTCCAATAGAGTTAAGTGGTGAACATGTTGAAGAATTAGCGGGAGCACAACATCTTGAAGAGATTGACAATGCTGAAGTCGAAATTGTTCCAGAAGTGCAATTCAATACATCTGCACAAAGGAAAAACCAAGCATGGAGTATCGCCGAAGACAAAGCTCTTGTATCAGCCTATATAAATGCAGGAGGCGATGTGGAGAGGGGAACCAAGACCAAGAGAAGCGGGTTATGGGCAGAAATTCACAACCAGTACGAAAAGGCTAGAGCTGAAAATCTCAATGAGATTAAGGTAAGAAACGTTAAATCTTTGCAAAATCGATGGGATCACATAAATGAACATGTAAGTAAATGGGTTGACGCCTACGGTTATCATTTTCGAACTAAGGGTAGTGGTGAATCTGAGCAAAATTTGGAGAGATTCGCTCACATAGATTACAAAGCAACTAACAATAAGATGTTTTGTTATTTGCATTGTTTTGCAATTCTGAGGAAATACCCCAAATGGGATCCCTCCTTGTCCAAAGTTCAGTCCGATATGTTACCGGGTGGTCAAGCATCTACAGATAGTGGGGGGAGCGGTAAAAGATCCCAACCCGATTCACAGTGTGAGGTTGGCGGAAGGGCTAAAAGACCTCTTGGCATAAAACAGACAAAGATGAAAGGTAAAGCATCAAGTACTTCGTCAAGTGTAAATCTTGACTCTTTAAATACAAATTTTAATGACATGGGAGAGAAATTGGGTCAATTGGGAGAGCGACTACTTGATCAGATGAGAGAACGAGATGAAGAACAAAAGGCCCGGGTAGAAGAAAAGAAAAGGCAGAAGGAGGAGGCCATGAAGTTCAGAATGTTAGAAAGGTTAATGCAGAAGCCCGTTCTTGATGACAAGGAATTAGCAATGTATAACAAACTGAGAGACGAATTTAGTAGTAGGTTTTCGCTTTAATTTCATTTTAGTATTTGCAATGTTTGTATTTTAATTAAGTATTGTAAGGTACGCAAGTTATTTTTTTTTTTAAATTGTTTGTTCTACTAGTAATGTTGATGTTTATGTAGTGTTGTTATTGTTGTTTATGTATTAAATTAATATTAGTGTATTTTAATTTGTTTTTAAAACTATGATGTCTCTTTTACCTTTTGACAAGACTCATGCATGCATTGGTAAAAAAACTGACCTTACAAAATTCTGCATGCATTGGTCATAATTCTCACCATACAATCCTTATCTTATCCATATCTTATGTGCACCAATTATGTTTTAACAAAATCTTATCTTCTGACCAACAATATCCTATTTTTGTCTATTTAAAGTACATGATTTCTATCTTCTAGTGTCACAAACAAACACACCAAAAATAAAACACCAAACACAATATGAGCTTAGATTCAATCTCTTCAAGTTCTTCAAGCTCTTCCTCCTCAAGTATAACTGATAAAATTTATGATCACATGGTCATGAATTTTATAAATGAGAGTCAACGTTTAGTTGCGATGCAAAATTCAGTGCTTAATTCATTACAACCTGAAAAGCAAAAACGTCCGAGAAAACGAAGGGTAATTGTGCCTAGAAATCGTGAAGCGGCTCACGACAATCTAGTTGCAGATTACTTTAGTAATCAACCGGTATACAATGATACCGTATTTCGAAGGAGGTTTCGTATGAGGAGACCCTTGTTCCTTCGCATTGTGGACACATTAAGTGCAAGTAATCGCTATTTCCAACAACGTCCCGATGCTACCATGCGTCTTGGTGCTTCACCCCTTCAAAAATGCACCGCGGCTATACGTATGTTAGCTTATGGTTGTTCAGCTGATCAAGTAGATGAATATCTAAAGCTTGGTGAAAGTACTGCTAGAGAATGTCTTTCACAATTTGTCGATGGAGTTATTGCTCAGTTTGCAATTGAGTACCTCCGCAAGCCAACAATGGAAGATATCCAGCGTCTTCTAAGAGAAGGGGAGGATAGAAACTTCCCCGGCATGCTAGGAAGCATTGATTGCATGCATTGGGTATGGAAAAATTGTCCAGCTGGATGGAAAGGAATGTATCAAGGCCGATCTAAAACGGCCACTGTTATCTTGGAAGCGGTTGCATCTAGGGATTTATGGATTTGGCACGCCTTCTTTGGGACTCCTGGGTCGTGCAACGATATTAATGTACTACAACGTTCTCCTGTGTTTGATGATATAATAAATAATCGTGCTCCACAAGTTCTGTTCACAGTTAATGGAAACACTTACACAAAAGGATACTATCTCACCGATGGGATTTATCCAAAGTGGTCGACATTTATAGATGCGGTTACTGCCCCTCAAACAGCTAAGGATACGTTATTTACTGAACGTCAAGAGAGTGCGAGAAAGGATGTTGAGCGTGCTTTTGGTGTGTTACAAGCTCGTTTCGCAATAATCAGGAAGCCTGCTTTGGCATGGAGTGTAGATCTGTTGTGGAAAATTATGATGACTTGCATCATTATCCACAACATGATTGTTGAAGACGAGCGTGATACATATTTAAATTATAAGGATCCACTCGAGTTTTCCGATGAACAGCCTGAGAATATGCCGGGGTCGTCCTCAACTAGGAATGCAACAACATTCACCGTAACTCCCGGACAGTATGATCCAGATAATTTCGGTAGATTGATAGCTTCGAGAGGGGAAATTCGTGATAGAGACGTCCATATGGCTTTGAAGAACGACTTGATCGAGCATTTATGGGCACAGTCTATGAGGTCCGATGAAAATTAAACATTTCAGTTATTTTTAAACTTATGTTTGTTATTTTCTTTGCTATTTTTATCAACGTAATTCATGTTTTTTTTTATTCATGTCGTTTAATCAATGTATTTCATGTTTTTAATCAATGAATTTTATGTTTTTGAATTCGTCTCGTTTAATTAATGTGTCGGTTAATAGAACGATCTATTATTAATTATTATTAACAACATTTTCAACAATAATAATAATTAAGTATATTAATAAATATATGTAATTTGAAAAAGGAATAAATGGTGGGGTATATGTAAGTAGGAGAGAGAAAGTGGGAAAGGATACTCATTGATGTTGGAAATTTTGAAGGGAAAGGGTGAGTAAAAGGATGGAAATAGTGGGAAGTGATGTGGAAGAAAGAGAAAGTGATGTGTCAAGTGTAGGAAAGGAGAGAGAAACCGGGAAAGGATATAAGTATCCCCAACACTAATGATGCTCTTAAGCTCGAACTCCGCAGGGTAATCTAGTAAAGTTTCTCTGTCTCTATCACTACTAACAACATACATACTGCTCACACGAGGTGTCACCTTATTGGATACAGCCTGGCAATTTTATTCAAATTTCACAGAATTGGTCTTCAATACCAAAATCAAAATTATTATTTTCCAAATTTTCTTTTCGTTGAGTATTTCACCAAAACTAATTAATTACTCCTATAAAATATCAAATTATTCAGTCTTAATTCATAAGAAACCCAAATTCAAACAGAAGACACCAATCACAAACAATGAGTTATCCTCCTCCAGGTAAACCCCAATTAATTCATCTCTGTGTTTTTTTTTCTGTTGAATTGAATTGAATTTTCTTGTTTGAATTAAATTTCCCAATTTTTATCTATATATTTATCAATTATTATTTATTTTTTCTGGGTTTTTTTTTAATTGAATTTTGATGATGATGATGATTATGATGATGATGATTTAGGGTATGGTACACCATATGCACCACCATCAGCACCACCACCACCAGGGTATGAAGGGTACCCTCCACCACAAGGGTACCCTCCACCGCCAGGGTATGGCGGAGGTTACCCTCAGCACCACCACCACCACCACCAACCTGGTGGGTACCAGGGTTACTTCAATGATGGCTACCCTCCGCCTCCGCCGCCTCCTCAACCCTATCCACCCACCCAAGTTTATCATTGTGAACATTCCCATCATCGAGATGATGGTTGCTTCTCCTTCTTGAAGGGATGGTATGTTTTTTTTTAATCTTTTTCCCCTTTTGATCTTTTTCGCTAATTAGAACATATACTCGGGAGCATGATGTATTGTACTAATGTGAAGTGTGATGGATATAGTTTTTGTTTTTTCTGCTCTGTTTCATTTGCAAATTGAGGTGATTTGGGTGCATTGATGTACTTTTGCTGCAATACAATTATTGAAAAGATTGAGTTTTCTGGGATGTGAAGTGTGATGAATATGGTTCTTGATTTGTGCTGTTAGTTAGTTTATGTGTACATACTTAGGGGCCGTTTGGTTGGGGGACTTCAGGAAAGGGAATGGAAATCAATCACCCCGATTCCCTTTGTTGTTGTTTGTTAAGCACTTTCTTTCATTCCCTTTACCCCCTTCATTCCCCCAAATCCCTCTAACTCCATTCCCCACCCCCCAGGTATTTCCATTCCATTCCCTACCCACCTTCACACCACCACATCACCACCTTCACACCTACCAACACCACCGGAAACCAGCCCACCTTACCACCGCCGACACTACCCCGACCACCGCCCCCCTCCCCCGACCCTCGCCGCCCTCCCCTACCCCGCAAAACATCCCACAGCCCCCGCAAAACCCCTCCCTATCCCCATAAAACCGCTGCCCAGCCCTCCCACCACCATCGCCGACCCTTCCCCGAGCCTCGCCGCCTGTCCCCTTCCCCGCAAAAGCATTCCTCCGCCACTTCCTAAACCCCTCGTTGATCTAGGGTTTTTTCGGGGCTGTGGAAGGTTTTGCGAGGGGCGGGGATGGCCGGAGAAGGGAGGCGAAGGGTGAGGGAGGTGGGGCGACTGGTTTGGTGCAACGTTACAAGGTTTGCGCGAACCGGAACGCGGAACAAACGCGACCTGGGTCGCTGGTGGTCGCGAACCAGAACGCTGAAGGTGGCGATTCCTAGTTGTGGCTGAGCAAACACGGTTGTTCTTCCTCTGCAACCTTTAATGGCTTGTTTCCCGACATTTTCAATGCAGTTTTCTCTCTCTTTCTTCTTTCACGTGTATTTACTTATTTAATTTTTGAAGTTTTTGACTTTTTTTCTCCCTCCTCTCTCCTGATTTACCTAGCAGTAACATTTTTTTTATATATATATATGTGCACACTAAGGGTGGCGGCTAGGGTTTTGTTTTAATTGGTAAAAAGCTTAAAAGGCCTTAAACCTATAGCTGTCTAACAACAACTTGGGCTTTTTTTAAATAAACAACTTGGGCTTTTTATTTTATTTGCTTTTTTTAGCAATCCATATAAAAATCTATCAATAAAAACCACCTATATAATTTATTTATTAATTTACTTATTTCGTACCCAATTGTACCGGATTCACCACGGGTAGCGTTCCGCGTATTCGTTTCCGTACCACGTTTCGAATCGAATCCTGTCCCATGTAACGTTGGTTTGGTGGTGGTTCGGTGGTAGGAACGTTAGAGAATGAATGTTACCGGTGGTTTTGTGGTGGTGGGACAGGTGGGTCTCATTCCCTTTGTTTTTAAAACAAACAACACCCCAAATTTTAGGTATTTTCATTTCATTCCTTCTCTTTCCCTTTGTTCATTCCATTCCGATTACCCCGTGCGAACCAAACGGCCCCTTAGTATGTGGCTACAAGAGATGAGTCCAATTTGCAAAGCCAATATCGCTAAAGTAAATTGCTTTGATCGGTAGGACTTCGGAGTTGTTTTGCCTCCTCGTGGGGTTCTTCTTTAGTACCTCTCCTCATTTCTCATAATTCCTTAATGTGATCCTCTTACTAGTGAATTTTGGTGCTTCCTCCTACGTGTTTAGCTCATCTTAGTTATCTTACCCCCAGGTGCTCTCAACTTCTTTTCAGTACAATCTAGAATGAACATTCTTACATTGTTGATCTTTGTACATATCCAACTAAGTTTTTTCATGTATGTCATGACTAAAGTGTTACTTGATTAGCTTAATATTCCGATTCGTTTTTCATTGTTTAGATACGACTTTAGGGAAATGAAGGGATCCATTGTCCTCCCCAATCATTGAACCAGTGCTTCCCATGTTGGAAAATTTTTGAAGGAAGATGCATGTTAACTCCTGTTCTCTGCTCACCTCCCTTTCCTGCCATAATAGCCATCCCAACATATTGTTAATGTTTGCTAGATCAATGTATTGTTATGAAATGGGATGGCTTGATAGTTGATAACTTGACATGAGTGAGTTGCAACTTGCATTTTATTATGCTCTATTTCATAGTTCAGGCTGTGAATATTGGAGTAATTATAATGAAATGAATGTTTAAGAGAAGCTATAGGTCCACATTCATTTTCATCTCATCTTTAATCCATATCCGCCTAAATTCTGATGGAATCTTTCTCAGTGTATAGGAAGCGTTTCTTGCAAACGTATGTGATATTTTTCTATTTAGCTTGAGATTAAACTAGGGTCACAGTGGAATATTGGATCCCTCAAGCAACTAGGTTTTCATGCTGTAAAGTTGAAGATAAGATTATGGTCAAATTTTACGTAGTTATTTAATTAAAATGTATCAAAGTTTATTGGCTAATGGGAATTGAGTGAAAATATGGAGTGGGATGCTCTAGGTGATGGTTTTACAACAGTGATAGGTAAGTGGGCAATGCAAGATACTAGAAGTGTTTGATCCTTTTTTTCATGTCAAGCACCTTTGTTGGATCCCTTAATATGGTATGGACAAGGCTCTTCCTTTTAGGCTAAAATCACGGTAACTTTCACAAAATAGCCGAGTTAGGCACTTGGATGCATACTTGAGTCCGATTAAAATAGCTCTTCATTAAGCCTAGCAGATTAATCACATAACAATGTACAAGTCTTGAGATACATTGACAGGTTGAAGTGTCTGTGCATTGGGTAGATCATGAGGAGCTATACTGCAACTCGGTACCCATGTCCAATGTAGGTGTTTGTCTAAGTGTCTGACTTGGCTATTTTGTGAAAGTTTTTCATGATTTTGGTTAACCATGAAGGGTCTAAGTGTTGAGGATTTGACATAGGTACTTGATGTAAATTGAAGAGTTCGAATAACATAGATAGGGAGTGACTAAGCCTAACAAATGAGTTTTATAATTTGGGTAAGTTGTAGAGATACTTATTTATCTTGAAGTTGCCTTTCGTGTTCTCTTGGACAAGTGGTACTATTCATTTTCATTCTTCTGCTCTTTCTCAAACCCCCCCCCCCCACCCCCACCCCCTCTCTCCCAACCAACCCTATTTTCTTTTGAGGCTGAATAAGCTGAACAACTAAATACCTTGATTTTCTGTAGATGTTTGTGGGTGGTTTAATTAATTTGGCTTATTCAGAGAGAGAGAGAGAGAGAGAAATGTCACATATATCCAGAATGTAAGGGTTTTAGCCTTATTTTGTTAATTTTGTACTAGTATTACAGAAAACAACAGCCTCCTTTTTTCAAGGATTAGCCTATTTTGCGAGTATTGCCTTACATTGAATATTATGTGAACCTCATGCAAGGCGGCTCTACCCACACTTATATGACTCTGGCAAGTGTTTCCTCCAAATGGAATTTTTCCTCATTCCTCAAGCATATTCTGTGGGTCTACTACTCTGATGAAAATGACGGTATCTTACAATAATGTCATTATAATGGTCCTATTTGCATCCAGAGGGTTAGTGTTTAACCAATCTATAACTACATACACCATCTTGATTTCCCTTTTTGTCTACCTTTCTAATACAGGTTTATGAGCCTTCATGTAGTTGTATTTTGTAAGCCACCTTCCTACCTTGAATCCTATAAAACTTTGTTTGGATTGAAGGAAATCGAGGGAAAGGAAGGGAAGGGAAATTGAAGGATTGAGTATCTTTCATTTGGATAACAAATGAGGAAGGAAGGAAATTGGAGGGGAGAGAAATGGAGGGATTAAATTGTAAGAAATTAATCTATCTTCCCTTCCCTCCCCTTCCCTTCCCACCCCTTTTCCTCCCTCCCCTTCTTTTCCTTCCTAATTATCTATCCAAACACACTGTAAGATATGCCTTAAATTGGTTGCTAGCTCGTTAGGAGGTCTATAGGCAGTTGGGCACTCAGGAGATCTCTGCCTTTATGGCCTGACATGTAGTGCTTTACTTAAACTCAATTCCTAACCTCGACTAAATCTATATTTTCTTCTATTAATTGATTCTTCATCTTGTGTTGATCCCCTTGTAAGTGAAAACTCTAGCATCTTGATATCGAAGTATTTCGGTAGGAACCATAGTTCTGTCATTTGCAGCCACATTACTCTCTCACAAGACACAGTATGTAGGGTTCAATTTTCATTAAACATTGAGGATTTCCTGGCAGATGCGATAGATAGTGTTTTACCTCCCCTCGGTCATTCAAAGCCCAGAAGGCCACCTCTGAGGCTGTTTGCCAAACAAATTTACAGTTGTGTACCAATATTTGGCTTATCATGACCACCCATTCAAGAAAAATAATCTGTGGATACATACATGTGCTCTTGCTGCTGGCAAAAGAGCTTTTCTTTATGTTGGCTCAAAAATATTTTATTTTTATCATTTTAATGTTGCAAGAGACACATGTCTTGTGTAATTGTGGTACAGATAGAAGTGTGGTATTGTTGACCACTAAAGGGATGAGATGCATTTGCAAATGAGCATACTTGCTCAATCTGTGAATTACTATCAAGATTGCCTTCTTCCCTTGATAAGATCTCCCGTCCGCGGTATCCGTTGACTCCTGTCCAATTGCATCTGGGATTGAGAAGTACCACAGGATTCTTTAGAAGATCTATCTCACTACTAGCAATAAAAACCTTCAGTCTTTTCATGCCCTTTCAATATAAAGCTCCTACAGTTGGCATGTATCCCTAAGTGTTTTCTTGATAGACTGACATGAGACAAACTGTACCCTTTGAGTAAGCATAGAGTATTTGGACACCACTTCTCTTCCTTAGCAATACTCTCTGAACCAGAGGGGCTATTTGGATGGGAAGTTGCATTAGTTTGCTGTACTTGAACAATTCTGTGTATGGCGCACTACAAAACTCAAGTCTGTTAACTAAGAAAATTAGTTGTTCAGAAATTTTGTAGCAATTTGTTTTTCTGAAGGATGCTCTTTACAAGAAAATGATTAATCTAATTCAACAGTCAAAGAGTCTCCTCATGCCAGACAACTCCCACACTAAAATATGTATTACTTTGCTGAAAGAAGTATTTCTAGTGGGAGCTTTTTTTTCTAGATACACAAGGCCTCCACTGCAAACACCAGCCAAAACCTCTTTTTCTTTAATCAACGAGATTTGATGTCTAGGGAGTAGTTTTGCTAATATTAATAAATGGATGGCCTTTATGCATCAAACTGCACCAATTCCGAGTTTGAAGATATTTCAATAACAGAAGGAATGACAACATATGCCCAGTATTGGAGCAGTGTTAAGTCCTCACATGCCTTTTGAAATTCACCACTCCTTAAACTTTATTCTTCAGACTTCTCACAAACTTCCTTCAGTTCTATGCACACAGTGGAGAATCCTGCAGCGAACACAATGTGTCCCAACATTCCCAAGTGTTTTATCTCATGAATCTTGAGGATATATATCCACCAAATTTTGCAAAATGGTAATTTCTAAGGTGGATTGGAAATTTGTAGGTTATGTAGTTTTGTGTTGATGGTGCTTAAAGACTAACATTGTAGGAGGCGGTGGCCCGGGTGTGGGTGGTGAGAAGGTTAATATTGTAGAGGCATGCTGAAACTCTCATCATAATAGCAAATATCTGACCCATTGCTACCGGTTCTTCAGTGAAATCATTATCTTTACACCTTTACTGTGATTGAGAACCAAACAACCAAGACTGGCTCCCTTGATATTCTTGCTTATAACATGTTTCAGTGTCCCATAATTCATTAGAGTACTGTGTCATTATATTGGTGTTAAAGTCTTCCCTCTCCTATTTTTGCTATCGACAATTTTAATTGATTCTGGAAACATATCAAGGGTACTTAACTTTTGTCTATTTTGCAATAACTTTTTATTTCTTGTTTGCAGTTTTGCTGCCCTCTGTTGCTGCTGTTTGTTCGAAGAATGCTGCTTCTAGTCGCCTTGCTCTACTAGGTATTCTACTGAAAACTATATGTCCCCCTCTTGAAGACTATTGTGTCCCCTTCTTGAACGCATGTCCAATTATGGGCATGCTCATCTGTGAATCTTGAGCATTTCTCTGATGCCCACATCTGCTGTCTTTATTTTATGATCAGAGCTAATATTATTTGAACTGATGCCTATAGTTTGTAAGTAATTCCAAAATCTATGTGAAATATCTCGATAAAATTTGAGGTTTGCCTTTAATTTTATTTGAATTATATAGATAAATGTGGGCTATTGTACATTTTGGCGCCAGATCATGTTTTCTGTACATTACACATTAGCAATGGAACTAATAGCAATTTAGATTAAAGGGTTCATGTTTATCAATCGGTTCCTAGACCTGACTAGTTGGTTTTGGGTCGGGTGATGTTGGTGAACAACCTTTTGACCATGACTTAGAATTTTCGACTATTCGAGTACAGGTAGTTTGGGTCAAGGACGTTATTTCTATTCTGGCAACTTAACAGTGCTTATCTTGTCACGTAAATTTTTTTTAAATCTATATTTTATTTTATATATTAAAAAGTGTTCCTAAAAACGTTTATGTGTCATATGTGACATGTCACCACTCAATAAGCAATGACATTGTGCCGTGTCACCATCTAATATTTCTTGGCAATGTTAATTAAAAAACACATAGAAAGAGGGTTGCACCTCTAACCTCATGGAACGAATATCACATGTCTAGCCATCTTAAGTAGCAATAAATACGATCCATTCATTCACATAAATGTATACAAATGTAGAAAAAAAAAACACCCAAACTAAAAATGCATGAAACTCATATTACTGTTTAAATTTTTTTTTTCAATATTTTAACGTGAAAATATATTCTAAATTAAAAAAATCAAACTCTCTATTAAAAAATAATGAAAAAAATATATATGAAAGCATCTTAGGGAACGCCTGGCAAGTGGCAACACACTAGTTGCATTATTAAATATGCCATCAAATCATCAATGACGACAGTAATAAATAATTTGAGTAAAATCTTCGCAACAGAGTTTATATTTACCACCTAATTACAAAATTATCAAATTACTTACGGAGAATAAAATAGGAACAATTCAAAGTTTGATAAAGGCTACACATACAATTGTTGTATGTTGTCCCTATATACAACTCTAATTTGACATGTATCTATTGACTAAAATAATAGGCACAAGTTCCATTAAATTTAATTTATATTTGACTCCTAATTTTCTTCCATTTTCTGTTGATGTGTCAAATTTCTAATGGTATTGTATGTAGGGATAACATACAATGGTTGTATGTGTATCAGCTCATTCAAAGTTTGCATAATGAGTCATCTAAAATTCTGAATCAAAGAACAAATGAATTGAAAACACAACATACGGAGTATTATTTATTACTCCGTATTTTTCTTTGCCAAAGTATTTTTAAAGTGGTTTTTGGTGGAACTTTAAATTCTTATTTTGGAAAATAAAATATTGTCACTAACCCAATGGATGTAATTTGGGCTGGTTTTGAATCTTTTGATTTGCTTATTTTAGTTTTTTTGAGTTCAATTGATTTTTGGTCTTATTTTTGAGCTCAAAATCCAACCCAATGAATGAAAGTTTAGTATTCTTGTTTAGGGCTGTATAGAGTGCGGTTTAAAAATTACGGTGCGGTTTTTAAAGATGACTGAACTGTGGTTTGCGGGTTGGTGTGGTTTCCAAAAATATTTCGATCAAACCGCATTGCAAACCGCACTTTAATGTAATTTAAAAATATAAAAGAACTAAAAAAATATGAGCTAATCTTTGACTATTAGTTGATTAAAGGTTTAAAAAAAATTTAATATTTGAATAATAAATCAATAATTACAAAATAAAATAAAAGTTTAGTTTTAACAAGAATAATTATAATTTTAAAAAATATAATTAAACCGCATCACAACAAACCGCATTTTACGGAGCGATTTGGTACGGTTATTTTTTAAAGTGTGGTTTGAAAAAATTACAAACCGCAATTTTGCGGTTTGCGCAGTTAGATTCCAAATTGCACCACGAACACCCCTATTCCTATTAATCCCGATTCTCTCATCTCCCCTCAAATACATACTGTGGAAATTGTGGGTCGATAGCTACAACAGTTTGAAGAAATTTAAAGATATCTTTCTAAGGGCATGTTCTCATTGACTGAACTCGGCTGAACTGAATTAAACTAAACTGAAATGAATATTTTATAAGAGAAGGAAATTAGAAGCTAAACTAAACTGAACTGAGCTGAACTGAACTAGGGCTGGCAAACAGGTCGGGTTGGGTCGGGTTCGGGTTGAACTGTTTACATAAACGGGTCAACACCCCCCAACCTGAACCCGACCTGTTTAATAAACAGGTCAAAAATATGAACCTGAACCCGACCTGATTTTATACGGGTCGACCTGAACCCGACCTGATTTGACCTGTTTAAACCTTAGAATGTTCAACCTGGTAATTCCAGAAACCTTTTGTATAATTTATTCAATCAATAATTAACACAAATAATTAGACAATTACATTTCCAACCAAAATAATAGTATAAACTTGGTGATATTACAAGTATGGCTCAAGTCTAAGTAGACTTTCTTCTTTAAATTATCTCAACCAGATCTATATTCATAAACTTCATTCGTTCATCATTTGACTTCTCAGGCTAGTCACCTGTGCATAGAAAAAAAATGCATAATAAGAATTCAAAAATATACCCGAAGAATGACAATCAACCAGATTTTCAAAAGCAAGGAAGTACTAATTTCAGCAAGCAAAATGTAGAGAAATCACGAGTTCAAATAAACAATCAACATTTTCAACATTTCATAACAAAATTAAATTGCATAACTATAAAAGGAATAAAATTGATGGGTATATTACCTTGACGAAAGAACGATGGAAGATTAACGAGCATAGATTGAACAAAATGACATATAATGCGAGGATAATTGACCTTTTAACAAGTGAATTCCCTTTTAAAAAAAAAAAAAAAAAAAAAAAGTGAATTTCCTTGAATCTGAAAATCTTGATGATAAATATTGAAAACAAAGAGAGGAGAGAGAATGGGTGGAAGCGGCGTGACAAAGAAAATGTAGTAGTTAGGTTTTACTTTCATACTTTGTTTTAGACTTTGGATAGGTTGGGCTTTGGCCCATAATTGCAAATAAAAGGCCAAATATCATTTAAACTAATTGGGTTAAACGGGTTGGGTTCAGGTTGACCCGACCTGAAACTGACCCAATTAGTTAAACGGGTTAAGGCGGGTTATTATCGGGTTGGGATTTTCAACCTGAACCTAACCCGTTTATTTTCAGGTCGGGGTCGGGTTCGGGTTGACCCAATTACTTAAACGGGTTGAAAATCTCACTCAAAACCCATTTATTTCGGGTTGGGTTCGAGTCGGGTTGTCGGGTTGGGTCAGCTTTTGCCAGCCCTAAACTGAACTGAACTGAATTTCAACGTAAGAGAACAGACCCTAAGGTAGCATAACTTGGATCAACTTGTATTACTTCCTCAACTTTTGCTAAGCTTGATCTAATGTACAGGTTTGTCAATTGGACTTAAAAACCTAAGTTTCAAGCCTTTAATTAAACTTGGAAAACTCATTTTACGTAAAAACAATTTTTCATGTACCAGATGTACTCAATTTAGATCCACAGTATGTACTAATAGTGGGCGGAGGGAGTGATATAAATTTATTCTTATTAAGTGTCAGAGCTTGCTCAACTCGTGCTCATCAACGTCTCGAGTGGAGTTCGAGTTGCTCACGAGCTACTCAACTCGATAAGCACCGCTATGCTCGACACACTTGAAAATGAAATAAAAGACTTCTAGATACAATCCAAACTGGACCTAATGGAAACGACTTGTATATGCCAGACCTCCTATGGGCTGAGCCTTGAACTTATTATACACATTACCCATAAATCTTACCCCTCTCCCTGTAATTAATGAATAAAATCCCAAATTAAATCAGAAACGGTATGGCATTACTGAGATGGCCAGAGCAAAACAGAAAGGTGGCCGTTGAAGTGGCTGGTGAACACGATTAGCCTACTATCTTCAAGGGCAATGCTCCGTGTACTACCCGGATGCTGCAGGGTGGAGGCTTGCAGAGTATATAGCTGCAGCCAGTGCTTGACGACTGCAATTTTTTCATTGAATCATACTCTTTCATCTTTTTGTTTATCGAAGTGTAATGAAATTGCTCATCGTCTCAGTCTAGTTATGCAAAGATCTAAGAGTTCTGATGTGTTGAGTCGGACAACCAATGGTTTGCTCATTGTTTCAAGTCAAAACATACTCCTTTTTTTTTCCTTGCCAATAAATATTATTAAAAGCTTCAACTAAAAGACGTTTAGACAAATAGCAAATGAATGTTGCCTCTTAACCAACAGCCATTGATTGTCAAACCTGGGAGACACAAACTTTGCTGCACTTACAGTATCTCTGTAAATCATACTCCGTATAAAAGACGCAAAATACTAGGCTTTCCATCAAATTGGGGAAAGTACTTCACCATAATTCTACATGTCCATAAACCAGTTTGCCTACGAAAAAAAAAACAGCAATACAACAACAGCATGATAATAAGCCGGGGAAAAATAATCCATACTAAACATACAAACTACAAGGTCCATACGAACTCTGGTGCATCTTTCCTCGGCCCAACCAAAGTTCGATATAGGTACATCTTTTCTACTTTCTGCCTGTCATCGTCAAGATTGAAATCCCCTTGCTCGTTCTCATCGATGATCTCCACATTTAACCGTGGCATCTTCCTCGCAAGTAATTTGCAAGCCCCCAAGGTCACTTCACAAGACGACATCCAAAGGGATCGCATTGCTTCATACTTCCCGATGTCAGTTAGAAGTGCCGCATTTCCAAAGGGGCAATCCCGAATCTCTAACTTCCGGAGCTTGTTGCACCCATTCAACACATTAATCATTGCCTTATCACTATCTCCAGCAAAAGCAACAGAAAGCATCTGTAGCTGCTTGGCATACATACCAATGTACAGGAAGACCTGGTCAGTCAAAAGTCCTGAAATTGATAACCGCCGCAGGCTCTTGCATGATTGAACAATTGCCCCAAAACCCTCATCTAAAGGTTCCCCGGTGACTGCGTCGGGTTTTATTGGATCTAGGATACACAATCGGAATCGGATGAAATTCGGGCAGTTCTTTGCCACAGTTATTAATCCAGCATTCGTCATTTGGTGGCAGAAGTAGAGGACAGAGTTGAGTTTGGGACAACCACTTGAAATTGCAACAAGCCCTTCCTCAGTGACGGCAGCAGCTTCCCCAGGAGCAAATGGGTCAGAAGGAAAAACCCTTAACTCTTCCAATTCTTTACAAGTATCTGCAACAAGAGCAAGCCCCTTGTCTCCAATGCAATCTAATATCTGCATGGAATAAATATACTGCAATTAGAAAAGTCTATGAGTGAACAAAATCTAGATTAACTAATGTATTAACTTTAATCTAATCCTGATATCAAGTCAACGAAATATCCTCAAAAAAGAGCAAAAATTTCCTTAAACATAAACACGATACAGTACATAGTATATGCATTGGAAATGAATAAATTGAAGCAATCAGTTTTCCAACCATTTTTTTTTTCTTTTCGCCTGAATAAATCGAGCAATGAACTATGCAAAAGTTGAAAACTTGACAGGGAACATACCCACAGGCGTTGGAGTTTCTTGCAATGAAGGATAAGCTGTGTCAGCTCAAACCCACTGATTCCAGGTGCATAGCTGAGGTTCAAAGTGGTCAGGTTCGAGCATAGTGGATAAATAGCGGGAAGACAGCGATCAGAAACTTCCAAGAATCCTGATAAGCTCCTAACTGATTCACACTTGGAAATGGCAGTCGTCAGGCTATTGTAAGTCTCAGACTTTGGATCATGAACAAAGGATCCAGTGCCCAAGTCTGCCAATTGAGGTGCCTTTGAAAGGATCTTCTGAAGGGTCTCGAAAGGAACAGTACGATTAAGCCTGAGACTCCTAAGATTTGGACTCCTAGCTACTAGCCTCTCAAGCGACGCCAGATTGACTTCTCCCTTGAGGCATGCAAAATTGAGGGACACAAGCGATGTGCAATTCTCAGGGAAGCAACTTAGCCAATGTCCCTTGCGATCATCTACCTCATTTTCTTGCAAGTCCAGCTCTCTCAGGTTCCTAGAATAATGGAGCACAAAATCAGAATATAACTTACGAAGTATAACTTTTCCCTCTCGTGCTCATAACAATTCATCTTCAATAATAAAGAAGCTTTAAGTTAGATCAAATTCAGCACACAGAGGAAACAAAATGGGCAGAAGCTAAATGATACCAATCTCAAAAGAGCACTTAAAATAAATGCTAGGCCACTCTGAAAATAATAATATAAACACTCTCAAGATCCTTTGTAGTCCCCTATCTATCATTACACATTTCCCCTCCACTGCCCTAAATCTATGTTCTCCTTTCACCCATCCACTAAGCTGCTTGACCACTAGCCTTCGCGAAACTTAAATTGCTAAAGTGCAGGAAGTGTCAACAGGAGCAACCAAAACTAAAGCAATCTTAACATTCACATCTTTATCTTTATCTTCAAAAAGCATTTGCCCAATCATCTTTATTTCTTCAATCAATGTTTTAGGGCATCATTTTAAGAATTCTCAAAAAGTTATTCCACAAAAAAAAAATAAAACCAGCAACTATTATTCAACTATCACTCACAAAGCCACCTTCAATGAATCGAACCAAAGCCTCAGCATAATATATGCATTACAGAACAGTAGAGAGACGGTATATTCGATCTAAAAACAATACAGTAGAAGAAACAAAATCGCGACGAAAAGCTAAACCCTTTACTCTCAAATAGAATGTCCCACTCTATTGGATGCATCATCTCACCAAAAAAAAAAGGCCCCAACTTTGGGTTCCAAAAGTTACTTTCAACTACCACAATTAAAATAAGATCTAAAGAGAGAAATTTATGCTCCTAATTTCCAACGGAACAAGTTCAGATTAGTAGTATTTTCACCAAGATTCCTAAATTAACTAAGCAAATCAGCTGACTTCCCCAAAATTAATAATCCCGCCTTAGATGCCAAAGCATAAATCTGATACCATACAAAAAAGTCAAACTTGCATATTTATACTTGCTTCTTCCTTTAAAATTCCTTAGATCGTCATTTCCTGATTTGCCCTGTCTATTTATACCACTATTTACCAACTATTTCCTTTTTCACTCAATTACTAAATCAAATATCCCATTTTTTAAAATCTTAATTAATCTTTTCAGTCTCATTTTAGTAAAAATTAGTAAAATAAAAATACCCATTTAGCAACTGATTTCCAATTTAACTCACTACACGAAAATAAGTTTCACAGCTGAAATTAACATGAAAATGCAAAGTAAAAACACAAAAATAAAATAAAAATGAAAATATACCTGCAATTGGAGGCAATAGCAGCAAGACCATCAGTAGTGAAGCCTTCACAACTGACCAAAACAAGAGACTTAAAATGTTGAAAAGATTTAGACAAAAGTTCAAGACTTTCATCACTAACAACCATCCTTTTCAACCTAAGTCCTTCAAGTGAAGGGCAACCCTTAGCAAGAGACTCAATCCAAGGGTAAACATAACCTCCCCAATCATGAGGTACCAAATTAAAATCTGCAAAATGAGGCTTTCCTTTTAAAGTAAGTACCCTTAATCTTGGAAACCTTCCTATTAATCTTTCTGGGTTAATTGCATAACAGTTTCCTATAAATATTTGAGATCTACTTTCTCTTTCTACTTTAAACCATGTTTTGCATACTAATGATACTGAGTTTCGATCTTGGTTGCTTGTTACAAAATCAAATATATGCTCTAATACTTCTTCTGGGAAATAATTCATCCTTTTTCTAAATTCATATGTTTAAAAAAAAGGGAAAAAAAACAGATCTACTTTAAGAAAAACATAATAAAAATGAAATCTTTTTTGTGGGTTTTGTTTTTTTGAGCTAAAAAGTCATCATTTTTAAGCAAATCAGAAGGAAATGATTGCAGAAATTAGATCTAATAATTTTACAAAATGAGCAAAAAAAAATTATGACCCAGAAAATTTATTTCTCTGAAAATAATCTACAAGTAAGAAAAGAAAAAGATTAAAAAAATAAAAAGAAAGAAAATTTAAGGTTTTCTAAGGATTTTCTCTCTCTTAAAACTTTCTCTCTCTACTGTGAGAGAAGGGAGAGTGGTAAGATAGAAAGAGAGAGACAGAGGAAGAAGGAGGAAGGAGGTTAACTTTAAACTCAACCATGGTTAAAAGAAATTAACCATGGTTAAAAAAGTGTTAAAGATCGGACGGCTGAGCGTGGAGAGCGTGGAAACTGTGGGAAGGAATCTTGACCGTTGAAATAGGTAAAGTCCAAATGCATAACATGCATGTGTCCTTATCACTTGTTTCGATGAGAGAGCTCCTTCTGCAAAAATCAAAATAACAAAAAAGTACGTGTGTTCCCAAAATATCCTCATACTTTGTTTAAAATTACTTGGATTTTAAGGGTATTTGTTGGGAATTAAGAAGGGTATTTTGGGAATTACGAATTTCAATGTAAACCTGGCCATGTGAGGGGCATCTTTGGGTCCCACTAGCTTTTGTTTACTCCTATCAGTGTTAAGAAAGCGAGTGTGGGAGCTTTTTTATTAATTTTTTAAAATTTAAAGTAAAATGAAAATTCTTACTCCGTAATTTTTTAAAAATAAATTTCATTTTTATTTGGAGAAAATTATAATTTTGAGTAATTGATAAAGATATGATGTCGATATGATACCCTGTTGTAATGTCAGTGAATTATTTCTTTCAACTCAGTGATTTATGTTGCTCTAATTATTTTACTCTGTAAATTTTAGTATAAAAATTAAACAAAAAAAAAAGGGAAATAGGAAAGAAAAAAAAAGAGTAAATAATTGATTTAGGTAATTTGTGTGATGATGAGCTATGACTGAGGCATCATTGGCTACTTTAATAATTTGGAAAATCGAGTAAGAAAAAGTAAAGAAGAGAATGATTTGGACAAATCTAAAGACTTTTGCTTCTAATTACGTCTCATTCTACACTTAGCTTGCTTCTGTTTTTGTACTTCTTTTCAATACGGAGTACACAAATTTGCCAAACTTCGCCAAATTTATGTGAGGGATTGATTATGAAATTAAGGATGTTCAGTGGCCTAAATTAGTTTTGAAACTTAATCTTTATTTTTTTAAAAAATTTATTTTAATATATTTTGTTTGAAATTATATGGGCTTAAGATGTGTATTAAAGGCAAATAAGGCAATTTTGGCTCATAGATTTTTTTTTTTTTTTTTTTTCCTTTTCTTTGTGTGTGTTTAGTGAGAATCAATCCCAAAATCTCATGAAATCGAGAAGGAAGCTCTAACCACTTAAGTTATCCCTCATTCTCTTCTCTTTTAAATGTTAGTTGTTAGTTATTTAATGTACTTTTTTTAGAGAAAGATAACGATGTTAAATTATTAAATGAGGGAAAGAACCCAACTAAACAAACTCCGAACATTCATCGGCATCCCACCTAGCAACCAATTGGGCAACCGTATTACAAGGTCTTTTAATATGCTTTAAAGAACAAACATCAAATAACATGCTACCTAATCTAATATAATCATAGACTAAATGGACAGGAGTTAAGTCATTCCTTACCGAATTAACTGCTTGAATCACATTCACCGAGTCACTCTCAACCTCAACATCCCTATACCCCAGTCTCAATGCCAGTTGCACTACATATTCAGTTGCCTTAGCTTCTGCAATTTCAGTCATCGTACAGCTTTCCCTCTTCACAGCAACTGCAACAATATGGCCCTCCTCATCACGTAGCATAGCCCCAAGTCCCACATAGTAGCCTTCCCTCACATGAGCATCAACATAAGCCTTTATTCTCCCCGCAACAAGCCTCACCCAACTAGTAGCAATAGTTGGGCTACTACCAGTACCACCAATTGGGGCATTTTGCATCACCCTTGCAGCATAAACACTATAATCATGAACATACTTCATAAATCCAGCAGCAAGCATAACAGCATGAGGAGTCTCATCTTCAAATAGCATCAAATATCTACCCCTCCAAGACTCCCACATTAGTGCAGCAATAGAGCTCACCACACTTGCATTAAATTTCCTGCATAGCCACGCCCACATTTCAGCAAAACTAAAATCTCGGTGCATCATCAAGCTACGTATACAAGTCACTATTTTATCAAAGTTCTTTAGCAAAAACACAATCAAGCAAAACATGCAAAATTGATTCATTCTCCCCACATAGTGTGCAAGCAGTATCCATAGTAATGTGGCACTGCCATAACCTTTCCTTCACAACCATATTTCCTTTAACAGCATTCCAGACGAAGTGTTTCACCTTTGCGGGGCTTCTAGCCTTCCACACTGATTTCTATAATTCCTCCTCTTCAACATTTCCTGCATTACTAGCACCCATCTTTGCGAGTCAGTAGCCTGATTTCACATAGTATTCACCATTCTTTGTAAGGTACCAATATAGCGAGTCTACTTTCTTCAGACATGAGAGATAGATAGCCAAGATAGCAGCCTTCGTCATCTCATAAAAAAAAAAAACTCATATCATCAACAGCAGCCACATTCCATCCTTCTTATCCTCCATCAGCAACTCACTCACCCTCACATTATCAGCAGCCCTAGGGACACAATTTAGCACGGTAACTACATCTTGGTTAAGCAACCACCCATCCTTCCAAACCTTCACACTATCACCATTGCCCACTCTCCACTTAAGACCATCACTCAACAACGATTTTGCACCCCACATTCTCCTCCATGAGTAACTCGGGTCATGACCTCGATTAGCCATCAACACATCCGAGGGCTTGAAATACCTAGCTTTGAGAATTTGATGGAGCATCAACTTAGTTTTTGAATGAAGCCGCCAACATTGCTTTTCCAATTAAAGCATTTGGGGTCACGGAAACCCACACCCCCTTCCTTTTGGTTGACATAGCTTGTCTCAATTCTGCTAATGTAGTTTCTTATCATTTCCCTCAAACCCCACCAAAACCGTTCAAAAGGATATGAATTTCATCAATGAGGCTTTTTGGAATTTTGAACACACTCATCGTATGTGGGAATGGCTTGTGCTACTGCGCTAAGTAACCTCTCCTTCCACCCATTCAACTTCTTCCAAATTATTTCCTTCAAACACGCAAAGATAACTTTTTTGGATTTACCAATAACAGTCGGAAGTCCCAGATACTTCTCATGCTTATCTACCTTACGAACACCCAAAGTATCATTTATAGCTTGCCTCCTATCCTCTGGAACACATTTACTGAAAGCAACTTATGTCTTGTTTAGATTGACTTTTCTGACCAGATGCTCTTTCATATTTACTGATAATTTCATCTATCATTGAGAACTCCCTCATATTTGCTTTTGCAAAATAGATACTATCATCGGTAAAAAAAAAAGTGAGACACCCTCAGGTTCTTGTTACAAATTTTAGCACCACTGAGCTTCTTTTCATGAGATGCTTTCGACAACAGAGTAGAGATAGCATAAGCACATAGTAAAAATAAATAAGGTAAAATAGGATCACCTTGTTGGAGACCTCTCGTCGAAGCAACAGAGCCAGACATATCACCATTCACCTTAAAAGAGAACAACACACTACAAATACAATTTAGAACTCTGCCAATCCAATTGTCATCAAACCCCATCTTTTCCATAACCTTCTCCAAAAGCACCACTCCACCCTATTGTACGTCTTACTCATGTCAAGCTCAAGAGCCATCAACCCATCTTTTCCTTCCCCACGTCATTTCATAGAAAGAAAATTTTCAAACGCAATCAAAACATTATCAGTAATTAATCGACCCGGGACTAAAGCACTTATGTTCACAAAAATAATATCATTCAGAAAAAATTTCAATTTATTCGCCAATACCTTAGATATTATTTTGTAAACCACAATACAAGAGATTATCGGTCTGTACTATGTCATATCTTTCGGATCTTCACATTTGGGAATCAACACAATGCACATTCTATTAATCTCACAAATATCCACTTTTCCACTCCACCATATTTGCATAAGAGTAATAATATCGGGTCCAATAATATGCCAAAATATCTAAAAAAAATAGAGCATGCATACTGTAAGAAATATTTTAAACATCAAACTTTGAGCCCCACTGTAGTCACGCATTTAAGCATGGTGGCGTTCAAAGGGAATACAACTAGAGCAAAAAAGTCGTCAACAAGTTTAAGAAACTTGTAAATTGTTCACGAAGTGAAAGTAACAACCCTTTCACGATTGCTGAGAACTTTAACTCCATAGTGGTCCTAAATCATGACTGAATATTCGGGGATGATGGTACAAATCTAACCTAAAAGAGATTGAACTCGTCCTAAATAGATCTCTACTTTGTTTTTCTTATATTTATGTGCGCTTTTCAAGCAATATACAATCATTATTTTAATCATAAACCTATTTAGTCTATGTTAGTTTATTATTAATGCACAAATAAATCTATTATTGGTGATCACCTGAATTAAAATCATATTAGCTTAAATCAAATTATTAATTATCTTACTAAATGTGATTTCAAGTACAAATTCTCTTAAAACCTGCAAGAGAGGGCGTGATAAAGCAATAACAATAATATATCAAGCAGCATATAATTATTAACAAATTATATATAAACTATTTGTAAATTAATAAATAACATGAAATTATTCGTTAATTAACAAATAATGTAAAACTATATATATAATTTGACACAATAAATCATCATAATAATCTCATCAAAGCATAATAATAACAAAATCCTAGGCATGATACTAACATAATTAATAACAAATCCTAGCATGTCACTAAACAATAAAAAATCAAATCTTTAATCCTATTATGATACTAGAAATCAATAAAGATATCTTAACATGATACTAGAAATTAATAAAATATTCTAAACACAATTTCTATATCAAAAGAATAATCAAGTAATCAAATTACTTATTTTGATGTCTCGTACTTCTTTCTTTTAAAACAAGACACACGTTATAACTGTAAGAAAAATATTAAAGAATAAATCTAATCAAAGAATTGAAATTAGGATTTAGGACTAAACCTTCATAACTATAAACTTTTCTAAGGCAACTTTGAGCTTGGTTAGGTGTGTCTAAGTCTCTCAAAGGACGTATGGTGTATTTTTGTAAAAAGGTGTAGAAAAGACTTAGAAAAGTAAGAAAGAGATAGAAAGAATAAGCTTTAACTTAGAGAGAGAAGAGAAATGATGACTGTAGATGATTGTTGGTGAATTGAAAACGAGTAAAATCTTCCCTATTTATAGAGAAAAACGACCGAAAAAGGTCAGAAAAGAGTCAGAATTTGACTCGAAGTAAAACTGGTTCCAACGCGGCACAATAGGGTCATCGCGACGCGATGACACTATCGCACAATGATAAGCCTATCGCAGCGTGATAGATGATGTATGATAATATTTCGTACGAATTTTGACTTTCAACCAAATTGGGTTAGCCAGAGTTTGTAAATATCTTTATTAAAATCGATTTTAATTTTATTAAAGCACTTGTTTTATTCCATGTAAAATTCTTAATCATTATCTTTTATTAAAATAAAGTTTAAATTTAGTCTTAATGCCTTTATAACTTAAAACATCCTTCTAGATATTTTAGAAGATTAAGATAAATCCTAATGGATTCAGGAATATACCATTTAAAACTAATGGACACTCCACATGATCATTGAATCTGTACATGAAGCCCAATTTGGGTCTAGTTTAGAATTTGGTCATAATTTCCTCGTTATAACTCGGAATTGAGCTTATAATATATCGTTATAAACCAAACTAAACTGATTTCGACGTTTTTCATAAATAAGATACGAAATAAATGATTTTTGAAATAATAAATGAATTATTTTTATTAAAACATTTTAGAAACAAGGATATTCATGAGACACTTCAACATTTCACCTTACTCGATACTCAATGACGTGAAAAGTACTTATCACTATGTTTGGTTTTTTGGGAGACACAATCATATGTCTACAATTTGAAGGTGACAAGTGGCAAGTCACTTTCACAAAATGGTTATCAATTAAAAAAAAAAAAATCAGTTAAAGGCTTGTTTTGAGAAAATAAGGGGCAAAGGTCGTATTGTTCCCAGATAACACAAAGGTACACTTATTTTGATCAGGTCGAGAAAAGGTGAGATTACTCTTTTCAATATATATTTTTTATAAAAAAAAATATTTTAGTAAAATATAGGTAAATAGAATACTAAAAATGCATAGTTTGACCAATAACATCTAAAAATAATATTGGAAAAATTGGTTATAATAAATGATTTTTTGACTTTTACCACAAAAAAAAAAAAAAAAAAAAAAATCAACAAATTATTTTTTACCACCAAACTTTTAAAAGTTTTATTTTACCACCAAAAAAAATTCTAAAAATTATTTTTTTCCATCTACCGTAAAGAAAACCGTTAAATCTAACAATTTAAAAACACATTCTTCGATTTTCATGTGCAATACATGTTCTTTCTAGGTTTAGGGGGGCATTTTGGTCCAGAAGGGTCCAATTTGAGGCCATAATTGACAAAAAATGATCGAAAATGCCTCTTTTGTGTATTCACGCACATCGAGGTATTTTTAAACACGCAACACGAGGCATTTCTGATCATTTTTTGTCAATTCTGATCTCAAATTGGATCCTATGGACCAAAATGCCCCCTAAACCTATGAAGAACATGTTTTGCGCACAAAAATCAAAAAATTTAAAAAATTCCGTTAGGTTTTTTACGGCAGGTTTATTTTCATATTTAGTAATTAAATAAATATGGTCAAAGCAAGTCATGTGAATGGTAATAGAAGCTATAATGATGTAATGATTTTGAAACAGATATAGCACTACTTTCACTCTTTGTTTGTTCTAAATATATTAAGAGAAGTTTAAAAAATGTGATCAGAAAAATAAAATATATTATAAGAGACAATATAAAGTCACATATTTTCTTATTCCTCTCTTTTCTCTTTTTATTTGTCTGGAAAATTTAATATAAATAATCCAACTTTCAGTCATTTCATCAAAATAATTCTAATTTTTGATTATTTTGAAATAATCTAAAATTATTCGAAGTGTTATTTTATTGATTTTGTTAAGCTCTTTTCGGACTATATGTAACATAGATTTCTAAATTTATCTAGACAAAGCATTATATGTAAGTAAAATTAAGGGCATTTTAGGTATTATATGTGGACATTGATGTTTGTTGCGCTACATCACCCCTTGGCTTATATAGGAAATTTACATTATTCTACGATTTCTCACTTAATTACTTACACCATACATTAGCTTTCTGCCTTTTAGTTATTAATATCCCATGCTTACCACGAGAGACACTCTAGTAGGCTATAAAATCGCTTGATCAAATAATGCGATATGCATCAAGTATGTTTGTTTTCCATTTATTTAATCATATTTCACCAGTTTTAATTTACAACTCGGCATCTATCAAGTATGAGAAGCCAAAAAAAAAAAAAAAAAAAAAAAAAACCTATTTAAAAACAATTACAATTCTACAGTCATACAGTGCCATCACCAAATATGTTTATCGCTTTATTTGATCAAGTGATTTTATAGACCTACATCTTCAATTTATGTAATCCAATGTCATCCACCACCTCTCTAAATCGTTAAGCCAAAATGAAATCACCCGGATTCCCACCTCACTTTGAAGTATCAACCAAAATTTATAAAATTCATTATACAAACCATCCATGCATCCCAAGTCATATATATTGGGCCACTAACCTTTGCTATAGTTCCCAATTTATATGCTTCTGACCATTTTTGGATTTAATTCACTAGATGCCAATACATATGAACCATAATCCCCACTGCTAGACACATCAACCTTAATTTATTACGGAGTAGATGATTAATAATAATAATAATAATAATAATATATTATTATTATTATTATTATTATTATTATTATTATTATTATTATTATTATTATTATTATTATTATTATTATTATTATAAAGCGCCTTTGTTCCGGGGCGCCTTATTACTGATAATGCCCTTATAGCATTGGAGTTGTTTCATACAATGAAGAAGAGGAGTAAGGGTAGAAAAGGCACGATTGCTTTAAAACTTGACATGAGTAAAGCCTATGATAGAGTGGAATGGGGTTTTTTGAGAAAGCTTTTACTCACTATGGGCCTTGATGGGAGGTGGGTGAATTTAATTATGAGTTGTGTATCGACTGTGAAGTACTCTTTTATTCTCAATAGGAGAGTTTGTGGGGAGGTGATTCCATCTAGGGGGTTGCGTCAGGGAGATCCCTTATCCCATATCTTTTCATTCTTGTGGCAGATGCACTCTCTTCTATGTTGCAGAATAAAGTTCTGAATGGAGACTTACATGGTGCGAAAGCAAGTCGCAGAGGTCCGGTCATATCCCATCTCCTTTTTGCTGATGATAGTCTTCTTTTTGCTAGAGATAACCGACAGGAATGCGGTGTTATAGTTGATGTACTCAACCAATACGAAGCAGCATCCGGGCAGAAAATTAATTATGAAAAATCGGAAGTCTCTTTTAGAAAAGGGGTTCGACAGGAGCAAAAGGATGAGATTATGAGTGTTCTGAATATGCGGCAGGTGGACAGACATGGTAAATACCTTGGCATTCCGACTGTTGTGGGTAGGTCAAAAAAGGCGATCTTTGGTGCCCTCTTGGATAGGATTTGGAAGAAGTTGCAGGGTTGGAAGGAGAAGCTCCTTTCTCGAGCAGGGAAGGAGATTCTTTTAAAATCTGTCATCCAAGCCATTCCAACTTATCTAATGGGTGTTTACAAATTTCCGGGCTCTGTGATTGATAAGATAGGAAGTGCTATGGCTAGATTCTTTTGGGGTCAACGTGACTCTCACCGGAAAATCCATTGGAAGAGTTGGGACTATCTTTGCACTCCTAAATTTCTAGGAGGGATGGGGTTTAAAGATCTTCAAATTTTCAATGATGCTTTGCTTGGACGACAAGCTTGGCGGCTTGTGCACAATGATGGCTCACTCTTAGGCAAAGTCATGAAGGCGAAATACTACCCGAATTGTTCTTTCCTCGATGCGTCTCTTGGTGTTGGTGGCAGCTATTCATGGCAAAGTGTATGGAGCTCAAAAGCCTTGGTCAAAGAAGGGGTCATTTGGAGGATAGGTACGGGTTCACAAGTGAGCATATGGAAGGATCCATGGTTGGCGGATGAGCAGGGAAGATTTGTTTCTACTATTGAGAACAATATCTTTTCTCAGGTCAGTGATCTCATTAATTTTGATAAAATGGAGTGGGATGTGGATCTGATTTCTAGCCATTTTACGGAGAGGGATCAGATATGCATTTTATCTATTCCTCTTAGCCTTAGAGAGCCTAAGGATGTTATCACTTGGGCGTTTTCGAAGGATGGCCTTTACTCAACCAAGACGGCTTATATGCTTGGAAAGGGCTGCAATTTGGATGATTTTCACCAAGTGTGGAGGTTCATTTGGAGTATGGAGGTCTCACCCAAAGTGAGACACTTTCTCTGGAGGTTCTGCACCCATTCCCTTCCCACGAGGGCCCTGCTCCATCACAGACACCTTCTGGACAATGCTATGTGTCCATGGTGTGGGTCAGAGGTGGAATCTGCTTTTCATGTCCTGTTTAAGTGTGTTCGAGTACAGGAATTGTGGTCTGATAGTGAATGCCTGCCCCTAATTGATGACCAACTGATGACTTAGCCTTGTGATTTTCTTGCAAGTTGGATGACAGGGAACTCTAAACTCTACCAGCGAGCTGCTTTCCTTGCCTGGTGCATTTGGGGAGAGAGAAATCAGAATGTTTTCAATGGTACAATCACCCCAAACTCTGTTTTGCTGGCCCGCGTTCAGAGGTATTGTGAGGAATTTGGCTCCTACAGCAGGAAAGTGCATGTGAATGTCCTACACGGACAGCCTCGCAGCCGCAAAAGGTGGAAGGCTCCTCCTGCTGGGATGATTAAGCTGAATTCTGATGCTTCTCTTGCTGTTGAAGGGTGGGTGGGTCTTGGTGTCGTAGCTCGTGATTATGAAGGGAAGGTGCTTTTCTCAGCTACTAGGAGAGTTAGAGCTTGGTGGCCCTCTGAAATTGCGGAATGTAAGGCAGTTTGTATGGTTGCTCGCCTAGCTAGAGATTATGGGTACAAGGATGTGATTTTCGAATCTGATAACCAAGTGATTATCAATCGTCTGTCAAAAGCTACCGTGCTCTATTCTGATTTGGATGGTGTTTTAGAAGATGTTTTATTTTTATGCTCTAGTTTTAATTCTTGTTTGTGGGCTCATGTAAGGAGAGATGGTAACAATGTTGCTCATCACTTAGCAAAGCTTTTTCCTTTCGGTGTAGAACAAATTTAGGTGAATCATTGTCCTCCGGAAATTTCACCTTATGTACTCTCGGACGCTTTGTCCATTAATTAATACACCGTTTGGTTTCAAAAAAAAAAAAAAGTAGTAGTGGAGGGGTATATGCGTCTTTTCATTAGTTGAGGGGTACATGTGTAATTCCCTCACCAAACAATAAAAGCAAAAGGTAAATAGTAATTGGACAACTCACCAAAAGTACTGAATAAATAACCATGCCTTTTCAATATAATTACAAAAATGTCATCAGATTAACAAAATTCGTTTATCTGGCAGATTAACTTGTATTTCCCATAAAAAATATATAAAAAAAAACCTACAAAGTCAATCAATTTACAAGAAATTGGTGGGGAGCCGAGATACAATCTGGCCCCCCACCCCTCTAGCTATAGCGAACCCAATCTTGCTGAAGATGTGTGCAGCTGCACTAGCACCAATATTCTGAGTTTTAACGAACACCTGAACCCGCTTCAACAACGCAATAACATCTTTCTCTAATTCTCCTAACGAAGAAAAGGAGAAAGGAAGAAAACCATAGCCAATAGCCCTGCAACGCGCCCCATACTTGTCCCACTTCCGCTGAGCCGCCGCAGATACAACACGGCCAGGAACGAAGTCAGACAACCCCGATTGTGTCAAAGGTGAAGACCCCGTCAAGTCAACACAAACATCAAGGCCTCTATCCCAGGAATAAAGCAAGACATCTGCTAGTCAAATAGCCCTGTCGTTCCCCCCAGTCAACCCAACATTAATCTCCTTTCGAGCAGAAATCCTAGACCGAAAACAAATATCAACAAGGGTATCACAAACAACGTTGTGCCGATGTTTAATACCCACTATCCCAGCACAAGACACTGCATGGTCCCCATAAATATCCCCATAAAAAACCCTTAAGCAAGCAAAACAAGGTGTTGAAATGGAGAGCAAAAGAACACCCAACCTGTAGCAAAGAACACTACGGTAAGTCTTACCATTCATAGTCTGACCCAAACCCGATATCGGGACCGTCCGCAACCAGGCCGAAGAGTGATCCTCCTGTTGGAACTTCCATAAGGCAACCTGACGCGCATATAAGGAGAAAGTGGAATCCGCAGATGCAGTGACCTTTGTGAAATATATATCTGCTAATTTTTTCATGAGTCTGGGGGCAGCGATCTCACTAGGGTTACTCATAAGGCCAGTCTCCACAGTCCTGTTAAAAATACTAAGAGCACAATCGAAGGCCGATCCCAGACCAACAATACCAGAATTGCTAAGAAGCGTAGTTTGAAGACCAGAAGACTACAGACGCGACGCAAGGAAAGCATAGTGCCGAATATCACCGCCGAATAGACACCCAAACCACCATAATAAAATGGTAAGGTGGCAAGTCGCCATTGTCAATCACCAAAACCAGGCCCCGAAGCAGTTACAATGTGCTCCACAGAAGCTTAAAGGGCCAAAAGAAATCTGTGTCGTTTCAAAAAGACGAGGAGGGCAAGTGCGCATAGAAAAGTACAGTTTCGAAACCCCAGTAACGCACGAAGAAGCAACAAATCGCATTGGGGATCATCGAGCTTAGAAACAGCATCCATTAGCACAATGGTCTTGGACACTGTCTGCGTAACAAGCTCACCATAGAAAGAGGAATTCGGAATCAACACTGACAGGACCACCCTTATTATTATTATTATTATTATAAGAATATAAAAAACCTACTATAAAAATATCAAAAAATCTACAAAGTCAATCAATTTACAAGAAATTGGTGGGGAGCCAAGATACAATCTGGGCTCCTATCCCTCTAGCTATAGCGAACCCGGTCCTGCTGAAGATGTGGGTAGCTACACGAGCACCAACATCCTAAGTCTTAGCGAACGCCTGGACCCGCTTCAGCAACACAATAACATCGATCTTTCTCTAATTCCCCCAACGAAGAAAAGGAGAAAGGAAGAATACCATAGCCAATACCCCTACAACGCGCCCCATACTTGTCCCGCTTCCGCTGAGCCATCGCCAACACAACACGACCAGTTATTGTTATTGTTATTGTTATTGTTATTGTTGTTGTTGTTGTTGTTGTTGTTGTTGTTGTTGTTGTTGTTGTTGTTGTTGTTGTTGTTGTTGTTGTTGTTGTTGTTGTTGTTGTTGTTGTTGTTGTTGTTGTTGTTGTTGTTGTTGTTGTTATTATTATTATTATTATTATTATTATTATTATTATTATTATTATTGGTACTACTACTACCTCCATTTCATAAA
Source organism: Chenopodium album (assembly GCF_948465745.1). Taxonomy (NCBI): domain Eukaryota; kingdom Viridiplantae; phylum Streptophyta; class Magnoliopsida; order Caryophyllales; family Amaranthaceae; genus Chenopodium; species Chenopodium album. Next base: position 23,030,576 of record NC_137834.1, read on the forward strand.
ATCTGCAACATTTTCAAAAAATGGAAACTACACATTATCTGCAACTAATTAAAAGTTTCCTCTTTTAGTAAACTACACATACCCTTACTTAATTTTACTTAATTTCAATAAACCACATATTAACTTATTGACCCACCCACATTAATTTATCCCCAATTAAAACCCCAACCCACATTCTCTCTCCTCCCAGAATACCACCTCCACCACCAAGGGCGAAGCTACATGGGGGGCGGGTGGAGGCCCGGCCCCCCATGGCCCAAATTTGTGGTTTATTATTTTAATTGTTGGCCCCTATAAATATTTACTATAAATAATATTCTTGTTATTTATTCACATATACTTAAGGCTTGACATAGTGGTTTGATCTCATTGTTTGGTGTCCTAGATCCTAGGATCAAGCATCCTAGGTGACAAGATTAGTAATACTATGTATTTTGTTTCTTTTTGAAACCCCAATTACTGAGGGCTTTGTTATTGTTGATTTGTTTCACTACTTAATCAATAAATTTATTTTATTTTCTTAATTTTGTATAATAATAATTTGTAAAATTCTTCTTTATAATGTTAATTGCTAAGGTATAAGGATTAAATACTAGGATTAGTTTACTCATTACTAAACTTTTTTAGACGACCCATTTAATTTTTTTTCCCCCTTATTCACTTAAGCTACTTTGTTTGTCATTTCCTATTTATAAATAAGATACAATATAATTAAAAATTATCTTATTAGATTCATCTCAATTTATTAATACTTCGTTTGTTTTTTTTTTCTTTCTTTTTTTTGGTAATGTTTATACTTAATTAGATATACTGATGGCTAACGAAATATATTATGATGCTTGTCTTAATAAATCTAGGCATATATGCAAGAAGAATAGAGGAAGTGTTTGTATATCATCAAGATTGATATGTATGTTAATTTTTTTTGGTAAAATTAGAGTATCCAACTAAGTTTACATTAATTTTTTTTATTAAAGTATTAGTCGGCCCCTAAAGCTTTAAAATCCTGGCTTCGCCCCTGTCCACCACCAACATCACCTAACTTTTCTCTCTCCTCCCTCTCAACCACCAACAATATTTTTCTCTCTCTTCTTCCTCTTCTCTCACCACGCCACCCGTTCTCGTCATTATAGCCGCCGATTCTCAATGATTCGCCGCCTGTTCTCTTCTCCCTTTTCCCTTTTCAAAGTTTTAAATTTGCAATTAATTTGGGTAGGGTTTGATAATTTTTGTAACGAATAAGGGTAAGGTCTTCGTGGTTGTGCGTTTTCGATCTTTGTGGTGGTAAGGTGGGTTTCAAATCTAAGTGGTGGTGAGGTGGGATTTCAATTCCTTGGTGGTGGTGAGTTGGGGTTTTGGTTCGTTGGTGTTGGTTGGTGACTGGTGAGTAGTGACATGGGGTTTCGGTTGGTGGTGATGAGGTGGGGTTTCGATTTTATGGGCAGTAATGTTGGGTTTCAGATCTTGGTGGTGGTGAGACCATGAGAGGGTGGTTACCGGGTGGGGTGTTGCTGGTGGTGTGAGTTGGTTGGGTGGTTGTGGTTACAAGGTGGGTGGTTGTGGTTACATGGTGGGCGACGTAGATTTTGGGAATGCATGTTTCGGCGCTTATGGTGGTGACAGGGTGGGTATGTGGTGGTTTCGGTGGTTAGGGTGGCATGGGTGTTTGTGTGGTGTTTGTGCTGCCGATTGGTATTGCTGGTGGAGTATGTGGGTGTTGGCGGTGGTGAACTGGTGGAGTTCTCTTTCTCTCTCATCCAATTAATCACATGCCCCTCTATTTCCTAATCTTCGTTTTAGAAATTTTTTCTTGGGAATTGTGCAAGCTAGTTTGTTGCACATTTTATGAAACAGAGGTAGTATTATTTTTTAAATAAGCATAAATCATCGATGGATCATCTACCCACCTTAGCTCTTCCATTTATACCCTAATGCTAGACGATTGAAAGACCCAATAATCCAATACAAAAATTGATTTATAAAAAATGAGCCTAAATGGAATCTTAATTTAATTGTCTCCACGTATTTTTTAAATTTTTTTTTTAACTTTCAAAGTTCATAATAATCCATGTTTGTTTTTTATGATCAAATATTTTGATTTTAATGAATAGTGATTAAGCATATGCATTGACAAACATGGCTGAAAAAACGAAACCTAACAATTAAAATGGCATGAGGTAGTAAGATATATACCTATTAAGCACTTAATTTCCAAATTAATTTTACAATGTTAACCAAAAAAGTAGTTAGCACCAATCATAGAGGAAAACTAGGTTTATCATCTTGATTTATCGAGGGGTGAGCTAGTCAATCCGGTAAAAAGTGAAGGTTATTTTTGTTATTCTTACTTCTCTCTTCTCCTTCCTCCTCCTTCCTTCAATCCCGACATTACTATTCATCTTCTTCATCTCCTCCTCTACCTTCATTCATCTTCTTTCATCTCCTCTATATCCATTGATATTCTTCCAACATCACCATTTCCGCCACCACCATTTCCAACACCGATGCTATCACCCTAAATTCATTTTATTCATCTCCATCCAAAATCGAACACCATTTCTGGTGATTTTACTGTCAAATTAAACGAAATTCTTAAGAAAAATTGAGAATTAAACGAAGAAATCCCTAGCTAAGAAAAACGAACAAAAATATTAGTGATTAAAATTGTCATCAACAAGCATGATTAAAGAAATGAAACAACTTAAATAAAAAAAATGAGGAATGTATTATTTAACACTCTTTTTCTACTTTTTTATGTAAACAAAGAAAGCGCTTAATAATAATCGATCATATCAAAGATTATTTGGTATTCTAGTCTTTCATCCTCATAGACTCAAATTAACTCAATAATAATTGAATTATAAATTAAAAATTCCTTTTCCAATCTATTCCATAAGAATAAATCTTATTAATTAATTCAAAAATAGTTATTTTTAGTAAAGATGAAACTATATTTTATAGGTACATTTAAAAAGCCTTAAATATAAAGTCCCATTAGTTAGATGTTCAAATTTGCTAGGACTATTTTGAATTACCTCCTAGACTTCTCCTAGAACCACAATCTCATCCTTTTGTTTAGTGAATTCTTAACTTTGATGATGTATCGTAATAACAACATGTTCTGATTTACTGAACGAGCTTAACTGAACTGAATTGATTGGAGCTAAACTGAACTAAAATGAATTGTTTATGAGAAAAGGAAATTAGGAACTGAATTGAATTAATTGGAGTTGAACTGAACTGAAATTAGGCTTAGGGATGTTAATGGGGCGGGTCAAGTAGGAGACCCGCCCCATCCCCGCCCCAATGGGGCGGAGATGGGTCTTGGTTTGGTGGGTGGTGGGGCGGGGATGGGGATAAAAACTATACCCACCATGGGTGATGGGGCGGGGGTGGATTTAAAGTTGTATCGCCCCATCCCCGCACCGCCCCACTTCGTACCTGCCCCATCCCCACATCATACCCACGTCTATATATCTTTAAAAGCAAAATTATATACTATTTTATAAAATAATAACGTGAAATAAAATATTAATTATAATACTTTGTACTATACTTATATTATAGATAAAAAGGTGTGTAATTTTAAGAATGTTTTTTTTTTTATTATTATTATAATCTGTATTATTTATGTAGGACTGTGTATTTGAGAGACAGAGATTAGGTGGGTCTTGGGTGGGGATAATGTGGGGATGGATATCCAAGTGGGGGGTAGGGCGGGGATGGTTTTGGAGTTTTACCCGCCGGGGCGGGAATGGGGATGAATATTGGACCTGCCGCGGGGATGGGGATAGTAATGGATCTGGACCCGACCCGGATCCGTGGATCCAGATCCGTTTTTCACGGATCCGGGTCTTCAAATTTTGGACCCGACGGATCCAGGTCGGATCCGGGTCCTGTTGACAAAAACAGATCTGGATCCGAGTCTGTGCCCTAGACCCGGATCTAGATCCGTGGACCCGTTTTTTTATTTTTCCTATTAAAAAAAACTAAAATTGTTTGTTTTTAAATTAAAAATGTTGATAATGTTAGTAATAGTAAAGATTAACCCTTTTGGATGCTCATATTATATACATCATCGTTGTTTTTTCACTAGCTCATATGTAACATCGTATTTTTTTTGTTGTTTATAATTTTAATTCAAAATATGAGTGTATAAGTTGGTTAATTTGGGGTTGAACTTAATAACCAACAACGTAAGTTTGAAATAAATTTTTTTGACCCGAACATTACATTTATTGCAAAAAATAGGCAAAATATATTGGACCCGTTTTGGACCTGGATCCGGATCCATTGGACCCGACAGATCCGGATCCGGGTCTTCATTTTCTAGACCCGACGAATCCGGGTCGGATCTGGATCCTATATACAAAAACGGATCTGGACCCGGGTCCATCCGGAACCGGTCCAGATCCGACCCGTTGCCATCCCTAGGGGATAGGGATGGGTATGGGTATGAAAATGTTAGGTGGGGATGGGGATGGGAGGCCAACATCCGACCCGCCTCGCCCCGCCCCATTGACATCCCTAATTAAGCTGAAGAGAACAGGCCCCTAGTGCAGAAGTTATAGGAATGGAGAAAATGGCTATGCATACTCTAAGATTAATTCAAACCATCCTACTAAGAAACTGTGGCCTAGCTATAGTGAGAGGCCGACTTATTTTTACAAGTACTTATCTTCATCATGTTTAAATATAACTTAGATGTTATTGAAAATAAAAATTAATAATCCTATAGATCTATGTCATAATAAACAACACACTTAGAGCATCCACAATGGCGACCTATATGTACATATAGTTTTGGGTTGTCACATCATTAGTCTCCAACCTACATGATTTTAAGCTATAACCTCTACAATAGTAAGATACATCCTTTATAATAAATAAATCACAAAAAAAAAAAAAAAAAAAAATAACAAACAAACAAATGCATAAAAAATATTAAACAAATCAATATATGAGTATTGGGTGAAGTGGAATTACATACCTTTATAGAGGTATGTAGCTTGGCTTAGCTACAACCTATATAGCTTCACAATGGCTAGCATATAGCTTTATATTATTTATTATTTGCAAGCAGGTCCTTTTATGCTACCATTGTAGATCTCTTAATAGCAATTTATACCTTAAATATCATCATCATTTATAAACGCATAAATCAACATACTTAATAATAATAATAATTTACACACTATTAAACACTAAATTAGTCTTCATTTATTTTATATGTTAACCAAAAGTAATGATTATATCATATCTCATATTATTTGGTACTAAGGACCTATTCACTTCAGCTAAATTTCAGTTCAGTTCAATTCAGCTCCACTCAGTTCAGTTCAGTTTAGCTCCAATTTCCTTTTCTCATAAACAATTCATTTCAGCTCTATTCAGTTCAGTTTATCAATTCAGTTTAGTTCAATTCACCTCCAATTAGTTCAGTTTAGTTTAGCTCCAATCAGTTCAATTCAGTTCATTTCATTTCAGCTCATTTTAGTAAATGTGAACATGCCTTAAATCATATTCTTTCTTTACGTAGTGTTCCAGCCTCTCATTCTCATAGACTAGTATGGAGTCTCAACTAAGAATTAAAAAATTAAAACACTTTATTCTTTTCATTAGATAAATTCTGAATAATTTGATAATAGTTTAACTTTTTTTTTTTTATTCTTTTCATTATTTAAATTCTGAATAATTTGATAATAGTTTAACTTTTATATATATATATGACAAGTTTTAAAAGTATATATATATATATATATATATATACCCCAAGACTTAGGATCTTATCTTCCTTTTTTTTTTTTTTTTTTTTTTTCCTGTGGGGGGGGGGGGGGGGGGGGGGGGGTTCAATTCTTAACTTTGTATCTTTGTGGTTGTCATAGGAGTAGAGAAGAGAAAATTGTGGCATACACTCTAAGTCAAGTGAATTCAAACCGTCCTACAAAACCCTAGGTCCTTAGTTAATTAATGAGAGGACTAACCTTTTTTTTTACGAGTACTTATTTTCACTATAACTAAAAAAAAACCCCCCGAAATGTACTTTAAAATAACAAGTTCAACTACTTATGCTATCGTAGTAAAATAACACAATTATTTACAGTTTATAATCTCCTTAAATATCAATAGTTATAAAACGCATAAAACAAATTGTAAATCACTAGCACTTTAGGTTAGAAAATTAGTTATGGTAAGGGTCTTATCTTACGCATAACCTTATCACATGAACACCCCCTCCCCCCCACATGCAAATGGGTCTCACACAAACATATACATCATCTTGACGTTCTATTATTATCTTTTCTAAGTACTCTCAAAATAAAAATTATATCAATATCTAAAACTGTTGATTGTGGTGGTTCAATAATTGAATGGGGTAGTTTTTCTGGTAGATCTCTTGTATCTTTAAATTGTATGAAATAATAATAATGGTAATAATTGCAGTTAATGTAGAGATTGCAACATGAGAATGAATAGTCATTGAGAAAAAACTTATTATTGATTTTAATTTTTTTTGGGTGGTACAAAGAGTGGAGAAACCCTACAAAGAAAATGGAGGGGTGGGGATTGAAAATGATAACAGAAGGTGGTGAGTCATATAAGTGTATGGTCCAAAGTATTAATGTTCGTCCATGATTGCTTGCAATTGACCGACCCTTGGCATGGATTATGATTTTTGACATGACATTGGTTTTGGGTGGGGGACTATCTAACGAGACCACTTTTTATTTAACTTTTTCTAATTTGCCAAAATACATAATTTTGAAATTCCAAAATTCTTTCTTCCACTTAATTTTAAGGCAAATTTGTCAAAAAAAACCTTTTAAAAGCACCATTTTGCAAAAGAAAACCTTTTAAAAGCTTTGTTGTAAAACAAAACCCCAACACTCCTAATTTTTGTAGAAGACAACCTGGTACCTCTAATTCACCTAATTAACTACTAATTACTTCTAATTATCCTTTAACTCTATTTAATAATAACATTAGTTTATAAATAAAAATAAAAAAATAAAAAAACCAAAAACCACCATCTCCACCACCAGCCAACCACCCACTCCCTTTCTCCCTCCCCTGACAGCAGCCCCCACCACCGATTAAGCCACCAGAATTGTTGCCCACCCCAGCCACAACCTACTCCCGTCGTCAACCACCACCAAGAAGATCGAGATCGAGAACAATAATCAGAATTTGCAGCTCGAGCACAATAGTTGTGGCGGACATGGCAGTGGAAGGAGGAGAGAGAAATTCGAGGTGAACTTAAATTCTTCAATTGATAAATTGGGGTTTTTGTGAGATGATTTAGGGAAATTGAAAGGAAGAAGCCATTGCTAACCATGATTGAGCTAGGAGAGAGAAAGATGAAATTAGGAATTTTTGGAGGAAATTGATGAAGAAGATGAAGAAGAAAGGAGGGTGCGTGTAAGGGGGAAAGGGAGGTGGGTCGCCGGCGGTAGGGGTGTAAGGCGGCGGCTCAGTTGGGGGAGGGGGCTGCTGCCGAGGGAAGGGGGAAAGGGAGAGGGGGGAGTGGTTGGGTGGTGGGGGTGGTGGTTCTTTTTTTATTACTATTATTGCTTTAATCTATAAATTAATTTAATTATTATGTAGTAAAATGAGAATTAGAGGTTGATTAGAATAAATTAGAAGTTAATTAAGTGAATTAGAGGTACTAGGTTGTCTTCTACAAAAATTAGGAGTGTTGGGGTTTTGTTTTACAACAAAGCTTTTAAAAGGTTTTCTTTTGCAAAATGGTGCTTTTAAAAGGTTTTTTTTGACAAATTTGCCTAATTTTAATTTATGATTACAATATTTTAGTCATTAATTTTACTAATAAATTAAACAATCTTACTGTACAATAAGTAGTAAAAATGTAAAGTCATGTTAGGGTATTGATGAAAATGTTTCATCGACAATACATGAAACTTATAGTGTTGCAAGTAGAAAGGAAAAGGCGAAGTTTTTGATTGTGAAAAATTCTATAGAGTATTTAACATGAATAAATTACTCTCTTAAGTGTCACACTTTTACTGTAATTTTGCACTATTCGCGTATATATACTAGTTTGATCGATGTTTATGTTTTATACATAATAAGGTCAAATATATTCATATAATTAGTACTAGTTAGAATTTTCTCAATGTATGGTTTTTATATATCAGCTTTTTTAAAATTTAAATTTATTGATAAGTAAATATAATATTGATCAAAATTCCGCGTTGGCAAATGTACTAATCAAAGTGAGGCACTTAATAAAAATAAAGGATTAACTATTGTTATCTTGTTGGAAAACCTAAATGAACTCGACCACAATAATTTACAAAAATAATTCAAAATTTATCATTAGCAACAAAAATGTAAAATAATATATGGTCTCAAGGAGAGTTTGTTATATACACCCGGGTATTCCGTACATCCATAGGTATTTTAATCTCATTTTGATTATTGTTTTTTATTTAATCATCAAATAAAAAGCAAAACTGACATTGAGTTAGTTGGGTGTACGGTTCACCCAGGTGTATGTAACAAATTCTAGGTCTCAAGAAAGAGAACAAGAAGGAAAAATAACAAGGGAGAGGAAGAACGTGATGAATTACTTCACATTCACTTTTAGACGTAACGTCTTAACTTTCATGCTTATTAATGTATAGTTTTAATTTCTCATATTTCTAACTATAGAATGGTAATAATATAAGAATTGATATTGTGAAAATATAATTGAAAAAAATATAACAAGATCTCACATGATTATATTTTGCCTAATATACATAAAAATCAACAATGCTAGTTTAATCAAAGGATGTGAATAGTGCAAAGTTGAAGGTGTTGTTGATAAAAATGAACAGGAAGTAGAGTTTAGAGTCGACAACTGGGTTATGAGTTATCAAGTTGTTGCAAAAAATAAATGTGCTGAAATTCATTGATACTAACCCAACCCAATATGGGTCAAATGCTTGACACTGACCCTTTTCCCTATAAATCAATTGATCATGTTAACCTGTTTTAACTGGTTTAGCTCAAAACATGGAGAATATTTATATAATCAACTATCTTCTCAAGTTTGATTTTTGAATGTGACTTTTTTTATTGCATTGAAAATTTATCATTAAGTCCAAAATTTGTTACCTAATGAAGTATCTTAGATGCGTAATTAGCTTTTAAAAACTTTAAAATTTCTACTAGTAACAGGTTTATGTTGGAGAGTGTTGTGATGAACTATCAACAACAATTCTACTACATCCGGTCCAAATTACTCGCAATTTTGGAGTATTATTTGTGAGATATAAAATATTCCAAGTTGCGAGTAATTTGGACCAGAGGTGGTATATTTTATCATAGATTGGATTGGTATTTTGTTTTGATATTCAAGCAAAGGTCTCCACGCTTGTTTTGACGTTAGTTGCATCCATTGATGCTATGAAACTAATTTAAGACCCTTCCTACTGATACTTTGTTCATAGTTTTTGTAGTTCTAATTTGGATATTTTGTTTGAATTCTCTTCCATGTTCAGTATTGAATTTCTTATTTTTAAGGTCACATACTTTGTCATTTGTTTAGGATTTTTTATAACCAAATATAGAATTGTGTTCTTTTGTGTTTACATGTTAATATTTTAGCCTCTTAGAAGATTGGCCAATTATGATTTTATGTCTCTATTGGCTTTCTTCAGAAGCCTTTTTTATTATTTATTATTATTATTATTATTAATATTAATATAATATATATATATATATATATATATATATATATATATATATATATATATATATATATATATATATATATATATATATATATATATATATATATATATATATATATATATATATATATATATATATATATATATATATTGTGGAAGGTTCTCGTGAGAAATTCTTCTACATGTGAGAATTATTCTTATGTGAGAACACTCTTTATGTTCTAAATTTTTACTGGTATGTTCTATATTTTAAATCTGATGTTCTAAACTTTTCCTCAGGTGTTCTAAATTAAATCAAATGTTCTAAATTAACAGAAAATCTTGTGTGGACCTGGTCCATAATAATATTATTGTGGACCTGGTCCATAATAATATTATTGTGGACCTGGTCCATAATAATATTATTGTGGACCTAAGGTTTATACACACGTAACTGGCATTATATTCAACATAATGACCTCTAATTTTAATATAGTAGCCTTATTTTTAACATAGTAACCTTTTTTAAAACTTGTGTAACCTTTAATGTTATTATGAACATAAAGTACGACATTATGTTGAATAGTGACCTAATTTTAACACAGTGATTGCTGTTATTCATATTGACCATTATATTAAAAATTTCATTAAAAAAATTAACCTCTTAGCTTTATAATGTCACACTAACTTTTATTTCAACATAATGACCTTTATTTTAATATAATAACCTTTATTTTTTATAAATAAAACAATTATATTGTCTCTAATGTTGGTGGTCCACAATAAATTAGGGTGAGTTTATCCCCAGACCCGGACCCAGACTTCAGACTCTGCCACATCAGCTTTCCACTAACTTTTAAATACTTTTATATTATTCAGATTCATACAGGACTTTCTCCAAATTTACACATTATCCCAAGACTCACTTCAAACTCATTTAATCCTTTTCAAAATATTTTTATTTTTTGTAAAATATCTTTTTTTTTTTTTTTTTTTTTTTTTAAATTATTGTAAACTTGTGGTCGGTGAGGTGGCTAATTTTCATTGGTCTTGCAAAGTCTTGACATGGGTTTGGATTTTCCAAACTCCATGTAAGACTCACATGAGTCTTAGATGAGTTTATTGCAAGAATCTTGAGTAAGACTCATGTTGAGACTTTGCTCAAGACTTGCAATAAACTTAGTTTGAACTAGGTCTATTTAAGAATTTGTACTAAATTAATATTCACATATTCTAAACCATAAATTAGTTAAGTTTGATGTTATAAATGTAAAATAACTTGTTTCAAAATTTTAACTTATATGTTCTAAATTTTATAACTTGTGTTCTAAGATTTTTAATTATATGTTCCAGATTTAATTTAAAAGCGTATGTTCTAAATTTTACTCGCATGTACTAAATTTTTACTCACATTTTCTATATTTTATAGAAGGTGTTTTAAATTTTTATTCACATGTTCATAATCTTAAATCAGATTTTCTAAATTTAATAAAGTAGATTTTCTAAATTTTTACATACATGTTCTAATTCTTAAATTAGATGTTCTAAACTATTACTCACATAGATGTTCTAAATTATTACTCATATGTTCTAAGTTTTAATTTGAGTCACATGTTCTAAAATTTTACTCACGTGTTTAGAATTTAAGATCAATTCTCATATAAGTATGAATTCTCACATATGGGCCTATTCTCACCGAAACCCTCCCCCCTATATATATATATATATAGAGGGGTGAGCAAACCGAGTACCTAGTCAAAATTTTAGGACTTGGAATTGGTTGGAACCGGGTCCTAAAATTTAAGAATTGGTATTGGACCACCGGGTATCGGTTTCATTTCCAGGTACCCACTTATGTATGTAATTGTTAAAATATAATACAAATTATAATTCTTATTTTAGTTAGGTTCATTTTTAGGTTTAAAACTTATATTTATATGTGCATTAAGCTATTTGTATCTATGTTAGGTATTAATAATACTTTTTTAATTTACAAATTAGATACATTCAACATATTTTTATTATTTAAAATTTGTTTAGTTTAGCATACATTAGGTAACTGGGTACCCAACCGGTTCCAGTTCCAAAAACTTGAGAATTGGAATTGGAATTGGAATTGGAATTGGTTATAACCGGGTCCTTAATTGGTGGTTCCAATTCCGGTTCCGGACCCGCCGATTTCGGTTCCAATTTTGGGTACCCGGAAGTTTTGCTCACCCATATATATATAGAGTTACTAGGGCGAATGATGAGAATCGATCCCAGGATCACCTGGAAGTGGGAGGGAAACTTTAACCTTTTGAGCTAACCTTGATTCTTATTTTTACTTTTGTTATGGCTTTTGGTTCTTTCTAGGAATAGGGAAATCACTAGTTTAGTCCCGTGCGTCGCACAAATTAAATAGCTATTATTTGATTAAAATAGTTGTTAATATTCTTTATTTGAAAAATAGTTTAATCATAATTTCATTAATTTATTTTGGAAGAAGTATTGTACGTAGTATTTATTTAAAAATTTGAAAGAAAAAAAAGGGATGATATCAAAAATAGTTTATGCGGGAAAATTTTTCATAGAAAGTTGACATGTGTCCCTTAATGACAATGATACCATCATGTTTTGTTTTGGTACTAGTTAATAGATTTGTTGCTTTGGTCATTGTCTGGAATAGAGAATCCATTTGCAATTATGGGTGGTTTGGATAAGCCAAATCTATTAACTAATACTAAAACAAAACATACCGACATCATATTTTTCTAAAATTATACGCATGTCTCTTTCTCATAAAAAAAATTTCCTGCCAAAATGGTTTAATGATATCATCTTTATTTATTTTATTTTTTTTTAAAGATGAACTAAACACTCTATTTTTAATTGATTTGAAAATTATTATATTTATTTTGACTAAAAAAATCAAATAGATTATGCTTCTATAAACTACGTACTATACAAACGATTAATTGTTGGAAGATAAATTAATAATTTTGATGACATTTGTGCCAATTGTATAATGTATATTTTTTGTTTTATTAATATGCATCCTTAAATAATTCTCTTTTGACTGTTTCAATTATTAATTGTAAATAATGTGGTTCATATATATCCTTAAATGTAAATTATTGGTATATCTAATTCTAACCTTATATATACAGTACAATGTGATGCAACCTAACATAAATTACAAGAAACAATAATTTTAACCGTAACTTAGTTATCACTGACATTTGGGCAAGCTGAAGATGTAGTAAGCCCGTTGTTATATTTGCATGTTTTGGGTTTGTGGGCCTGTTTCATGGAGAAGTTATAGTGTAAGATTGCAGCAGCCTCCATTCATCATTTGCCAATTGCCATTGCTTGTTTCACGGAGGTAATGATGGCTACTATAATGGCAACGACAAAGCTAATTCGGATTGAACACAAGCTCCCATGTGTTGTTCTTCTCGATCATCTTGATTTCTTCATTCATGGCATTGATCCATTCTTCTTATTGTGCTGCCTCTTGGAAGCATTGTGGTTCACTAGCGATGAGAGCCATGATAGCATTATTGCATTGATATTTATCCAAGTAGGCTAGAGGACACCTGGGTCACTGTGATCGTCGAACTTCTTGAATTGGACTTGAAGAACTTCTTTAATGTGTAAACACTTTAAATCAACCCAGCTCTGATACCACTTGTTAGGGTTGGTGAAAGCGTAACGAAAGTGAAGATGTGTTTGATTGAGAATTATAAATTGAATTGATAGTTGACAAGATAATTAATATAAATCAACACACGGTTTTATGTAATGACGAACAATTTTATTCCACTTTTTGAAAATAAGAGAGTACAAGTATCTCTTTAAGAACTTTATATTACAATATGACTCTCTCTATATTACTCTCTAAGGAGTATTACAAAGTAGGAATAGTAGATTCGTAAAGAAGGTAAATAATACAAGGAGGTGTAGTATGTAGGAAGACTTATATATAGTATGACTTCTTGTGTTGAATTGTATTCAATGATTGAATGCCCAAGACATATATATATATATATATATAACTTGGAAGAAATGACCGAAATATTCTAAAAATTCCTCTATTATTCTTATATCCATAACGTTCTAGAAAATTCACAAACCATGTATTATATTCTAATAGCTTTCAATGTCAATAATGCTCTAGAACATTATTCTAGAGAAATCAAAAGTAAGTAATGACCTTACTTGATTATTTCGGAAGCCTCTGGAATATGCACAATGCTCCACCAAAATAATGGGCTTATAAAATTTGGGCCATACCCAACAATCTCCACCTTGGACCAAATTTTATATGTGCGCTCGTCGTATTATACCCTATCGACATTAAGTGAATATGTCACACGCTAAACCCGATTGAAACTCAGGTTCAGAATAGAAAGTGACTTACTTGGACCCGTATTATGAGAACGTTGTTGTGGAGTCGGGATTGAGTATGATGAAGCCACAATTGCAGATCCTTGTAACATATAGAGATTTCTATGTTTGATGACCTTCAATATTTACTGAGCACCTTTGGAGACTTTGAGTACTCCACCTTGAGCCGAAATCTTATATCCTTTTCAGTCCAGAATGCCAAGAGAGATGATATTCTTCTTCAGATGAGGAACGTGATGAACATTAGACAAAGTCCTGATCACACCATTTTGCATCTTGATCCTTACAGAGCCAACACCACAAACTTTGCAATGATAAACGTTACCCATTGTAACAGTTTTATTCTTCACTAGCTGATAGTCGGTAAAGTGAGACTTTTGAGAACAAATATGGTTGGCAAAACTCGAATCAAGTGAAGAAGCTAAGAGAACTTCATCATCGGACTCTATTTCAGAACTGGCTTCTGTCATCTTTGCCTTTTCTTTTCGAGCTTTTTATTTGTAAACCAGCATTCTTCAACTGTGTGCTCAAGTTTCTTGCAAAACTTGCAAGAATTTCCGAATTTTTTCCCATTAAATTTGGACTTCTTATTGGTATTTTTACTACCGTGTGATCTCCCTTTTATATTTAAGCCTTCGGCATTTTCATTAGAATGAACTTCAAGGTCAAACTTTTCTTTTGAGAGTAAGTGAGATTTAACATCCTCAAAAGAAAGAGTAAAGGTGGTAGGAAGACAATTAATAACATGACCGTATTCTCATCGTCTATTATACATCTAAATTTTCAAGGTCAATAATAATTGAATTTAATTCATCGAGATGAGTTTGAATTGACGTACCTTTAACCATCCAGATTGTATAGAGCCTTTCTTTAAGTCGAAGCTTGTTAGCAAGGCTTTTAGTCATATATAGTGACTCTAAATTTAGCCATAGGCCGACTGCTGTGTCTTTATGGACAAACTCGCGAAATACCTCCTTGATTAAACATAGTTGGATTGTCGAGAGGGCTTTTTTGTCCAACTCTTGCCATTGCTCGTTTGTCATTGACTTTGGTTTTTTAGCTTTTCCATCTAGAGCCTTCTTTAATCCACTCTGTACTAGAACGACTTTCATCTGGACTTTCCAGATGCTAAAATTAATTTTGCCGTCAAATTTCTTAATCTCAAACTTCGTGACAGAAGACATCTTTAATGTAAACACTCTAAATCAACTATTGGCTCTGATACCACTTGTTAGTGTTGGTGAATGCGCAACGAAAGTGAAGATGTATTTGATTGAGAAGTATAAATTGAATTGATAATTGATAAGATATTTAATATAAATCAAGACACAATTTTATGGAATGACGAACATTATTATTCCACTATTTGAAAATACAAGAGTACAAGTATCCCTTTAAGGGTTTATATTACGATATGACTCTCTCTATATTACTCTCTAAGGAGTATTACAAAGTAGGTTTAGTGGATTCGTAAAGAAGGTAAATTATACAAGGAGGTGTAGTATGTAGAAAGACTTATGTATGGTATGACTCCTTGTGTTGTGTTGTATTCAATGATCAAATGCCCATGACCTATATTTATAAGTGTAAATGGAGCTTGGAAGAAATGACCGGAATACTCTAGAAATTCCTCCATTATTCTTGTATCCATAATGTTCTAGAAAATTCACAAACCATGTATTATATTCTCATAACTTTCAATGTTAATAATGCTCTAGACATTCAAGTAAGATAATATTTTTAAAGAAATCAAAAGCAAGTAATGAACTTACTTGATTATTCCAAAAGCCTTTAGAATGAATATGCACAATACTCCACCAAAGTGACAGGCTTATAAAATTTAGGCCATACCCAACAATCTCTAACATTCGGTATCAGATTTGGCAGCGGAATGGACAATCTGGGCAAGATGTGGTAGCAACCAAAACAAGGGTTAGAGGAAATAGCTGCCAGAGGACATTAGTGGCTGAGGAGAGGCGCAGCAGAGGTGTAACCATGTAAGTAACTAGAGGTTGGATTCAAAGGTGAGACTCTGAGAAAAGTAAACCAAAGATTGTATGGATTACAATTCTCAAATTAACCCCAGGGCCATTACTTAGAAAAAAAAAAAAACAAAAACAAAACCAACACGGATCATGTTAAAGCTCCCAGCAACACATTTTTGCTTGAAACTCTATAACCCAAAAGGCGTAGTAATCTTTAGAGCATCCAACATCAATTGAAAGCTCAGCAGCTTTTTTTTGGAGCATTCTCATCCATGGCAATAATACCATCTGATGAAATTTTAGCAAAAAGCAGTACCTTAAACTCAACTTATGGTTTAAATGTATTTTACCGCAAGATGCTATAATAATAAATTAAAAGTAATATCTATATACACCCATATTGATACATATTGGAAACAAAGAAAAAAAAAATGCAAGAGTGAGGAAGTGAAATAATGATAAAGAGAGAGGGTGGTATAAAATTTTAAACCACCATTAGGAATGCTCTTATGATCCATGTTCCCACTACAGATCGAGATTGTAGCTCCGATAGGGGGGGGGGGGGGGGGGGATTGTCAACATTAATGCTGCTGCAACAGTGATAAATTTGCTTGGAGGATTGGGTGTAGTGGGGCGCAATTTTTGTGTAAGTTTCAAGTTTCCAGTTTGCTACGACATGACAAGTTTGAGATTGATATGGGCAAAGCCTAGCCTGGGCCTTGTAACAACAAGATTAGCTGAAAGTTACAAGGTAAAGTGAGCAAACTATCAAAGGATGATCTCCTAACCCTCTCCGATGGAAGTTGCCTTTTTAACCTCTAATCGTCTACTGTATAGTTTTTGGGAGTGCAATCGAACCTAAGTTGATAGAGCTCTGACAGGGCTTGGCAAGACTAACTCGCTTCTGTTTATCTAACTCAAAGCCAAACTAAACTAGAAATCACATGAATCCATTGAGACCTAAACCAACACTGATCCAAACCAAATCAATCTATATATACATGACTAATATTGGTTAATCTATCATTACAAGCTACCTGACAATAAACTCAAATTATTCCAAACCGAAACAAATGACTCCTTGACTGAATATGAATAAAATCAAACCACATCAAATGACTCAATACCACTACCCGATCATCCTGCACCCAAAACAAATGAGTTATTATTTAACTAGTCCAATAAATTAATGGAGAATTCAAGATAAAAAAAATTGTGCAAAGATAACTCACAGTTTTTTTTTTTTTTTTTTTTTTTTTTTTTTTTTTTTTTTTTTTTTTTTTTTTTAATAAAAATAAAATTATATAACCTATATTGAATAAGCATTTGACCTTTTTCTTTATAACAAAAATATAGAAACAGTATACGTTCTAATGTGGTTGGTTTGATAAACCGCATCTGAATCATAAACCACAATGGCACAATGTGGTCAAAATTCTAAACCAAAAATTTCGAACAGAAAATTGCACCATGCTACAAAAATCGGTTTGGTGTGTGGTGTGAACCACGCTTTAAAGTTTAAACAATCCTAGTCACCACAATTAGGTAGTCACAATCATGATCAGTAGCTAGAAACATTAGTGTCATGAGTCATGACTGTCATCAAATGAGCAAAATAAATCCTTTAGGATAATATAAGATAAAATGGACTGGGCAAAAAGAGATGGAAATTTAAGCTGTTGCAAAATGTAGAAAGCATACAGAGGATACAAGAACAACAAAATAATGAAGCATTCTCCTACAGAAGAAAGGACAAGCTTCATATCAAGCTTTATGTTATATCAAACCAACATGACAACACCAGAAAAGCAAGGCAAGTTACAAAGTTTTACTACTATACTGATATGGAAGCTAACTATCCCTTTCTATGCTGATTTGCACTGTATGAAGCAAATTAATACCTTACAGCGAGAACTGCATCATATACCCAAATACAGGAACACACAAGGCCAATTTTTTGCTCACTTGCCCATTTAAAGAGCTTATTTTGAGCTTTCCAAATGGGAAGACGAGTAGAGAATTTGCAATGTATAAGGGATATTGTAGGGCGTATTTTACTCTTTAACATTGATCACTTACTTTTAAGTGCTGAAACTTATTTCATTATGTTATCCTCTTTTCAAATACAAAGAAGTACAAATAATTGCCTTCATTTTTATACAAGGGAAGAGACTTACATGATTTTTGCCTTCTCTTTTAATTACAAATGAATATGAATAGAATATGGAACATTGAAAAGAAAAGGACCACAGAAGAATAGTTGACCCAGGACCTAACAAAATTGCATATACAATGGCTTAGTATCACTGTTTTAACCAGCTGCCACCTAATATATATTCACATATCACAAGTCATTACAACTAATTTAATTGCATTAGGAACTATTATCACATCTTGTATTTAAGTTTACTTTCAATATTACACACATTCCCCTGTCCTAATGTAAACCAGAATTACAGAGTAAAAATCTGACACCCTTGCTTTCCCAAGTTCTGAAATGCCGTATCCACAAAGACCACATAAGTTTATTTTACAGTTGATGGATTCTAAGCAATGTCAAAAGTCTTCTAGCATTTTCTTTTCATGCTGTAGCAAAATCTTAAAAACAAAGCTAGTTGAATCACCAAGTAGGCAAGTATACAAAGGACCAAACATCTCAACATTGATCTGATGCACTTCATCTAAACTCTAAAAGCTACACTCAACATTCTTACAGAAAAAGCAACTCAAAGTCAGGCATGCAAGGTCTCTCTCTGATCTTATTCTCCTCTTAGGCCCCAGATAATAGAGCAAATGAATTTCAAGTTGCTTGCCCATGACAAGAATTACCAAATTCGCGCACAAGTTCTAGACAGATCATAGAGCTCTAACATATAGGATAACCAGTAGCGAAAAATTCCAAGGAGAAAAGTCAAATACATCCAGAAAAATATAGACTTAAATCGAGGCTATGCTGAAATTTCAGTGAATCCTATTGGACACAAATTACACCTTCTCATGAACAAATTAAAAGTTACTTCTGATTTAGGGTTTAATGGTCAGAATATCTTACAGTACAACAGATGACAAAAGATGGGAAATAAGTTTAGATTGCAAAAAACAGAACACTCTGTTAAGCAGCTCCAAGCTGGCCTTCCAGATAGCCAATAGAAAAATGTGGCCAAGTGGTTTACCTACAGAAATGATATAGCTGACTAGAATGGGAAAAAAGATTCAGTTAATAAACATCATCCCCAATTTAGAAGTAAACCGAGGTCTTATCTTTAGCTAGCGGACTTCGTTTTCCCAGTCTCTTTTCATTCTTTGCTCACAAGTCTTTCTGTACCCTACATCCTTAGACTTCCTTTAACGGCCAATTGTTTACATGGTAATATTTGATAGAATGTAATTGAGATTGCATATAAATTATACAAGATAATTTCCATGCCAAAGTTAATACAACTGCAACTTTACTCACAAATATTAACTTCTCTTCATAAAATCAGTAATGACCATGTTTGTATTGTATTTCTCCTTATAAGTATGATTGCATGAATCTTTGCAAACTAGTCATATGTTATACCATAAACATTTCCTGTGAAAAACGCACTACATATCCGTACTACGTTTGCAAATTATATACTAAGATTTAGGTGACCATACCCACCAGTCCACCACTTGCATTCTAGGCTTTTAAATACAATTCTTTCAGAGATACCAGTCATACTAACATGTTTGGCCAAAAGAACTTATGTTCTGTGATCTTGTCAGCCTATTACCAGATATGACATCAATCACCATTAATAAAATAAGCAGCTACAAAACAAAATGTCCAAGAAGTGGAATTCCCAGCAGACTAGGAACTCAAAGAAACTCACAAAGAAGACCAACTTTATCTTCATATATATAGGGTTTTTGTTCTGAGTCAATTTTTAATAACAGTTCTTAACCAGTGTAGAACTAGGTTTACTTCCCAATCTAACACAATACCTATCTCCCATTTCCTTTTCCACAATATGATTAACAATTCGTTTTCTATTCTTTTCAATTTCCCAATGAATCAAAGCAAAGAGCCATCATATTATTGTTATACCAAGCACTACAGTGAACAAATTCACTCAATCATTCACAACACCGAAAAGACAAATTCCAACTAAAAAACAAGCTATACCATCTTATAAGGCCAGTGGCTCCAATTATTACAAAATATGAAAGTGGGATACAACGTTCTTCAAGCAAAATAATCTACCCTAATTCTACTAAAGCCTAAATACATGATAAAAAAAAAAAAAAGAAAACCTAAGGGCTTCCCTAATGTTATCAACTAATCCGGCTTCATCCACCTTGTACTCGAAAAACAGCAAAACAAACTTGAAAAATTACATGAACATATGTGCAATCCCTCTAATCTAAATTACAACACCTAAGTTACTGCCTCAACAAAATACCTACAAATAACACCAGCAAACATATAAAAACCAAGCAAAAAGTCCGAATTTGGGAAATAGAAACAAATTAAACAATGCTACAAAGATCAGGGCTTCCACTAATGCTATCAGCTAATCCGGCTACAAATGTTAATCACCCACCTGGTGCTCAAAAAACTGCAAAGCAACTCAAAAAATTTCCATGATCATATGTCCACAACATCATAGGTGCAAACCCTCTAATCTAAACTATAACACCTAATTTACTGCCCTCAACAAACCTACTAACAACATCATCAAACATATAAAACCAAGCAAAAAGTCTCTATGGAAAAAAATAAAACAATGCTACCAAGATTATAAACATATTAAAAACAAAGAATAGAGCTTTCAAAAAAAAAAAAAAAAAAAAAAAAAAAAGAATAGCTAAAAATCCAATAATAATAATCATAAAATAAAAAACACTAATAAAAGTATCATTCTTCACAAGTCACAACATATATTCTAACTTAAATAACCTAACACATTGATCAAATTCTAAAAACTGACCTCGATAAAAAAAAATAAAAATTCTAAGCATCAGGGTCATCACTGTCATCAGAATCCTCAGGAGGAAGATCAGTAGCAAGATAAGCACCAGGATTAATGATTTTCCGGCGAGTTCGAGACGGAAGAATATTATCAAGATCAACCTCAGCCAAGGGATCTTCAGCAATATCACTACCATCAGATAATTCATCACCGAATTCATCGGAACCCGAATCATCAGAATCATCATCGGTATCATCTTCATCTTCTTCTTCGCCTTCTTCAATTAAAATACCCTTCCCTTTCCTGTCAATTTCAGCTTTGCTGCCATTGGAACCCTTCACTTCTTCAACTTCTTTTGCTTCTGGGTCTAGTTGTTCTACGATACTCTTTCCTTTGTGTACGACGTCGTTTTCTGGGGTTGGTTCAAGAGATTCGGGAGTATCTTTGCCATTGTTATCTGGGGTTTCGAGTTTCTGCCTTTTGACATCAATGGCGGAGTTATCGGTAGTCGGATCGGGGATACGCTTGGTTGGCAATGTGGGTTCGGGGCAATTATTGACGTCCGCCATTGATGGATTTTGGGGATTTTTGAGCTTGGGTTCTCTCGGAAGAGAGGGAGAGAAAGGGGGCAAAGGGTATATGAAGGGTTCATGCGTTCAGCAGCGACTGAGCGAGTGATTTTTGATTTTTTTTTTTTTTTTTTTAATTTTTAAAAAAGCTTTTTACTCAAGTTAGGGCTGATATTTTCGTAATTAATCTATTAATCTTAACTATTATTAAAACAAAACATTGTTGACATCATTTTTCCTTAAAATTGTATAAGTGTTGGTTTTTTAAGAATTTTTTTCCCACGTAAAACCATTGATGATGTCATTTTTTTTGTGTTAGTTTTTTTTTTTTTTTGGAGTTATTGTATATATATACTATAATCTATACTATCTATTAAAAGGCGTTTATAAAATTATGTATGTGCCACATGTACCCCTTCTTGAGGAATTTTAAAGGGAGGAAAGTTAGACATTTGTAAATGCATAACATTGATTAAAATATTATTAAAACACATGATAGAGAGAGAAAAGAGGAGAGAGATAGGAAGAGAGGTCTGGTGGCTAGGTCGTTAGGAAGAGCGTCGAGGATCCCTAAGGTACGACGACAGGAATTCGAGAGATGAAGAGGAATGCTTCGAAAACCGTCGTGTGTGTAATACCCCGTATTTTTGCATATTTTCTAATAAATTAATTATTATTTTCTAAAAAGGGTATTGTAGTAATTTATTTTACTATTTGAATTTCAGAGCCAAAATAATATTTGAATTTTGGCACCAAAAGTATTTTAAAACATAATTATTATCTTTGGATTTTGGATAAGATTTGTTATCCATTTATTTTATTAAATAACCGAATTATATATATTTCGGATATTTTAGTTAAGAAACAATTATATTTTATTAATTATTAAAAGGTCCGAAAATTCCTATGATTAGCTATGAATTTTGGATATTCCTAGTGTGGAAAATATGATTTTCTTAGTTAAATTATTAGTGAATAATTGATATTTTCTTAATTAATTATTTTATGCAATTATTATTTACACAACCATTTTTAATCCTTAAAATCTACAAAAATAAGTTCCTAAAATCTACACAGAGGTCCGAAAATTTGAGCTATGGAAAGGTCAAAATTTTCAAACACCTTGATTGATTTTGAGTAATTTATTTTTGTAGTTTGTGTTTTTAATTATCTTCCTTAATTCTATTACTTTTCCTTAATTCTTATTTTCCATCTCCTAAATATTTGATCATCTTATTTTTCTACCTTAAATCATCCTTGATTATTCCCTAAGAAAATCCATTTACCATATTATTTTTCATAACAACATGCTTTCCATAAAATAATTATTCCTAATGTGTCCAATTTATATAGTGTTTTACCCCCGTCCCTTGGTCATAATTAGTAGTGTTTTTGGCTCTTTAGAGCCACTTTTATTACTAATAGGTGTTTTCTAGTGTTTTTGTAGTTTTGCTTGAGTTTTGTAGGAAATTGCACATTTGGAGCGTTTTCCGGGTTTTTCATGGAGCAACTACGAATTAGGAGGACACGACCTTTCTTTGAAGCCCAAGTCTGGTTAGAGCCAGTGATTAAGGGCTCGGTGTGTGATACCGGGGCATTTGGATCGAGTATTCAAGACCCGAAGAGGAAATCCGGATTGGGCCGAAGAATCAAGCCCAATCGAAGTCCAAGCCTCGAGGAAGAGACCGGGCCCGATCGGGCAAGCTTGCACCCGATCGGGCGGGCGCGTAGAAGAAAGCACCAGCAAAAGGCGCGCCCGATCGGGTGAGCATTAGCTCGATTGGGCGCGGCTGCCCAGGAGATACCTTGAAGAAGAAGGCGGGCCCGATCGGGCACGTGTTTTTGGAGGCACCTGATTGCCGAGATTTTAGTTTTCAATTAGGATTTGTTTTAGGGATGTTTTAAGTACGATTTTTGTACGTATTTTGATTACCTTCTATTTTAGACTTTCTCTCTCTACTTAAAATATTTTCTCTCTCTTAGAATTCTCTCAACTTTGTTCTTAATTCCATTCCTTAATCCAGATTACTTTTGGTAACAATTTCTTCTCTTTTAATTTCAGTTATTTTCTTTAATTCTTTCATCATGTCTTATTTTATTGTTTTGATTAGTTTAGATTTAATTATGCTTGAGTAGTTTTATTTCTAGGGTTTATGGGGATCTAATAAATAATATGAAGGGGTAATTTGTGATTGTTGATTATCAATGCTTGATTATTTTCCTATTGATTGATCTAATGCTATGCAATTAGGTTTGGCCAGATTTAATTGTATGAGTTTAGCAATATTGATTCGAGATTCGAGAGATGAGAATTGATGTTTAGGCTTAGTTTCAATAGGCGGACTAATTTATAAATGGTTAAGTCGAGATTCGAGAGATGAGATTTAATACCGGTAAATTAACTCTGTGATTGTAATACGTAGCGAAAACCCTTTATAATCTGATTAATTGATGCATTGATGATTGCTTATTATGATTTACCCTGGAATATTGTTTATTGGTGAACCTATGCCCTAGGTTTTTCCTTCATTGATTTACCTCTTATTTTACTCCCTTCATACTCTTACCTTTAGTAGTTTAATTACCTTTTTATAATAATTTGGTTACTTGATAATTTAGATTGCTTTTAATTAATTAGGAATAAATTGATTTGTTTCCCTGTGGTTCGACCCTTCTTCCCTATCTACATAGTTAGTGTATTTAGGTTTTATTTTTGATTAGGTGAATACGACTTGAGCCTGTCAAAATTTGGCGCCATTGCCGGGGAACGAACCCGGGTCATCCGCGTGACAGGCGGAAATACTTAAAACGGTTTTATTTTTATTTTCTGATTATTTTTTTGTAGTCTAGATTATCCCCTCTTGTCTTAGAGAACGTTAGTTCTTTGAGGCAACTCTCATATTTATCTTTTAGTTCCTTGTTTATGCCTAGGTGTTCCAGATCAGGTTACATCCCATTCGATCCTGAGATCGAGCGCTCGTTTCATAGGCAAAGGAATCTTTATAGACAAATCCTGGCGGGTTCTGAGGAAAACAATAATCGAAGAGACCCTCAAACTGATTCTAGCGACTCAGAAATTCCTTCAGATACAGAATCAGAGATGACGGCTCAAAAGAAGCTCAGTAACTACTCGCAGCCAAAGCTCACATATTTTCCACACCTTACTCCCACTCCGACCTTAGATTTAGTGCAATTTTAAATCAAGCCCCAATTTATCACTATGATAGAGAGGAAGCAATTTAGTGGAGCTAAGGGTGAAAATCCTAATCTTCACATCGCAGATTTCTGCCAATATTGTAACACCATTAGACAAGCCGGGGTCACGCAGGACCAAATCAGGGAGATTCTTTTTCCCTTTTCATTATGTGGCAAAGCTAAGTTATGGTTTAATGGTTTGAATAGAACTTCACTTTGTATTACTAACTGGGAAACTCTTGCCTTGAATTTTTATAATAAATATTACCCTGTAGAGAGAACAACTGTACTAAGGAGTGCTATTCAGGATTTCGCTCAAGAGGCCGATGAAACTTTATATGAGGCTTGGGAGAGGTTCAAGGATCTACAGAGAGAATGCCCCACCACAATCTGGCACAATGGCAATTGATCCAAGCTTTCTACAATGGACTTGAAAATTCATCTAGATCAGTTCTAGATTCTGCAGCTAGTGGGAGATTCATGAATTTAAATGTGGACGATGCAGGACAAGTTATCGAAGATATGGCAATACACAATTCCCAATACGGGAATCCGAGAGGGTTTGCGAATAAAGGAAAACATAATGTTGATTCCGTATCCTTTTTGCAAGCTCAATTAACATCTATTTGTCAGAAATTAGATAATCTTGCTGCTACTCCTAACTCTGTAGCTAATGTTTATGCTGTTGCTAACAATGAAGCTTTTTGTGAAAATTGTGGAATTGTAGGGCATTGGGAGCAAGATTGTAGGAGTTCCATGGAACAAGTTAATTCCTTCCAAACCTATAGGCAAAATAACCCATATTCCAACTCTTATAATTTTGGTTTCCGGAACCATCCATATCTTTCGTACCGGAGTACCAATATACAAAACCCTCCACCTTCACAACAACCACAACAGCAACCTCCACCACAGCAGAAATATTACCATCCTAATTCTGGCTAGAAAAACCAAGTACAACCCTCATCATCTTCTGACCCTACTATGACAGAAATTAGAGCAATGCTTACCAACATGCAAAAGCATATAAAGAGTAGGGATGCGCAAATTGATTCAATTTTAGCTCACAATAAAATCATGGATAATCAAATTGCACAACTTTCATCTACCCTACAAACCCGTCAGCAGGGAGCTCTACCATCACAACCAATCCATCCCACAGATCATGCCAATGCAATCACTCTAAGGAGTGGTTCACATTATGATGGACCTCCTATGCCAAAGGGAGATGGACCAGTTCCTGATCCAGATTCCTCTATACCAAACGCTAATCCTGCTAACCCTGCAGGGCTACAAAAAGATACTAACCCTTCTAATGTTTCTTTGCAGGGTAAATCTCAGGATAAGGGAGAAGATGTGCAGAGCCCAGTTATCAAACTATCGTTCCCTAATAGACAATTGAAGAGTAAGTTTGATAAAAAATTCGGTAAGTTCTTAGAGGTTGTGAAAAACTTGCAGGTAACACTTCCTTTCACTGATTTAATCACTCAGGTTCCCGCATATGCTAAATTTATGAAAGACATTCTGACTAGGAAAAGGGCCTTTAATGAGGTAGAAACTGTATCTTTTACAGAGGAATGTAGTGCCTTATTGCAAAATAAATCCCCTCCTAAATTAAAGGATCATGGTAGTTTTTCTATCCCTTGTCATATAGGGAATGTTTTTATTGATAAAGCTTTGTGTGATTTGGGTGCCAGTGTCAGTGTTATGCCATCGTCTGTTTGTGCTAAACATAATATGGGTGATTTAAAAGTTACTAATATAACTTTGCAAATGGCAGATCGTTCTGTAAAATACCCTCCAGGTATTTTAGAGGATGTCCCTATCAGAGTTGGTAAATTTTTTATCCTTGTTGATTGTGTTGTTTTAGACATGGCTGAGGATACACAAATTCCCATTATATTAGGTAGGCCTTTCCTCCATACTGCAGGAGCCATTATTGATATTAAAAATGGTAAACTAACCCTTTCTGTTGGTGATGATAATGTTACTTTTAATTTAGGGAAAGTTTTGAAAGGACCTATGCTAGAGGAAAATTGTTGTCTTATTAATGTAATTGATATAATGGATGATATCTGTGATGATAGCTTGCCACAGGTTCTTGCAAGGGATCCCCTGGAGGAAATTCTTTGTGGGAATTTATCTGCAGATAATGCAAGCGTTTGGGGTAATGAAGTACATGATATTGAAAGAGCTCTTTCCCTAAAAGAGTTAGACCCCAAGGAGACAATGAAGGTAGTAAATTTTGTTCAGGAATCGAAACCTGCAGAGGTTAAGAAACCTGAACTAAAACCTCCCCCTTCTCACTTAAAATATATTTTTCTAGATGAGCAGGAACTATACCCCGTGATCATCAGTATTGCACTTAATGACCTACAAACTTCCCAACTTCTAGGGGTCCTTCAAACCCATAAGAAAGCAATTGGGTACAGTATTGATGATCTCAAGGGTATTAGCCCTGATTTTTGTATGCACAGGATACATCTAGAGGGTAACTATAAGCCCTGCATTCAACCCCAAAGAAGATTGAATCCTAACATGCAGGAATTAGTTAAGAAAGAGGTTATGAAATTACTTGATGCAGGTATTATCTATCCTATTTCTGACTCCAAGTGGGTAAGTCCTGTGCAGGTAGTGCCTAAAAAAGGTGGGATGACTGTGATCACTAATGATAAAAATGAATTAATTCCTACTAGAACTGTAACAGGGTGGCGTATGTGTATTGATTATCGTAGACTGAATATCGCCACTAAAAAGGACCACTTCCCCCTCTCCTTTATAGATCAAATGCTTGAGAGGTTAGCTAATCATAAGTTCTTTTGCTATTTGGATGGGTATTCGGGATTTTTCCTAATTCCAATTCACCCTGAAGATCAGGAAAAGACTACCTTTACATGCCCTTATAGTACTTTTGCATATCGTAGGATGCCCTTTGGTTTATGTAATGCCCTCGCTACCTTTCAACGTTGCATGATGCGCATTTTTTCTGATTTAATAGAGTCTATTATGGAAGTCTTTATGGACGATTTTAGCGTGTATGGTTCTTCATTTGATTCATGTTTAATAAATCTCGCTAAAATTTTGAAACGATGTGAAGAATGCAATTTGGTACTAAACTGGGAGAAATGTCACTTTATGATGACAGAGGGAGTAGTTCTAGGTCACATTGTATCTGACAAGGGCATACAAGTGACAGGGTAAAGTCGTATCCCCTAATCAAAAAATAATTCCTAAGTCCTCTAACTAAAGCAGATAGGGAAGTAGGGTCGATCTCCACAGGGAAACAAGTCGAATAAGAAACTAAACTAATAAGATTGAGAATAGGAAAAAAACAATATATAAAAGGCTCTAGGGCATAGGTTCACCAATAAATAATACTCCAGGGTAAAACATAGTAATCAATCATTGACATTGCATAAATAACATGATTAACAGGCTCTCGCAATTTATTAATCAACATAGATCTAACAGGCTCTCGCAATTTACTAGATCTAAGTTCTTATTGAAAATAGCCTTTAATATCAAATCAACATCTGCTCGATTCATCAATTCAATATTGCTATACTTTTACAAGCCGCAATTGTAAAACGTTAAAACAATTCAATAAGAATTTTCATGCAATACCAATAATAAATAATAGTCAACCATCAATGCATCAATTAACCAGATTGTAAAGGGCTTTCGCTACGTATTACAATCACACAATTAATTTACCAGTATTAAATCTCATCTCTCGAATCTCGACCTAACCATTTATAAATTAATCTGCCTATTGAAACTAGACCTAAACATTAATTCTCATATGTCGAATCTCGAATCAATGTTGTCAAACTCATGCATAAAAGATCAGGCCTAATCTACTCACAGAGCATTAAATCAATCAATAGGAAATTAATCTAGCATTGATAATTAACAACAATAAATTACCCCTTCATATTATTTATGGATCCCCATAAACCCTAGAAATAGAACTACTCACACATATTAAAAACTAAACTAATCAAAGCAATAAAACAAGTCATGATGGAAGGAGTAAAATAAATAACTAAGATTAAGAGAAGAGAAATCGTTACCAAAATAAATCTGTATTAATGGAAATAATCAAGAACAAGGTTTGAGAGAAAAGTTAAGAGAGAGAAAAATCCTAAGTAGAGAGAGAAAGTCTAAGAAAGAAGATAATCAAAATTCCGTACAAAACTCGTATATAAACGTTTCCTAAAACAAAATTAAAACTAAACTAATCAGGCTATATAAAAACACGCGCCCGATCGGGCGAAGGGCCGCCCGATCGGGCCCGCCTTTTTCTTCGCATTCCTTCTCCGCAGCATCGCCCGATCGTGCTAGACGCTCGCATGATCGGGCGCGCTATAAGCACGCACAGCACCAGCAACGTTGCGCCGCGCCCGATCGTGCAACCTCTTGCCCGATCGGGCCCTTGCTCCACTTTGAGGCTCAGACTTCGATTGGGCTTGATTTCTCGGCCTAAATCCGGATTTCCTCTTCGGGTCTTGAATACTCAGTCCAAATACCTCGGGATCCCAATTACCGAGCCCTTAATCACCGGCTCGACGACTCTAACCGGCCTTGGGCTTCAAAGATGGTCGTGCACTTCTAATTCCGTAGTCGCTTCATGAAAAACCCGAGAAAATTCTCCAAAGACGCAATTTCCTACAAAACTCAACAAAGACTACGAAAACACTAGGAAGCACAAATTAGTAATAAAAGTGGCTTGAAAGAGCCAAAAACACTACTAATTATGACCAAGGGACGGGGATAAATTACTATATAAAATAGATACATCAAACTCCCCCAAGCCAAACCTTTGCTTGTCCCTAAGAAAAGATCTCGTCAATGAATCAACAAATATGCTTCATCTCAAAAGTAAAAATCAAACACAAATGATTCAGGGTAAATCAAATAAACATGTTTCAAAATCAACCAATCAAATCCATCTAATTACCAATCTTCCCTAACAATTGTCAAAAAGAGCAAACCACAAGAGCATATAGAATTCAAGACTAGTGCTCACGCACTCAACTCTCATTTTTGTGGCGAGTAAAAGATGTACTCGATTGCTCTCCATCCAACCCCTTTATGTGAACAATGCCCTCCCAACTCACACTCTCGTGTGTATAAAATAATGAACGTTCAATCCTACTAGTCGACTCGAAATATGCCAAATCATAACTTGCATTGATAAACAACACTTTCACATTCATACAATTCTATGCACAAAGGTCGGAAGGTCTTTAAAGCTTGTAATATAAGGCTAGGGTAAAGGGTAGGAATCATTTGGGAACAAGTGAGAGAAAAGCTATGCTTAAGGGAGCAAATCCTATCAAAACCCATGATCAAAATAAATAATGATCAACATCTCCTACATAACCAACTCTAACATCAACCAAATATACTCCAATCATAATAAATAATCCCAACTCTTACAATTTCACTCATAAGATATAATAATGAAGAAATAGAGTGAATAAACAAACTTTATTTTCCAAACTCGAATTTTTCATCGAGGCTCAAAATTATTTTTCTTTGATCAACCTCCAACTAGAACATTTGAACACTTTTTTTTCTTTTCTTTTGAAGTTCACTAATTTTTTCAACATATTTTTTTTCTTTGAACTTCTCTTTTTTTTTTTCATAATATCATACTTTATTTTTTTCAAGAAAATATAACTCTCAAACTCATCAAAAATAAACATGATAAAAAACAAAACAACTTCTCAAAAACCCACCCAAATTGTGCAAATAATAAGCACACTACAAACTTCCTCACCTCACTCACTAATAGCTCCCCCAAGCCAAGCTTGGGACTAGTAACCAATGGGGCAAAAATAGGCTTGTAATATGGCTAATAAAACAACAAAAAGTCAAGGCAACAACATGGATAGCAAGAAGGGAACAAATGTATCTAAAATCATCTGGAGGCTACCTAAAGGAACAAATGCCTTCGTCCTCCTCAATGTGCATAATGATGAATCATATAAACATTACTTATAGTTGCAAACCAATACTCAAATTCATTGACATACCAGGAACTATGGAACTATCACACATTCCTTACCAAATCAACTAGTCAAGCACTATATTCACAAGCAATTGGACAAAATTGACGCATGTTAAGGTTTCAAGGCAATCAAACATCAAATCATGATCAACTAATCCACAATGCCTATCGTCAAATACCAAGAATCAAAACATTTTTCTCAAGTAAGGGGCACAGGGAAGCATAATTTACAGTTCATTGGAACGTATTTTTGAATTTTTTTATTTTTGAATTTTTTTTTTGTATTTTTCATATATAAGAAAGCAATAAAAACTACACTAGGAAAGCAATAAATAGAGAGAAGAGAAATAAAGTTACCATATATACAAGAAATCTCTCCCCAAGCCAAATCAAGCAATGTCCTCATTGACTTGGGAGGGTAGCTAGGAGGAGCTACTCCTCATCTTCATCCATCCTCTCATATCCTCCTCCATGACTCGATCCGGCACCACCCTGGCTCGGTCCAGCACCACCATAACCCGAACCACCTGCAAAGTAGTTAGGGTCCACATTCCCCCCATACCCCCAAAAGGAGCATCACCCCCATAACCATGGACCGAAGAGTAGTCCACATAAGTACCATACGCACCGGGGTGAGAATACCCTCCTTGGGGGTATTGGAACCAATCGGGAGCAAGTGAATCGGGGGGAATAGCCCCCCGACGGGCATAATCATCATACATGGGGTATAGACCCCTCCTGAAATTCCTCTCTATGTGTCCTACCCGCCCATCCAAGGTGCTTAACCTAGAATCTAGGTTTTGCATTAAGCCCTCAACTCTCCCTTGCCCCATCTCGATACGGTCTAATTGGCTCCTAAAAGCCGAAAAGTCATAGGGGGCATTGGGGTCGACGTTATAGTCGACCGAGGAAGTGGGTATACCATAGGTGAAGGGTGGAGGTGGTGGGTAGTGTGGTGAATGGTGAGTGGGGGAATGGTCTAGGGGAGATTGGTGGGGTTGTGGTGAAGGGTGAGGTGGTTGACCATCACCTTGACCGTTAATCTCGAAAGTATAAGAAGGCTTCTCCTTCTCAAATTTGGTCAAGGCGGGGTTGGGTAAGGTGAAGGCTTGGTCCCTCCTACCCGATTGTCGGTGGACTATCCACCAAGTGTCACCTCCCACGGGTTGCACCCAGTTTAAACTCCCTAAATAGGCTAGGTCCATGAGGTTTGATCCTGCAATTTTCCTATGCCCATCCGGGTTCCAACCTAGGTTTTTTTAGCAATGTGGGTCACTAACCCCCCAAAATAAATAGGTGCCCTAGATCTACTAGCCTCGGCCGCATTGGCCGCCCTTTGGAAATGATTGGCTATCCTATGAGGTATGTTCAATTTTTCGGCGGTAGGAATTACATAGGATGCCAAAATTTCCAATTCATCTCTCCTAACATTCGCCGGTTCATGCCTCCCAAAAATAGTGAGGCTGGCAAATCTTTGCCAAAATTTTGGGACGGGATGTTGAATCCACGTCCCTTTGGCATGTTGGAGGTTAACTAAATCCTGCCCAGTTAGCCTCTTATAGACCACGGCGGTGTGGTCTTGAGAGGATTCAATCGGTTTATCCGATTTCAAATCAAACAACTTTCCGAATTCTTTAAGAGTTAGTCTCACATCGTTGTTTAATAATCGGAATTGTACATGAGTAATTAGTGCATTCATTTTAATAACATTAAAACTTGAAATAAATTCTAATGTTAAATAGTCATACGTATCATGGCACATTTGAAAGAAACCACTCATGCCTATACCTTTGAACAATTTTTCTACATATTTATCTAAGCCTAACCTAGCTAGTGTGGGATGATGAATAAAACGGGTAGAGATTACCTGGCGATCGATGAGGTTCATCATCCTAGCCTGTTGCTCTTCCGAGGTGATGACAACCTCCTCCCATCCCGGAATTTGAAGGTCCGGGTTGACCGTTGGCTGTGGTGCCCTCAAACTCTCACCCCTTTGTGTCCTTGAACGTTTTGAGGCCATTATATGTGGAAAAATTTGATGTTTGGAGCTTTCTCTCTCTAAGGGTTTTAAGGAAGTATGAGAGAAAGTGGGAGAAAATAGGTGGGAAATGTAGAGGAAGATGTGAGGATTAAGAATATGTAAGAATTTTGAGGTTTTGATGGATGGATTTGAGGAGATCTGGGATTGAAAGTGTAGTTGAAGGTATGAAAATGGAGGTTTTAGAGAGAGAAAGTAATGGTGAAGAAGATGAAAGAAAAAGAAAGTGAGAAAAGAAGGAATGGGAAAGGATATAGAGGACGGCCAAAAAGGCGCGCCCGATCGGGCGGATAATGTTGAAACCCAGAACCTTAGTTGCACGCCCGATCGGGCGCGAACACGAACGAAAATTTCGCCTTTCACTCGCCCGGTCGGGCGAGCTTCGCTCGACATTTCTTTTCCTTCACTCGATTTGCGCCCGATCGGGCAACCTCGCCCGATCGGGCGAAATTCTCCCGAGTTTCCAACTGCACTTTCGCGCCCGATCGGGCAACCTCGCCCAATCGGGCGAGATAAGCTCCAATTTCCAGCCCTACATGCGCGCCCGATCGGGTAGCCATGCCCGATCGGGCGAATTAAAAGCTGAAAATTATCCTTGCTTACGCGCCCGATCGGGCGAGCTCCGCCCGATCGGGCCCGTGCCCAGTCAGATGTCCTTAGCTCTTCTTCGATTTCTTTTCGTCTTCAAATTTTTCTAAGTCTCTTGACCTCTCAAACCTATGCCTGTACAAAAACACTTATAAATGGTAAAATTTCACTCTCCTCGCCTCTCTAAAAAAAAAAAGTAAAACTAGTCTAGAAAGCAAGAAATACGAGTTGCCTCCCGCAAAGCGCTGGTTTATCAAGGTCCCGCACGACCTTCTTACCAAGTACAATAACTAGGACCCTTGGCCTAACGTTTGATCGGGTGGTTTCTCACCCGGTCTAGCGGTGTTTAGGTTGCGATGCGGCTTCCTGACATACCCTGTGGGACGCCAAATCACCTTATCTGGTGGATCCTCCTTAACTTGGACTGGGGGATCTTCAATTGTACGCACCAAAGATCCTTCTTTGATCGAGGATTGCTTCAAATTGTCATTGCATTCAACACTAGCAACTCGATCTGGCGGGATACCTACCGTAGGCTCGATTTGCACAACTTGCTCGATCAGTTTCACCTTTTCATCTTCGAAACCAAGACCAACGGTGTAAAGTGCTCTTTCTATTGCATCGACTTCCTTCTGCCATTTGTCTATTTCATCTGAAAGGGATGCAACACAAGATACCGCCTCCAAGGGATCTTTTTCAAGAGCTTGGGGCTTGTTAAAATAATTTTCAACCACATTAACAATAAAACATTTCTCCTCAGTCATGGAGCTTTTAGGGGCATTATTCAGATTAAAAACAACTTTATCATCCCCTACTAATAATGTTAACTTACCACTTCTTACATCTATGACTGCTTCTGCAGTGTTAAGGAATGATCTACCCAAAATAATTGGGGTTTGCATATCCTCAGCCATATCAAGAACAACAAAATCTACAGGTATATAAAATTTACCTACTCTAACGGGGACATCCTCTAAAACACCTAAGGGGTATTTGAAAGAACGGTCGGCCATTTGTAGAGTTATATTGGTAGCTTTTAATTTACCCATATTCAACTTGGAACACACAGATAATGGCATGACGCTAACACTAGCACCCAAATCACATAATGCATTATCAATCAAGAGATTGCCAATATGACAAGGGATAGAAAAACTACCCGGATCTTTTCATTTAGGTGGAGACTTATTTTGAAGTACGGCACTACATTCGGCAGTGAAAGCTACTGTCTCTACCTCACTAATAGACCTTTTCCTCGTTAATATTTCTTTCATAAATTTTGCATACGAGGGGATTTGTGTGATTAATTCAGTGAAGGGAACTGTTACCTTCAAATCTTTTACCACCTCCAGGAACTTACCAAACTGCTTATCCAAGTTTGTCTTCAATTGACGATTGGGGAATGGAGGTTTGATAATTGGCTTAGGAGCATTATTGCTCTTATCTGGAATAGCCACCTTCTCTGGAGTCGTACCCTGCAATGTAGAATTAGATATGTTAGTATTATCCTTTAGCCCTGCAGGGCTATCAACTACATTGTTTGGTTTAACGGAATCAAGATTAACATTATTTAATAAAACAGATTCATCAACTCTGGGCATAGAGGTCCCTTCATAGTTTGAACCACTCCTTAGAGTAATTGCAAATGCTTGATCCGTGGGCCGGTTGGCTGTGCCGGCAGAGCTCCCTGTTGGCGGGCTTGTAGAGTAGCGGAGAGTTGCGCAATTTGATTATCTACAATTTTATTGTGTGCTAGAATTTGATCAATTGTCGCATCTCTACTCTCCATGTGCTTTTGCATATTAGCCAACATTGCTCTAATTTCCACCAGAGAGGGGTCGGAAGATGAGGAGGGTTGTTGTGGTTGGTTCTTCTAGCCAACATTGGGATGGTAATATTTCTGCTGCTGTTGCTGTGGCGCCTGTGGTTCTTGTGGTGGTGGATTTTGAACATTAGTGCTCCGGTAGGAAAGGTACGAATGATTTCGATACCCAGGATTGTAGGTGTTGGAGTATGGGTTATTCTGCCTATAAGCTTGCAAGGCATTAACTTGCTCCACGGAACTCCTGCAATCTTGCTCCCAATGACCTACGATACCACAATTTTCACAGAAAGCCTCATTAGAATTATTATTAATCGCAGAAACATTAGCTACATTAGCAGTGCTCAGATTATCTAATTTTTGGCATATAGAGGTCAGTTGAGCTTGCAAAAAGGATACAGAGTCGACACTATGTTTCCCCTTGTTAGCAAATCCTCTAGGATTCCCGTATTGGGAATTGTGTATCGCCATATCTTCAATAACCTGACCAGCATCATCAACATTAAGATTCATAAATCTTCCACTAGCTGCAGAATCTAAAATTATTCTAGAGGAATTTCCAATGCCATTATAAAAGGCTTGGATTAACTGCCATTGTGCTAAATTATGGTGAGGGCATTCTCTTTGTAGGTCCTTGAATCTCTCCCAAGCCTCATATAAAGATTCATCGGCTTCTTGGGCAAAATTCTGAATCGCAATCCGTAGTACGGCTGTTCTCTCTGCAGGATAATACTTGTTATAAAAGTTCAAAACAAGAGTTTCCCAGTCAGTTATACCAAGTGTAGTTCTATTTAAGCCATTAAACCACAATTTAGCTTTTCTAGTTAAAGAGAAGGGAAAGAGAATCTCCTTGATTTGGTCTTGAGTGACCCCGGCTTGTCTGATGGTGTTACAATATTGACAATAGTCGGCAATGTGAAGATTTGGGTCTTCACCCTTGGCTCCACTGAATTGCTTCCTCTCTATCATCGTTATAATTTGAGGTTTAATTTCAAATTGAACCCCATCAAGAGCCGGAGTGGGGGTGAGATGTGGAAAATCCGTAAGCTTTGGTTGTGAATAATCACTAAGCTTCTTTGGAGCCGTCATCTCTGATTCTGGATCTGATGATACCTTTGAGTCGCTAGAGCCAGTTGGAGGGTCTCGGTGATTATTGTTATTATCACCAGAATCCGCCAGGATTTGCTTGTAGAGATTTTTCTGTCTATGGAAGGAACGTTCGATCTCAGGATCGAATGAGATGTAACCTGATCTGGAACACCTGGGCATAAACAAAAACTAGAAGCAAATATGAGATTTTCCTCAGAGAACTAACGCTCTCTGAGACAAAGAAAATAATCTAGACTACAAAAACAATTAGAAATAAAAATAAAACCGTTTCCCCGACAACGGCGCCAAATTTTGACAGGGTAAAGTCGTATCCCCTAATCAAAAAATAATTCCTAAGTCCTCTAACTAAAGCAGATAGGGAAGTAGGGTCGATCTCCACAGGGAAACAAGTCTTTCTATTCCTAATTAACTAAAATAATCTAGATTATGAAGTAACCAATATTTATATTTGAATAAGAAACTAAACTACTAAGATTGAGAATAGGAAGAAAACAATATATAAAATGCTCTAGGGCATAGGTTCACCAATAAATAATACTCCAGGGTAAAACATAGTAATCAATCATTGACATTGCATAAATAACATGATTAATAGGCTCTCGCAATTTATTAATCAACATAGATCTAACAAGCTCTCGCAATTTACTAGATCTAAGTTCTTATTGAAAATAGCCTTTAATATCAAATCAACATCTGCTCGATTCATCAATTCAATATTGCTATACTTTTACAAGCCGCAATTGTAAAACGTTAAAACAATTCAATAAGAAATTATCATGCAATACCAATAATCAATAATAGTCAACCATCAATGCATCAATTAACCAGATTGTAAAGGGCTTTCGCTACGTATTACAATCACACAATTAATTTACCGGTATTAAATCTCATCTCTCGAATCTCGACCTAACCATTTATAAATTAATCTGCCTATTGAAACTAGACCTAAACATTAATTCTCATCTGTCGAATCTCGAATCAATGTTGTCAAACTCATGCATAAAAGATCAGGCCTAATCTAGTCACAGAGCATTAAATCAATCAATAGGAAATTAATCTAGCATTGATAATTAACAACAATAAATTACCCCTTCATATTATTTATGCATCCCCATAAACCCTAGAAATAGAACTACTCACACATATTAAAAACTAAACTAATCAAAGCAATAAAACAAGTTATGATGGAAGGAGTAAAATAAATAACTAAGATTAAGAAAAGAGAAATCGTTACCAAAATAAATCTGTATTAATGTAAATAATCAAGAACAAGGTTTGAGAGAAAAGTTAAGAGAGAGAAAAATCCTAAGTAGAGAGAGAAAGTCTAAGAAAGAAGATAATTAAAATTCCGTACAAAACTCGTATATAAACGTTTCCTAAAACAAAATTAAAACTAAACTAATCAGGCTATATAAAAACACGCGCCCGATCGGGCCCGCCTTTTTCTTCGCATTCCTTCTCCGCAGCATCGCCCGATTGTGCTAGACGCTCGCATGATCGGGCGCGCTATAAGCACGCACAACACCAGCAACGCCGCGCCGCGCCCGATCGTGCAACCTCTTGCCCGATCGGGCCCTTGATCCACTTTGAGGCTCGGACTTCGATTGGGCTTGATTTCTCGGCCCAAATCCGGATTTCCTCTTTGGGTCTTGAATACTCGGTCCAAATACCTCGGGATCCCAATTACCGAGCCCTTAATCACCGGCTCCACGACTCTAACCGGCCTTGGGCTTCAAAGATGGTCGTGCACTTCTAATTCCGTAGTCGCTTCATGAAAAACCCGAGAAAATGCTCCAAAGACGCAATTTCCTATAAAACTCAACAAAGACTACGAAAACACTAGGAAGCACAAATTAGTAATAAAAGTGGCTCAAAAGAGCCAAAAACACTACTAATTATGACCAAGGGACGGGGGTAAATTACTATATAAAATAGACACATCAACAAGTAGATAAAGCTAAGATTTCAGTGATTGAGCAATTACCTCCCCCAGTTAATGTTAAGGGAGTTAGAATTTTCTTAGGTCATGCGGGGTTTTATTGTCGCTTTATCAAAAACTTTTCTAAAATTACTAAAATACTGACTCAGCTTTTACTCAAGGATGCCCCTTTTATTTTTATTGACGAGTGTCTGGAGGCTTTTAACAGGATTAAGCAGGCTTTGATATCGGCACCCATCATATGTGCTCCCGATTGGAATCTACCTTTCGAGATTATGTGTGATGCAAGCGACTTTGCACTAGGAGCCATGCTCGGACAGAGAAAGAACAAAGTTTTGCATGCTATTTATTATGCAAGCAAAACTTTGGATGAAGCCCAAGTAAACTATGCCACTACGGAGAAGGAGTTTCTTGATGTCATATATGCTTTAGAAAATTTTAGATCATATCTTGTTGGTTCCATAGTCATTGTTTTTACTGACCATGCAGCTTTGAATTACTTGATAGCTAAGGCGGAATCAAAGCCTAGGCTACTCCGTTGGGTTCTTTTGCTCCAAGATTTCAATATTGAGATAAAAGATAAAAAGGGAGCAAAGAACGTAGTGGCAAACCACTTGTCACGTATCAGGTATGATGAGGGTAAGGATTCTCTTCCTATAGATGATTCTTTCCCTGATGATAACCTGTATGAAGTTGTAGAGCAACACCCTTGGTATGCTGAATTTGCTAATTATTTAGTGGGTGGTACTCTACCTCCTGACTTGTCCTACCAATAGAAAAAGAAATTCCTTTCTGATGTTAAACATTATTTTTGGGATGATCATTTTTTGTTTCGTGAGTTTGCAGATGGATTATTTCGCAGGTGTGTTCCCGAATGGGAAGTTCACGGTGTGCTTACTAGTTGCCACACCTCACCATATGGAGGACATCATGGCCCCACCAAAACGGTGGCCAAGATTAATGAGCCAGGTTTCTATTGGCCTACTATGTTTAAGGATGCTAACATTTTTGTGCAGGCTTGTGACTCTTGCCAGAGGACTGGCAACATCTTGCGGTGGCATGAGATGCCTCAAACTGGAATCTTGGAAGTTGAAATTTTTGTTGTGGGGTGTAGATTACATGGGACAGTTCCCTTCTTCAAACGGGAACTGCTATATTCTTGTCGCCGTTGATTATGTATCCAAGTGGGTTGAGGCCATTGCTACTCCTACTAATGATGCCAAGGTGGTCCACAAACTTTTCAAGAAGACTATCTTTCCAAGATTTGGAGTGCCTAGAGCTATAATTAGTGACAGAGGATCTCACTTTCATGAGCGGAAGTTAGACACCCTCCTCAAAAAGTATAGTGTCTACCATAGGACAGGTTTAGCCTACCATCCCCAAACTAGTGGCCAAATTGAAGTTTCCAACCGTGAGATCAAGGCCATTCTAGAGAAGGTGGTGGCAAAATCAAGGAAAGATTGGAGCGATAAGTTGGATGACACCCTTTGGGCATACAGAACTGCGTTTAAGACCCCAATAGGTACTACTCCATATAGACTCGTGTACGGTAAAGTATGTCATCTTCAGGTGGAATTAGAATATGTAGACACCTAAAAATGTCTCCCCAAAACCAAACCCGATGATAAATAACCTTTCACCGCCTCTATTGGTCGGGTTTAGTATTTAATCCCGAGAGTGCTTAAAAAATCGTATTTTATTAAATTCATACCTTTGAAAGGTCCATGGATTAGTCTTGATGTTTGGTAAAAGCATAGTTTTAATTTTAGCCCAAGCTTATTAATTAATTTTAAGCCCAAACCTTTTTATTTTTTTATTTTATTATTTATTTTTGGCCCAAACATTTTATTTATTTTTATTTTATTATTTTATTATTTTAGCCAAAATAATAAAAGTCAGAAAAAAGCCCGAAATTATCAATCGGCACTTAAAAAGCCGAAAGAAATTAGGGTTAAAAATGAATTTAGACGGAAAAATGGACTGGAAGTGACCGTGTCACGGTACAGTCTGACCGTGTCACGGGAACCCTTCCCGTCTGACGGTGGGACTTCCCGTGACACGGGAGGTCTGCCGTGACACGGGACGTTCCGTGTCCTTTCCGCGTAAACCCTTAACGCGTTTTTCATTCCGCTTTCTGAAAATTTCCCGCGTCACTCCAAAACTGTACCGTGTCACGGGAAAGTGTACCGTCTGACGGTACAGTCTGACCGTGTCACGGTACAGTCTGACCGTGTCACGGGATACTTTTTTAGGGTTTTTATCATTTTAGGGTTCCGTGTGCTCCCTCAGCACATTTTCCCTATAAATACCCCCTCATTTCTGATGTACGGGGCAAACCAGAATTCTCTTATTTTTATTTTCTCTCTTCTATGCTATTAACCTAAACACTAGCCTACCCTTTTTACTTCAAAATTCCTTCTTCAAGCACTCAAAGGAGTCCATATTTTACTCGAGGTTCTGTCCTTAAGCTAAGGTGTGAAAGGTAGAATCGTTTGAGGGTTTGGCCCCAAAATCAACCTGATTTCATTTAATTTAATTTAGTTATTATTTCCTTGAAGTTACTAACTCGTTTATTATTTTGTAGTTGCAAGCAAACAGATTCAAAGTAAGGATCATGCTCTTTTTATTATTATTATTATTTTTCTAACGATTTTATGTTGTTGGAATTGTGATTAAATTGGTTTTAATATTAATGTTTATTATATTTATTATGATCACCATATTGCATGTTAAAGGGAATATGTAATTGAAAACCCCGCCTAATAAGATAATTTGGACAACCGGTTTAGGTTCCTTTTTAATCTTGTTGTTTAATTCAAGTGATCACCAATATTTTAGAACTATGTGTGCATTAATATTAAACCAATTTAGTTAAATAATAATTTGGGAGCGAATTGAATATTATTGTTTGTATGCCTTTGAGATCACAGGAATGCTTTTCAATATAAGAATCGAGTAGAGGCCAATACGGGCGAATGTGACTCCATGACTCACTTCGTACCATCATCTCCGATCCTCCTTTCGTGGTTCTGAACCATGTGGAGTTAGTAATCTCATGGATTATGAATGGGGTGTAACCTTCACGGGTCAATCGTTGTTGCCTATCGTTGTCCCTTAATCGTGGTTGCCTTTTATGATCCGTGAACGGTTTACAAGTTCCTTAAAAACTTGTTGGCGGCTCCCTACTTTCCTTGTCCCTAATCGTGTCCCTAATCGTATGTCAATTCCCACTTCCTATGAGTGCCAAGCATATTCACCACATGCTTTTAACGTAGGCGCACTTCGAGCGACGCCTACAGAATACAAGGCATATTGCGCTATTAAGGAGCTCAATTTGGATGCCAAATTAGCGGGAGAAAAGAGGTTACTTCAACTTAACCAGCTCGATGAGTTTAGGTTGACGGCCTATGATAGTGCTCGTATCTACAAGGAGAAGACAAAGAGATGACACGACAAGATGATCCTTCCGAGAGAATTCAAAGAAGGTGATAAAGTGTTGTTGTTCAACTCTAGACTTAAACTTTTCCTAGGAAAGTTGAAGTCAAGGTGGTTGGGTCCTTTTACTGTCAAAAGGGCTAACAAATTTGGTTCGGTGGAGGTATTCGATGAACATGGTAACGAGTTCAAGGTTAATGGCCAGAGACTCAAGCTATATCATGAGGGGGCTACGATTGGTGCAGTTGAACTACTTCACCTAAGCGGTTCCGGTTCATTTTGAGCTTCAATGTGGTAAGAGGGTCGTGCGGGACCTAGATAAACCAGCGCTTTGCGGGAGGCAACCCGCATTTCTTGCTTTCTAGACTAGTTTTTCCTTTGTTTTATTTTTATTTTTTTAGAGAGGTGAGGAGAGTGCAATTTTACCTTTCATAAGTGTTTTTGTACAGGTATTAGATCATAAAGTAAGGAGTTTTAAAGAGAAAAAGTTGAAGAAAACAACCATCCGATTTGAGTACGGGCCCGATCGGGCGCGCACCTAAGGGTCAAAATCGAGCAAAAATGTGCCGGATTGGGTAAGGAGTCCCGATCGGGCGCACAATTTGAGTTTTATCGGAGCTTTATTTTGCCCGATCGGGCGAGGCTCGCTCAATCGGGCACGCAAGGAAGGAAGAGAAATCAAGGGAAATTCGCCTGATCGGGCGGATTTTTGGAGAAATCAAGTGAATTAAAAAGAAATGTCGGGCGAGCAAAATGGCGAAAATTTTCTTCGAGTTCGCGCCCGATCGGACAGAGGTCGCCCGATCGGGCGCGCAACTTCAGAAATCTGCAAACATATGTTCGCCCGATCGGGCAAGGCTCGCTCGATCAGGCGCGCCTATTTCTTAGGTCGGGCTTAAATTCTTTTCTCCCCCTCTCTTTTCTTTTTCCTTCTTATTTCTTCTTCTTCATTCACACTTTATCTCTCTAAAACCTCCATTTTCAAACCTTTAAACTCACTTTCCTTTCAAGATCTCCTCAAATTCATCCATCAAAACTCTAAAATTTTCACATATTCTTCATCCTTACACCTTCCTCTACATTCTCCACTAAATTTCTACCACTTTCTCTCAAGATTTCTCAAAACCCTTAGAGAGAGAAAGCTTTAAATCCTACCTTTACACATAAAATGGCTTCAAAGAGATCAAGACAACAAAGAGGTGAAGGTTCGAGGCAACAACAACAACCTATGGTCGACCCGGAGCTGCAATTTCCGGGATGGGAGGAAGTTGTCATAACCTAAACCGAACAACGAGCTAGGATGCTTAACCTCATCCAGAGGAAGGTAATTTCTACTCGATTTGTACATCATCCTACTTTGTCTAGGCTAGGAATTGATAAACCGGTAGAGAAATTGTTCAAAGGTATAGGAATGAGTGGATTCTTTCAAATGCATTATGAAACCTATGATTATTTGACTTTAGAATTTGTTTCTAGCTTCAATGTTATTAAAACTAATGCTTTAATCACTCATGTCCAATTTCGATTGCTAAACAATGATGTGTGTTTAACTTAAAAAGAATTTGGTAAATTATTTGAGCTTAAATCGGATAAACCTATTGAACCCTCCCAAGATCACATTTCCGTGGTCTATAAAAGACTCATCGGGGATGGTTTACTTAACCTCCAACATGCCAAAGGGACGTGGATTCAACATCCCGTCCCAAAGTTTTGGCAAAGGTTTGCCTGCCTCACAATCTTTGGGAGGCATGAACCGGCAAACGTTAGGAGGGATGAACTTGAATTGTTGGCTTCCTATATGATCCCCAACGATGAGAAGCTGAACATACCACATAGGATAGCCCAACATTTTCAAAGGGCGGCCAATGCGGCCGAGGGGGGTAGGTCTCGGGCGCCTATCTATTTTGGGGGGTTGGTGACCCATATAGCAGTGAAACACCTAGGATGGAACCCGACCGGGCATAGGAAAGTGGAAGGTTCTACCCTCATGGACCTAGAATACTTAGGGGGCCTTAACTGGGTGCAACCTGTGGGAGGTGAGACATGGTGGATAATCCACCGGGAATCAAGTAGGAGAGACCAAACTTTTAAACTACCCAACCCCACCTTGACCAAATTTGAGAAGGGGAAGCCTTCCTACACTTTTGAGTTAGATGGTCAAGGCGAGGTTCAAGAGCCTCACCATTCACCACAACCCCACCATTCACCCCAATACCAACCACCACCCCAATACCAACCACCACCCCAACCCTACATATATGGCATACTCACCTCCTCCGTCGATTATAACATCGACCCCCATGCCCCTTATGACTTTTCGGCTTTTAGGAGCCAACTAGACCGTATTGAGAGAGGGCAAGGGAGAGTGGAGGGCATGGTACAAAACCTAGACTCTAGGTTAGGCACTCTAGATAGGAGGGTTGGCCATGATGAGAGGAACCTCGGGAGGGGTTTATACCCCATGTATAACAATTATGCACGTCGAGGGGCTATTCCCCCCGAGGCATTAGTTCCCGATTGGTTCCAATACCCCCATGGAGGGTATTCGACCCCCGGAGCCTTTGGTACTTATGTGGACTACTCTTCAGTCCATGGTTATGGGGCCGATGCTCCTTTTGGGGGATGGGGGGAAATGTAGACCCTAACTACTTTGCAGGTGGTTCGGGCTATGGTGGTGCTGGTACAAGCCATGGAGGTGTCGGCTCGAGCTTTGGAGGAGGCTATCAAAGGATGGATGAGGATGATGATGAGGAGTAGCTTCTCCTAGCTACACCCCCAAGTAAATGAGGGCATTGCTTGATTTGGCTTGGGGAGAGATATCTTGTACATATGGTAACTCTTTCTCTCTTTTCTTTATTTATTGCTTTCTAGTGTAGTTTTTATTGCTTTCCTATATGAAAAAAATAAAAAAAAATTGAAAAAATAAAAAAAATACGTTCCAATAAATTGTAAATCATGCTTCCCTGTGTCCCATACTTGGAAAATATTGTTTTGATTCTTGGTATATGATAATGAGCTTTCTGAATTTGTTGATCATGATTTGAAGTTTAATTGTTTGGATGCCTAAACATGCGTCAATTTTGCCAACTATTTGTGAATATAGTGCTTGACTAGTTGATTTGGTTAGGAATTGTGTGATAGTTCCTGGTATGTCAAGGAATTTGAGTATTGGTTTGCAACTATT
This sequence comes from Chenopodium album, assembly GCF_948465745.1. NCBI lineage: Eukaryota > Viridiplantae > Streptophyta > Magnoliopsida > Caryophyllales > Amaranthaceae > Chenopodium > Chenopodium album. Next base: position 23,075,460 of record NC_137834.1, read on the forward strand.
AGTAATGTTTGTATGGCTTAATATTATGCACATTGAGGAGGACGAAGGAATTTGTTCTCTTAGGTAGCTTTCAGAAGATATTAGATACATTTGTTCTCTTCTTGCTACCCATGTTGTTGCTTGTGCCCTTTTTATTGATTATTTAGCCACATTACAAGCCTATATGAGCCCCATTGGTTACTAGCCCCAAGCTTGGTTTGGGGGAGCTATTAGTTGGTGAGGTGAGGGAGTTGTGGTGTGCATTCTATTTGCATAATGTGGGAATAAAATAAGAGTGGTTGTTCTTTTGATATTATGATTGGAAAAATATTGATGGTTTGTGTTTCAAAGTTGAAATTTTCCAATGTGAGATAAAAAGAAAAAAAAGAGCAAAGAAAAAAATTGTTTCAAATGTTCAAATGTTCTATGTGAAGCTTGCTCAAGAAAAAAAAAAGAAGAAAAAAAAGAAGAAAAAAAAGATTCAAGTTTGAAAAAAGAAAGAAAAGAAAAAAAAAATAAGTAGTTCAAAGTTTGTTTTAATTCACTCTATTTTCCTATTATCATACTTTGTGAGTGAATATGTACGTTTTGGGATTGTTGTTATGTATGGGATTGCTTGGTGAATTTTTGTGGAGTTTAGTTGTGATTGGAGATGTTTTGGTCATTACTTGTTTTTGACCTTGGGTTTTGTTAGGATATGGCTCCCTTAAGCATGGCTTTTCTCTCACATTTTTCCTAAATTTATCCTACCCTTACATTACAAGCTTTAAAGACCTTCCGACCTTTGTGCATAGAGTTGTATGAATGTGAAAGTGTTGTTTATCAATGCAAGTTATGATTTGACATATTTCGAGTCGACTAGTAGGTTGAGCGTACATCTTTTTAAGCACACGAGAGTGTGAGTTGGGAGGGCATTGTTCACATATAAAGAGGTTGGTTGGAGAGTGATCGAGTACATCTTTTACTCGCCACATAAATGAGAGTTGAGTGTGTGAGCACTAGTCTTGAATTCTATATGCTCATGTGGTTTACTCTACTTGACAATTGTTGGGGAGGAAGAATGATTAGATGAATAAGATTGATTGACATTGAAGCATGTTCATTAGATTTGCCTTGAATCGTTTATGCTTGATTTTGTTTACTTGGGATGAAGCATGTTTTATATGTTCATTAATGAGCTCTTTGCTTAGGGACAAGCAAAGGTTTGGCTTGGGGGAGTTTGATGTGTCCAATTTATATAGTGTTTTACCCCCGTCCCTTGGTCATAATTAGTTGTGTTTTTGGCTCTTTAGAGCCACTTTTATTACTAATTGGTGTTTTCTAGTGTTTTTGTAGTTTTGCTTGAGTTTTGTAGGAAATTGCACATTTTGAGCGTATTCCGGGTTTTTTATGGAGCAACAACGAACATTAGGAGGACACGACCTTTCTTTGAAGCCTAGAACTGGTTAGAGCCGGTGATTAAGGGCTCGGTGTGTGATACCGGGGCATTTGGACCGAGTATTCAAGACCCAAAGAGGAAATCCGGATTGGGCCGAAGATTCAAGCCCAATCGAAGTCCAAGCCTCGAGGAAGAGACCGGGCGCCCGATCAGGCGGGCGCGCAGAAGAAGGCACCAGCAAAAGGCGCGCCCGATCGGGTGAGAATTAGCTCGATCGGGCGCGGCTGCCCAAAAGATACCTTGAAGAAAAAGGCGTGCCCGATCGGGCGGCCCTTTGCCCGATCGGGCGCGTGTTTTTGGAGGCAGCTGATTGTCGAGATTTTAGTTTTCAATTAGGATTATTTGTTTTAGGGATGTTTTAAGTACGATTTTAGTACGTATTTTGATTACCTTCTCTTTTAGACTTTCTCTCTCTACTTAGAATATTTTATCTCTCTTAAAATTCTCTCAACTTTGTTCTTAATTCCATTCCTTAATCCAGATTACTTTTGGTAACAATTTCTTCTCTTTTAATTTTAGTTATTTTCTTTAATTCTTTCATCATTGTAGACACCCATTTGTGTCTCCCCAAAAACCAAACCCAGTGATGAGTACCTTTCACGTCGAATCATAATGGAATGAAGCGAAAGTGTGGAAAGTTTAGTGTTGCGGATAGTTTTAATTTCTTTTCTCTTCTTTCTGTTTTTGAAAACTTATTTTAAGAAAACAGCCAATCCAGTTTGGTTGGTCCATGATATGGGTCCAATAGTAGTGTAGTTGGATGGGGCTTGACAAGAGCTTTCCAACGATATATTATAAGCCCAATTCCGATGAATATTGAGGAATTTATGGCCAATTTACTAAACTGGGCCCGGTTTGAGCCTTATATGCGGCCCAATGATCTAGGGGAGGGCCTAATATGATTTATCATTCCTAATGCAATTAGGAATGGTTTTAGTCTTCTAGATTCTTCTAGAAGGTTCTTTTCATTCCTAATTCAATTAGCATTGATAAATTGACTTTTGTTGACTTTTCAGAGTTTTAATTAAAATCAAATAGCATTTTTGAGGAAAAGATACGGTTTTATCCTCCAGTACGGCAAACTTATCTGATTTTCGAAAACGCGTCAAAAACAGGACTAGCGCCTGACGCCAGGCATTGGCGCCTGGAGCTAGGCCTGGCGCTAATGTTGGCGCCTGGCGCCAATCAGCTGGAGTTGGCGCCAGCTCTGTTTCACGTGCGCCAGATGCTCTGTTTTGATATTTTATCTTTTTGGCTGATTTTCTCTATAAATAACGTATTAAAAACTCCGTTTTCATTCATCAACAACCACTTTTAATCAATATTCACCTATAATCAGTTTTCAATTCTCATTCTCTCTAATTCATTCATCTCTCTCTTTTCTAAACTTGCTTTTACATACAAAATTCCGCATTCACAAGATCTAGAAACACCAAGCCATATTCGAAGTTGCCTTCGCCCTAGACGTGAAAGGTTTAATTTATGAGGGTTTGGTCCCAAATCTCTCTTTCAATTATTTAATTTAATTGTTTATTATTATTCTCCTTGAAGTTACTAACGTGTGTATTTTGTTATTGAAAGAGGTACGAGGCATCAAAGTAAGTACTTTAATTGATTTATTGATGTTATGATATAAAGATCATGTTTATATTGTTATTATGATATTCCTAGTATCATGTCTAGGGTAATTTTAATATCAAATATGATTGTTACGATGCTTCCTATTTCCTTCCTAATATTTATGATTGTTAGTATCATGTTAGGGTTAAAGATTTGATTTTTATTGCTTAGTGATATGCTAGGGTTTGTTATTAATCTTGTTAGTATCATGCCTAGGATCTTACTATTATTATGCTTTAATATTAACATGAACATGATTATGATTATAATTGTTATCATCAATATTATTATTATTATTATTTTGATGATGATTATTTTATTTATGATAATTATTTATTATTATTATTATTATTATTATTATTATTATTATTATTATTATTATTATTATTATTATTATTATTATTATGTTGTTTGATTATATATATTTATTGTTATTGCTTGATCACACCTTTTTATGCATGTTTAAAGGGAATTTGTATTTGTAATTACGCTTAATAAGATAATTAATAATCTTGTTTAGGGTTAATTTGATTATAATTCAAGTGATCGCCAATAAATAGTTTTATTTGTGCATTAATATTCAACCAACATAGTGACGAGAGGAAAATGTATGTCGTTATCTACCCTTCCCCCAAGTCAAACTAAATTTGTAAACACCTAACCAACCTTATATGAATATAGGGCAAGTCAAGGGTCGATCCCTAGGGAATGCAATGATGAAAACTAGAGTCTAAGTCAAGCTACCTCGAAGATGGAGTTGAGATTATGGTTGGAACTATGGAAAACTAAGACAAGTCTAATCAAGTAAATCAAATGTCTAAACACTAGGGATATGGGTTCCACATGCAAGTTCAATGATAATGCTAGTTTAGAGCTCAATCAATTAATTCAAGTATTGCAATGGACAAACAATAGTAGCAATCAAGAGAGTTCAAATGCTATCTCCTATAGGCCAATCTAGGTGTCACTATGAAAGGCAAATCAAGAATAATCACAAGCAAACCCAATCAATTAGAGCAACTTTCAAATCAATTGTTCATGTCATTAAGAGTTGCAATGCAATCTAGATTAATCTTATAGGTTGATCACTCCTTGTCTAATCAATCACATGCAAAACCATGTCAACCAATTTAATTGCAACAAATCAATCAATCAAAGAGCATCAACTAGCAATTTCATTAATCAAACATGCTTCCCCGTTTCCCTAGCAACTAATCTACTCACTAATCATGGTGAAATTCAAGAACAAATAACTAGAAATTGCATTAATCATCATTCTATATCAAAATCTAAGAGAAATCAAAATATTCAACAATATCAAATTCAAATCCAAAGAAAAACAAGCAACAAGCATAAATCAAATAGCAAGTAAGTAAGAGATGAAAGAAGGAAGAGATTCTCACTAATATTGATGATTGAAAATGAAGAAATCCAAACTTGATTGATCAAATGTTGAGTTACAAATCCAAAATCAAGAACTTCTCTCTAATTTCTCTCTAAATTCTCTCTCTAAAACTAAGCTAATGAAATATTATCAAAAAGTTGGTTTCAAAAAGGAATTACAATTCTATTTATAAGTAAAGAAGAAACCGGCAAATCCCGCGCCCTCTCCCGATGAACCCGCGGCCGCGGAGAAATGGGTACGGAACCCTCCACGGGCTTTCAGGGCAACACCCGCGCCCGCGGCTAATCCCCTACTCCCAAAACTCAATCAGAGGGCCGCGGTCTCTCTGAGATGGAGCGCCCTCTCCAGATTTCCCGCGCCCGCGGAGAGCCCGCGGGGCAACCGCGGGAAGCTCCTGCCAAAATCTGGCAATTTGTGCTTCTTAAGCCCGCGCCCGCGGCTCCACTGACCCGCGCCCACGGCCTGCTGGAAATACCTTGGAGACCTCTCCGAGGCCTCTCTAAGCCCTCTCTAGCCAAATGCTTCTTCCTTACTTGGTTATTAAGGTCCCAACTTGATTCCTTTGCAAAAGTGATTCTCCAAATACCTACACAAGCAAACAAAGAAAGGAAATAAAAGGGAAAAAGAGCCAAATAAAAGGAAAACACGAGAAAAACACGAGAACCATAAAGAAAAGAGGAGAAAGAGAAACTAAAGGAAAAAGGAACAAAAATAAGAGAAGAAAGCATGAAAAGGGAAAGAAATAACCCTAAAAGACTACCCTATGAGTGCCATAAATGACACTCATCAAATTCCCCCAAGCTAGACTTTTGCTCGTCCCGAGCAAAACAAAGGCTAAAAAGGAATAAGAAGGGCTTATTCGAAGCAAAAATAAAAAGAGGGGCGAGAATTTACACTAAGACTCACTGTCATAGGAATCACGGTTGTTTTTAGCTACAACAAGCCCTTTAAACCCCTAGATCGCCCTAGAGGACGAGTGATGCTCTCGTAAGGGTATCCTAAGAGTTTACCCATAACTCTCCACCAAACCCCCAAGAGGAAAACCATAAAAGGAAAAGAAAGAGGAAAAAGGAAACAAAATCTTTACGAAATGGACTTTACAAAGAGACTATAATTCAAAAGAATAACAACCTTTCTAAAGTGAATTATGGTATGCACGTTATAAGATACCTAAGGTTGATTGAAACATAAATATTCTAAGCATAGGAACTAGTTATCACACTCCACTTTCATCCCAAACGGTCTTACTGCGTTCCCCCTACTAATCTCATGTCTCCCCTTAGTGAGCATCTCATAGATTCCGCGAAGGAACCGGAAAAAGATCAATATTTTGGGCTACTCGACATCTTGATTTCGCATCCCCTTTCCTTAGTCTACAACCCATGATTCCCTCCACCGATGAAAGACTCAACTCCTAGGTCCAAAGGTCTTCCTAAAGGTTGTAACGTAAGGCAAGAAGGGTTAAGGTAGGCTAAAATTTAAAATTTGGTGGTTATCCTAAATTGTGAAGCAAAGACCGGCCAAATCTCAACACCAAACTTAAGTAATCACCAAACAAAAACGTATTAACACCCCCAAGCTTATTCAAAGCAACAATCTACAAACATAAGAATAAAAAGCGCAAACGCTTTTCCTCCCAAGCTAAAAGAAACATTGTCCTCAATGCATAGAGAGGAGAAAGACACTTGAATTTTTATGGTTTTTTTTTTTTTTTTTTTTTTTTTGCATTTTCTCATTTATAAAATTGTTTGAATTTTGTCGTACTCCTTAAAAGCATTAGTCCTTGCCTTTTTTCAATTCGGACGGCTTTTTCAAATGCATTTATTAACATCCTTGCCTCTTTTACTAAGGACGACTTTTACAAAAGCATTTGCCATTATTTACCAAATATAAACAACTCAATTATGTGTACCAATTCGAACCAAACTCCAACTTCATAGACCACAATCACCAAACATTGACCCTTGCTTCACAAAAACCAAAAAGAAGGAGAATGAAACAAAAGGCTCAAGATATCTAATTATGCGGCTTGAAAAGAGGGAAAAAGGTTCAAAGGGGTAACAAGTAGGCAAATGTATCCCAAACCAAAAAAAAGTAAACAAAAAGGGACTATCCTAGAAAAAGAAAATACCCCCCCGAAAAGGTGCCTTTGTCCTCCCTAGGTAGTTCGGTCACGGTCTTAGGAATCATACGCTAAGATTCTAGATTAGGTTTGCGAAAATCAAGGATCCATGCCGCTCATGCAAGAATTTGATGAAAGCTTGAACAAATATACATCTCACATGGTTGTAGCAAAAACTCACTAAGGTTGTCAAATCAAAGATAGGGAGCAACTACCAACATGCCACAAACGAGTAGAATCCGGTTTCATGATTCCCCTAATCTAGACAACTATCTTAGCATGCTTTATCCTAGAATCAACCAAACGTAATCTCAAACCGTGCATACCATTATTACCTAGGAAGACTATTATTCAAAAGCAAAAGTCCATTGCATACAAGTCCAATTTTCAAAAAGAGAAAGAGTGAAAATAAAGCCTCAAAAAGTTATGCACACAAACAAGAATAAAAGAAAAGGAAAGAAAAGAAAAGAGAAAATGGAAAACTTAGACAAGGACAAGAAAGGGAAAGAGGAAAAGGGCAAAGATGCAATCATAACACGTTTATCCCAATCGACATACAAGCGGTCTAATGGCCACATCGCCAAAGACCCCAAACACACTAGGTGTTAAATTCATACATCCTCGAACCGTTCAACTTCCCTTAAATCTAATCCTAATCTAAGCAACCAAGAAAATATAGAAGTGAAAATAAAGAGGTAAAATAAGAAAGGCCTCACCAAGCGTCCGTGCTAAACTAAAATACCCAAGGAGTAGGAACGTGCTTCTCCAAAAGGCTCTGCAATCCAAAGCATAGGCTACGAGCAAGGTGAGTTAAAGAAAAAAAAACTATATATACAAAAAGAAATTGTTAGTAACTTCCAAACAAAAGCAAACGATAAAACACTTAGACACAAGCTATATACAAAAACCTAGAGAAACCCATCATCATCAAAAAAAATTTTTTTTCAAGAAATTCCCAAAAACATCATGAAGTGAAACAAAACAACAACAAGCAACAAACCAACGAGACCATTAGAAAAAATCCACCAAAAACCCTATCAAAGACTTCCCACCGAGCCCTAGGTGCCTCCCCCAAACCAACCATAAAACATCCTTTTTGACCCTCTCCCCTCACAAAATGAAGGCATCGACCGCGATGCCTATAAACATGCAAAATAGGGAAGGGGGAGAACAAAAAGGGAAACAAACAAGCATAAGGGGACTATTGGCCACTAGGGCCGGCACCATCATCACCCGTATCCCAACCTCCGGTGTAACCGGGAGGAAATCCATAGTGACCCTTGAATAGGTCAAGTTGGGATCGGGTCAATTGGTCGTAGGGCTCACGCTGAACAAGGGGCTCGGGGTGATGGGGGTGAACATAGTAGTATGCGGGATCACCCCGATAATCACTCCCCCCCGAGACCCTATAATCATAAGGTGGGAATTCACGCCTTGGCACATCGGGGTCCTCAACCCCGGGCTAATATGGGTACGTAGGGAGGTTGTCACCACCCCATGAAGGTACCGACCCTTGTTGGGGCGGCACATAAGGGTAGTTGACCGGAGGTGTGACCTCCCCCCTACGCACACTAGTGTCATACAAGGCGCTAGTTTGATAAGACAAAGTTTGGTGGTCCGAGTACATACCTTGCATGCTCAATTGCATGCGCTCCATGTTGGCTCTCATGGCCTCCATCTCTCGGAGATAAGCATCTCCTTGGAAATCTTGTTGTTGTTGTTGTCGTTGTTGTCTTCTTTCTCTTCTTCTTCTTTGAGCATCATCATGAAAATGCTCATGTTGTTGTTGTAGTGGCGGTTGTTGTTGCTCTTCATCATATTCTTCTCCTCCTCCTTCCTCCTCTTCCTCATCATTCTCATCACCCCCATCAGTCTCATCATCCTCCTCCATCTCATCATCAATCCTCCCATTGTCCCTAGGGACCATCCAAATGTTTCTAGCCTCACGAAGGATGGAGGTGGCGGCCGGGTTAGGGAGTAGGCAATGGTGGGTATTTCTCACTAGCCAAGAGTAAGTACCGGCTCTCCTAGTGCTAGTTATGAAACGCAAAGTGTTAACTTGTTTCAAACTAATCCACACGTCTTCGCTCCTTCCAACCGGAGTGCAAGACTTCAAGAACCCCTCTTGCTTAAAATACGACACAAGACGTGTCACCATGCCCCCACAATGAATTTCCCCTATTTTGACCCCATGCATGATATCCTTACAACAATTCATGAAGATATAGCCAAAACTAATCCTTGACCCTAACTCCGGCTTGGTAGCCATCCATAACACCATAATCTCCTCTCGAGATAACTTCCCCAAATCTTGCTTATTAAAAACCAAATACCCAAGAATTCTATGAAGGATCCTAAGGGCCGGATGGATAATCTCACTAGCAAGAGACTTCTTCGAATCAAACTCCCTCTTGTTGGCTATGGTTCTCCACCAAGAAACCTCATTATACTCAGATTGGACTAGGGAGATAAGGGGCTCGAAGATATCACCATTGGGGTTGAAACCAAGGGCTACATTGAACTCGGCTATGTTCATGGTGTGTTTGACATTGAAGAGTTGGAAGGAAATAATAAAGTCGGTTTCCCCCACCTTATTGAACTCAAATGTGGAGAAAAACTCAATGGAAGGCTCCAAATAGGTTCTAGGGGAAGACTTTAGAAACTCACCCAAGCTTAGGTTATTTAGAAGGATGTCAAGGTCATTTTCAATTCCTATCTTGGCCATATCCTCACGAAAGTAATGGCGGGAGGGTCTAAACTTCCGGTCTTTCATTTTGTTATATATGGGGGTTTGTTTGGACCGGTTCCAAAATTTGAGAGGGGGTAGAGGAAGAGGAGGAGCATCATCTTGTGTTGTGGAATGCGATTGGGGTTGAGGGTTTGAGGGTTGGCCTTGAGAAGATTGGCCGGGGGATTGGTTTGAGCGCTTCTTGCTACTTTTGACTCTCCTTATCAAATCCATTTTGACAAACTTTTGACAAGATTCACACAATTCACAAGAACAACACAAACTCCCTCAAACAAAACAACTTCCACCAAAATTACTCACAAACCTCCTTACAAATCCAACCAAACCACCACAAACTACAAGGTACCTGTTCCAATCAACACAACAACCAAAATCCAACAACAAACAACAATATCAACAATCATTCATCAATATAATCATGAATCAACAAGAAAAAGTAACAATCACCCAAATATACCAAATTTCCCATAAATCAACTATAAAACACAAAAATCATGCTCAAAATCTAGGTAAACAAACCAATGTAAAGAAATCAATTGAAATTGACAAAAATATTACAATGGTTAGAAGTATACCAAGATTGGAGACTCAAATTAAACCCAAGGCACTTCAAAGACCCGAAATTTCCCGAAAAACCACGAGAAAGAAGAGTATGAGTGTTGAAAATGGAGGAATATGGAGGAATTTGTGAAAATTTTAGGTAAAAGTTGAAGAAATTTGTGAGAAATTGATGTTTTGGGGTTAGGGTTTGAGATGATGTAGAGAGAGAAAGGGGAAAAATAAGGAGAAGAAGGGAAAATAAGAGAGGAGAGAGAGAGAGAAGAGGGGCGCGCCCGAGTTTAACAAACCCAGATCGCCGCGCCCTCTCCCGAATCTGCCGCGCCCGCGGCAACTCTCCCGCGCCCGCAGAGAGACCGCGGGTAGCTCCTGGAATTTTTGTGATTTTTATACCTGACGGGGGGCCGCACCCTCTCCAGAAAAGCCGCGCCCTCTCCAAAACCTCCCGCGCCCGCGGAGAGACCGCGGGGCAACCGCGGGAAGTTCCTGGAATGGATTTCCAATTTTGCTCGAATTGAGGCCCGCGCCCTCTCCAATCATGACGCGCCCTCTCCAAAACCTCCCGCGCCCGCGGAGAGACCGCGGGGAAACCGCGGGAAGTCCCTGGAATGATATGCTTCAAAAAGGTGAAGAGGCCCCCGAGGTCTCTCTAAGCCCTCGGGGAGCCCTCTCCCCTGCACTCTAAACTCTTCATCAAACCCCTTCTTTCCAAAAAGTGATGATAATAGGCGACCTACAAAACAAACACAAAACCAACACAAAATAAAATAAAAAACCAATCAAGGAAAAATAAAAGAAAAGCAAGGAAAGAGAAATGAGATGATAATCCGGGTTGCCTCCCGTAAGCGCTTTTGGTTAACGTCGTTAGCTCGACGTGCACCACCATCTCAAGGTGGCTTAAAAAGAATAATTTTGTGAACAAGTCCAACAAACACTCCATCATAGTACTTCTTGAGCCGATGACCATTAACCTTAAATGAAGATGAGGAGTTCAAAGGAAAAATCTCCACGACACCATTATCAAAAACATCTTTCACCAAGAATGGTCCACTCCATCTTGACATGAGCTTTCCGGGGAACAACTTCATCCTTGAATTGTAGAGAAGGACTTTGTCACCTACACAAAACTCCTTTTTCTCAATCAACTTGTCATGAACCTCCTTGGAGCTAGCCTTGTAGGTGCTAGCACAATCGTAAGCATCAAGTCGAAGTTCCTCTAGCTCATGAAGATCCAACCACCTCTTCTCCCCCGCACTAGCTAAGTCAAAATTTATCTTCTTGATGGCCCACAAGGCACGATGTTCAAGCTCTACCGGGAGATGGCATGATCTTTTCAAAGGCTTTTTGACACTCGTCATCCCATATTACTGGTACATTCTTCTTGAGTTTTTTGAAGATTGGTTCACATATCGTCGTCAGTTTTGATGTGAACCTACTTATGTATTGCAACCGGCCAATAAATCCTCGAATCTGTTTCTCATTCTTGGGCGGTGGCATGGACATGATTGCTTTGATCTTGGTTGGGTCTACCTCTATTCCTCTAGAGCTTATGACGTAACCCAAGAGCTTGCCTGAGGTGACTCCAAAAGCACACTTAGATGGATTCAACCTCATATTATATTTTCTTAGCCTTTCGAAAAATTTCCTTAAGGCTACTTGATGGCCTGGACGGTCTTTTGATTTTACAATCATGTCGTCGACATATACTTCGACTTCTTTGTGCATCATGTCATGGAGTAAGACAGTTGCTGCATGTTAATAAGTAGCACCTGCGTTTTTCAACCCGAATGGAATTACCGTGTAGCAGTAAGTGCCCCATGGTGTTATAAATGTTGTTTTCTCCATGTCTTCTTCTGCCATGAGAATCTGGTTGTAACCTGCGTATCCATCCATAAACGAAAGAAGCGCGTGATTTGCCGTGTTATCTACCAGAATATCGATGTGTGGCAAAGGGAAGTCGTCCTTTGGACTTGCCTTATTTAGATCTCGATAGTCGACACACATCCTTACCCTTCCGTCTTTCTTCGGAACTGGGACGACGTTGGCGACCCATTCGGGGTATTTGGATACCTTGATGAAACCTGCGGTTATCTGTTTTTGAACTTCTTCTTTTATTTTAAGTGCTACGTCGGGTTTCATTCGACGTAAATTTTGTTTTACAGGTTTCATTCCTGGAATTAGTGGTATGGTGTGTTGAGCTATTTCTCTATTAATGCCTGGCATGTCTTCATATGAACAAGCAAATACATCGATAAATTCTTTAAGTAAGTTAATTAAATCGGTTCTTTCTTGCTTATTCAATGTTAATCTGATTTTAACTTCTCTTTTATGAGTTGAATCATTTGAGATGTCAACTGTTTCAGTTTCTTCAATTACCGGTGTTTTCTTTTCGAGTGTTTCCATTGCTTTAATAATTTCTTTGTCTTTTTCATTGTTAGTTAAGCAATGCTCGTCATCTTGGGTTAGGGAAGAACACAAGAAGTAAGGAGAATGAGAAATATTATTATACTCTGAGATCATTACATCAAAGAGTGATATGTCCTCAGGGACTGGATCACTAACTATCCTAGGAGAAGAAATAAGAGGGGGAGGTGTGACTACTAAAGACTTAGAAAAATCTAGACGGAGAGACTCCGACTCAGACTCTGACTCAGACGACTCCTCAAACATCGGTCCCTGTCCTGTCGTGATTGATATCTTTCTTCCGCTTGGAGTAGTCACCTTGATAGTCTTGCGCCACCCTTGTAGTGATCCTTCAGCTGAAGTAATTAGCTTCTAGGGGTCGAAGCTTTCACTTTGTAGGACTGTTTGAATGAGCGAGGACTTCTTCATAAGTTGGCTCATTCTTTTCTCGCCCAAACAGTAATCCCATGACGTTAAAGTCAAAGCATGGGGTGCTTTCTCCTTATGGACGAGAGTTGGGATTTCATCAGTGAAGTAGCAATCCAAGAAAATCTCGAATCCCGGTTGTCGTATGCCGTTTATGACAAATGGATTGGGAAATTCATGGCATGGGTAGTCCTCTCCTTCTTTTATGAACTGACCATTAAGTGTAAGAGGGTACTGATCCATTGGAATTGCTTTCTTTTGAATGCGAGCGTCCCTACGTGCTTTCAACTTTTCCTGGGCTCGCTTGAGATCTTTCCGAGTCGGTTCGAAACCAAGTCCGAAAGTATCTAACTTAGGGAGGCCAGGTGACTCCAGCGGTTTTGCCATTCCTTTCTTCTTTCCTAAGGTCATACCAGGAAAGTGTCCTTATTTCTTCAGCATGGCGTTGACAATCATGTTGGAATGGGGGTCATGGCAAAGTGGGGTCCTTTCATCCTCTTGGATTAAAGAAACTTCTTCGTTAAAGCCCCATAAATCTTCATCATCTTCGTTGTGCTCTACATTAATGATTGGATTCTCTATGGATTTAATCCTCATAGGCGAAGCATCGATAGTAATTGGAATTCCCCCAACTATAGCTTTTACTTGTTGGTGGAGAGATGAAGGGACGGCCTTTAGATCATGAAGCCAAGGGCGTCCCAATAATAAGTTGAATGAAGCTTTGATGTCCACTACTTGGAAAGTAGTGGCATGTTCTGTTGCTTTTGCCGTTACATTTAGGGTAATTTTGCTAAGAGTTTGACGACGAGTGTTATCGTAGGCTCTTATTCCTTGTGTGGACGGAGTTAAGTCTTCATCCCTTATATATAACAGCCTCGCAGCGATAGAATCAAGCCAGAAGACCACATAAATTTCCAAAAGGCATAACTCCTAGCACACAATTCCAAATCGAGAAATTCTTGAGCCTAAATGGGATAAATTTTTTAGATCTATAACTTTCATGAAGGGACTAGGGGCTAAAACGACTGTAGGTCTATAATTTTGGGGATGAACATCTCTGCAACTACAGGGCATTGGTAAAATAACAGCATCATCAATACATAGCTGAGACATATAAAAACTCCAAACCATGGTAATTTACCAGAAAAAATATAAAACACCAACACAACCAGATATAAACAGAATGTTTAGAGTTGGAATAGTCTCACTGCGATTGCAAAGGTAAGGTTAAGTGTCACTTTTAAATTAAGACATTTTAACTGACTTGACTTACCTCATCCTAGGAGTTAAACTAGAAGTAGTATTTAGATAACAAGTATGGTAATAGAAACTAAATTCATTTAAATTTATACTTTTTTGTTTAAAAAAACTAGTAAGTATCTATCACAAACAAGGTTTCAAAACGGTCCAAATGTAATCAAACTTAGCTTTAAAACAATACAACCAGTTTAGAGTCTATTTTAAAGATTTCAACTCTAGGCATAAGAAGTAGAATAAATCAAGAGAAACATGGACAAAAAAAATACCACCATACTACTCCACAACAAGGATAATTAAGAACTTGATAAAAAAAATATTTGAAAAACAACAGTAAGAAAAATTAAAGCTCATAGTAAGTATAGTACACAACTTAATTTTGCAATTTTGAACTTATTTATCTCATTACTTTTCTAGCTGTAATGGATTATTAATCTCATGTTTTGAGTAAAATTACCGTAACTCCTGTCTCTATTTCATACAGAGGACTGACAGGGTAAAGTCGTATATCCTAATCAAAAGTAATTCCTAAATCCTCTAACTAATGTAGATAGGGAAGTAGGGTCGAATCCACAGAGAAACGAGTCTTTCTATTCCTAATTAATTAAAGTAATCTAAATTATAAAATAACCAATATGTAAATTTGGATATGAAACTAAACTACGAAGATTAAGAATAAGGAGAAAACAATGAATAAAAGGATCTAGGGCATAGGTTCACCAATAAATAATATTCTAGGGTAAAACATAATAATCATTCATCAATGCTTTTGCTCCTGGCTAGCAATACGGATCGTTGGCCAGTAGGGGAGTTGTAGATCCGGGTCGTACTCCTCCCTCGAGCTAGAACTTCTACCGAAAATAGATCGAGCCCTCTTTGAAGCCATGGTAAAAATGGGTTTGAAAATTAATTTGAATGGAATTCGGAAATTTTTATATAGAATTGTAGAGGATGAAGAGAGGATTGATAAAATGTAAAAATATTTGGATTTGGGTGAGAAATGAAGAGAGAATCTTAGAGAGAAGGTAGAGGATTTAAGGTTTTAGAGAGATAAAGTTATGGATGAAAGAGAATAAATGAGAAAAGAAAGAAGAAAGAAGAAGAAGAAAGTCGGGTGTGTCGCGCCCGGTCGGGCAGGTGTTCGCCTGATCGGGCGATCTGGAATTATTTTTCTTCTATTTTCTTCTACTCTCGCGCCCGGTCGGGCGGAAAAATATGTCTGTATACGTCAAATCTCGCGCCTGGTCGGGCGAAAATTGAACTTTTTCAACCCTTGCTCTCGCGCCCGGTCGGGCCCGAGGCTAATTGACGATTTTTTTTATTTTCTTCTTTTATTCAATTTTTGGCTAACTATTTTCCTTCAAACCTGTACAACAACTCATAAAACTCATTAAATTCCCTTATCTCTCCTCTCATAAGAAAAAGAAAGAAAAACTAGTCTAAAAAGCATTAAAATACGGGTTGCCTCCCGCAAAGCGCTGGCTTATCTAGGTCCCGCACGACCTTCTTACCAAGTACAAGAACTAGGACCCTTGACCTAACCCTTGGTTGGGTGGTTTCTCACCTGGTCGAGCGTTGTTTAGGCTGCGACGCGGCTTCCTGACATACCATGTGGGACGCCAATTCACTTTATCTGGTGGATCCTCCTTGACTTGGATTGGGGGCTCTTCAATGCTACGCGCTAAAGATCCTTCTTTGATCGAGGGTTGCTTCAAATTGTCACTGCATTGAGCACTTGCAACTCGATCTGGCGGAACACTCACCATAGGCTCAATTTCCACAACTTGCTTGATTGATTCCACCTTTTCGTCCTTAAAGCCAAGACCGACAGTGTAGAGGGCCCTTTCTATTGCATCAACTTCCTTCTGCCATTTGTCTATCTCATCTGAAAGGGATGCAACACAAGATACCGCCTCCAAGGGCTTTTTTTCAAGAGCTTGGGGCTTGTTGGAATAATTATGAACCACATTAACACTAAAGCACTTCTCCTCTGTCATGGGGCTTTTAGGGGTATTATTAAGATTAAAAATAATTTTATCGTCCCCTACTGATAGTGTTAATTAACCACTTCTCACATCTATAATTGCTCCTGCAGTGTTAAGGAATGGTCTACCCAAAATGATTGGGGTTTGCATATCCTCAGCCATATCAAGAACAACAAAATCAACATGTATATAAAATTTACCTACTCTAACGGGAACATCCACTAGTACAAAACTAACCATAAGTAACACCCAAAAAATGTTACATAAAGTGGTAAAAGTGTTATAGACAATAGGTAACACTTTAATGGGTGATACATCCGCTCATGTTACCTAAGGTTTTATGTAACACTTTGGGTAACGTATGAACACACTTTTAAAAGTGATATTATAAACCCTCTTATGTAACACTTTTTTATATTATTAGTAGCATTTTTAAAGTGTTACTTTTTATTTCTTATGTAACACTTACTTATCTTTAGTAACATTTTTCAATCATATTGTAGCACTTCATAAGACATTATGTATCACTTTTGTGAACTATTGTGACACTTTATGTATTAATAGGTAACATTTTTCAATCATCTTTTGATATATAGTATCACTATATTCGACATTATGTATCACTTTTTGTAAATCAATGTAGCACCTTGTTAATTAATAGGTAACATATTACAATATTCGACTTTTTTTCAAGAATATAAAAATAATATTAACATAACAACTATGAATGTGAAATTAATATATACAAAAGACACTAATTTGAATTAATAAAATTTCATATTTTCTTACAAAATTCATTAAAATCTAATTATCCAAAAAGAAAAGGTCAACTTCAACCTATAGACGACAAAAAAAAAAAAAAAAAAATAAATAAATAAAAAATTGCAGTGAGAATAGTTCTAAAGAGACAACAATCGAAAGCTACATTTATGCAAAATGTAATTCTTGTGGCATCGTTACTTGCTACTCCAATCCTTCATCTTGATCCATTTGATCCTATATATGTGCGAAAGCATCATATATCAGATACCCTGAAATAAAGTATTCATGCAAATCATTAAAAGTATTCATGATTTTTATTGAACCATAATCTAAGTCACAATATGGCAAGAATCATAGTACCATATTGTTACTGCAAACTCAAGCAAACGAAGAATCATCCGGATAATCTGTCCAATTCCATCACAGTAAATAACTCAATATGTAGAAGTAAAAACTAATGAAATTGACATCTTTAAAGGCCAATACTAAAGTTACAGAGCCAATGGAACCAGCGAGCTAGGGCTAATAACAATTTAAATCTCACGTAGAAGGATTTTAAAAACACGTAAGACTGAAAAATAAAGTTAAAGGTTAATTCCTTATTATTATTATATTAGAATATATGTAGTCTGAAGTAAGATTATTAGGTTTCCTAAAAAAAAGTAAGATTATTAGGTAGTTTATGTTAATTTATGTTGCCTAGGCTACTATGGTTTGTAACAAAAAGGCCATGTCTTCCTTGGCAAGTGAATTAAAAGATAAAAAAATACAAAAAAAAAAAAAAAAAAAAAGTAAAACCAACTCATAGATGAATCAAAAGAACTCGAAAAGCAAAAAATGAAATCATAAAATTCTAATAATTCATAATAGAAGAAAACCAACAAACATAAGAACATGGCTATCATCGGTACAGGTTATTTGAAAATTGTAGCTCTAACTAGCAGAGTTTGTCCTTACAATAAATTTCCACAGGACAAAAACTTTTGGTTATAAATCATGAACTCATACTAAAGACATCAAAACCTTTTGTTCATATGTTATACTCAAGACATCATAATAATTGTGGACTGAGACCCCGTTCTTTAGAGCTGCTCTGCTTTGCTCTGCCCTGCCAAGCCCAAATTAAATCTGCTGTGCTCAAAAGAAATCTGCTCTACTCTGCACTACTCTGCTCTGCCCTGCTCTATTTTCAAATAAATAATTAATAATAGCAATAATAATAATTAATATTCAATAATAATAATAATTAATATTGTATTGATGATAATAATCTATTATTTTGAATAATTATAATAATTATTAATATTAAAAATAATTAATATTTATTAATCATAATAATAATTAATAATAATAATTCAAACTATTAAGAATTAATATTTAATAATATTATTAATTAATAATTTCTAATAATTATAACAATTCTTTCAAATAACTAAATAATAATAATAACAATTTCTTTTATAAACATTTGATATTAGAATCACAATGTGTATAAACATTTTATGTATGTGGGTATTGATTGTTACTTCATTGATTTGAATTATTTTTCAAATCTTTCCATACAATTTAAGAATTAAAAAAAAGAGGTTGTTTTCAAGTAGTACTTTGTATATCATTATTATTTTTAGGGTTAAAAATATATGATTAAGACAAATTATAAGTAAAATCATTATTACTCATTAAATCATTTTATTTTAAAATTTTTGTGAAATAAATATAAGTAAACCATTGTATTTTATCTTTCACTATTAACATATGCTAAATAGAAATAGAAATAGAAATAGAAATAGTAATAGTAATAGTAATAGTAATAGTAATAGTAATAGTAATAGTAATAGTAAAAATAATAATAATAAAAAAAAAAAAAAAAAAAAAAAAAAAATAATAATAATGATGATGACATTAATAATAGTATTAATAATAATAATAATGATGATGACATTAATAATAGTATTAATTAATAATGATGATGACATTAATAATAGTATTAATAATAATAATAATGATGATGACATTAATAATAGTATTAATAATAATAATAATGATGATGACATTAATAATAGTATTAATAATAATGTTGAAATCTGCTCTGCTCTGCTCGGCTCGGCTCTGCTCTAATCTGCTATCCTGAAATCTGCTCTGCTCTGCTGAAATTTAATCTACTCTTCTCTGCTGACCCCTGCTCTGCTCTGCTTTGCCCTGCCTAGAAGCTCAAAAGAACAGGGCCTGAGTGGTGCACCATATATTTATTAAGTGTTCTATATGTGTATGTCTAATAAAAATTTGGTAATTAATCAACTTAGGAATACTCCTAAGTCCTGATCAAAGATTAAAATCTTTCGGGATAATCTTTCAAGGGCTTTTGAGACATCACTCTTTCAAACAACCATATAACATTATCAGACCTAAGGAAATTCTTCCTAGTAAAGTGTAATAACAATGATAAGGAGCCAGATAAACACAATGTTTGAATTAAAATAAATTAAAATAGTTTATCAGGATGTACATTAAGTACAGTACAGACGACGCTTATTCTTTCGGAATTGCAGTAAAAATATGGCTATCATCGGATTGTAGCTTAGATGACACCAACCAAGGCCAATCTAAATAATCCATGGAGGCTTATATGTAAGAATAGGAATAATGATGACATTTCTAGAATTTATGAAATTGAAATAAATAGATAAGATATCAAATGATCAATAAGTCATACTCTTTTTATTCTTTTTTTTTAAACCTTTTTTTTTTCTTCTTTTTTTTTAAACCTTTTTTTTTTCTTCTTTTTGGTTAGATATATGAAACTAGAAAAAAGGTGTAGTGAATGAAGAACAATAATTCACCACCGCAACTGCAACTGTCATTGTATCCTCTATGCATCAACTCTAAGAAGCTCAAATTCTTGCTGGAAATAAATAAAAAAATTATGGAAATTTTAGATCTTAAAATTCATAGATCACTGAAAACCAGAAATCAATTCAAAAATATCAATAATTAAACATCGAAGTTAATTATAAATCCAAGGGAAAACCCAAAAACAATCACTAATATTAGAATTTCATATATGCAGTTATAAGTATCATCAAAGTACCTCAATTTGACCCAATTTCTTCTATTATCTACCATCAACCAATAGCACATAAATCATGCTAAAACTCCCAAAAATATCACAAGCAATGGTTTATTAATCATACTAAACTTAGGCCTTTTTGCAGTTTCATTCACAATAGAATACCATTCTTGGGACGTTCCTCTAGCTTTGACATGCCTATCTTCAAGTTTAACCCCTCAATATTACTCTTATCCTTAACCATGCAGTTTCAACAAGAGTACAAGGCCCAAATGAACAACACCTTTATGGAGATACAGAGCATCGTAATATAAGATCAGTAATCTGAGCAATTCTTCCCGAATTTTCAGAATTAAAATTCAGTAAATCAACGTGGAAAATTCAGCAAAAAATGTTGCAGTGACATATCACTTAGTTTAACAAACATCATCAAAGATTAAAATGGGCTAGAATGTTAATTAACTCAAACAAACGCCTATATACAACAACTATTTTCATCAGAACCATCCTATTAACAAAAGTTTAGAATAGAATAGAATGAATAATAGAAGTTTAGAAACCCCTTGCCTGGAGCAGCACCAAAAAATAAACCCTTGATTGACAATATTGACACTGCAAGATCAAATATCAAAGATAACTTACATTGTTAAAATTGGCATATTTTCTGCCATTTAAATTTCCCCTAAGGTTGCTCGAGGTAGGTGTGCCGGATATCAGAAAAATTTATCCAAATAAAATAGAAAAATTTTCCTCTTGGAGTCTGAAATATACAGCAACAGTAACCCGTATGCATATTTCGAACACCTAGGGCAGTAAAATTAAGTTTACAGGCAATAGTTCAATAGAAACTAATTATAAGCAATAATTTATTATAATAATCGAGTTTAGAAGAACCCTAAATTGAATATACTTACAACTAAATTAAACATAAACCCTAGATTGCGAAATTGAGATTCGATAATTTTTATAGAGAATCAACTTTTACCTGAGAGAATTCACCTCAATTGATATCATAATTCGCCTCAATTGGTTTCAGATGAGGTCGCCTCAGAGGAGAACGTGGAGTGCGCTTCATTGGGAAAGAAAGGAAGACGAGGAGTTGAACGTGTTGGAGGTCGAGGTCTGCAGTGGATGAGGTCTGGTGGAGGAGAGCTACGGTGGAGCACCGGTGAGGAGGTTGTTGCGGTGGAGGGGGATGTGGTGGAGAATGCAGTGCGAAGAGAGATTGAAATAATGAAATGTAAGCAAGTTCAAATGAATCGAAATGTCAATAATAAGTTTAGGGAGCTAATGAAGAATGTCATTTTTTTTCCTAAAAAAAAATTAAAAATAATACCTTTAGTTAGTGAGCATGGCTTAGTATCAAAGTTTTACAATAGTGTTACTTAATATCAAAGTGTTACAATAAAATATTACTTAATATTAAAATGTTACAATCAAGTGATACCTAATGTTAAAGTGTTACAATAGTGTTACTTATAACTTAGTACAATTTCTAGCTTTCAAAGTGATACCATGTGATGTTACCTTAGGTCATTTTTGTACTAGTGATCCTCTAAAACACCTAAGGGGTATTTGAAAGAACGGTCGGCCATTTGTAGAGTAATATTAGTAGCTTTTAATTTACCCATATTCAACTTGGAACACACAGATAATGGCATAACACTAACGCTAGCACCCAAATCACACAATGCATTATCAATCATTAGATTGCCAATATGACAAGGGATAGAAAAGCTACCCGGATCTTTTAATTTAGGTGGAGATTTATTTTGATGTACATTGAAAGCTACTGTCTCTACCTCACTAATAGACCTTTTTCTTGTCAATATTTCTTTCATAAATTTTGCATATGCAGGAATTTATGTGATTAATTCAGTGAAGGGAACTGTTACCTTCAAATCTTTTACCATCTCCAAGAACTTACCAAACTACTTATCCAAATTTGTTTTCAAGTGACGATTGGGGAATGGAAGTTTGATAACTAGATTTGGAGCATTATTGCTCTTATCTGGAGTGGCCACCTTCTCTGGGGTCGTACCCTGCAATGTAGAATCAGATATTTTAGTACTATGCTTTAGCCCTGCAGGGCTATTAGCTACATTGTCTGGTTTAACGGAATCAAGATTAGCATTATTTATTAAAACAGGTTCATCAACTCTGGGCATAGGCGGCCCTTCGTAGTTTGAACCACTCCTTAGAGTAATTGCATAGGCTTGATCCGTAGGCCTGGTTGGCTGTGCTAGCAGAGATCCCTGTTGGCGGGCTTGTAGAGTAGCGTAAAGTTGCGCAATTTGATTATCTACAATTTTATTATGTGCTAGAATTGAATCAATTTATGCATCTCTACTTTCCATGTGCTTCTTCATATTAACCAGCATCGCTCTAATTTCTACCAAAGTAGGGTCGGAAGATGAGGAGGGTTGTTGTGGTTGGTTCTTCTGGCCAGCATTGGGGTGGTAATATTTCTGCTGTTGTTGTTGTGGCGCCTGTGGTTCTTGTGGTGGCGGATTCTGAACATTAGTACTCCGGTAGAAAAGGTACGGATGATTCCGGTACCCAGGATTGTAGGTGTTGGAGTATGGGTTGTTTTGCCTATAAGCTTGAAAGGTATTAACTTGCTCCACGGAACTCCTGCAATCTTGTTCCCAATGACCTAAAATTCCACAATTTTCTCAGAAAGCCTCATTAGCATTATTATTAATTGCATAAACATTAGCTACATTAGCAGTGCTAGGATTATCTAATTTCTGGCAGATAGAAGTTAATTGAGCTTGCAAAAAGGATACGGAGTCAACACTATGCTTCCCCTTGTTAGCAAAGCCTCTAGGATTCCCATATTGGGAATTATGTGTGGCCATATCTTCAATAACCTGACCTGCATCATCAACATTAAGATTCATAAACCTCCCACTAGTTGTAGAATCTAAATTTATTCTAGATAAATTTCCAATGCCATTGTAAAAGGCTTGGATTAACTGCCATTGTGCCAAATTATGGTGGGGACATTCTCTTTGTAGGTCCTTGAACCTCTCCCAAGCTTCATATAAAGTTTCATCAGCTTCTTGGGCAAAGTTCTAAATTGCACTCCGTAGTACGACTGTTCTCTCTGCAGGATAATACTTTTTATAAAAATTCAAAACAAGAGTTTCCCAGTCAGTTATACCAAGTGCAGTTCTATTTAAACCATTAAACCATATTTTGGCTTTTCCAGTTAAAGAGAAAGGAAAGAGAATCTCCCTGATTTGGTCTTGTGTGACCCCAGCTTGCCTAATGGTATTACAATACTGACAATAGTCTGCAATGTGAAGATTTGGGTCTTCACCCTTAGCTCCACTAAATTGCTTCCTCTCTATCATCGTTATAAATTGGGGTTTAATCTCAAATTGTACCCCATCAAGAGCCGGAGTGGGAGTGAGATGTGGAAAATCTGTAAGCTTTGGTTGTGAGTAATCACTAAGCTTCTTTGGAGTCGTCATCTCTGATTCTGGATCTGATGATACCTCTGAATCGCTAGAACCAGTTGGAGGATCTCGGTGATTATTATTATCACCAGAATCCGCCAGAATTTGCTAGAAAAATTCTTCTGTCTATGGAAGGATCGTTCGATCTCAGGATCGAATGGGATGTACCCTGATCTGGAACACCTGGGCATAAACAAAAAAAAGATCTCAGGATCGAATGGGATGTACCCTGATCTGGAACACCTGGGAATAAAAAAAAAAAAAAAAAAAAAAAAAAAAACTAAAAGCAAATATGAGACTTGCCTCAAAGAACTAACGTTATTTTAGACAAAAAGAAATAACCTAGACTACAAAAATAATCATAAATAAAAATAAAACCGTTTCCCCGGCAACGGCGCCAAATTTTGACAGGGTAAAGTCGTATCCCCTAATCAAAAGTAATTCCTAAATCCTCTAACTAATGTAGATAGGGAAGTAGGGTCGAATCCACAGAGAAACGAGTCTTTCTATTCCTAATTAATTAAAGTAATCTAAATTATAAAGTAACCAATATGTAAATTTGGATATGAAACTAAACTACGAAGATTAAGAATAAGGAGAAAACAATGAATAAAAGGATCTAAGGCATAGGTTCACCAATAAATAATATTACAGAGTAAAACATAATAATCATTCATCAAGCTATAAAAACTGGTCGTGCTTCTCCAATGCTCGTAATTGCTCCATAATATCTCGGGAAAATGCTCCAAAAGTGCAAATCCCTACAAAAGTCAACCAAATCTACGAAAACGCTAGAAAACACCAATTAGTAATAAAAGTGGCTCTAAAGAGCCAAAAACACTACTAATTATGACCAAGGGGCGGGGGTAAAAATACTATATAAAATAGACACATCAAGGACCAGTATACTCTAAGCTATTTCATACTAAGGACCAATATACTGCGTCAAGATCGGCTGTGCTTAATTAGCATCCAACTGCAATGCCCTGCCAACAACTTCATAACATTATTATCAAAATCATTCAAAACTAGTGAAAACAATAAATCAATCAATATCTCACCCATTAATTAGTTTGATACAATCTCTTGTTTCTAGGAGTTTCTTTCAACTCCACGATATAATCTCTAACCCCATTAACCATTCGACTCTGCTCCAATAAGAGTAATTTGATTTTTTTAATTTTTTCTCTTATAAACAAAAATTTCAATGTCAACCTTTTAATACCGTAATAAAAAAGATCTTAACTTTTGAAATCCAATAAGAGTTTTAATTGAAGAAATATTAGTTCAACGAGATCTATAACCTAGGGTTCTGAAACGAGTAAAATTAGGTAATTGCAACTTGCAAGTATCAATTAAACTCACACAAAAAAATGAAAGAAGTACTATTAGAAGTTAAAATCAACAAAGAGTGATGTAAAAATGTAACCTGCGAGGAGAACAAGAACAATAGCTATCGCATATCAATTTTCAATACAAACCATCAAATCTGAGTGGAAGACAATTATTTTCCACAAAATATATCAATTATTGTGATTGAATAATGAGAAACACAAGGAGAAATGAGATATGAATTCGAAATCTAGGCCATGACTCTATGAATTTGTGTATAATTTAGATTGAATGAAGGAAAAAATTAGTTAGGGTTAAAAGAATATGGCTGTAGGGAATATTTCAAGCATTAACCCCTAGCTTGAACCCCACTGTGATCGTACACTAAAGTACGGTGGCGTCCAAAGGGAAAGAAGATAGAGCAAAAGAGTCGCCAACAAGTTTTAGGAACTTGTAAACCGTTCACGAGGTGAAGGTTACACCCCTTAACGATCCAAGAGATCGTCAACTCTATAAGGTCTTGAACCAAATAGGGTTCGGGGATGAAGGTACAAATCCAACCTAAAAGAGATTGAACCTGCCCTAATAATAGGCCTATACTTTATTATGATCGTATTCATGTGCGCTTTCTGACTAACATACAATCACTAGGATTACCCTAAACATGTTTATCTATGTTGGTTGAATATTAATGCAAAAATAAACTATTATTGGCGATCACTTGAATTATAATCAAATTAACCCTAAACAAGATTATTAATTATCTTATTAAGCGTGATTACAAGTACAAATTCCCTTTAAACATGCATAAAAGGCGTGATCAGGCAATAAAAATATATATATATCAAGCAACATAATAAATAATCATAATTATAATCATAATAACAATTATAATTAAAAATAATCATGTTAAAGTATAATAATAGCAAGATCCTAGGCATGATACTAACAAGATTAATAACAAACCATAGCATGTCACTAAGCATCAAAGATCAAATCTTTAACCCTAACATGACACTAACATGAATAAATATTAGAATGAACATAAAAGGCATCATAGAAATCATAATTGGTATTAAAGTTACGCTAAACATGATACTAGGAATCATAATCACAATCTAAGCATGATTTCTACATAATAATATCAATAAAAACCATTAAAGCACTTACTTGGATGCCTCGTACCTCTTTCTAATAAAAAAATACACACGTTAGTAACTTCAAGGAAAATAATAAACAACAATTAAATTAAATTATTGAAAGAGAGATTTGGGACCAAACCCTCAGATTTAAAACCTTTCACGTCTAGGGCGAAGGCAACTTCGAATATGGCTAGGTGTGTCTAGTGCTAATGAATGCGGAATTTTTATATTTGAGAAAAGACTAGTTTATAAAAAGAGAGAGAGAGAGTAATCAAGAGAATCTTGTTGAGAGTTGGTGAAAACTGATGATTGAAAACGGAGTTTTTAGAAGACTATTTATAAAGAAAATCAACCAAAAAGATAAAAAATCAAAACAGAGCTCTGACGCGGATAAAACTTGATTAGCGCCGACGCCGGCAATTGGTGCCAGACGCTAACATTAGCGCCAGGCGCCAGGCTTAGCGCCAGGCGCTAATGTCTGGCGTTAGGCGCTAATACCGTTTTTAACGTGTTTTCTAAAATCAGATATAATTTAACCGTACAGGAGGATAAAATCGTATTTTCCTCAAAAACATTCTTTTATTCTGATTAAAACTCTAAAAAGTCAACAAAAGCCCCATCCAACTACACTACTATTGGGCCCATATCATGGACCAACCAAACTGGATTGGCTGTTTTCTTAAAATAGGTTTTCAAAAGCAGAGAGAAGAGAAAAGAAATTAAAACTATCCGCAACTCTAAACTTTCCACACTTTCACTTCATTCGATTATGATTCGACGTAAAAGGTACTCATCACCGGGTTTGGTTTTTGGGAGACACAAACGGGTGTCTACAGAAGCCCCCACTTTGACTGAGTTTGGAGAAACGCAAGTTTCGAAAACAAAAGTCAAAGTAGCGATAGGGACGGAGAATGATTCAGAATGTTCTGCGATCCTAAATCACTCTGGTAACTCCAATACCTGCAAACTAGCGTTAGTTAAACAGATAAAAGAGTTAAGAAACGCGTATCTTGCACCGTCGAGCACACGTCTCTGGGGGTAACCGATTGTTGCATTTTTTACTGTTTTGATGACCTCCTGCAAACTAGAGAATGCCATCCCTCTTGAAAACTGATACGCTTGTAACTGCTTCCAATTCCACCATGATAATCTTCCGCAAACCAGGGAACATTATCGAAGATTGCTTCGCTTGAAACGATCCTCTTCCGCTTTGTGACCATCTTCTACATCTTAGGGAACACGATCGAAGACAACTTCGCTTGAAATTACCTTCAGTTGTTTTTGACAACTCTCCACAATCTAGGGAACGCCATCTTACTATTTTGATGTTCACTCGTCTCTGAACAACAGAGCTTTTGGATATGTTTACGCGTCTCTGAATAATAGAGCTTCTTTTTAATATGAACTTCTGAATGATGTGTCCACGCGTCTCTAAACAAAGAGCTTGAAAATAGGATGCCCACGTGTCTCTGAGCAAAAGAGCTTAAAAGAAATGTTCACGCGTCTCTGAACAAAAGAGCTTGAAAATAGGATGCCCACGCGTCTCTGAGCAAAGAGCTTAAAAGAAATGTCCACGCGTCTTTGAACAAAACAGCTTGAAAATAGGATGCCCACGCGTCTCTGAGCAAAGATCTTAAAAGAAATGTCCACGCGTCTCTGAACAAAAGAGCTTGAAAATAGGATGCCCACGCGTCTCTGAGCAAAGAGCTTAAAAGAAATGTCCACGCGTCTCTGAACAAAAGAGCTTGAAAATAGGATACCCACGCGTCTCTGAGCAAAGATCTTAAAAGAAATGTCCACGCGTCTCTGAACAAAAGAGCTTGAAAATACTTGAATGTTTTCTGTGATAATATTCCGAAGAAAATTTCCGAAGACCAACGCTTGTCGACCTTTAAAGCTCGCTTGAACTTTGCTTCCGCTATGCTGCTTGTGAACCATTATGTTGGTGTCTCTGTTATGAGCCAATGGTTAGGCGCTTTAAGCTAAGTGAGACGGTCTTTCGTCAGGTCGATCACTTATTGCGATTGTAATCAAACCGACTACTTAATCATGTCAAATTGCTTATAGGGGCTAACTGGCGTACCAAGGAACCCGGAATTACTGTATGAGATTGAAATATACTTCCTTGAGTGGTTGAGCATTCTGTCGCTGCTGAAATATCTCTGGCGCCAAGAATTGGCTCTGTCGCTAGACGCTGGGATCTAGCACCAGGCGCTAAAAACTGTTGCTAGACGCTAGATGTTTTTGCTTGGCGCTGGAGTGGGGTCTTTCCTATTCTGCTGCACCTACATTTATTTTTAACTATAGAACTTTTCTAATTTCTTTAATTATCTTAGGTTTGACCTAAGGTTTAATGTCGCTTGACTCATTGACACGACACGACTCAAGGCATAGACTTGACTCGCTGTGATTGACTCAAGGTTGACTCGACTCGAAGTGTTTGACACATGTGACTCATGACCCGTGTGTGCATTGTATTATGATTGTGCGACTCGTAAAAAGCAAAAATTTTCCGTCATTTTTGTGGAGGGTACCAAATTTCTCCCGAAAAAGAAAGATGCAAAAAAGAAAGAAGCGAAGTTTTTGAAGGTGCATGTTGAATGAGCTTAGTCAAATGTCATTTGATACTATCTCTCAAGGTGCAAGGATTAACCCATCCTAGGCTATCTCAATTGTTGACTCAATGATGAAAGCATTTGGGTAACTTAGGCACGGAGGCTAAGCACTTCATACTTCGTGATGCAATGACAATTATGATTGATGAGTGATGTTGATATGACAAGGCATGCTTCAGCGTTGTGTTAAGATTCCATGACAAAAGGGTTCCTAAGGGAAGTATATTTGGTCATGTATCTGTGCTGTGTGTGAAAGTGACACTAAAGTTAGGCTGCAAGGGCTAATTGTGTTGGAAAATATTATTTTTAGAAGAGTCAAATAGTGGTGACTCTTAGGCTAGGCAAGCTAATGATGTAAGGATCAAGCCCCCAAGTCTAGCTCTAAATGAATAGGGCTGAGCATAGGAGATCCCTGGATATGATCATGGTGTAAGTGTGTGAATGTGAATATGAATGCATTTTTATTACGGCCACACCTCGATGTGAGGTTGCCTACGTATCCGTTAGGAATCAGGCCGAATGTAGCTCTAGCCGAACCTCGCACGAGTGTATGTATACCTCAAAAAGGTCTTTTTAAGGGTTGTAACGTGGTTAGGCTAAAGGTTTGAAGAAGAAGGGGATAAAGGCTCAAGACCCTGGATAAGCCCCCAAGGTGTGCAACTTTGCTTTTGGATCTTTGTATTTTTATGCTTAAGTTTCTACTCTTTTCTTTTTAGCTCTTTTTCTTTTTTTTTTTTTGTTTTTGCATTTTTTTTTTATTTATTTAAGTGTGGGAAATCCCGATCATGCGGTCTATCACTCACTTGGCATTCATGTTTCTCAGGCACGGTACTGAGCACTCGATAAAAGACGCAATATGAGACGTGTTCTTATCAAAGACATTTCCATGTCAATGACATTGGAACACTTGCCCTTTGTTACACTTTTTTTTTTGGTTTTTTCTATTTTTACTTATTTTGATCTTTTGAAATCACTCAAGCTTTTTATAATATTAAAAACTGCATAAGTTGCACGTACACTATCCCATCCCAAGGTTAGGTAGATGTAGGTTGAAGAAAGAAAGGTCTATCGTTAGACGAGGCTCAAAGTGGTTTATGAAGAAAGGGTTGTAAATTAGAAGGGTGAAAGGCATTATGATGTGGTTACAAGGGGTGCCTCAAATCATTGGCATACCTTGTGCTTAGTTTGACATGGATTTTTTTTTTTTTTTTTTTTTTTTTTTTTTTTTTTTTTTTTTTTGCAATGTAATGAATGATCATATGCAAGAAAATAAAATGCTCATTTTATTTAAGGAAAAGAAATAATGATCCTACAAAATAAATCTAAAGAGAATAGAAAGGTGCCTATGCTAGACTTATTGGGGAAAAAGTGAATAAAAAAAATAGAAAAAATATCATGAAATCTTGTCGTTGAAGCTTTCTTCCTGTCCCTTGGCTCATCATTACTTGGTGTTCTTGCCGACTGGAGGTATTGGGAGCCCGTTATTGTCGATCAAATATTGGATTGCTTCCTTTAGCTTCCAACAGCTCTCGGTAGTATGACCCCTACCTTGGTGGTACTTGCAGCGCACATTTGGATTCCAACTAGGCAATCTCTTCTCAAGCGGGGGATCTTGGAGAGGTCCAATAGGAGTAATGAGTCTCTTGGCATGGAGTCGATCGAAAGCATCATCGTAGCTAATTCCAATAGGGGTGAAATCCTTTTTTAGTTGCTTTCTAAATCCTCAATTATCCATGGCTAAGATTTCATTAAGGTCCAAAGTACCGATATTGTTATTAGAGTAGGTGTTTTCGAAAGAAGAAGGATAGTCGTTCTTCTTTCCTTTACAGCCACCGTTTTTATTATTACTAATCTTGGCCTTCTTGTCGCGCGGAGGAACATGAAGGAGATTTGAGTCAATGAGATCTTGAACATGATCTTTGAGGGCGAGACATACTTCGGTGGTGTGACCACGACCTCTATGGTATCGACAATAAGAATTTGGATCCCAATTGGGAAACTGTTTTTCGGGCGGAGGGTCTTGACTGGGACCAATGGGGTGAATAAGACCTTGATCGTGAAGACAGTCAAAAGCTTCCTTGTAAGTCATTCCTATTGGTGTGTATTCTTCAATGGTCCGTTTTGCCCGTGGCTTAGGAGCATTGAGTTCTTCATTAAATTCTTGGCGAGAATTTTGTTCGATAAGCATCACCCGATTTGCTAGTCCTTCTACCACATTCAAGAGCATGGCAACGACATCTTGCAGTTTTCAAACGTCCTCTTTTACACTTGACGAGTCTTCCCTGGTATTATCTAAGAAAAGACTTTCATCCTCCTCAATCATGGCCACTTCATCGAGAGAGGTTATATAAGCTGTCTCGATCATGGGCTCTCCTACATGTGTGATAAGAAGTGATGGATCGAAGGATGTTTGATCTTCTTCGATAGCTAGAATCTCGGAAGTTTCATTGTTATCGATCAGATCTTGAATGACTTCTTTAAGCTTCCAACACTCCTCAGCATCGTGACCCTTTCCTTGGTGATATATGCAGTGTTTATTAGGATCCCACTTGGGTGGCCTGGCTTCTGGAACTGGATCTTTGATGGGCCCTATGGGCATGACTAGTCCTTTATGATGTAGCTTCTCGAAAGCGGTTTCATAACTCATACCAAGTGGAGTGAACACTCTTTTTGACCTTTGGATTCGCGACTTAGAGGCCTTTGTAGCACGTACTTCATTAATGGGAGAGGAAGAAGAAGGATGGTCGTTCTTCTTTCCTCTCGCACTATTATCTTTCAGAAGGTCATCTTCAATGTCAATGCCTATATTATAGACAACCTTGAAAGTATTCAAATTGTGTTGGTATTTTAAGTGCCTTGAATACTTCCCTTGGAGATTCTTGATAAACATCCTCACAAATTCTTTTTCGGTAGGAGCCTTGACCATATTAGCGGAAGTTTCCCACCATTTGTTGAAAAAAGACGTGAACCCTTCGTTTTCTTTTTGGTTTAAAATCTCAAGTTGTCTATGGTCTGTTTCGTCTTGGATGTTGCACTTATATCTATCTATGAAAGCGTTTGTTATCGATTCCCAAGAAGAGGTTTTCTCTTTGTCAAGGGAAAAGAGCCATTGTTGACAAACGATCTCAAGAGATAAAAAAAACAAAGAATGAAAGACTTTCTTATCGATCCCCTTAATGCTTATTATAGTTTCAAAAGTTCTTAGATGAAAGTAAGGGTTATACGTTGCCTTGAATTTTGGGATGTCGTTGGCATTGAACTTATGCGGAAGAAGTTCCTTGTCCAGTGAGACCCCTTGTGAACTAATGCCCTGAAATTTATAGTCACTAGATAGATTAATTAAGCTTTCTTGCATGAGGTTTATTTGTTGTTGCTTCACAGGGTCATCAATTTTGAGGGTTAAAGCCTTTAACACCTCAGTCACGTCAGTCAATTGATTCCTAAGTTCATTGACCTCTTCTTGACTTGCCATTATCTTTTTAGCCTTCCTCTTTTGACGAATTGGTTTATAAAAAAGTGAGACTTGAATAAAGAGGTTGTCCTTGATTAATCGCCCTTCTCTCCTCGGCCAAGTACTATGGAAAAGGAATATGGGGATATTCATAATTAATTATTTGACTCAAATTTTTTTATTCAACATGCAATGGATGGAGGAAGTGAAGAAAGGTGATGTAGATGGAGGGATGTGGAAAATTAGGAATAGAATGTACCCCCAACTCAAATGACGGAAAAAACCAACTCATGCATGAACCTAAGACATGGTCGTGGTGATATGTACTCAAAGTGTGTGCTAAGACTAGTGAGTGTAGGTGACATGTTAAGACTCGTGTCATGACCATGTGGCTAGACTATGTGACTAGACTCAATTAATGACTTAACAAGGTATTATTGACAGTAATATTTAACCGAATTAATTAGTAAACTGGTTAATTAGACACAAAGTGATGACTCGATCAATAATCCGAACTATCGTCAAAACGACAGAACTGGCGCCTCTCTTTGCAGTGTAGCGCCGAACGACAGGACTGTCGCCAGGCGCCACATGTAGGGGATAATAGGTACTACGCAACGGAAATAATCATGAATCATATTCATATAGCACGTAACCAAGGATCTCATGCATAACACATAAAGAGTAAGAATAATACCTTTGAAGCGTGATTCCACAAGTGATCGAGCAAGAACAATAAGGAGAACAAGAACCCCACGTGTGATTCCTCTACTTAGTCCACGAGCACGGATTAAACCTCCACTAATGCTAGTTAGTTGTGACTGAACGCTTCAATCAACCTTCAACGGAGATCCGAGTCACGAACACACCACACCACCACCCACGCGCCACCACACGCGCCGCCCACAAGGGAGAGCCGTACGGACAAGGAGGAGAGAGAGTGAGGGCCGAATAGAGAGAGAGAGAATTAGGGTTTTGGGATGCTTGGTTGCTTGTGTGATAATTTACTGTATGTCAATTGTTCTCTCTAGCAATCCTAGGCATGGTTTATATTTATAGATCATATCTAGAAATAAAACCATGTCAAGTCCAAAACCCATTAGACTCTTCTAATTATCCAAGCCCAAATATCAATATGGTATGTCATGAACTCATGAGGCCCAATAATGGGCCTCTAACTTGTTTAACCCAATACTCTTATGTGTGACCTTGTAGGATCCATTCTATAAGGCTTTGGGCTATTAAGCTAGCCCAAAGATCAATTGTCATATCTAGCACCAAACATTGACGACCCTATAGAATGAACTTATTATCTCCATAATAGTGATCCTTGATATATCTAGTAATTGCACTTATCGAAGACATAACTCCTTCAATCTCCCACTTGTCTGAGACAAGTGCGCAATATTCAAATTCCTTAAGTCAATGTGTGTCGATTTGATAATATGATTGCATCTCATGTCGTGATCATATTAGTCTACAAATCTTTTCTTGAAAACTGAGTGAGAATTACAAAACAAATGATTACTATGTAATCCATTTGAGCACGGCCATGCATTTTTCTGAATTCTCCCTCTCCAAGAGGCCAAGACACATTCCTAATTAAATAGGTAGACTCAATTCAATCTTGTGGCAACCAAGGCTCCCACTCAATTTCTGAAATAACCGGGAAACACCCTTTATAATCTCCAGTTACAGGCAGACGTTTGAGTGTACCACAGCTATAACATCCATTGAATGAAATCAATGTTCCACTCATGTCAAAGGAATCCACTAATATATCCGGAAGTTCTATACTTGAACTTCAAAGTAGGTCTATAGTTCGATCATGCATCATTCATGCATATCCATGTGATTGACCGAGCCTCACTATGCTCCTATAGCCCATGAAACTGCGCTATCCAATCAATCTTACATGCTAGTCCATTATTAGAAATCATTTATGTCCAATTTAATGATTCTGAACTAGGAACTTTAAATAATATATGGATTTTGTTCACCTGTGGGGTTTCATTCACCAGGTCATCAACCTGATGAGCCCATCAATCCATAATTATTTTGGACATTTTATTTAATATTGAAAACCATCATTAAATAAGAGAAATAATAAAATTTCTAATTAAACATAATTCTGCAAATGAATGTATTACATATGTAACTTATTTTTCTCCAAAAATAAATACAACTTCTAATTACATCATCTGCCTCAATCCAGATTCACTAGCATGTTTCTCATGCTTTGGAAGTGGAAGGGGTTTAGTAAGTGGATCAACAATGTTCTCATCCGTATGAATTTTGCACATCTTGACATCTCCTCTGTTAACGATCTCTCGAATGAGGTAATATTTCCTCTCTACATGTTTGGATTTGAAGTGTGACCTAGGCTCCTTTGACTGAGCAATGGCGCCATTATTATCACAATACAACTCGATTCCCTTTTGAGCACTTAGTATAATATCCAGCTCAGTTAGGAACTTCTTAATCCAAACTGCTTCCTTAGCTGCTTCAACAGCAGCTAAATATTCTAATTCTGTTGTAGAGTCTGCGACAGTGCTTTGCTTCGAACTCTTCCAGCTCACTGCTCCTCCATTCAGACAGAAAATATATCCAGATTGTGATATGAAATCATCTCTATCTGTTTGGAAACTCGCATCAGTATAACCTTTGACAACCAACTCATTTTCGCCACCATATAATAGAAACATTCCTTTAGTCCTTCTCAAGTACTTAAGGATGTTCTTGGCAGCTGTCCAGTGTGCTTCTCCTGGATTTGCCTGAAACCTGCTACACATACTCAGAGCATATGCAACATCCGGCCTCGTACATATCATGGCATACATGATTGACCCTATTGCCGAAGCATAAGGTTTATCAACAATACGTCTCATCTCTTCTGGCGTGTTAGGGCATTGAGATTTACTGAGCGTAATGCCATGAGACATGGGGAGAAATCCTCTCTTAGAGTCTTTCATGGAATACCTATCAAGAACCTTATCAATATAAGTTTCTTGACTTAATCCAATCATCCTTCGAGATCTGTCTCGATGTATCTTGATCCCCAATATGTATTCAGCCTCTCCTAAGTCCTTCATGGAAAAATAACTCTTCAACCATTCCTTGACTGGCTCAAGCATTGGTATGTCATTTCCCATGAGTAGTATGTCATCTACATACAAGACTAGGAAGACAATGCTGCTCCCACTAGACTTCTTGTATACACAAGGTTCCTCTTCACTTTTGATAAAATCAAACTGTTTGATTGCTTTATCAAAACGAAGATTCCAACTCCTCGATGCTTGCTTCAATCTATAAATGGATTTATGAAGTTTGCATACCTTTCTAGGATTTTCTGGATCTTCAAAACCCTCAGGTTGTATCATATACACTTCCTCCGTCAAGAACCCATTCAAGAAGGCGGTTTTGACATCCATCTGCCAAATTTCGTAATCGAAAAATGCAGCAATCGCTAGAAGAACCCGAATGGACTTAAGCATGGCTACTGGGGAAAAGGTCTCATCATAGTCAATACCATGAATCTGTCTGTAACCTTTTGCAACCAGTCTTGCTTTATGGATGTAGGCATTTCCATCCTTGTCTGTTTTAATTTTGTAAACCCATTTGCAACCAATAGGTTTTACCCCATCAGGCAAGTCAACTAGGGTCCACACTTCATTTTCAGACATTGATTCCATTTCGGACTTCATGGCCTGAAGCCATTTATCTGAGTTGGGGCTCGCCAAAGCTTGCTTGTAGGTTGTGAGTTCTTCATTCTCCAATAAGAAGATTTCAGAATCCTCGGTTATCAGAACCTCAACAAACTGTTTGTTTCTGATTCTGGCAGACCTACGTGGGGTAGGAGCAACAATAGAAATATTCTCTCCAACTCTTTGAAGATTTTCGCAAGAACTAGGTTCAAGTGGGACGATAGGAGTCTCGCTAGTCGAATTAGCTTGCTCCGACGCATGATTAATCGACTCATGCGCCCTCGCATCTGATGTGGTGCTATCCACATCCATTTGTTGCTCGTCTCGAATTTCTTCGAGAACCACTTTACTTCCACTTGGCTTTCTAGACAGGAATTCCTTTTCTAGAAAGACACCATCGCGAGCAACAAACACTTTGTTATCTTCGCAATTGTAGAAGTAATACCCTTTTGTTTCTTTTGGATAGCCCACAAAGAAACACTTGTCTGATTTAGGTTGTAGTTTATCACCTTGTAAACATTTTACATAGGCTTCACATCCCCAAATCTTGAGAAAAGACAACTTTGGAGCTCTTCCATTCCATATCTCATATGGAGTCTTTTCAACTGCTTTGGACGGGCTTCTGTTTAGTATTCTAGCAGCTGCTTCTAATGCATATCCCCAAAATGATATGTGAAGATCAGTAAAGCTCATCATGGACCTTACCACCTTCTGACACACCAAGTAATGCATATCAAGTAAAGTCCTGTTCCTCCTTTCTGACACACCATTCAACTGTGGCGTTCCTGGAGGAGTTAACTGTGAAAGTATTCCACAATTAATCAGATGTTCATCAAATTCTTGGGTTAAATATTCACCACCACGATCTGATCGTAATGCTTTAATCGTCTTCCCAAGTTGGTTTTGTACCTCATTCTGGAATTCTTTGAACTTTTCAAAGGATTCCGATTTGTTCCTCATTAAGTAGACATAACCATATCTACTTAAATCATCAGTAAAAGTAATGAAGTAGTTAAAACCACCCCTTGCTTTTGAACTCATTGGTCCACACACATCCGTATGTATGAGTCCCAAAAGATCACTAGCTCTTTCACCTATACCCGTGAAGGGTGACTTAGTCATTTTCCCAAGCAAGCATGACTCACAATTTTCAAATGATTCATAATCAAATGAAGAAAGAAGTCCATCCTTATGTAGTTTCTGGATGCGCTTTTGGTTTATGTGACCAAGCCTACAATGCCATAGGTAAGTAGGGTTTGAACCATCTTTTTTCTGCCTTTTATGATCAATATTGTAGACATGGGTTGTATATTCTAATACATACAAACCATTAATTAATTTGGCGTTGGCATATAACATATTTTCTTTCGAAATAAAACAACACTTGTCTCTTATTTCAAATGAAAATCCTTCAGAATCTAAAACAGGAACTGAAATAATGTTTTTAGTTATTGTTGGTACATAATAACAGTTATTAAGCACCAAAATAAGTCCAGAGGGAAGTCTTAAATGATAGCTTCCAATAGCAAGTGCAGCAACTTTTGCTCCATTTCCTACTCGAAGCGTTACTTCCCCTTTTGCCAACTTCTTACTTTCTTTCAAGCCCTGCACGTTATTAACAATATGAGCACCACATCCGGTATCAAATACCCAAGTGGAAGATGAAGTAAGATTAATTTCTACAACGAAAACATCAAATAACTCTTTACCTTCTGTTTTCACTGGTGTATAGTGGGGACACCCTGGTGTATGGCATGGCCAACTACCGCAAAAGAAGCATTCGCTTCCTCTCCTCTTCAGGAACTCTTCAGCATGGTTAAGCAACAGATTGATCAATGTCACCGAAGATCCCTCATCATTATGAGTGAGCTTGACAATGTCAAAACCATCATGGAGTGAGAACAAAATAATATCATGAGCAGAGTCATCATCGATCGGTTTCCCAAGGACATCCATTTGATTGAACATTTCAATCAATTCCCTTACATGGGCCCTTACTGACTGACCAGGCATGAGTCTTTTAGCCACTATTTTACAATGGACATTGTAAGCCTCATATCTTACACTGTCAGTCCAGGAATAGTAAATCTGAGGGATCGAGTTAACGACCTCTCTTACATTTTGATCATTTATGCCTCCACTTCCTAGTGCTCCTATGCCACCTCGACAGATGGCACGAAGACATTTGTACAATATGGTTAGCTCATAGTGCCTGAATCTTCTTTTCCAACAAGTTGGAATAGATTCTAAAATGAGCTCTCTGATTTTCTCTGCAGCTGAAACAATTTCAGCATGCCTTTCAGCTCCATACTTTTCTGTGTATTTGCTCTCAACAGGAATGTATAAACGAGATTCAAGCCCATGGCTTGTGAGAACATTTCTCAACTCCTTTTCCCATTCCCTGAAGTTTCTGAGATTCAGCCTTAAGTTAAGTTTCATTGGTAAAATTGTGTTGTCGTATAAGTTATTCATCTACAAACAAGAACAAAAACGAGGCAAAATTCAATAATTATGTTTAATAAACTTTTAAAGTACCATAATCGATTATAAAATTGGTAACTTTAAAACATTCATTCAATCTTTAATTGATCCCTATTGAATAGAATGATTCCAAGATCCTTTATTTGTGCAAAAATTGACCGGACTGAGGCCCTACCATCAAACATTGCATTTTCAAGGTGAGTAAACTCTTTACTGATTACAACTCTTTGTAATTCTTGGTTGAATAATTAACCATCACATGTTTAATTATTACCCTTAGCTTCAAGGTTCTAAACTCTTTAGGTAACCTCGTTGAGTATAACCAATTAAAAGTGTAAAACGTGATTTACCCCCACTCCCCTAAGATATAGTATGACACCCAGCTGAGGCATGACCTGCCATAAATATCGAAGGTTTCATCGGGTTTTTAATTGGGAAAGCAACCTCAATATTACTGGGACCTAGATTCATTATGTTGTGATTGTTTAGTGAACTCTAGCACATCATCAAACAACATAAATAAAATCTAACATGCATAATCTACTAATGCATAAATAAAACATGACATAGTATGGCCCCTTAATCCTAAGAAAACTAATAAAGCTAAAGCTCCCACTTGAACCTTCATGGATCTCATCCATCTTGCTCCTTTGGGCCTCCACTCCATGGATTCTTGGATTAACTGCAACCTGTAATTCTATTCTATTCTATCTACTACTTAAATAAAATAAAATAAATTACAAAAATACTTAACGGTACGCAGACCGTATTTAGATTACAAAAATACGAAACGATGCGCAGATCGTATTTAGAATCTATGGGCCATACTAGTCTATATAGCAATATATAACATCATATATTATAAAATTCCATATAATAAATCACTCATCATGCTTTCCTAAACTACAACATCGAATGTTCACAATAAAGGAAACATGGCTCCTAAAATATCTCATATTTTAATTAATTAATTACTGGAATTAGATAATATCATATATTATTCATGACCAATTATAAAATATCATATATTTTAATTTAGGTATGAGATAGAATCAAATCTTATTTTAATTATGGAAGATAAATCATATTTATCTTCCATGATTATCCTAACTTTTAGGAGATTTTATCCTAATTACTTGCCAATCACATATTTTAAATCAATTAATATCCTAAAATAATTATGGGATAATCATATTATTTAATCAATTATTATCCAAATAGAATCTTTTGCTCCATAATTATCCTATCTTAACAAAATTAACAACTTTAATTTTGTTAATTATCTTTTCAAAATCAAAACTTATCTTTTAATTTTAATTTTGAAAACTGATTTTATCCAAAATAAAATAAAATAAAATAATTTTTTTTTTATTTTGAAAACCCGCGTCAGCCACCGTGGTGTGGCCAGCCGAAGCCGGCCACGGTGGCCTCACACCTTGCGGTGTGCGCTGCCCCTGCAGCGACGCCCGGACAGCAGCAGCAGCAGCAGCACACACATCGGGGTGGTGCACTGCTGCGTTGCCCCCTTTACTGACCCGTGCCCAGCCTGCCCTCCCTCCTGGACCACCACCGGTGAGGCAGTCGCCGTGGCTGCGCCACCTAGCCGCGGCTGCCGCACCTCAATTTCCTTTTTTTTTTTTTTTTTTTTTTGATTTTTAATTTAAAACAAAAAAAATTTATTAAAATTAAAATTAGTGTGGTCCATCCAATTTTAAAATTAAATCATATTCAATTTAAAAATTAGGGTTCTTCATGAATTTAATCCCAATTCAATTTAACTTTTAAATTAAATAGGTTGATCATGAAAAATTCATAATTGATCATGAAATCAATTAGATTAAATTCAGTTAAACATAAAACTTTCGAATTAAATCAAAATCAAAACACAAATTTCATAAATTAGGGTTCTTGATTTCGAAATTTTTCGAAATATTAAGGGGGGGGGGGGGTTCGAATTTTTTTTGAACTTGATAGGGCAATTTTCGGATCTTTTTAGGGCTAATATGGAGCAAATTAAACACCTTTAATGATTCTATATTGTTAAATCACATTTAATATAATAATTGACCCATAATTAAATTATTCTCCCTCCTAATTGAATTAAAATTGTGGATCAACAAAGGTTTAATACTCAATATATGTAATTGCAAGAGGCTAACTGATACCACTGTAGGGGATAATAGGTACTACGCAACGGAAATAATCATGAATACTTCCCTTGGAGATTCTTGATAAACATCCTCACAAATTCTTTTTCGGTAGGAGCCTTGACCATATTAGCGGAAGTTTCCCACCATTTGTTGAAAAAAGACGTGAACCCTTCGTTTTCTTTTTGGTTTAAAATCTCAAGTTGTCTATGGTCTGTTTCGTCTTGGATGTTGCACTTATATCTATCTATGAAAGCGTTTGTTATCGATTCCCAAGAAGAGGTTTTCTCTTTGTCAAGGGAAAAGAGCCATTGTTGACAAACGATCTCAAGAGATAAAAAAAACAAAGAATGAAAGACTTTCTTATCGATCCCCTTAATGCTTATTATAGTTTCAAAAGTTCTTAGATGAAAGTAAGGGTTATACGTTGCCTTGAATTTTGGGATGTCGTTGGCATTGAACTTATGCGGAAGAAGTTCCTTGTCCAGTGAGACCCCTTGTGAACTAATGCCCTGAAATTTATAGTCACTAGATAGATTACTTAAGCTTTCTTGCATGAGGTTTATTTGTTGTTGCTTCACAGGGTCATCAATTTTGAGGGTTAAAGCCTTTAACACCTCAGTCACGTCAGTCAATTGATTCCTAAGTTCATTGACCTCTTCTTGACTTGCCATTATCTTTTTAGCCTTCCTCTTTTGACGAATTGGTTTATAAAAAAGTGAGACTTGAATAAAGAGGTTGTCCTTGATTAATCGCCCTTCTCTCCTCGGCCAAGTACTATGGAAAAGGAATATGGGGATATTCATAATTAATTATTTGACTCAAATTTTTTTATTCAACATGCAATGGATGGAGGAAGTGAAGAAAGGTGATGTAGATGGAGGGATGTGGAAAATTAGGAATAGAATGTACCCCCAACTCAAATGACGGAAAAAACCAACTCATGCATGAACCTAAGACATGGTCGTGGTGATATGTACTCAAAGTGTGTGCTAAGACTAGTGAGTGTAGGTGACATGTTAAGACTCGTGTCATGACCATGTGGCTAGACTATGTGACTAGACTCAATTAATGACATAACAAGGTATTATTGACAGTAATATTTAACCGAATTAATTAGTAAACTGGTTAATTAAACACAAAGTGATGACTCGATCAATAATCCGAACTATCGTCAAAACGACAGAACTGGCGCCTCTCTTTGCAGTGTAGCGCCGGACGACAGGACTGTCGCCAGGCGCCACATGTAGGGGATAATAGGTACTACGCAACGGAAATAATCATGAATCATATTCATATAGCACCTAACCAAGGATCTCATGCATAACACATAAAGAGTAAGAA
The DNA here is from genome assembly GCF_948465745.1 of Chenopodium album. Classification (NCBI taxonomy): domain Eukaryota; kingdom Viridiplantae; phylum Streptophyta; class Magnoliopsida; order Caryophyllales; family Amaranthaceae; genus Chenopodium; species Chenopodium album. The sequence goes on from NC_137834.1 coordinate 23,116,911, forward strand.
TAATACCTTTGAAGCGTGATTCCACAAGTGATCGAGCAAGAACAATAAGGAGAACAAGAACCCCACGTGTGATTCCTCTACTTAGTCCACGAGCACGGATTAAACCTCCACTAATGCTAGTTAGTTGTGACTGAACGCTTCAATCAACCTTCAACGGAGATCCGAGTCACGAACACACCACACCACCACCCACGCGCCACCACACGCGCCGCCCACAAGGGAGAGCCGTACGGACAGGGAGGAGAGAGAGTGAGGGCCGAATAGAGAGAGAGAGAGAATTAGGGTTTTGGGATGCTTGGTTGCTTGTGTGACAATTTACTGTATGTCAATTGTTCTCTCTAGCAATCTTAGGCATGGTTTATATTTATAGATCATATCTAGAAATAAAACCATGTCAAGTCCAAAACCCATTAGACTCTTCTAATTATCCAAGCCCAAATATTAATATGGTATGTCATGAACTCATGAGGCCCAATACTGGGCCTCTAACTTGTTTAACCCAATACTCTTATGTGTGACCTTGTAGGATCCATTCTATAAGGCTTTAGGCTATTAAGCTAGCCCAAAGATCAATTGTCATATCTAGCACCAAACATTGACGACCCTGTAGAATGAACTTATTATCTCCATAATAGTGATCCTTGATATATCTAGTAATTGCACTTATCGCAGACATAACTCCTTCACCACACTCCACAGAGTGGCACTACAGGTCAAACTTTGGCGCCATTGCTGGAGCCTCGATCTGAAACAGTTTTCTGTATTATTAATCAACAGGGGTATGCCTAAAGTCGTACTAGGTCAATTCTGATTAGATTATTAGACTTTATTTACTCAAATTAATTAATTAGGCAAAGTTCTTTTAATCATTAATTTATTTAATCTTACACAAGTCAAACAAACGGTTAAGAAAAACGTATATCATATACACAACAAATAATGCACAATTAGTCAAATAGGCACGATATGATGCAATGAGTTTGCAACCTAACCATGGCTCCAGTTCTCAAAAGTTCGGGATATGGGTTAGTAAAAAGAGGGTCCATGGTTAATTGTCCGGATGCACCGCGCGGAAGCCTAACCGTGAAGGGTTGGTGCGAGTGGATGGGACACCGCGAGTTTTAGAAAAAACTCACTTCCATGGTTTGGTGAATTCAACATTCTCGGATGTACCCTTTGTTTCTCAGAGCGTTCAATCAGGTAGATGGAGCATAAATTCCCAGAGGGTTATGTCCATATATAGAACACATATGGGTTTCAGAAAAGTGAGAAAAACTCAATCAAGAAGTAGGATCGAGCAAACAATGCTAAAAACTGGTCGAAATTAGAACGCATATTTCTGGCTCGGTATTGGAAGAATTTGGCGCCAGCAAACAGGAGTTGGCGCCAAATTTTGGCTATAGCGCCTGGCGACAGAACTGTCGTCTGGCGCTACAGTAAAAATTCTGGCGCTAATCTTCTGTTCGCTGACGCTAATTCCTACATGCCTCAGCAGCTTTCTGTGCTCGATAAAATTTTCCAGTTTCGCGCAGTGTTATTTCGGTCCTAGTTGTGAAAGATATTCCTCAAATTTCCTACGTGTAAAATCCTATGTTTTAACTCATTACGGATGGTCTTTCCAATGAGATCTTTTTTTTATGCATATGACAATAATGTTAATCAAAATTACGCACATGAAATACTTAGAACTTTCCGAGTCTCATCCACTCATTCTAAATAATTGCCAAAATAAATTTTAGGAATTGAAATAGAAATCTTCCCCAGTGGAGTCGCCAAAAACTGTAGGGAATATTTCAAGCATTAACCCCTAGCTTGAACCCCACTGTGATCGTACACTAAAGTACGGTACGGTGGCGTCCAAAGGGAAAGAAGATAGAGCAAAAGAGTCGCCAACAAGTTTTAGGAACTTGTAAACCATTCACGAGGTGAAGGTTACACCCCTTAACGATCCAAGAGATCGTCAACTCCATAAGGTCTTGAACCAAATAGGGTTCGGGGATGAAGGTACAAATCCAACCTGAAAGAGATTGAACCTGCCCTAATAATAGGCCTCTACTTTATTATGATCGTATTCATGTGCGCTTTCTGACTAACATAAAATCAATAGGATTACCCTAAACCTGTTTATCTATGTTGGTTGAATATTAATGCACAAATAAACTATTATTGGCGATCACTTGAATTATAATCAAATTAACCTTAAACAAGATTATTAATAACTTATTAAGCGTGATTACAAGTACAAATTCCCTTTAAACATGCATAAAAGGCGTGATCAAGAAATAAAAATATATATATATCAAGCAACATAATAAATAATCATAATTATAATCATAATAACAATTATAATTAAAAATAATCATGTTAAAGCATAATAATAGCAAGATCCTAGGCATGATACTAACAAGATTAATAACAAACCCTAGCATGTCACTAAGCATCAAAGATAAAATCTTTAACCCTAACATGATACTAACATGAATAAATATTAGAAAGAACATAAAAGGCATCACAGAAATCATAATTGGTATTAAAGTTACCCTAAACATGATTCTAGGAATCATAATAACAATCTAAGCATGATTTCTACATAATAATATCAATAAAAACCATTAAAGCACTTACTTGGATGCCTCGTACCTCTTTCTAATAACAAAATGCATACGTTAGTAACTTCAAGGAAAATAATAAACAACATTTAAATTAAATAATTGAAAGAGAGATTTGGGACCAAACCTCAGAAATTAAAACCTTTCACGTCTAGGGCGAAGACAACTTCGAATATGGCTAGGTGTGTCTAGTGCTAATGAATGCGGAATTTTTATATTTGAGAAAAGGCTAGTTTAGAAAAAGAGAGAGAGAGAGAGTAATCAAGAGAATCTTGATGAGAGTTGGTGAAAACTGATGATTGAAAACGGAGTTTTTAGAAGACTATTTATAAAGAAAATCAACCAAAAAGATAAAAAATCAAAACAGAGCTCTGATGCGGATAAAACTTGATTAGCGCCGACGCTGGCAATTGGCGCCAGACGCTAACATTAGCGCCAGGCGCAAGGCGCTAATGTCTGGCGTTATGCGCAAATACCGTTTTTAACGCGTTTTCTAAAATCAGATATAATTTAACCATACAGGAGGATAAAATCGTATTTTCCTCAAAAACATTCTTTTATTCTGATTAAAACTCTAAAAAGTCAACAAAAGTCAATTTATCAATGCTAATTGAATTAGGAATGAAAAGAACCTTCTAGAATCATCTAGAAGACTAAAACCATTCCTAATTGCATTAGGAATGATAAATCTATATTAGGCCCTCCTCTAGATCATTGGGCCGCATATAAAGCTTAAACCGGGCCCAGTTCAGTAATTTGGCCATAACTTCCTCAATATTCATCGAAATTTGGCTTATAATATATCGTCGGAAAGGTCTTTTCAAGCCCCATCCAACTACACTACTGTTGGACCCATATCATGGACCAACCAAACTGGATTGGCTGTTTTCTTAAAATAGGTTTTCAAAAACAGAGAGAAGAGAAAAGAAATTAAAACTATCCACAACACTAAACTTTCCACACTTTCACTTCATTCGATTATGATTCGACGTGAAAGGTACTCATCACCGGGTTTGGTTATGGGGAGACACAAATGGGTGTCTACAATGACGAGTTGGGGGTTTGTGACATTGGGCGGTATTTTAATTCGTGGGTTCACGTGCGGGGCAGATGTCTGTGTTCTCGACGCTAAAAATAGTCTAAAATTACTTTAGAAACTAAAAAGTGTCGAGTTAACACGGATATCATAATTTACAGTTCACACCCTAGCCCTAGCGTCGAAACAATAATTGCGTCGAAAAAAAGCTCCTTTTGTAGTAGTGATCTCATTAGTAATAAGACCAGGGTCCTAAAGCAAGATGTCAGCATCACTATAAATAGATTACTCTTCATTACATTGAAAAATAACGAGTATTTGCATCACCAAGTTTAATCCAGACAACTTTAGATTTTTTTCTCCTGCAAATCTATCTTGAATGTGCATCCAATGTTTCACTTTCTTCAAAACATCATCTTATTGAACATGAAGATCAGGATTAGCATAACCAAAGCAATTCAAGCTTATCCTGAATAGCAACCAAATGAGCCTGAGCCTGATCCACTCTCTTAGCAAATTTAGCAAAATGCTTGATTTTAAGAGCTTTAAGACCCTGCTTATTTTTTTTTTAGGTTAAGCCAGACATTTACCATAGTAGAACCATCATAACCTTTATTTTCAGCACTCTTCCACCACATTAGCAAAATCAAAATGTTCAGCTAAATAGTTTAAAAATCTAAAAGACCTACCTTTGTCCTTCCTTCTATGCACTGCAAATAAGATAGAACTATGATTAGAGAGGAGGGGAGGAAGATAAATAGCTTCAAATTGACTATAATCATGCATCCAAGCTTAATTAACCAATCCTTTATTAATTCTAGTAACAGTTCTATCATCACCATGACTTTTATTATTCCAAGAATAGAAGGCTCATTTGCGCTTAATTTCAATCAAGTTTAACTTGATAATGAACTCCTTAAAATATTTCACCTCATAATCAGTAATAGGAAGGCCATTGAACCTATCCTCAGAATGTAGAATAGTATTAAAATCTCCTGTTAGTAGCCAATGAATAGTAATAGAACCCAAGGACTCACTACCATGCCAAAGGGGAACTCTATCATGAATAGAGTGCAAACCATAGAAAAAGGTACAAGCAATCAAGTAATTACAATCTTTGGTACTGATTTCAGTATGAACATATAGTTCATGTGTCGGGTTTTGGTGAGTCTGACCCATCGCGGAAAGAAACCCAACCCAAAACCAAACTCATAATATTTATAACCATAAAGCATAATTAACATAAACACAAGAATAAGTAATAGATTATTACCTTTGTAGCGTGCTTCGCTCACTTAATTGAGCTCTTACTTCAAAAGCCCCCTAGCTCCGCTCACACGGAGACCTCCTTCAAAGTCCACCCACAACGGGAGCATCGAACTCGGTCTATTGCCTTGGAGTTAGCAAGGCCCGACCTAAACCCGAGTAATTTGTGTTCAAAGGTTTTCACACTGTGATGCCTTTTTCAACACTTACTCAAGTGAAGAATCCTAACTCCCAAGGATGGTATTTATATCGGACGATATGCCATCATCAATCAGTATCCTCTTAACCTTCAAATTGGCTATCTTTAATATAAATACCATTGGATCATTGTGCAAGGCCTTGAACTCTCCTCGGTCGGCCTCACTCACTGTTACCTCTGGGAAAGGTTCGGCCTTAATCCCTTCGGCATGAATTACTTATTTTCCCAAATTTCATGCATCCGTCTTAATTCCTCTCATAGTTGGGCCGCCTGCAGCAAAGTCGCCTGATATGACAGCCACAAAACTAGAGTCCGTGCTATTCCCATCTTTTTCCTTCTCATTTTGCCTTTTCTTCTAAGACTTATTGTCTGTCCGAGTGTATGTGAACTTGGACTTCATCACGTACGAATTGAGCATGCCCTTCTCAGTCAACTTGTCTAGCAACCTCTTTAAATTATTACACTCGTTTATATCATGCCCCACATCCTTGTGGTAATGGAAATACTTGTTTTTGTTTCTGTACTGGACTGATCCTCTCATCGGCGTGGGCTTCTCAAATTCAAACTTATCCTTGATCTCCATCAAAATTGAATATGAATCCTTGTTGAACTCATACGGTGGTTCGTACGCCTTTGGCTTCTTTGACTTGGTTTCTAGGTCATCAAATACCCAGACTTCCTTTCCTTTGTTCTTTCCCTCTTTCTTTTTCCCAGCCGAGTCTTGCTGAGAAGATTGTTTCTTCTCATCCCCCTTGGCCAGTACTTCAGCTTTAGTGAGTGAATAGAAGTTTGCTGCCTCAATATAGGCTTCAGCTTCCCGCTGAACACCTGCATATGTCCAAACCTTTTTGCGGACCAAGTCAAATTTGAAGTCATTATGCCTTAATCCCCGGAGAAATTCCGAATAGACCAATTCATCCGGATGATTATGAATTTGGGCTTTCTCTTGATTTAATCTCTAGACGTATGAACGCAAACCTTCATTCTTGGCCTGAACAATCGTAGCCAAATTAAGAATAGTCTTCCTTGGCGGGATGTTGTATGAAAAAATTTTCAACGAACAACATGCTTAAAGTAGTTAATTAGTTGATCATTCGGCCGACAGACTGTTGAACCAGTCTTGCGCCAAACCCTTGAGGGTGGCCGGGAAGCACCTGCACCAAGTGGCATCATCCACACATTGCAAGTACATAAGATTCTAATACGAAGTGACGTGCTCTTCCGAGTTGCCCGTACCATTATATATAGGCACCCACAAGTACACTTTTCACCTTTGCAGGCTGAGGTGTGTTAAGGATCTCTTGAGAAAACGGAGGCGGCTTGTCTCCAAGGTTTAGCATGCGCATCTGCCATTCAATTAGTTGCGGCTGAGCAACTGGTCCGGCCAAGTAAGCAGCTTGGTTGAACGGCTGACTGAACTATCCATACTATCCAAAGACACCAGGGTTAGTTGGCGGAAAGGTAAAAATTTTTTGGAGAGGTGGATATTGAAACGGTTGCACTGGAGCAATTGAAACTAGCGTTTAAGTTTGATGAGCTCATGCTGGTCCTGGCCATGCTGGTACGCTTGGAGGAGGTATGGTTTGAAAGATCATCCGGCATTGAAGGTGAAGAGGCTGTGTCCGAATAAGCTATTCGTTCACGCTGCTTGTGCCGTAGGTAGTCCCTAGCATCCTTCCTACGCCGAGACGGCTCAGTAATCTCTTTCTAAGGCCGTTTGGCCTGCCCCGTAACCAACTGCGTTTTATCAAGGGACCGAGTCATATCTGCCCTTGGCACCCTCGGCACACACTCATGCCAGCGGTATGGGGTATTCCCAGCATCTTCGGCATTGGTCGCTTTGCTCTGGGTCTTCTTTTGCTGGCCCTCTCCTTCTCTCCTGGACGCTGCCTAGAAGAAGATGACTGCTTACCCTCCATTTACTTTCGGAGGAGTTTGTTCAAAGCGACCAAGAGCGAAACAGTAGTAACTGGACGGTCCTCTGCCTCATGGAATGAAGCGGTCAGAGGGTCGCCAGAATGAATTGTTGTGACTATATTCTCAACAAAGTCGTCCTCGCCGGGACGAGGGCCGGCATCTGGTGTCTGGCCATCCATTGCCACAACGGACGAGTATCCCCACAGACGGCACCAAATGTTTTAGGGTTTTTTGGAATTCCTTGGGATTCTGTTCATGCTCTGATCAGGCAATTGGACGCGGACACCTGCAAAACACGAATCTTCGGCTATCGAAGATTCGCCTCCGACGATCAAGTCAGTGACCGAAAATGAAATTAATGTAGACAGAGAAAGTAGAGAGAAGTTGGAGCTTTTAGTGCTCTATTAAATGTTATGTCACAATCCATCCCTCCCATCAACAATGATTGGGGTATTTGTAGGGGTGGATATTTGTGCCCTTTAGGGTAAGTGACCTAGAATTTAAGGCCATTGATTGGCTGCGCAATCAGTGAAGGACACGTTTCCTCTAGGGGCACCGTTTTGTGACATTCTAGTTGCTTTTGGGCCTCCTGATGTAAGGAGGCCTTTATGACATATTTGATTTCAGGTGCTCTCTTATTCATAGTACGTGTCATATTCCTATGGTGACACGTGTCACCCATTTATTGGGCCACGTGTCATCACGAGATTGGACCACGTGCTTGGGGTATTTTTTACCCTAAACACCCGTAGTCTCACTTGAAAGCTTACAAAGAGACATGTATATTGTCTTTGGGTAAAAGTTCGTTGTGTTATAAACAATTAGCTCCCACTTAAGCTATCTTAGACTTTAATGAGCCATTAAGCTCCCACTAAACCACCTAGATCTTGCTAAGTCGGTGAGCTCCCACTGAGTCACTTAGCTCCCACTGAGCCAATGAACTCCCACTGTGGCTAAGAGTTTTAGGCATATACTTGAAAAGATATTTAGAAGTTAATTCTATCCATAACTGAATATGGTGTCGTTTCTTAGCTCCGACATTATGTTTAGTGTAACATTAGTCCTTTGTGCAAATCTTTAAGAACTTTATAGGAAGGGGTGTGATCCATCATTGTTCGAGTCATTTTTTAATGGCATCGAGGTCTCCGTGAAGATACACTGTGTCCTTTGTGGAGTTATTTATGAAAATTTCAATTTTACAACTTTATGATGGTCACGCTTGGCTCAAGCAAACATCGCTCGATCTAATCTTAACGTTATGATATCTTGCTAAGATGATTCTGTACTTCATTGAACTCTTGAATTACTCAAGGTCAAGTTTGTTCACATTTGATGAATATAGCCATAATCTTTCAAATTCCTCGTGAAATGTTGAAGTAATTGAAGTCCTCTTTAGATTTCGGAGTCAATTGTCTATACCAAGAACAATAGCTCTTTACTTTGTCAGGTTTTAACAAGTAAGACTTGCTAGTCTTAGAACGATTCCGAATCAATCAACTGTCAAGAGCCTATATAGCCTTGAGTACGTTCTTGTTAATGTGACATTGCTAGATATGTTCAGAACACAAATCATGCTTATGATTTTAACTTTTGTGAGTTTTCATGTTAGGGAAATGATTTTTTATAATCAAGCATTCTTGACTCATGGCTTAGACAACCATGCCATTCAAATAAATTCGCAACTATTGCTCTTTACTTTGAATGTGAGTCTTTCCGTGTGTTAGCGGATTGTTTTCTGATTATGGAACATAATAATAATTTTTTTGTTCCAGCCTTAGCTTAAAAGGTCTTTAAACAAAGCATACGACCTTACAACTGATATAGCACCACTTGCTTCATTTTAAGCTTGTAAGTCAATAACTTAGCTTATCTTCAATAGTTTGAGGTCACTTTCAAAGTGGAACACTCAAGCAGTATCTGATACTTGTGAAGATAATAACTTGCTAAGTTAATTATAATAACATGAACTTTTTAGCAGAAATGGAATCTTATTCCTTTTATTTATTCCTCGAATCTTATAATTCTTATCATACTTTATCTCATAATCTTTCTGAATCATTTCTGTAAGAGTCTTTGACTTTTATACTTTGTTAGGCATAATTAGGCATCTAATGCGCCGTATAACAAAGTTCCATCTTTTCCTTTAATTCGTACTAAAATTAATACATTAATGAGTTGTACTCACCAGCGTATATAGCGAAAAGATATGTTGATGGTCAAGCATTGACTATTTTGAGTTTCCAACTCAATACTTCATGTTTATCAAAACTACCTTGTATTTTAAGACATGACACTAATATGAATATTAAGGTACAAAAATACTCAACGGTTCGCATACCGTTTTTAGATTTACAAAAATACATCACGGATCGCAGTCCGTATTTTCTATCCTAATCGGGCCCCACTAGTTGCCATTTTATAAAACACATGAGAGAATATACATTTCATTCATTCATTCACTATTTGTTAATGTCCCTGAAAGGAATGGTGTCCTTCGAACAAGTGTACTATTCCGTTAGTGGGTTCAGAATTATTAGAAAGCTAATATATTCAGTGAGGTCAAGTGATCGGAATGCCTGGGTGGAGGCCGCTTCCGATCAATAATATTAATGAATAATTAATATTACAGCTTAATCTTGACTGAACCCTTCGGGTCACACCCAAGAATTCAACAAACCGAAACGACGAATTAATTCGGAAGGAATTAATGAGTCGACCGAGTAATATTTATTTAGACGTCGGAAATTCGAGCTAAGAGCGTCGAAACCGAGTGTCGGAAGTCGAGTCGAAAATAGTGAAAGACGAGACGAGAAATAGTAATAAATCAACAAAAGACCAAAATACCCCTAGCATCAAAATGTCCAAGAAAACCGAGTGCTAAGGGCGTATGGCCTAGCATGGTGGCTAGCATGCGCACCAAGCCGAGCCTAGGCTGGCTGGTGCGTGCTAGCGCACCCATGGTAGCATCGCAAGGCTAGGCGCTGCCTAGTGTGTGCTAGCATGCTAGGCACAGCCTTGTGTGCGCAATGGCTAGCAAGCCATGCCGCAACAAGCTGCAGCAGCTAGCACGCTAGGCGCGCCAGCTCGCCACAGCTAGCAGCAGCATGGCTAGGCCATTGCTTGCTGCCTAGCAGCGCTGGCCAAGGCACAAGGCCAGCAGCAGCCCGCAAAAGCATGCTGGGCTTGCTGGCCAGCAGCGCGTGGCAGCCCGCATGCGAGTGTTGGGCTTGCTGGGCGTGGCTGCCACAGACAGCAGCACATGGCAGCCCACCCTGGCTGCCTTGGTGCCCAAGGGTGGGTGCCATGTGGCTTGTGGTCCTTGAGTGTGTGTGGAGTGAGGTGGCCGGTTATGGGAGAGGGAGTGGGGAGCAAGTTTGGTCCCCCCCTTCTCCAAGTGGTCCTCACCTAACCACTCACATGAGCTTGCCACTTGTTGATTTATTACTAGCTTGATTATTAATTTTATTTTAGCTTTAAAATAAAATGGAAAAATCATACTATCCCACATTGATGGGAGAGTAAATGATACTCCCATCATTTCCTATAAATACCCAAGTATGGGCATTGGGAATGATGCTTGAGTAAGAGTTGAAAAAGGCATCACAATTAGTGAAAACCTTTGAACTCAATATAATTGCTCGGGTTTTATTGGTCGGGTCTTGCTAACCCCAAGACATTGGACCTAGTCGGTTTTGTTGGTGCGGGTGGACTTCGTTGGAGGTCTCCGTGTGAGCGGGACTTGAAGCTTTCAAGTAAGAGCTCATTTTGGAGCGAAGCACGCGTCAAAGGTAATTAGCTTATCTTAATCTTGTGATTAATTTTATTATGTTTATGGTTTTATTTATTGCGAGTGCGGTCTTGTTTTTGGGTTTGTTTCCGCGGTGAGTCGGACACACCAAACCCCAACAGCGGTATCGGAGCCTCGCTCGTTTATTTTTAAAATCATAATATTTTCAAGGTGTTTTTATGGCTTAATTTTTCTGGTTTTAAGTTGCTAATTAGATTAGTAACTCGTTTTTCCAATTTTTACCTCGTATTAGAGCTGTCTTCAGCTCCCGAACCCAGATTTCGACCCAAAAATAGTGAATTTTGGGTGGAAAAGGCGTTTTGGAAATGGTTTAACCCTTTTAGGACTCTGTTTTTAGCCAAAAAACGACCAGAAATGCATTTTTCGAGGGATTTTTCGTTTTGACGAAAAATTTTAAGTCTTTCTAACCTTGAAAATTGATTGCATATTTTATGGTGGTTATGAATTTGGTTCTTTCCTTTATTTATATGCAATTTTAGACCACTTTAAGCATGATTACTTGGTAGTAATTAGTGCTTGAAAGTTTGGTTTATTTTTTCACATAATTGCAAATTAATTGCATTAAGTGTGAAATTGTTGTTCTTTGTTGCTTCCAAGTACTAAAGATTCAATCTTTATTTATGATAAGTTATTAAAACTTTGAGTTACTAAATTACGTGAATTTTGGTTAAACTTTGTTGATTTCATCATTTTTTAGTTGATTGGAATCATAAAGTTTAAAACTTGTGATTGAAATTGGTTTATCTTCATATTGGAAGATATATATTTTTTTTTTCTTTTCATGGAGTCACAAGTATTAAAGTTGGAGTCTTTATTGAACTTATGTTCATTTTTCCAACTCCCTTTTATTTTGTCAAAATCTCAAGATTAATTTAAAGTGATTAAATTAATAGTGAGAATTGCCCTAATTTATTTTATTACACCAAGTTAAACCAATTTTATTAAAGAATGGTTCTTGGAAATAAATTTGGTTAATTTCATTTGGATGAATTATTTAAGTTGGACTTGTTATTTTTCATTTTTCCTCAAAATTGATTCTAAAATTAATTTAGAATTGATTTATAATGTCACACACAAAAATCGATAATTTTCGAAGCATTAGCACACAACACGAGGCCTAAGAGCCCCGAGCTAGCTCTCGGCCAGCTGGGCTGCTCACGCAACCCATATGTGGCTACCGAGGCTGCTGGGCACTTCGTTCTTAGGTGCTTGGTGCTGTGCGTGTGTGTGTGCGAGGAAGGGCGCGGGCTGCTGCTCGCTGCCAGCAGCATAGCGCGCCAGCCAGCAGCAAGCAGCAGCATGGCGCAGCAGCAGCATAATGCTGTGCGCGCTGTGCGTGCTGCTATGCTTGGCTGGGCTAGGCGTAGCGCATGCGAGCACAAGCAGCCCACATGCATGCTTGGTTTTGCGGGGGTGCGCATGGGCATACTACGTGCTTGTTGTACGGTACGTACAATCCCATAATTGGCACAATAACCCCGAGTTATTAAGGCGATGCTATTTTAAAGTTAATTTTAGCGTTGCTTAATATGTAAGTAAAGGTAATTTTTGGACTCCAAGTCTTAGTGCTAGGCACTTAGACATTTTGGAATACGTATTTTGCTTAAATTGTCGTTTTAATTATTTTAATTATTTTGTTTATTTAATTATAATTTTTGGAGGCTAGGCCTCGGTTTTTTAGCGACATTTGAAAAAATTAATTTTGGCAAATATTTGGGTTCAGCGACTTAATTAATTGGATTAGTTAAGTTGGATGCGGAATTTAGTGGGAGCGTCTCTTAGTTATTTTCATAACCGGTTAAAACAACTTTGACTAGTTTAATTAGGCGTGTTAATTGGATTAACCACCTAGATTAGTTACTAGTTCTCGCGCGTTTTATGCATTGTTACTTGTTTATCGTTGTAAAATTCATAGGCCATTCACATATAGTGAATGGATGAATGGAATGTAAATTCTCTCACAGGTTTTATGAAATGGCAACTAGTGGGGCCCGATTAGGATAGAAAATACGGACTGTGATCCGTGATGTATTTTTGTAAATCTAAATACGGTCTGCGAACCGTTGAGTATTTTTGTACCTTAATATTTAGATTAGTCCTAATCGTAGATACTAGCAATTGTAATATTTTGGTCAAGTCTTGAAGACGGGGTTCTTATAAGACAAAGCCATGAAGTTGCAAATGAAGACCTTTTGAAAACTTGAAGATCTCAAGGGGTCATGCTAGTTGCCAAATGCATTTCTATTTATGTTTTCGATATATATTTATGTTTATATATATATATGAATTATATGTTAGATGCATGTTTAGGATTTCGAATGTTGAGATGATTGATTAAGTTCACTTAAATCAACCAACATAGAAACCCTAGGTCCCTAAAATATTGAGTAAAACTAGCCATTCCAAAACACACTTACCAACCGAACGAGGGTAGTGGTGGGCTACGCCAAAGCGAGGCATCACTACTTCTCCAAGGAACGTAAGGCATACCGGGTATGCAAGGTGGTTTTGGTTATACTCAACGATATGAGTGATGGAGTCCTAACATGTCGTGGCAAAGTGAATAAATTGTTTAGAGAGCATTGGATGCGACGATTTATTCAACCAAGAGTGGCTTGGAGCCATTAGCAAAGCGTTGCTTACCTTAGGAGATTGAGTGTTAAGACAAGCCAAAGCATGCTTAACCACTCTTTGTTTCTTTGGATCTTGGAATCGACTTATTCTTACCTAAAATGGGGACAATCTTTAATGTGTGAATAAGATGTTTTAAATAAGTTTGATTAAAATGCATGAATTCAATCTTATTTAAGTATAATGAATGGTTTTTCATTTCAAATTATTTCAATTGTAGAATCATGTCTTCAAATAACTCAAACAACCAATTCTCGTTACGCTTATTCTCGACAAGGAGAAGCTGAGTGGGCCAAATTTTCTTGATTGGCAAAGGAACTTGCGAATTGTTCTCATGCAAGAGCAAAAGGAATATGTCCTTGATGAGGAAATGCCCGAGGCTCCCAATGAGGAGGTGACTCAAGCTGCCCTAAATCGATGGCAAAGTGCCAATCGAGATGTCAAATGCATCATGTTGGCCACAATGTCTCCTGAGCTTCAAAAGACTTTCTTTGAAAAAGAGACGGCTTTTGATATCATTTCTGAATTGCAGAATATGTTCCAAGAGCAGGCCCGAACTGAAAGGTTTGAAACCCACAGGCAGATCCTTGAGAGCAAGCTAAAGAAAGGAGAGCCAGTCAGCCCACATGTACTCAAAATGATTGGATTGTTTGAAAACATGGGAAGGCTTGATGCGGGGTATTCAACCGAGATGGAAATTGACATCATTCTCCACTCGCTGCACAAAGGCTATGATCAGTTCAAGATGAACTATAATATGCACAGCATGGAGAAAACCCTCACCGAGCTTCATGGTATGTTGAAGCAAGCTGAGCAAACGCTCAAGGATGAGGGAAAGCATGATTTGCTCATGATTAAAAAGGGCAAGCCGTTCAAATTTTTGGGCAAGAAGAAGAAAGCCTTTAAGAAGAAAGGTAAGAAGAAAAATTTTCCGCCTAAGTCTAAAGCTACCAAGGATAAGAAGGTAACGTCTTCTAAATCTGATTCCGAATGTTTCTACTGTAAGAAGAAGGGACATTGGAAGAGAGATTGCCTCAAGTTCAAGGAAGATAAGAAGAACGGAACCGTTGCTTCTGAATCAGGTATATTCGTTATAGACTTTAACTTCACTAGCTTAACATCATGGGTATTAGATACCGGATGTGGCTCACACCTTTGTTCCAATTCTCAGGGACTAAGGAACGCTAGAAGGTTAGAGAAGGGAGAGATTGAACTCCGGGTCGGCAATGGAGCCAGAATTGGTGCCGTATCCGTAGGAACTCTCAGTTTATCTTTGCCCACCAGGCTAGTTTTGGAACTCGATAATGTTTATTATGTTCCTAAAATTACCAAAAACATTATTTCAATTTCGGCGTTGGACGCCAAAGGTTTTGAATTTCGAGTAAAGGACAAAGAATGTTCGTTTTATCTCGATAATGTTTTATATGGTATTGCACATTCTGAAAATGGCCTTTATGTGCTTTCTTTAGACAAACAAGTTTATAATGTGAATAATGATACCAAAAGAGCTAAGACCATAGAGTCAAATCAGACTTACTTGTGGCATTGTCGTCTTGGCCACATCAACATCAAACGCATCAAGAAACTTCTACAAGAAGGTGTTCTTGACTCTTTCGATTTAGAATCGTTTGAGAATTGCGAGGGATGTCTATTAGGCAAGATGATTAAACAACCATTCTCCAAATTGGGAGAAAGGGAAAGTGACTTATTGGGTCTTATACATACCGATGTATGTGGACCAATGAGCTCAACCACAAGAAATGGACATCGATATTTCATCACTTTCACAGACGACTATAGTAGATATGGCTATGTCTACCTCATGTCGCATAAATCTGAATCATTTGAAAAGTTCAAAGAATTTCAGAGTGAAGTTGAAAATCAGCTTGGCAAGAAAATCAAAGCCCTTCGATCGGATCGAGGTGGTGAATACTTGAGCCAAGAATTCGATGACCATCTGAAAGAAAAGGGTATACTTTCAGAATTGACACCTCCAGGAACTCCACAATGGAACGGAGTATCCGAAAGGAGAAATCGAACCTTATTAGACATGGTACGATCAACAATGGGTCTTAGTGATCTTCCTATCTCTTTCTGGGGACACGCACTTCTAACTGCGGCACTAACACTGAACCGTGCTCCATCAAAAGCTGTAGAAAAGACTCCATATGAATTATGGACGAAGAAACCTCCTAGGTTATCTTTTCTAAAGATATGGGGATGCGAAGCATATGTCAAGAAATTGATTTTTGACAAACTTCATCCCAAATCTGACAAGGTTTACTTTGTGGGCTACCCAAAAGAAACCAAAGGGTATTACTTCTACAACAAATCGGAGAACAAAATGTTTGTTGCTCGCGATGGTGTCTTTTTGGAGAAGGAGCACCTTTCCAAAATGACAAGTGGGAGGAAAATCGAACTCGACGAAGTTCGTGAGGATGAGCAACAAAATCATAATGACAGTCAAAGTGCTCAAACAGCATCTGTTGACGCAGGTCAAAATGATCAAAATGTGCAAAGTCGAACCGACAATGCAAATGCTCAATCCATTACCCTACGTAGGTCTCAGAGGCCGAGATCTCAACCTGATAGATATCATGGTTTAGTATTAACCTAGAATCAGGACATCCTGATTATGGATGGAGATGAACCGGCAACCTACAAGCAAGCGATGGCAAGCACCGACTCTGCTAAATGGCAAGAGGCCATGAGATCTGAAATGGATTCCATGTTTGAAAATCAAGTCTAGGACTTGGTTGACTTACCCGAAGGTTATACACCTATCGGATGTAAGTGGATTTTCAAGATGAAAACCGACAAAGATGGAAATGTATCCATTTACAAAGCTAGATTGGTGGCAAAAGGTTACAGACAAGTTCATGGTATTGATTACGATGAAACCTTTTCACCAGTCGCAATGCTTAAATCCGTTCGGATCCTCCTAGCGATTGCTGCACATTACAATTATGAAATATGGCAGATGGACGTCAAAACCGCCTTCCTTAATGGTTATTTGGAAGAAACTGTGTATATGACACAGCCTGAAGGTTTTGTCGACCAAAACAATGCTAGGAAAGTTTGTAAGCTTAAGAAGTCCATTTATGGACTAAAGAAAGCAAGCAGAAGTTGGAATCTGCGATTCGATGAAGCCATCAGTAAGTTTGGTTTTATCAAGAATCCAGATGAATCTTGTGTTTACAAGAAGGTTAGTGGGAGTGACATTGCCTTCCTAGTCTTATATGTCGACACATATTGCTCCTTGGAAACAGCATTCCGTTTTTAGAGTCTGTAAAGGCCTTGCTTGGAAAGTGTTTCTCAATGAAAGACTTAGGAGAGGCTCAGTACATACTAGGCATCAAGATCTATAGGGATAGATCGAAAAGGATGATTGGATTGAGTCAGAGTACTTATATTGATAATGTACTTGCTCGATTTGGCATGGAGGAGGCCAAGAGAGGTCACCTGCCAATGTCACATGGCATAACCCTAAGCAAGAAGCAGTGTCCACAGACACTTGATGAGCGGGTAAGAATGAATCAGATTCCATATGCTTCGCTTATTGGATCGATCATGTATGCCATGATATGTACTAGGCCAGATGTATCGTATTCCTTGAGTGCTACGAGCCGTTACCAATCAGACCCAGGAGAGGCGCATTGGACTGCGGCCAAAAATATCCTAAAGTACCTGAAAAGGAACAAGGATAAATTCTTGGTGTATGGTGGTGCAGAGGATTTAGTTGTGGAAGGTTATACCGACGCAAGCTTCCAGACAGACAGAGACGATTTCAAATCGCAATCTGGATATGTGTTCTGTCTAAATGGAGGGGCGTTTAGTTGGAAGAGCGCAAAGCAGAGTACAACTGCAGATTCTACAACTAAAGCCGAATACTTAGCAGGTGCTGAAGCAGCTAAGGAGGCTGCTTGGATTCGTAAGTTCGTTGGTGAACTTGATGTTGTACCCTCTATAAAGGGTCCAATAGCCCTCTATTGTGACAAAAATGGAGCTATTGCTCAAGCCAGAGAGCCTAGGGAACATCAGAAGGTCAAACATGTCAAGCGACGATTTCACATGATTCGAGAATGGAAATCAGAGGGTGAGATCAGAATTTGCAAAGTTGGAACGGATGACAATGTAGCCGATCCACTTACTAAACCTTTGCCTCAAGTGAAGCACAACAAGCACGTTGAGGCAATGGGAATTAAGCATGTAGGAGACTGTTTTTGATTTCCTTGTTTAGTGTTTTAGTTAATTTTGAGAAAAATTAATGTAAGACGCTAAGGAAAACCATTCAAGTTTTGGAGTAATATAAAATTTCATGCAATATTTTATTACTCCGTTATGCTATTTAATTGTGGTTTAGGATTAAATAATGAGTCCATTCGATTCTGAGAATATTCAAAATAGGGTATCAAGACCAGTCTTGGTAAGGAAACACCTATTAAGTGAACATTGAATATTATAATCGAAAATTATCCCTAATCAAGGTCATTTAAACGATGGACGATTAATGACCGATTGAGATTAGTGTGTAGTTTTATTTATAGCACCGTTTCATGTGCTACAAGGACATGATTGTCATAAATCATTTGCACAGGTATTGGTTTAGAACCATACTGGATCGACCTATGAGAATACTTTAAGAAATTAAAAAATTTGTCATAAGTATACTTCTCATTATGGCTATCGGAACCTATTTCCTCGACTATGAGTATTGTGAGTTCTCTTGTTTGAGTACTAGTTCGCTTTGATGTTGTCAAACGTCTGCCGTAATAGGGGATTATAACGGCAACACTCGGGCGACTAGGTCCTCTCAGTAAGAGGAGCTACATTACAAAACTGGGAATGTCCCCCTACTAAAATAGGGAAGATATCTTTATTGTATACAAGGCCTCTCGTAGAGCGAGACTGTAAAATGCATGGCCGTGCTCGGATGGATTTTAGAAATCATTTGTTTATTGACAGTCGGACTCGGAATCGGGAAACACTTCTGGACATAATAAGGATGACAAAATAAATCTTACCTTATAGTTCATGAAGAGACATTAAGCGACATAGGAAAAAGGTTGTACACAAAATGCGCACTTGTCCGGAAGGACAAGTGGGAGATTGAAAGGAATGGTGTCCTTCGAACAAGTGTACTATTCCGTTAGTGGGTTCAGAATTATTAGAAAAGCTAATATATTCAGTGAGGTCAAGTGATTGGAATGCCTGGGTGGAGGCCGCTTCCGATCAGTAATATTAATGAATAATTAATATTACAGCTTAATCTTGACTGAACCCTTCGGGTCACACCCAAGCATTCAACAAACCGAAACGACGAATTAATTCGGAAGGAATTAATGAGTCGACCGAGTAATATTTATTTAGATGTCGGAAATTCGAGCTTAGAGCGTCGAAACCGAGCGTCGAAAGTCGAGTCGAAAATAGTGAAAGACGAGACGAGAAATAGTAATAAATCAACAAAAGACAAAAATACCCCTAGCATCGAAATGCCCAAGCAATCCGAGTGCTAAGGGCGTATGGCCTAGCATGGTGGCTAGCATGCGCACCAAGCCGAGCCTAGGCTGGCTGGTGCGTGCTAGCGCACCCATGGTAGCATCGCAAGGCTAGGCGCTGCCTAGTGCGTGCTAGCATGCTAGGCACAGCCTTGTGTGCGCAATGGCTAGCAAGCCATGCCGCAACAAGCTGCAGCAGCTAGCACGCTAGGCGCGCCAGCTCGCCACAGCTAGCAGCAGCATGGCTAGGCCATTGCTTGCTGCCTAGCAGCGCTGGCCAAGGCACAAGGCCAGCAGCAGCCCGCACAAGCATGCTGGGCTTGCTGGCCAGCAGCGCCTGGCAGCCCGCATGTGAGT
Source organism: Chenopodium album (assembly GCF_948465745.1). NCBI lineage: Eukaryota > Viridiplantae > Streptophyta > Magnoliopsida > Caryophyllales > Amaranthaceae > Chenopodium > Chenopodium album. The sequence goes on from NC_137834.1 coordinate 23,136,232, forward strand.
GCTGGGCCTGCTGGGCGTGGCTGCCACGGACAGCAGCACATGGCAGCCCACCTTGGCTGCCTTGGTGCCCAAGGGTGGGTGCCATGTGGCTTGTGGTCCTTGAGTGTGTGTGGAGTGAGGTGGCCGGTTATGGGAGAGGGAGTGGGGAGCAAGTTTGGTCCCCCCCTTCTCCAAGTGGTCCTCACCTAACCACTCACATGAGCTTGCCACTTGTTGATTTATTACTAGCTTGATTATTAATTTTATTTTAGCTTTAAATTAAAATGGAAAAATCATACTATACCACATTGATGGGAGAGTAAATGATACTCCCATCATTTCCTATAAATACCCAAGCATGGGCATTGGGAATGATGCTTGGGTAAGAGTTGAAAAAGGCATCACAATTAGTGAAAACCTTTGAACTCAATATAATTACTCGGGTTTTATTGGTCGGGTCTTGCTAACCCCAAGACATTGGACCTAGTCGGTTTTGTTGGTGCGGGTGGACTTCGTTGGAGGTCTCCGTGTGAGCGGGACTTGAAGCTTTCAAGTAAGAGCTCATTTTGGAGCGAAGCACGCGTCAAAGGTAATTAGCTTATCTTAATCTTGTGATTAATTTAATTATGTTTATGGTTTTATTTATTGCGAGTGCGGTCTTGTTTTTGGGTTTGTTTCCGCGGTGAGTCGGACTCACCAAACCCTAGTAGGCCCATGCATTTTACAACGATAAGACAAGTAACAATGCATAAAACGAGTGTAAACTAGTAACTAATTTAGGTTGTTAATCCAATTAACATGCCTAATTAAAACTTGTCAAAGTTTTTTAATTGATTATGTAATTTAATGCAATTATAATTAAAGCTCCAACTAAATTCCACATCCATCTTATTTAATGCAATTAATTAAGCCGGTAAACCCAATTATTTGCCAAAATTAAGTTTTGCAAATGCTGCTCAAAACAACCGAGGCCTAGCCTCCAACATTAATTAATATAATTAAAACCAAATTAAGTTAATAAAACGATTAAAACAATCCGCTAATACGTAGTCCAAAATGTCCAAATGCCTAGCACCAACACTTGGAGTGCTCACTACTTGCACAACCGATTGATGCTCAATGAACGTGGGAGTAGTCCGATGTCGCAAAGCGTTACACCGTCCACATCAGGAACTTTCACGCACAAAGTCGTGGCCCTTGATGGCCATGTTGTAAGAACTCATTGCATCACATTACTTCGCAAGCAATGACTACGCTTACTAACTCCTATTAAGCACCAACGTACATACACATACATAGTATGCCTCGCACCACAAGGCTCGACCACACACAAGCAACCACGGGCTGCCGAGCTATAGCACAACAACCCACATATGGTTGGCTTGCTGCCGCACTATGGTACTGCTGCTGCCACGGCTTGGCAGCCGTGCTTGCTGGCTGTAGCAGCAGACACACATGGATACATCATGTCGAGGCTGCCCTTGGCAGCCACATGCGGGCTGATATGCAGCCCGGCTCGCCAAGGGGCATTTCACCATCGATTTGCATGCAAAACCACGGGTTTTTAACCCCATTTTTGCGTGACTATTAATTAGTTCCAAATTAATTTTTGAATTAATAAAATTGAGCAAAAACTGAAAAATTAAAACAAGTCCAACTTAAATTAAAATTCATAAAAGTGCATACAACCAAAATTATTTCCAAGAACTATTCTTTAATAAAATTGGTTTAACTTGGTGCAATAAAATAATAAGGGCAATAACTCACAATTAATTTAATTAATTTAAATTAATCATGAGATTTTGACAAATTAAAAGGGATTTGGAAATATGAAAACTAATTCAATAAAATTTCCAACTTTAACACTTGTGAATTTTTGAAAAATTATATCTTCCAATATGAAGATAAATGAAATTTCTATCATAAGATCTAAACTTTATGATTCCAATCAACTTAATACATGATTAAATCAAAAGTTCAACAAAAAATTCATGGAATTTAGTAACTCAAAGTTTCAATCACTTAATCGAGCTACTAATTAATCTAATTAGCAACTTAAAACCAGAAAAATTAACCCATAAAAACACCTTGAAAAATATGATTATAAAAATAAATGAGCAAGGCTCCGATACCGTTGTTGGGTTTTGGTGAGTCCGACCCACCGCGAAAAGAAACCTGACCCAAAACCAAACTCATAATAATTATAACCATAAAGCATAATTAACATAAACACAAGACAAGTAAGAGATTATTACCTTTGTAGTGTGCTTCGCTTACTTTATTGAGCTCTTACTTCGAAAGCCCCTTAGAACCGCTCACACATAGACCTCCTTCGAAGTCCACCTGCAACGCGAGCACCGAACTCGGTCTATTGCCTTGGAGTTAGCAAGGTCCGACCTAAACCCAAGTAATTTGTGTTCAAAGGTTATCACACTGTGATGCCTTTTTCAACACTTACTCAAGTGAAGAATCCCAACTCCCAATGTTGGTATTTTTAGGCAAAGGCTCACCAAAATTCTCATCATCTTTCCATGTAGGAGATTTGATTTTTTAATTTTATTTTACATCTAAAATAAAATAAATAATCAGGCTACTAATAAATCAACAAGTGTCAAGCTCACATGAGAGCTTAGGTGAGAACCATTTGGAGAAGGGGGGGACCAAACTTGCTCCCTACTCCCTCTCCAAAAACCGGCCAACACACATCCCCAACCCCCATTTAGCTTGCGCCATGTGGCAGCCCCACTTGGGCACCAAGGCACCCTAAGTGGGCTACCACGGTTGCTGCCACCCACGGCTAACAAGCCCAGGCTGCTAGGCACAGCTTGCTAGAAACCCTCGCACTTGGTGCGGGCTGCTAGCTCCACCATGCCCCTAGCACTCGACTTTCCGATGCTAGGGGTATTTGGTCATTATGTTGATTTATTAGTTATTTTCTCATCTCGTCTTTTTATCATTTTTAACTCGACTTTTGACGCTCGGTTTTGAAGCTCCAAGCTCGAATTTCAAACGTCTAAATATTAATTACTCGGGCGATTCATTAATTCCTTCCGAATTAATTTGTTGCTTCGGTTCGTTAGTCGCTTGGGTGCAACCCGAAGGGTTCGGTCAAGATTAAGCTGTAATATTAATTATACGTTAATATTACTGATCGGAAGCGGCCGTGTAGACATCCAAATGTGTCTCCCCAAAACCAAACCTTGTGATGAATACCTTTCATGTCATTTGATTATCGAACGAGGTGAAAGTTTGAAAAGTCTAATGATGAGGATGTTTTTATAAAAATATCTCTTCTTTCTTTTTTGAAAATATTTCTTTTCTTACCCTATTTATGAAAAACATGCATTACATTTTAGTCTGATCCATGATAAGGGTCCAATAATAGTGTAGTTGGATGGGACTCGAAAAGAGCTTCCCAACGATATATTATAAGCCCAATTCTGATGAATAATGAGGAAGTTATGGCCAAAATACTAAACTGGGCCTGGTTTGGTTCTTACATACGGCCCAATGATCTAGAGGAGGGCCTATTATTACTTATCATTCTTAAAGCTACTAGGATTGATTATGTCTTCTATAATACTCTAGAAGGTTCTCTTAAATCCTAATGGAGTTAGGATTGATAATTATGTTTCAAAGAGTTTGAAATAAAATAAAACTAATCCTTTTAAGAATCCTTATTTTATACGAAATGTACTTTCCAATGATATATTATAATATTAAATCCGAGCTATAACGAAAAAGAGATGAATGAGATACAAAACTTTATCCAAAACTGACACCCTTCCACTATTTCGGCCATATATTTTTATATATAAAAGATTTTAATTTGATTCTAATTGGGTTGGAAAGTAGAATTCAAGAGCATTCCAACGATATATTATACGCCTTATTTGGACTTCTTGATAAAATGATATGAAAAAAACAAAATCCGTAAAAATTGTCCTGCATCGCCAAACGAATGGTTTGTCGCCTCGCGACAGGTCCTGTCGTTGACGACAGAGGCGGGTTTTATTCCTTTTTGAACTCTAATTCATTTCTATCAATTCTGGACTATTTTCTTATAAATAGGGTCCCTGGACCTCCGTTTTTCAATAACCAGAATTCTCTAATTCTTTTATAATTCTTCTCTCTCTAAGCTAAAGCTTATTCTCTCTCTCCCTCTTTCTAGCCTAAATTTTTACAAACACAATTCCTCATACATTAGAACTAGACACACCTAGCCAAGTTCGAAGTTGCCTTCGCCCTAGACGTGAAAGGTTTGGTAATTCTGAGGGTTTGGTCCCAAATCTCTATTTCAATTACTTAATTTAATTGTTTTGATTTTATATTTTCCTTGAATTTACTAACGTGTGTATTTTGTTATTAGAAAGAGATACAAGGCATCTAAGTAAGTATTTTAATTGTTTTAATTGATATTATGATATAAAAATCATGTTTAGGTTGTTATTTTGATTCCTAGTATCATGTTAGGATGCTTTTTCTAGTATCATGTTAGGATGCTTTTTTGTAGGATCATGTTTTGGGTAAAGAATAAGTTTATTAAATCAATCACGATTTCTATGATGATTCCTATTTTCTTTCCTAATATTCGTGTTAGTATCATGTTAGGGCTAAAGCTTTAATTTTTATTGTTTAGTGACATGCTAGGGTTTGTTATTAATCTTGTTAGTATCGTGCCTAGAATCTTGCTTTTATTATTATGCTTTAACATTATTATGATTGTTATTATAATTATAATTATTATGATGATTATTATGTTGCTTGATTGTTATTATTGTTATTGCTTGATCACACCTTTTATGTATGTTTAAAGGGAATTGGTACTTGTAATCACGCTTAATAATATAATTAATAATCTTGTTTGGGTTAATTTGATTATAATTCAAGTGATCGTTAATAATAGTTTTATTTGTGCATTAATATTCAACCAACATAGATTAACAGGTTTAGGGTTAAACCTATTGATTGCATGCTAGTAAAAAAGCACACATGAATACGAGAAGAATAAAGTAGAGGCCTATTATTAGGGCAGGTTCAGTCTCTTTTAGATTGGATTTGTACCTTCATCCCCAAACTTACAGTCTTGGTTCCAGACCTATTGGAGTTAACGATCTCGTGGATCGTTAAGGGGTGTAACCTTCACCCTGTGAACGGTTTACAAGTTCCTAAAACTTGTTGGCGACTCTTTTTCTCTAGCTTCCTTCCCTTTGGACGCCACCATGCTTAAGTGTATGATCAAAGTGGGGTTCAAATTTGGGGTAATGCTTGAAATATTCCCTATTGTTTTTGGCGACTCCACTGAGGAGGATTTCTATTTTAATTCCTAAATTTATTTTGGCAATTATTTAGAATGAGTGGATGAGATTTGAAAAGTTCTAAGTATTTCATGTGCGTAATTTTGATTAACTGTATTGTCATATGAATAAAAAAAAGGTTCTCATTGGAAATACCATCTGTAATGAGTAAAAAACATAGGATTTTTACACGTAGGAAATTTGAGAAAAATCTTTCACAACTAGAATCGAAATAATACTGCGAAAACAGGAAAATCCTAAGAACATAGAAATCTGCTGAGGCTTGTAGGAACTAGCATCTAGAAAACAGCGATCGTCGCCTGAAACATGGCCTTGTCACCTTGCGACAGAGCCGTTTTCTGGCGATAGTCTCTGTTTTCTAGCGCCGTGTTCTTCCAATACCGAGCCAGAAATCTGCCTTCTTGTTTCGACTAGTTCTAGCACAGTTGGCTTGATTCTACTTCCCGATTGGGTTTTTCTCTATTTTCTGAAACCCATATGTGTTCTACATATAGACATAACCCTTTGGGAATTCATGCTCCATCTACCCGATTGAACACTCTGAGCAACCAAGGGTACATCCGAGAATGTTGAATTCACCAAACCATGGAAGCGAGTTTAACTCGCGGGGTCCCATCCACACGCGCCAACCCTTCCAAAGGTAAGGCTTTTGCGCGGTGCATCCGGAATCATAACTATGGACCGTCTTTGACTAACCCATATCCTTAAATTTAGTGAACTAGAGCCATGGTTAGGTTGCAAACTTATTGCATCATATTGTGACTACTTGATTACTTGTCAATCTCTTACTTGTGCATACTAATTATGTGACTAAACTAACCGTTTGGTTTGACTTGTAATTATGAATATGCTTAAATAAACTAACCAATGACTAAAGAACTTTGCTTAATTTATTAATTATTTAATTTGAGCTAAAATATATACTTTAAATCGAGTCATAATTCCCTTAAGTCAACCCGGATTTTTATTCCCGTATACTGCACAAGCGTCAACTTGTTTTAGTCATAGCCGGAGTTCTAGGAAGAAATACGACTCTTACAACCTATGGATATGTAGCCCCGAGTTTTATCTTTAATCTGGCGTTGGTTTCATCCCAATCAGAGTCACAGCTAAAAAGTTATGACTAAAATACCAAAGCCTGTCCAGTTTAATGCATATATGTGAGGTCTTAACTTAGTCTTTGCTTGAGTCTAGTCACATAGTCTAGCCACATGGTCATGACACGAGTCTTAACATGTCACCTACACTCACTAGTCTTAGCATACACTTTGTACATACTCTTTTCACACCATGACCATGTCTTAGGTTCATGCATGACTCTGATTGGGTTGAAACCCAGTAATAAATACCTTTCATAAAATTTGATTATCGAACGAAGTGAAAGTGTGAAAATTCTAGTGATGAGGATGTTTTTATTAAAATATCTCTTCTTTCTGTTTTTGAAAATATTTCTTTTCTTACCCTATTCATGAAAACATTCATTCCAGTTTCTTTTGGTCCTTGATAAGGGTCCAATAATAGTGTAGTTGGATGGGGCTTGAAAAGATCTTTCCAACGATATATTATAAGCCTAATTCCGATGAATAATGAGGAAGTTATGGCCAAAATACTAAACTGGGCTCGGTTTGGGTCTTACATACGGCCCAATTATCTAGAGGAGGGCCTATTATTAATTATCATTCCTTTAGCTATAAGGATTGATTATAGTATTCTAGAATACTCTAGAAGGTTCTCTTAAATCCTAATGGCGTTAGGATTGATAATTATGTTCCAAGGACTTTGAAATAGAATAAAATTACTCCTTTTGAGAATCCTTGTTTTGGACGAAATGGAATATATTCAGATATTATTTTCGTGCCTCATAGTATTTATCCAAATATTATATGGTTGGATAGATATTGAAATTTTCTTTCCAATGATATATTATAATATTAAATCCGAGGTATAACGAAAAAGATATGAATGGAATATGAAACTCTATCCAAAACTAACACCCTTCCACTATTTCGGCCATATCTTTTTATCTACATAAGATATTAATCTGATTTTGATTGGTTTAAAAATTAGACTTCAAGAGATTTCCAACGACATATTATATGACTTATTTGGACTTCTGGATCAAAAGATATGATAAAAACAAAATCCGCAAAAACTGTCCTTCATCGCCAAACGACAGGTTTGTCGCCTGGCAACAGAGGCGTGTTTTTTTCCTTTTCGAAATCTGAGTCGTTTCTATCAATTCCGGACTATTTCCTTATAAATAGGGTCCCTGGACCTCCGTTTTTCAATAACCAGAATTCTCTAATTCTTCTCTCTCTAAGCTAAAGCTTATTCTCTCTCTCCCTCTTTCTAGCCTAAATTTTTACAAACACAATTCCTCATACATTAGCACTAGACACACCTAGTCAAGTTCGAAGTTGCCTTCGCCCTAGACGTGAAAGGTTTGGTATTTATGAGGGTTTGGTCCCAAATCTCTATTTCAATTATTTAATTTAATTGTTTTGAATTTATATTTTTTTTGAAGTTACTAACGTGTGTATTTTGTTATTAGAAAGAGATACAAGGCATCCAAGTAAGTTCTTTAATTGTTTTAATTGATATTATGATATAGAAATCAGTTTTAGGTTATTTTGATTCCTAGTATCATGTTAGGATGCTTTTCCTAGTATCATGTTAGGATGCTTTTCTTAATATCATGTTTAGGTTAAAGAATAAGTTCCTTAAATCAATCATAATTTCTATGATGCTTCCTATTTTCTTTACTAATATTCATGTTGGTATCATGTTAGAGATAAAGCTTTGATTTTTATTGTTTAATGACATGCTAGGGTTTGTTATTAATCTTGTTAATATCATGCCTAGGATCTTACTTTTATTATTATGATTTAACATGATTATGATTGTTTTATGATTATAATTATTATGATGATTATTATGTTGCTTGATTATTGTTATTATTGTTATTGTTTGATAATACCTTTTATGCATGTTTAAAGGGAATTTGTACTTGTATTCACGCTTAATAAGATAATTAATAATATTGTTTGGGTTAATTTGATTATAATTCAAGTGATTGCCAATAATAGGTTTATTTGTGCATTAATATTCAACCAACATAGATAAACAGGTTTAGGGTTAAACCTATTTATTGCATGTTAGTTTGAAAGCGCACATGAATACGAGAAGAATAAAGTAGAGGCCTATTATTAGGGCAGGTTCAGTCTCTTTTAGATTTGATTTATACCTTCATCCCCAAACTTCCAGTCTTGGTTCCAGACCTATTGGAGTTAACGATCTCGTGGATCGTTAAGGGGTGTAACCTTCACCCTGTGAACGGTTTACAAGTTCCTAAAACTTGTTGGCGACTCTTTTGCTCTAGCTTCCTTCTCTTTGGACGCCACCATGCTTAAGTGTATGATCACAGTAGGGTTCAAGTTTGGGGTAATGCTTGAAATATTCCCTTTAGGCCTCCACCCAGGCATTCCGATCACTTGACCTTACTGAATAATTAGCTTTCTAATAATTCTGAACCCTCTATCAGAATAATACACTTGTTTGAAGGACACCATTCCTTTCATCATGAACAACAATATCATTCATATTCACTTTCTCAGGCTGCCAACCAATCCATATTTTACCCCTAATATAATCGGAATAATTACAAAACCAATTCCAAGCACTACCAAATTTCTTCTGAAAAAACCACATTTATGAACTTTAACTTTAGTTTCAAGAATGTCAATCGCATCAGCAGTTTGATCATGCCGCAGTTTTGTTACGGAAACTACTTTATTAGAGTCATTAAGACCCCTTATATTCCATGGTAGAATAATCATGTTCCCAGAAGAGGATTACCTTCACCCATCGATAAGAATAGAGAACTCGGCACCATAAACATCTTCAATCAAAGCTGAGTAAGGTTTTAAGCTAAAAACACCTAACATAACATGAGCATTACTATGTATGGCTTCTATGTTTCCTTCCTACAACTCTCTAATCTCTGTCAGAATTAGCTTGATATACAGTTAGAGCAGGAGTAATAACAACAACACCATGAGAAGTCCTATTCTCACAAGAATTGGGAACAAGAACAACATCTACAGGTGTAATAGGAGCACGAACATGTTGGGCCTTGAGAAACCAAACCTTTTTATGTCCTTTAGGAGCTTCAGTTTCTTTTGAGCCTTAGGATAGGTAGGAATGTTACAATCATGTCCTACTTTATCACACTTCGTACAGAAAGGGGGGTCCGTTAAAAAATAATTTTCTGTTCAATAAAACTACCATCTGGACTCTCAACCCAGATACTCTTTGGCAAAGTTTAGTTATATCTACTTATATCAGTAATCTAGCAAAGGAAACCCTTAATTGCTTAGAAGTGCAATCATCAACACATAGAGGTACACCAATCACACTACCAATTCTACCCAGAGTATCCACCCCCCTAGTAATTGAGAGGCAGGCTAGGAAGTTTCACCCATAGGGGAACAAATGAGCACCTCGGCATGAAAATTAAATTTCTTAGACCAAGGTTTGATAATAGTTGCCTTCCCAAAGAACATATGAGGTCCAGCACTTAGAATGGTATTCATGTCATCGGAATTTTACAATTTAATAAGGAAATAACCTTCATCATGCAAGAATATTTCAGGTTTAGCTATAATACTCCAATTTCCAGAAATATACCTATGCACAGCAGCAATCTTAGGGTAATAACCAATAATATAGAAAACAAGTGATTTTTTCAATTTAAGGTTACCTTCCTAAAGTTCAGCACTTTGCAATTGTGCTACTGTATGTCTTGCCATCCTTGAGAATAGGGGAAACAAATGTCAGCACAGATCCTTTTGTAGTGAGTTTGTCGGGCTTAGTCCATGCATTGGACTTCTAAGTTGCAGCCCTGGAATCCAATGGAACAGTACCCTAAGGTACCCTAGGTACTGATTGATTAGAATTTCATGAGATAAATCCAAAATTGAGAGCATTACCACTCATAGCCATTGCAACATAGGTTCTTATATAATCCACGACATTATTTCCAGCAGAATCAATGGATCGGTAAGTCTAGTTGTTGTTTTAATGGTATTCTTTAAGTGATCAGGCCATATCGCTTGATGATGTTGCTCAAGAGCTATCAGATCTACTCTGGTAATCATCCCAGCTAAAGGATGAACCAAGTGAGGTGGAGGAGTGACCATTTCTTAAAGATCATCAAAATCTTTCGGAAATTGCAGATGCAGATCCAAAAAAACCACAAGCATTCAGCTGGATCGATCCATTATTCAAATTAAGTTATCAAGGAAGCTAGATCATCAATCCATTGTTTAGTTGGATCAAACCATAGTTTTTGGTTGAGTATTCTGAGGTATGGGGGTGGATTGTTTCTTCTTTTGGGCCATTGAAACCAATTAAGCTGAAGAAAAACCAGCCAAATCAAATCGCCATGGAAAGAGAGAGAAAAGAGAAAAGTCAAACCAAGTCAACATTCCAATCCAATGTGCAATAAATGTGTTTCTATTTAGACCTGTTTATGAAACTGTTAAATAAAAATAGCATCTTTATCAATTTCATGTCTGGACCTAAAAAACCGGAGCGGACCTAAAACCCAAAATCATGGATTTTTAAGGATCGGGACCGCACCTAAGTTCACCGGTCCAGTCCAAAGAGGTCGATTCAGGTCGTTTTTTCCGGTCCAGGCTAGTTTGTGTACACCCTCCCTATGGGAGGTTTATAATTAATTTTTTAAAGTTCAGGGGTATATGGTGAATAACAAAAAAACATAGGAATATATTGTTAAAGTCTTAAAGAAAACACACACACACACACACACACACACATATATAGTTAAAAGATCATGTGAGAACATTAGGCTTAAGTGAGAACTAGAAACTAATCTTGAACCTTAGAACATTATATCGGACGGATAAGGTGTTATCTATGCTCATTAATGACATTTTTGTAATTTCGCAACTTTTCAAAAAAAAAAATAAAATAAAAAAAAAAAAAAAAAACTTTTAAGGCCATTTCATTTACTTTATAAATGATTTCATTTACTTTAACTAATTTTTCATTTACCTTTTAGAAATGAAACTAGAAACTAGTTTATAAAGTTGAAATATTACGAAAATTTCATTAATAATACAGAAAGCACGTTGACTGCCTGATTAACATGATATAAGGGTGTAGATTAATTCCTAGTTCTCATTTTAACCTTAGTTGTCATTATAACTTGGTTCTCATTTATAATCTAGGCCCTTTGATCATTAGCATGTTTTGGTTTCTTATTATAACTTGATTCACATTTTAGCCTTATTATTGGATTAACACCCCCTTTTTCATTCAGCCCAATAAGATGTTTCTTTTTACCTGTCAAAATAGTAAGATAAAGTCATACTTGTTCCCCTTAATCTAGTCCAAGTGATGTGAAAAATAATAATCTTATCTCCAAGATTAGTCTTTAGTAGGTGTAGACACCCATTTGTGTCTCCCCAAAACCAAACCCGGTGATGAGTACCTTTCACGACGAATCATAATCGAATGAAGCGAAGGTGTGGAAAGTTTAGTGTTGCGGAAAGTTTTAATTTCTTTTCTCTTCTCTTTGTTTTTGAAAACATATTTTTAAGAAAACAGCCAATCCATTTTGGTTGGTCCATGATATGGGTCCGATAGTAGTGTAGTTGGATGGGGCTTGACAAGAGATTTCCAACGATATATTATAAGCCCAATTCCGATGAATATTAAGGAAGTTATGGCCAATTTACTAAACTGGGCCCGGTTTGAGCTTTATATACGGCCCAATGATTTAGGGGAGGGCCTAATATGATTTATCATTCCTAATGCAATTAGGAATGGTTTTAGTCTTCTAGATTCTTCTAGAAGGTTCTTTTCATTCCTAATTCAATTAGCATTAATAAATTGACTTTTATTGACTTTTCAGAGTTTTAATTAAAATCAAAGAGCATTTTTTAGGGAAATACGATTTTATCCTCCTGTACGGCAATTTTTATCTGATTTTAAGAAAACGCATGAATTTCCAGATCAGCGCCAAACGCCAGCTGTAGCACCTGGCGCTAGCATTGGCGCCTGGCGCTAATGTTGGCGTCTGGCGCCAATAGCCAGCGTTGGCGCCAATCCAGTTTTACGTGCGCCATAACTCTGTTTTGATATTTTATCTTTTTGGCTAATATTCCTTATAAATAACGTGCTAAAAACTCCGTTTTCAAAAACCAATTTTCACCAACTCTCATCAATAATTTCTTGATTCTCTCTCCCTCTTTTCTAATCCTAGCTTTTTACAAACACAATTCCTCATACATTAGCACTAGACACACCTAGCCAAATTCGAAGTTGCCTTCGCCCTAGACGTGAAAGGTTTAATTTCTGAGGGTTTGGTCCCAAATCTCTCTTTCAATTATTTAATTTAATTGTTTTGTTTATTATTTTTCTTGAAGTTACTAACGTGTGTACTTTGTTATTAGAAAGAGGTATGAGGCATCCAAGTAAGTACTTTAATAGTTTTTTTATATAAAAATCATGCTTAGATTGTTATTTTGATTCCTAGTATCATGTTAGGATGTTTTCCTTAATTTGATGTTTATGGTGACAACAATAAATTCCTAGTATCATGTATAGGGTAACTTTAATACTAAGTATGATTAAAAGTATGATGCGTTCTATGTTCTGCCTAATATTTATGATTGTTAGTATCATGTTAGGGTTAAAGCTTTGATTTTTATTGCTTAGTGACATGCTAGGGTTTGTTATTAATCTTATTAGTATCATGCCTAGGATCTTGCTATTATTCTTTAACATTATTATGATTATTTTTTTTATTATGATTATTTTTATTATGATTTATATGATTATTTATTATGTTTCTTGATTTTTATTGTTATTGCTTGATCACACCTTTTTATGTATGTTTAAAGGGAATTTGTACTTGTAATCACGCTTAATAAGATATTAATAATCTTGTTTAGGGTTAATTTGATTATAATTCAAGTGATCGCCAATAATAGATTTATTTGTGCATTAATATTCAACCAACATAGATAAATAGGTTTAGGGTTAATGCTATTGATTGCATGTTAGTCAGAAAGCGCACATGAATACGATCAGAATAAAGTAGAGGCCTATTATTAGGGCAGGTTCAATCTCTTTTAGGTTCGATTTGTACCTTTATCCCCGAACGACCAGTCATGGTTCCAGACCTATTGGAGTTGACGATCTCCAGGATCGTTAAGGGGTGTAACCTTCACCTCGTGAACGGTTTACAAGTTCCTAAAAAACTTGTTGGCGACTCTTTTGCTCTATCTTCTTTCGCTTTGGACGCCACCGTACTTTAGTGTATGACCACAGTGGGGTTCAAGTTTGGGTTAATGCTTGAAATATTCCCTACACTTTTTGGCGACTCCACTGGGAGGATTTCTATTTTAATTCCTGAAATTTATTTCGGCAATGATTTAGAATGAGTAGATGAGACTCGAAAATTTCTAAGTATTTCATGTGCGTAATTTTGATTAACATTATTGTCATATGCATAAAAAAGATCTCATTGGAAAGACCATCCGTAATGAGTTAAAACATAGGATTTTTACACGTAGGAAATTTGAGAAATATCTTTCACAACTAGGATCGAAATAACACTGCGCGAAACTGGTAAATTTTATCGAGCACAGAAAGCTGCTGAGGCATGTAGGAATAAGCTTCAGCGAACTGAAATTAGCGCCAATATTTTGACTTTAGCGCCAGACGACAACCTTGTCGCCAGGCACTAAAGCCAAAAGCTGGCGCCAACCTCTGTTTGCTGGCGCCAAATTCTTCCAATACCGAGCCAGAAATATGCGTTCTAATTTCGACCAGTTTTTCGCATTGTTTGCTCGATCCTACTTCCTGATTAAGGTTTTCTCACTTTTCTGAAACCGATATGTGTTCTACATATGGACATAACCTTCTGGGAATTCATGCTCCATCTACCTGATTGAACGCTCTGAGCAACAAAGGGTACATCCGAGAATGTTGAATTAACCAAACCATGGAAGTGAGTTTTTCTTAACTCGCGGTGTCCCATCCACTCGCGCCAACCCTTCACGGTTAGGCTTCCGCGCGGTGCATCCGGACAATTAACCATGGACCCTTTATTGACTAAACCATATCCCGAACTTTAGAGAACTAGAGCCACGATTAGGTTGCAAACTCATTGCATCATATTGTGCCTACTTGACTAATTGTGCATTATTTGTTATGCATATACTATGTTTTCCTTAACCCTTTGTTTCACTTGTGTTGAGATTAAATAAATTATTGACTTAAAGAACTTTGCCTAATTAATTAATTAATTGATTGATTTAAGTCAATAAAGTCTAATATTTTAATCAGAATTGACCTAGTACGAATTTAGGCATACCCCTGTTGATTAATAACACCGAAAACAGTCCCATATTGAAGCTCCAGTATTAGCGCCAAAGTCTGGACTGTAGCGTCACTCACTACTACAAAATCGGCCAAAGAGACCCAAAATAAGAGACCCGTTAACTACATAACTGGTCTCTCATAAAAGAGAGACCCGTTATCTTCAATAACAGGTCTCTCAAAATATAACTAAGACCAATCATTTAAGATAACCGGTCTCAAGGTATAAACAAGTCCTGTCCTTCTATATAACCGGTCTCTTGATTTTTTAATTTTTTAATTCGAAAAATAAAACACGTACACTTGTCACTATGAAGGACACGGGGATCTCCTACTAAAAATCTCTCATCCTTGAAATACTTATCCGCCGCTTTTGCCTCATCACCCTCTCCTCTTTCTACTTCATATTTTACTTTTGGTGCACTCATCTCTTTCTTTCTCCTCCTTTAATCTCTTATCCTTCTCACCCCATTTATAATTGTCTTCATGTTTTTCTCAATTACAAGAAGTGACTCACTCCATCATGTCAAAATTTCAAGATCTACTCCATCATGTTTCTAAATTTTTGTATGTGTTGATCTTCATTTTGTTCGTTGTCTTTAATGAAAATCTGATTTTCTTGTTATTTTTTATAATTTTTGTTTTTAAAATTATTTTTTCTTAACTCTTCATTAGTTATGTTAATAGATTTTCATTTAGTTTTCATGTTAATGTTTTTGTTTCAAAAACTTATTTTCGCAAAAAAAATTATGAGATTTGAACTTGATGTGTTTTTCCGGTTCTGTTTTGAGGGTTTAATTATTTCAGTCGATTTTTAGGTGAATTTCCTTTTTCTTTTACGTTTTTTATTTCATTTTTTCTCTTAGATCTTTTTTAGAGTTGGATCTAGTTTAGTTAACTTTTCGTTCACTTTTTTTAATATATATAATATTGTTCGTTTTATTTTTCTTATATGATAGCCAGATGTGATATTAGTGATATATTAATGTATTTCTTTTATTTTCCTTTCAATAACGGATTTTAGCTCTTTAGATTTTTAATTTTTTTTCGTTTTAAAAATTTATCTATTCAGGTTTTCCTGCCAAATCATTATTTAGCTAGTTTTTTGAAATTGTTTTTTTATTTTTCTATTTTTTCTATTGTGTGTTTTTTTTTCTATTGTGTGTGTAATCGCCATTTAACTGAACTTTTAGTTTTCATCCAGTATTGCATTAGTATTGATTTTTTTTTTCTATTCAATTATTATATTTTTTTTACCACTTTCTTGGTTTGTTCTTTTGATTTTTTATTTTTTTATTATGTTGGTATAGTTTTTCTGATTTATTTTACTGGAGACTAATTTTTGTTTGGTTTTAATGTGTGTATATTTGTCTTTACAGGTAAAGATTTTTGCAAGTTATCATCTACAAGATTTTTGAAGTTGGATGTTATCATTTACAGAGTTTTGTATTTTTATTTTATTTTTGTGTATTGGATTTTCAATTATATTTGTATTATGTTTGTAATTTTTGAGATATATGACATTCAAGAATTAATTTTGTACTCCGTAAACAATAATGTATAAAATAATTAAATGAGTTATATTGATGATTATATTTACAATTTCGTATCAAATAAGCTATTTTTTTATTTTAAATAATATCCGAGAGACCTGTTAAGTTTAATAACCTGTCTCAAATTTCTCAAAAAAGAGACTGCTTATCTTCCATAGGCGGTCTCAGAATTTCAAAAAAAAGAGACTGCATATCTTCAATAAGCGGTCTCAGTTTTTTCATTCTAGAGACCGCCTCTAGTCAAGCAGTCTCTTTGCCAAAGAGACCGCTTAGCTAGAGACCGCCTCTAAGGCAGTCTCTTTGGCTGATTTAAACGAGTCTCTTAGGCCGATTTTGTAGTAGTGACTCTGTGGAGTGTGGCGCCTGGCGACACCTCTGTCGTCTGGCGCTACATTACACAGTGCGACTCTAGTCCTGTCGTTTTGCCGACAGTTCGGATTATTGGTCGAGTCATCACCTAGTGTCTAATTAACCAGTTTGCTAATTAATTCGGTTAATAATTTTCGCTTCAATAGTACTTGGTTGAGTCATTAATTGAGTCTAGTCATATAGTCTAGCCACATGGTCATGACACGATTCTTAACATGTCACTTGCACTCACAATAAAGCACCCACTAATATGTCACTACTAAAATTCGGTCGAATTGCGACCATTTTTCTACGACCGTCATGAAAACGGTCGTAAAAATTGATATTTGCGACCGTTTTTTAAGCGGTCGCAAATTTGCGACCGTTTTGTAAGCGGTCGCAAAATTACGACCGTTTATGGGCTATAAAACGGTCGCAAAGGTAATTAAATATATTTTTAAAATAAAATTCACGTGAAAATTTATTCAAAATTAAATTAATTCTGTTACGACCGTTAGTAGCGGTCGCAATATGTGTTAATTACGACCGTTTGAGAAACGGTCGCAAAATGCGTAAATTACGACCGTTTGATAAACGGTCGCAAAATTACGACCGCCATACCGGTCGCAAAAGTGTTTTATTAATTTTTTTTAAAAAAGGGTATATAAGGAGATCACCCAAACCCTATTAGAACTACAGCCGTCACACGCATCCTCTATCCTCTCTCTCTCCTCACGCATCCTCTTCTCCTCTCTCTTTTTCTCACACCCTTCTTCTTTCTCTCTTCTCTTTCCTCTTTCCACCTCCTTGTGAACAACCCTCATCTCATGAATCCTCTTCTCCTCATCTTTTTCTCCTTCTCTTGCATCTCTTCTCTTCACCAACCCGAATGAAATAGAGCAGCCACCGTCACAAGCAAAGCCAACCGTTAAAAGCAACACGCTAGTTTGGTGTTTATGGTCAAATTCGACCTTAAAAATTCCAGATCTGGTGTTTTCTTGGTCGAATTTGACCATATTAACCTAAAGAGGAAGATAGATTATGAAAGGTATGTTTATTTTTCAAAAATTTTGTTTATTTTCAAATTTTGTGGTTGAATTTCGTTTTCCGTTCGAATTTCCATGTTTGTTTGATTTTGTTATCGATTTTTGTTCGCGTTTCTGTTCCAATTCCTTTGATTTTGGTTTTATTTTGAGTTTTTGTTAATTCTGTTCGAATTTGTTCGAATTTCATAGATTTTTGGTTTGATTTTGAGCTCGAACTTGTCGAATTAAGGTTCGAATTGGTGGGTTTAATTGTTGAATTTTGGTTCGATTTATGAGGGTTTTATTTCGTTTTTTGTTTGATTTTTTGTCGAATTTTTTGTTCGATTATGTGGGTTTAATTGTTCTGTGTTTATTTTTTGGGGTTGAATTTTTGGCCGATTTTATTTTATTTAATTTTTGTTCGTTTTTTGGTTTAATTTCTGAGCATTTTATTTGTGGGTTAATTGTTTTGATAAATTTGGATTTTTTTTTCGAAATTGTTTGATTTTTGTAGGTGATATTTTTTTTTTTTTTTTTTTTTTTACTGTTTTTCTGTGTTAAGGGTGAGTGGTGATGGGTATTGGTGGGCGAAGGTAATGGTGAGTAAAGGGCGGCAGAGGCGGCTACTTGTTGTTTAGGGTGGGCAACGGTGGTGGTTTGGGTGGGATCTGGGTTTAGGGTGTGGGTGGGATCTGGGTTAAGAGTGTGGGTGGGTGGGTTTTTTTTCCTTTTTTTGTTTTTTTAAAACTTTTAGCGACGGCTTATGACGGTCGCTAAATTCAATATTTACGACCGTTTCATAAGGCGGTCGCAATTTCTAATATTTGCGACCGTTTTTGAAACGGTCGTTGAAAATAGGGTAAACGGCCGTAAAAAATCTGCGACCGTCAAACGGTCGTAATTTTTTTTTTTGCGACCACGATAATAACGACCGCCAGGTTGCGACCGTTGACAGTCGCAATTATGTTTTGCGACCGTTTTTACTATTTTTTGCGACCGTTTGCGCCGGTCGCAATTTGGCCAATTTTTAGTAGTGTGTATATACACCATGACCATGTCTTAGGTTCATGCATGAGTCGGTTTTCTCCGTCATTTGAGTTGGGGGTACATTCTATTCCTAATTTTTTCATATTTCTCCATCTACATCATGTTTCCATTCTCTACATGCTTTCTTCACATTACAACCTTCATTCTTCCTACCTTCCTCCATCCATTGCATGTTGAATAGAGTTTGAGTCAAATAATTTACAATGAATATCCCCAAATTCCTTTTCCACAGTACTTGGTCGAGGAGAGAAGGGCGATTAATCAAGGACAACCTCTTTATTCAAGTCTTACTTTTTGATAAACCGATCCGTCAAAAGAAGAAAGCTAAAAAAGATAATGGCAAGTGTAGGCGTCGCTCGATATGCGCCTACGTTAAAAGCATGTTGTGAATATGCTTGGCACTCATAGGAAGTGGGAATTGACATATACGATTAGGGACAAATAAAGTAGGGAGCCGCCAAAAAGTTTTTAAGGAACTTGTAAACCGTTCACGGATCATAAAAAGGTAACCACGATAAGGGACAACGATAGGCAACAACGATTGACCCGTGAAGGTTACACCCCATTCATAATCCATGAGATTACTAACTCCATATGGTTCGGAACCACGAAAGGAGGATCGGGGATGATGGTACGAAGTGAGTCATGGAGTCACATTCGCCCGTATTGGCCTCTACTCGATTCTTATAGTGAAAAATGATTCCTGCGATCTCAAAGACATACAAACCAAAATATTCAATTTGCTCCAAACTATTATTAAGCTAAATTGGTTGAATATTAATGCAACATATAATTCTAAAATATTGGTGATCACTTGAATTAATTAACAAGATTAAAAAGGAACCTAAACCGGTTGTCCAAATTATCTTATTAGGCGTGATTTTCAATTACATATTCCCTTTAAACATGCAATAGGGTGATCAATAAATATAATAGAATATACATTAATATTGGAAGCAATTCAACAATAATAGCGTTAGTCAAATTAAATATGAAATAACCTAATCATGATACTAGCAATAAGAAAATAAAATAAGAGTAATTAAATTAATTAATTACTCACATTCCGTGCGTTCCTTTAAATTGCTACATCATGAATAAACTGTTAGTAACTTCAATAAAAATATAAAGTAAATGAAAATTAAATTAAATAAAAAGTAGAGTTGATTTGGTCCAAACCCTCAGTTATTTGTACCTTTCACGCCTTGGTTTAAGGACGGAACCTCGGGTTAAGTATAGACTCCTTGGAGTGCTTAGGGGAATTATTATGAAAGAATAAGGAGGCTAGAAATTAGGTTAAAGAGGGAGAAGAGGATGATTTTTGGTGCAAGGTGAGAGAGAATGATTATTGCTGCCCCGAACTGCAGAAAGGAGGGGGGTATTTATAGGAAAAATAAGCAGAGGGAACACACTGAACCCTAAAAAGATAAAAACCCTAAAAAAGGCTACCGCGACACGGTAGATTCTAACGCGAGACGGCAGATTCTACCGTGTCACAGGGGAAATTAGCGTGACGCGGGGAAAAATAGAGTGACGCGGGAAATATTTGACCTACGGGAGTAAAAACGCGTGAAGGGATTACGCGGAAAAGACACGGAGTTGTCCCGTGTCACAGCACTGGCACCGTGACACGGGAATTCCTACCGTGACATGGCAGTAATTCCCGTGTCGCGGCACAGTTCCCCGTGACACGGGGAAGTTTTAAGCACCGTGACACGTCAGCAATCCACCGTGACACGGCATAAAACGCCGTGACGCAGCAAAGTCCACTGTGTCACGGCATATGGCGCCGGGTCACGGTACTTATGCCAAGTCACGGGGCACTAAAAAACATGAAAATCCCCTCCAAATTACCGTGACGGGAATTTCTCCCGTGTCACGTCAGATCTTGCCGCGTCGCGGCATTTTAGCTGCTGCGCGGTAATTCCAGTTTTTTATGCGTTTTTAAAATCATCATAACTTTTGATCCGTAACTCGGAATAAAGCATATAATATATCATTGGAAATCTTATCAAGTCTACTTTCTAAACCAATTAGAATCAGGTCAAAATAATTTGAATATTTTAAGATATGGCCGTTTTAGTAGAAGGGTATCAGTTTTGGGCCGAGTTTAATGTTTTGCTCATATCTTTTTCGTTATAGCTCGGAATTGGGCTTATGATATATGGTTGGAAAGCTTATTTAAAGGCCTATCCAACAAAATAATAATTGGATCAAAATTTTATAGCCATAAAATCAGTTTCTCTCAGTTTTGCGATGTGGATACGAAAAGTGGAAAATAGGTTATGGTTTAGGGAATTGAGCTAGAAATTGGATTGGTTCATGAAATATATTGGATAGAACATGGATTTAAGCACTCCAAAGATTAAATACTCAACTCGACCAATAATGGCGGTGAAAGGTGTTCATCAACGGGTTTGGTTTTGGGGAGACATTTTTAGGTGTCTACAGCAAGTCAAGAAGAGGTCAATGAACTTAGGAGTCAATTGACTGACGTGACTGAGGCGTTAAAGGCTTTAACCCTCAAAATTGATGACCCTGTGAAGCAACAACAAATGAACCTCATGCAAGAAATCTTGAGCAAGCTATCTAGTGACTATAAATTTCAGGGCATTAGTTCACAAGGGACCTCGCTGGACAAGGAACTTCTTCCGCATAAGTTCAATGCCAACGACATCCCAAAATTCAAGGCAACAGATAACCCTTACTTTCATCTAAGAGCTTTTGAAACTATAATATATATTAAGGGGATTGATAAGAAAGTCTTTCAATCTTTGTTTTCTTTATCCCTTGAGACCGTTTGTCAACAATGGTTCTTTTCCCTTGACAAAGAGAAAACCTCTTCTTGGGATTCCATAACAAATGCTTTCATAGATAGATATAAATGTAACATTCAAGACGAAACATACCACATACAACTTAAGATGTTAAAACAAAAATAAAACGAAGGGTTCACTTCTTTCTTCAACAAATGGAGGGTAACTTCTGCTAATATGGTCAAGGTTCCTACCGAAAAAGAATCTGTGAGGATGGTTATCAAGAATCTCCAAGGGAAGTATTCAAAGCACTTAAAATACCAACACAACTTGAATACTTTCAAGGGTGTGTGTAATATAGGCATTGACATTGAAGATGACCTTCTGAAAGATAATAGTGCAAGAGCAAAGAAGAACGACCATCCTTCTTCTTCCTCTCCCACTAATGAGGTACATGCTACGAACGCCTCTAAATCGCGAATCCAAAGGTCAAAAAGAGTGTTCACTCCACTCGGTATGAGTTATGAAACAGCTTTCGAGAAGCTACATCACAAAGGACTAGTCATGCCCATAGGGCCCATCAAAGATCCAGTTCCAGAAGTCAGGCCTTCCAAGTGGGACCCTAATAAGCACTGCAAATATCACCAAGGAAAGGGTCACGACACTGAGGAGTGTTGGAAACTCAAAGAAGCTATTCAAGATCTGATCGATGACAATAAAAATTCCTACGTTCTAGCCATTGAAGAAGATCAAACATCTTTCGATCCATCACTTCTTATCACACCTGTAGGTGAGCCCATGATCGAGACAGCTTATATAACCTCTCTCGATGAAGTGGCCATAATTGAGGAGGATGAAAGTCTTTTCTTAGATAATACCAGGGAAGACTCATCAAGTCTAAAAGAGGATGTTCGAAAACTGCAAAGATGTCGTTGCCATGCTCTTGAATGTAGTAGAAGGACTAGAAAATCGGGTAACAATAAAAACAGTGGCTGTAAAGGAAAGAAGAACGACTATCCTTCTTCTTCCGAAAACACCTACTCTAGTAACAGTGTTGGTACTTTCGACCTTAATGAGATCTTAGCCATGGATAATCGAGGATTTAGAAAGCAACTGAGAAAGGATTTCACCCCTATTGGAATTAGCTACGATAATGCTTTCGATCGACTCCATGCCAAGGGACTCATTACTCCTATTGGACCTATTCAAGATCCCCCACTTGAGAAGAGATTGCCTAGTTGGAACCCAAATGTACGCTGCAAGTACCATCAAGGTAGGGGTCATACTATTGAGAGCTGTTGGAAACTAAAGGAAGCAATCCAATATTTGATCGACAATAACGGGCTTCCAATACCTCTAGTCGGCAAGAACACCAAGTGATGATGAGCCAAGGGACAGGAAGAAAGCTTCAACAACAAGATTTCATGATATTTTTTTTCTATTTTTTTTTTTTTTATTTACCCTTTCCCTAATAAGTCTAGCATAGGAACATTTTCTATCCTTAGATTTATTTTGTAGGATCATTATTTCTTTTCCTTTAATAAAATGAGCATTTTATTTCCTTACATATGATCATTGCATTGCAAAAAAAAAAAAAAAAAAAAAAAAAAAAAAAAAAAAAATCCATGTCAAACTAAGCACAAGGTATACCAATGATTTGAGGGACCCCTTGTAGCCACATCATATCACCTTTCACCCTTCAAATTTGCAATCCTTTCTTCATAAACCACTTTGAGCCTCGTCTAATAATAGACCTTTCATTTTTCAACCCATATCTACCTAACTTTGGGATGGGACAATGTGAAACTTATGCAATTTTAAAAAGCTTGATGAGTGATTTCAAAAGATCAAAATAAATAAAAATAAATAAAAGTGTAACAAAGGGCAAGTGTTCCAATTTCATTGACATGAACATGTCTTTGATATGAACACGTCTCAGATTGCGTCTCTTATCGAGTGCTCGGTACCGTGCCTGAGAAACATGAATGCCAAGTGAGTGATAGACCGCATGATCGGGATTGCCCACACTTATAAAAATGAAATAAATGCTAAAGCAAAAGAAAGAGCTAAAAAAGAGTAGAAAAACCTCAAGCATGAAAATACAAATATTCAAAAGCAAGGTTGCACACCTTGGGGGCTTATCGAGGGTCTTGAGCCTTTATCCCCTTCTTCTATAACCTTTAGCCTAACCACGTTACAACATTTAAAAGACCTTTTTGAAGTATACACATACTTGTGCGAGGTTCGGCTAGAGCTACGTTCGGCCTGATTCCTAACGGATACGTAGGCAACCTCACATCGAGGTGCGGTCGTAATAAAAATGCATTCATATTCACATTCACACACTTACAACATGATCATATCAAGGGAACTATCATGCTCATCCCTATCCATGTAAAGCTAGACTTGGGGGCTTGATCCCTAAATCATTAGCTTACCTAGCCAAAGAGTCACCACCATTTGACTCTTTTAACAAGTAATATCTTTCCACACACTTAGCTCTTGCGGCCTAAATTTAGTGTCATCTTCACACACTGCACATATACATGACCAAATATACTTCCCTTAGGAACCCTTTGTCATGAAATCTTAACATAACGCTGAAGCATGCCTTGTCACATCACTCATCAATCATAATCATCATTGCATCGAAGTATGAAGTGCTTAGCCTCCATGCCTAAGTTACCCAAATACTTTCATCATTGAGTCAACCATTGAGATAGCCTAGGATGGATTAATCCTTGCACCTTGAGAGATAGTATCAAACAACATTTGACTAAGCTCATTCAACATGCCTTTAAACCTTCGATTCTTTTTTTGCGTCTTTCTTTTTTTTGGGAGAAAGTCGGTACCCTCCATAAAAATGACGGAAAATTTTTGCTTTTTCCATTTTCGAGTCGCACAATCATAATACAATGCACACACGGGTCATAAGTCACACGTGTCATTTCGCTTCGAGTCGAGTCAACCTCGAGTCAATCATAGTGAGTCAAGTTTATACCTTGAGTCGTGTCAAGTCAATGAGTCAAGCGACATTAAACATTATGTCGACCCTAAGATAATTAAAGAGATTAGCAAAGTTCTATAGTAAAAATTAAATACAGGTGCAGCAGAATAGGGAAGACCCTACCCCAGCGACAGACGAAAACATCTAGCGTCTGGCAACAGTTTTTAGCGTTTGGCGCTAGACCCCAGTGTCTGGCAGCAGAGTCAATTCTTGGCGCCAGAGATATTTCAGCAGCGACAGAGCTCGAAGCCTCTCAGAAAGGTGATTTCGACCTCATACAGCAATTTCGGGTTCCTTGGTACGCTAGTTAGCCCCTATAAGCAATTTGACATGATTAAGTAGTCGGTTTGATTACAGTCACAATAAGTGATCGACCTGATGAAAGATCGTCTCACTTAGCTTAAAGCCCCTAATCGTTGGCTTATCACGGACATAATGGTTCACAAGCAGCCAACCGCCGACGTATTGTCATAGCGGAAGCAAAGTTCAAGCGAGCTTTAGAGATCGGCAAGCGTTGGTCTTTGAAAATTTTTCTTCAGAACAAACGTTCAAATATCAATCAAAAGCTCTATTGTTCAGAGACGCGTGGACATATCATCAAAGCTCTTTGCTCCAGAGACGCGTGGGCATATTATTCAAGCTCTAATGTTCGGAGACGCGTGGACATATCATCAAGCTCTTTTGCTCAGAGACGCGTGGGCATATCATTCAAGCTCTATTGTTCAGAGACGCGTGGACATATCATCAAGCTCTTTTGCTTAGAGACGCGTGGGCATATCATTCAAGCTCTTTGTTCAGAGGCGCGTGAACATATCCAAAAAAAAAAAGCTCTTTGTTCAGAGACGAGTGAACATCGAAACAACAAGGTGGCGTTCCCTAGATTGTGGAGAGTTGTCACAAACAACTGAGGATTGTTTCAAGTGAAGCAATCTTCGATAGTTTTCCCTTGGACGTGGAATATTATCAATGCGGATGAGGATTGTTTCAAGCGAAGCAATCTTCGATAGTGTTCCCTTGGACGTGGAATATTATCAAAGCGGGGGAGGATCGTTTCAGGCAAAGCAATCTTCTATATTGGAAGCCATTACAAGCGTAGCATTTTTCAAGCGGGATGGCATTCTCTTGGCAGGAGGTCATTAAAACAACAAGGATACAGCAACAAATCGGTTACTTTCAGAGACGTGTGCTCGACGGTGCAAGATACGCGTTTCTTAACTCTTTTATATGTTTAACTAACGCTGGTTTTGCAGGTATCGGCGTTACAAGAGTGATTTAGGATCGCAGAACGTTCTAAATCATTCTCCGTCCCTATCGATACTTTGACTTTTGTTTTCTAAACTTGCGTTTCTCCAAACTCAGTCAAAGTGGGGGCTTCTGTAGACACCCATTTATGTCTCCCCAAAACCAAACCCGGTGATGAGTACCTTTCACGTCGAATCATAATCGAATGAAGCGAAGGTGTGGAAAGTTTAGTATTGCGGAAAGTTTTAATTTCTTTTCTCTTCTCTCTGTTTTTTGAAAACTTATTTTTAAGAAAACAACCAATCCAGTTTGGTTGGTACATGATATGGGTTCTATAGTAGTGTAGTTGGATGGGGCTTCACAAGAGCTTTCCAACGATATATTATAAGCCCAATTCCGATGAATATTGAGGAAGTTATGGCCAATTTACTAAACTGGGCCCGGTTTTAGCTTTATATACGGCCCAATGATCTAGGGGAGGGCCTAATATGATTTATCATTCCTAATGCAATTAGGAATGGTTTTAGTCTTCTAGATTCTTCTAGAAGGTTCTTTTCATTCCTAATTCAATTAGCATTGATAAATTGACTTTTGTTGGCTTTTCAGAGTTTTAATTAAAATCAAAGAGCATTTTTAGGGAAATACGATTTTATCCTCCTGTACGGCAATTTTTATCTGATTTTAAGAAAACGCGTGAATTTCCAGATCAGCGCCAAACGCCAGCTGTAGCGCCTGGCGCTAATGTTGGCATCTGGCACCAATAGCCAGCGTTGGCGCCAATCTAGTATTACGTGCGCCAGAAATCTGTTTGGATATTTTATCTTTTTGGCTGATTTTCCTTATAAATAACGTGCTAAAAACTCTGTTTTCAAAAACCAATTTTCACCAAATCTCATCAAAAATTTCTTGATTCTCTCTCCCTCTTTTCTAATCCTAGCTTTTTACAAACACAATTCCTCATACATTAGCACTAGACACAACTAGCCAAATTCGAAGTTGCCTTCGCCCTAGACGTGAAAGGTTTAATTTATGAGGGTTTGGTCCCAAATCTCTCTTTCAATTATTTAATTTAATTGTTTTGTTTATTATTTTCCTTGAAGTTACTAACGTGTGTACTTTGTTATTAGAAAGAGGTACGAGGCATCCAAGTAAGTACTGTAAGACACCCATTTGTGTCTCCCCAAAACCAAACCCAGTGATGAGTACCTTTCGCGTCGAATCATAATCAAATGAAGTGAAAGTGTGGAAAGTTTAGTGTTGCGAAAAGTTTGAATTTCTTTTCTCTTCTCTTTGTTTTTGAAAACCTATTTAAAGAAAAAAGCCAATCCAGTCTGGTTGGTCCATGATATGGGTCCAATAGTAGTGTAGTTGGATGGGGTTTGAAAAGACCTTTCCAACAATATATTCTAAGCCCAATTCCGATGAATATTGAGGAAGTTATGGCCAAATTACTAAACTGGGCCCGGTTAGAGCCTTATATGCGGCCCAATTATTAAGGAGAGGGCCTAATATGATTTATCATTCCTAATGCAATTAGGAATGGTTTTAGTGTTCTAGATTCTTTTAGAAGGTTCTTTTCATTCCTAATTCAATTAGCATTGATAAATTGACTGTTGTTGACTTTTCAGAGTTTTAATTAAAATCAAAGAGCAGAAGACTAAAACCATTGAATTAGAAATGATGAGAACCATTGACTGTTGTTGAATTAGAAATGATGAGAACCTTCTAGAATGTTCTAGAAGACTAAAACCATTCCTAATTGCATTAGGAATGATAAATTATATTAGGCCCTCCCCTAGATCATTGGGCCGTACATAAAGCTCAAACCGGACCCAGTTTAGTAAATTGGCCATAATTTCCTCAACATTCATCGGAATTGGGCTTATAATATATCGTTGGAAAGATCTTTGCAAGCCCCATCCAACTACACCACTATTGGACCCATATCATGGACCAACCAAACTGGATTGGCTGTTTTCTTAAAATAAAGTTTTCAAAAACAGGGAGAAGAGAAAAGAAATAAAACTTTCCGCAACACTAGACCTTTCCACACTCTCGTTTCATTCGATTATGATTCGACGTGAAAGGCACTCATCACCGGGTTTGGTTTTGGGGAGACACAAATGGGTGTCTACAACGGGGCACCGAGGAATTCTCTAATTTTATTTTCTCTCTTCTATGCTTTAGCCTAAACACTAGCCTACCCTTTTCTACTTCAAAATTCCTTCTTCAAGTACTCAAAGGAGTCCATACTTTACTCGTGGTTCTATCCTTAAGCCAAGGCGTGAAAGGTAGAATTGTTTGAGGGTTTGGCCCCAAAATCAACTTTACTTTATTTAATTTAATTTAATTATTGCTTTATTATTTCCTTGAAGTTACTAACTCGTTTATTATTTTGTAGTTGCAAACAAACAGAATCAAAGTAAGGATCATGCTCCTTTTATTTTTATTATTTTTCTAACGATTTTATGTTGTTGGAATTGTGATTAATTTGGTTTTAATATTAATGTTATTCTATTATTTTTTATGATCACCAAATTTCATGTTAAAGGGAATATGTAATTGAAAATCACGCCTAATAAGATAATTTGGACAACCGGTTTAGGATCCTTTTAATCTTATTATTAATTGAAGTGATCACCAATATTTTAGAATTATGTGTGCATTAATATTAAACCAATTTAGTTAAATAATAGTTTGGAGCGAATTGAATTATTGTTTGTATGCCTTTCAGATCACAGGAATGCTTTTCAATATAAGAATCGAGTAGAGGCCAATACGGGCGAACGTGACTGATGAGTGGCATTTATGCCACTCTTTTATCCTTTTTCTCTAAGGATTCTCCCCTCATTTGCACTTGTTTGGCCCTTTTTTCTAAGCATTTTTACTTAGTTTTGCTTTCTCTTTTCTTTCTCCTTTATCCTCCCTTTTCTTAGTCTTCCCGCTTTGTTCTTATTGTGATTTTCATGCTTATGCTTTGTAGGAACCGTCGGGATTTTCAAGGGGAGGAAGCTAAGCTCAAAGGAAGCTAGAGGAAGCATGATTCAGAAGAGGTTCGGCCGAACCACCTGATGGTGTGGCCGAACCAAGGTGTGGCCGAACCTGCTCAGTGGTTCGGCCGAACTTTGAGGCAGGGGCAAGATGAAAATTGGCAGTTTTGCAGGAGTGGCCGAACCACAGGAGTTCGACCAGACCAGGATCAGGGAGGTTCGACCGAACCTGCCCATGGTTCGGCCGAACCTACCCTGTAGTCTGGCCGAACCTTCCCATTTGTTCGGTCGGACCTCTCCTTTTGTCAGCTGACTCTGTACGGACTATATAAGTCCCTTTTTTTAGAACGTTTTGGGGGAGATTAACTTAGTTTTAATTTTCTACATTTTTTAGCTTAATCTAGAGAGAGAAACTTCATTAGTAGAGAGAGAAAGTGTGGATTTCCATTGATGAACTTGGATATTGAAGAAGGAGCTTGATTGAATCTTTGTAAATCTTCATCTTCAATTAATGAGCAATCTCTTACTCTCTTTCTTTACTTTTATATTTAGTTTTGTTTGCTTATTTTGATTTTCCTTCTTTGCTTATTGATCATGTTGATGCTTATTGATTTGATGATTGATATTGTCTTCAATATGATTTGTGAGTAGTCACCTAGCCAAGGGTGTGGGGATGGTGTAGTTGTTAATTGATTCATGCTTATGATGTTGGGGTTATGTTAATGGTGATTAAAGTCTTTGTATGCTTGATATTCTTTGGTCTTTCTTGCAAGTGCACATTGTTAGTTGATCAAAGATGAATCTTTACTAACAAGTAACGGAAGTTGACTTAGTTGAGATTCATTTCTATCGATAATTCTTTGTTTGCACCTTCTAATATATGGTTCTAATGTGGAAACATAGAGGCTATGTTAGGAGAAATCGATTAACCTCAGAAGGCGGTTAGATCGAGCTTTATTTCGATATTCTTGCATGCTTAGTTTACCATTGCTTTGCTTCTGTGTTATTGCATGATCAAGTGACATCTACATCTACCCACTTCCCTTGGTGTTTAGTTATATTGATCTTTAATCATTCTTAATCCTTAGTTTAATCTCTTAGTTATTCACACTTCTTGTCCCGAGATAGCTTAAAGTCTTAAGTAGTGAATGCGGTGTTTATGCATGTCTCCTTGTGGTTCGACCCCTCTATTTACCCTATACACGTATTAGGTTGGTAGAGCGTTATAAATTAATTTGACTTAGGTGTAGTCGCTCAACGACACGATTATTGCCTTGTCAGTGACTCCATGACTCACTTTGTACCATCATCCCCGATCCTCCTTTCGTGGTTCCGAACCATATGGAGTCAGTAATCTCATGGATTATGAATGGGGTGTAACCTTCACGGGTCAATCGTTGTTGCCTATCGTTGTCCTTTATCGTGGTTGTCTTTTTATGATCCGTGAACGGTTTACAAGTTCCTTAAAAACTTGTTGACGGCTCCCTACTTTCCTTGTCCCTAATCGTATTATGTCAATTCCTACTTCCTATGAGTGCCAAGCATATTCACACATGCTTTTAACGTAGGCGCACATCAAACGACGCCTACAGGAGGATTTCTATTTTAATTCCTGAATTTGTTTCGGCAATGATTTAGAATGAGTGGATGAGACTCGAAACGTTCTAAGTATTTCATGTGCGTAATTTTGATTAACATTATTGTCATATGCATAAAAATGATCTCATTGGAAAGACCATCCGTAATGAGTTAAAAACATAGGATTTTACACGTGGGAAATTTGAGAAATATCTTTCACAACTAGGACCGAAATAACACTGCGCGAAACTGGAAAATTTTATCGAGCACAGAAAGATGCTGAGGCATTTAGGAATTAGCATCAGCAACCAGAGAATTGGCGCCAGAATTTTAACTGTAGCGCTAGACGCCAGCATTGACGCCAGGCGCTACAGCTAAAACTTGGTGCCAAGCTCTGATTGCTGGCGCCAAATTCTTCCAATACCGAGCTAGAAATATGTGTTCTAATTTTGACCAGTTTTTCATATTGTTTGCTCGATCCTACTTCCTGATTGAGTTTTTCTCACTTTTCAGAAACCCATATGTGTTCTACATATGGACATAACCCTCTGGGAATTCATGCTCCATCTACCTGATTGAACGCTCTGAGCAACAAAGGGTACATCCGAGAATGTTGAAATATTCACCAAACCATGGAAGCGAGTTTTTCTAAAACTCGCGGTGTCCCATCCACTCGCGCCAACCCTTCACGGTTAGGCTTCCGTGCGGTGCATCCGGACAATTAACCATGGACCCTCTATTGACTAAACCATATCCCGAACTTTAGAGAACTAGAGCCATGGTTAGGTTGCAAAATTATTGCATCATATTGTGCCTACTTGACTAATTGTGCATTATTTGTTGTGCATATATATGTTTTCTTAACCGTTTGTTTGACGTGTGTTGAGATTAAATAAATTAATGACTTAAAGAACTTTGCCTAATTAATTAATTAATTTGAGTCAAAAAAGTCTAATATTTTAATCAGAATTGACCTAGTACGACTTTAGGCATACCCTTGTTGATTAATAACACCGAAGACAGTCCCAAATTGAAGCTCCAGTATTGGCGCCAAAGTCTGGACTGTAGCGCCACTCTGTGGAGTGTGGCGCCTGGCGACAGCTCTGTCGTCTGGCGCTACACTACACAGTGCGACGCAGTCCTGTCGTTTGGCCGACAGTTCGAATAATTGATTGAGTCATCACCTAGTGTCTAATTAATCAATTTGCTAAATAATTCGGTTAATTTTTACTGTCAATAATGCCTTATTAAGTCATTAATTGAGTCTAGTCACATAGTCTAGCCACATGGTCATGACACGAGTCTTAACATATCACCTACACTCACTAGTCTTAGCACACACTTCGAGTATGTATCACCATGACCATGTCTTAGGTTCATGCATGAGTCGGTCTTTTCCGTCATTTGAGTTGGGGGGTACATTCTATTCCTAATTCTTCATATCCCTCCATCTACATCATTTTTCTTCACATTCTATTCCAATATTTCTTCACTTCCTCCATCCATCGCATGTTGAATAAAGTTTGAGTCAAATAATTAACAATGAATATCCCCAAATTCCTTTTCCACAGTACTTGGTTGAGCAGAGAAGGGCGATTAATCAAGGACAACACTTTTATTCAAGTCTCACTTTTCGATAAACCAATTCGTCAAAAGAGGAAGGCTAAAAAGATAATGGCAACTCAAGAGGAAGTTAATGAACTTAGGAGTCAATTGACTGACGTGACAGAGGTGTTAAAGGCTTTAACCCTCAAAATTGATGACCCTGTGAAGCAACAACAAATGAACCTTATGCAAGAAAGTTTGAGAAAGTTATCTAGTGACTATAAAGAGGCGATAAGAAGGTTTTCCCCTCTCTGTTCTCACTATCTCTTGAAACCGTTTGCCAACAATGGTTCTTCTCCCTTGACAAAGAGAAAACCTCTACCTGGGAATCGATAGTAAACGCTTTCGTTGATAGGTACAAGTGCAATATTCAAGTTGAAACCGACTATAGACAACTTGAGATGCTAAGACAAAAAAAGAATGAAGGCTTTACTTCTTTCTTTAATAAATGGAGGGAAACTTCCGCTAAGATGATTGAGGCGCCCACTGAAAAAGAATCTGTGAGGATGTTTATCAAGAATCTCCAAAAGAAGTATTCGAAGCATTTCAAATATCAACACAATCTGAATACTTTCAAGGCCGTTTATGACATCGGAATTGAAATCGAAGATGACCTCGCAAAGCAAAAAGCTACTAACAATAGTAACCACGGTGGCTGGAAAGGAAAGAAGAACGACTGTAGGCGTTGCTCGAAGTGCGCCTACGTTAAAGTATGTTCTGAATATGCTTCGCACTCATAGGAAGTGGGAATTGACATAATACGATTAGGGACAAGGAAAGTAGGGAGCCGCCAACAAGTTTTTAAGGAACTTGTAAACCGTTCACGGGTCATAAAAGGCAACCACGATAAAGGGACAACGATAG
The DNA here is from genome assembly GCF_948465745.1 of Chenopodium album. Lineage (NCBI taxonomy): Eukaryota > Viridiplantae > Streptophyta > Magnoliopsida > Caryophyllales > Amaranthaceae > Chenopodium > Chenopodium album. Next base: position 23,168,955 of record NC_137834.1, read on the forward strand.
GCAACTACGATTGACCCGTGAAGGTTACACCCCATTCATAATCCATGAGATTACTAACTCCATATGGTTCGGAACCACAAAAGGAGGATCGAGGATGATGGTAGGAAGTGAGTCATGGATCACATTCGCCCGTATTGGCCTCTACTCGATTCTTACAGTGAAAAGTGATTTCTGCGATCTCAAAGGCATACAAACAAAATATTCAATTTGCTCCAAACTATTATTAAGCTAAATTGGTTGAATATTAATGCAACACATAATTCTAAAATATTTGTGATCACTTTATTAAATAAAAAAATTAAAAGGATCCTAAACCGATAGTCCAAATTATCTTATTTGGCATGATTTTCAATTACATATTCCCTTTAAACATGCAATATGGTGATCATAAAAATAATAGAATAAACATTAATATTGGAAGCAATTTAACAATAATAACGTTAGTCAAATCAAATATAAAATAACCTAATCATGATACTAGCAATAAGAAAATAAAATAAGAGTAATTAAATTAATTAATTACTCACATTCTGCGCGTTCCTTTAAATTGCTACATCATGAATAAATTGTTAGTAACTTCAATAAAAATATAAATCAAATGGAAATTAAATTAAATAAATGTAGATTTTATTTGGTCCAAACCCTCAGTTATTTATACCTTTCACGCCTTTGGTTTAAGTATAGAACTTTGGGTTAAGTATGAACTCCTTGGAGTGCTTAAGGGAAGTGTTATGAAAGAATAGGGAGGCTAGTGTTTAGGCTAAAGAGGGAGAAGAGAATAAAATTATGATCAAGCTTGTTGATGATTGAAAAAGGGGAGATATGACCTCTATTTATAGGGAAAAAAGAGGGTCGAAGAATCAAGAAAAGATCGAGTTCGAATCGGATTAAAACTCTTGCGATAGACAGCAGTTTTTGCGGTTTTTGTTTTTATCATATCTTTTGATCCAGAAATTGGAATAAGATAAATAAGATATCGTTGGAAAGCTCTTCAAATCTACTTTCTAAACCAATTAGAATCAGATTAAAATAATTTGTATAACAAAAGATATAGCCGAAAAAGTGAGACGGTCTCAATTTTGGATAGAGTTTGACATTTTATTCATATCTTTTCCGTTATAGCTCGGAATTGATATTATAATATATCATTGTAAATATAATTTCAAGGGCTATCCAACCATATAAAATTTGGATAAAAAATAGTAGGCACGAAATTTATATCTGTCTATCTTTGAATGTCTTTCAATTCGGATAGAAATAGGATTTTCAAAAAAGGAGTTTTATTCAATTTTAAACTCTTTAATCTTATCCTTTCAAAAAGGATAATCAAGATCTTTTAGAAACTTATAGAAGCTTCCAATTAATCCTAATTGGTTTAGGAATGGGATTAAATAATTTGGACCCTCGACATGATCATTGGGTCGTAGGTAAGGTGGGCTTAGGTTCGGTTTGGGCTCGGTTTAATATTTTGGCCATAACTTATTCGTTATAACTCGGATTTGGGCTTATAATATATTGTTGGAAAGCTATTTTAAAGACCCATCCAAATATTCAATCATTGGACCCAAATTATGGACCAAAATAAACTGGATTAAACGTTTTTATAAAAAGGACACGAAATGAATGATTTTAATGGACATGAAATGAATTATTTTGGGTTTAAGGACACGAAAAGAGGAAAATAAGTTATGGTTTGGGGAAATGAGCTAGAATTTGGGTTGGTTTATGAAATGGAAATATGGATTTAAGCACTCCAAGATTAAATACTCAACCCGACCAATAATGGCGGTGAAAGGTTGTTCATCATCGGGTTTGGATTTGGGGAGACATTTTTAGGTGTCTACACGCTGATACCTGCAAAAAATGTTAATTCCACAGATAAAAGAGTAAAGGGATAGAACGCTTATCTGACACCAGTGTATCGGTGACAAATGAGTTTGGTATTTTCTTATGCTTGAAGGAATCCACCGGATGACGTTTGTTGAAATGTTTTCCATGATTGAGGAAAGCCGACAGATGAGTTTGGTAGCTTTCTAAGCCTGAAGAAACCTACCGGATGACACTTTCCATGCTTGAGGAAAGTCGACATATGATTTTGGCGTTTTTCTATGCTTGAAGAAATCCACCGATAATGCTTTCCATGCTTGAGGAAAGCCGACAAAGGAATTTGGCAGTTTTCTATGCTTGAAGAAATCTACCGGGTAATACTTTCCGTGCTTGAGGAAAGTCGACAGATGATGAGATTGCAAGTCTCTGTGTATCGAGAACCTTGCGTCATGAAATGATGGTGGTTCGATTGTCCCTGAACGTGGGTTGTAGATGGTTCGCTTGTCCCCTGACGTGGGCTGTGGTTGGTTCGCTTGTCCCCAAACGTGGGCTGTAGATGGTTCGCATGTCCCCGGACGTGGGCTGTAGATGGTCCGTTTATCCCCGGACGTGGACTGTAGATGGTCCGCTTGTCCCCGGACGTGGGCTGTAGATGGTCCGCTTGTTCCCGGACGTGGGCTGTAGTTGGTTCGCTTGTCCCCGAACGTGGGCTGTAGATGAGACTTGCAAAAATAAATTTGCCAATGGACTCGTATATATTGTGATTGACTTAACCACTGACTTGACCAAGTTTGACTTGATGTGACATTACATGTGTATGACTTGTGAGTGTGTGTGTGTGTGTGTGTGTGTATGTGTGTGCAGACACAAGCAAACGAAGATGCAAAAGCAAAAAATTTCCGTCAATTTTTGTCATGAGTGGAGGGTACTGACTTTCTCTCGAAAAAGAAAGACGTGAAAAATGAAGTTTTGTTTTCGAACTTCTCTCAATAAAAATTTTGAAAAAGTTTTTGAACTTCCCCAAAAGAAAATAATGAAAAAGGGAAGAATTTTTAAACTTCCTCCTTGAGCAAGGCGATATGAATCGTATGGATTGAATTGCTTGTCTTGAAAATAATGTATGCATGATGCATGTTCTTAGGCCAGGAGGGTAAGGACAATTACATCATGACACGATAGATGAATGAATTGAACTTAGGTCATGGATATAAGCATCATATATGGTGTAAAGAAACAATCTTAAATGTCACTTAGGTCTGGAAGCTAAGCACGTATATAGATGAACTGATTATTGAGTATTTGCTTAGGTAAGGAGCTAAGCACGATATGCGATGCATGAAACAATGAATTTTGCTCAGGTCAGTAAGCTAAGCAAGTATACAATGTTTCTCCTAATGAATGTCGTCTTGAAAGATGATGAAGCATGCACAGTGTTGAAACAAGATTTCATGATAAAGGGTTCCTAAAGAGAAAAATGATATGGATATGGATGTGTGAGTGAAGTGTGTGAATGTGATACTAAGGCTGGCTGCAAGGGTTATGGCGATGGAAAGAGATGTGAGAAGAGTTAACGATGACGACTCTTTAGGCTAGGTATGCTAAATGATGTGGGTTCAAGCCCCCAAGTCTAGCTCTAAATGGGTAGGGGTAAGCATGGGATATTCTTTGACTCAATCAAGCATATGAATGTGAATGTGAATGTGGTCGCACCTCGATGTGAGGTTGCCTACGTATCCGTTGGGAATCAGGCCAAACGTAGCTCTAACCGAACTTTGCACAAGTGTATGTACACCTCAAAGAGGTCTTTCAAGGATTGTAATGTGGTTAAGCTGATGGTTTAAGGAAAAAAGGGGTAAAAGGCTCAAGACCCGAGAGAAGCCCCCAAGATATGCAATTGTGTATTAGACTTCGCAAGTTTTATTTTTCATATATATTTTTTTGTTTTGAATTTCTTTCTTTTTCATTCTTTTGAATCAATGTAGGCAATCTCAGATCATGCGGTCCATCACTCACTTAGCATTCATATTTCTCAAGCACGGTACCAAGCACTCGATGGGAGACGCAATTCGAGACGTGTTCGTATCAAAGACATTGGAACACTTGCCTTTAGACATTGTTTTATTGTTGCTTTGCTACTTTTTTTTTTTACTTGCTTTTTGAATGTTATACAATTACACATCTTCCAATCCCAGGGTTAAGTGAATGTGGGTTGAATAAATGAGGCCAACCGTTAGACGAGGCTCAAAGTGGTTGATGGAGAAATGGATATTTGATTGAAAATGGTTTAAGGGGAATGACAGGGTTGCAAAGGTGCCTCAAGTCATCGGTGTACCTTGCGTTTAGTTCGGTAATTGATTTTTTTTTTTTTTTAGAATGAGTGAATGAAAAATGCTATGATCGAGATGTAAAGGAAATTTGCTCATTTTATTAATGGAAAAGGTGAACGAAATACATGAGACATATAAAAATTTGAAATGGAAAACCTATGCTAGACATGAATGGGGGAATGGAGATGAATGACAAAAAAGAAATCATGAAATCTTGCACAAAGGATCTGTTGTGCGCCTTGTGTTCATTACTTCTTGCCGCCTGGAGGGACAGGAAGTTTGTTTGCATCCACCAAGTCTTGAATGACGTCCTTCAAATTCCAACATTGCTCAGTAGTGTTGCCCCTTCCTTGATGGTACTTGCAATGGGCATTGGGATTCCATTTGGCGCTCCTTTCTTCAGGTTTTGGCTCTGAAAATGGCCCAATAGGTGTGATCAAGCCTTGACCGTAAAGGCGATCAAAGGCCGCATCATAAGTCATTCCTAAAGGAGTGTTAGTTCTTTTCTTCTTGGGCAATGGAGCATCAAGAGCTAACACTTCATTGAGATCAACTTGGCTTATATTGTTGGTAGTATTTTCTTGCTTAGAAGACGAAGAAGAAGGATGGTCGTTCTTCTTGTTTTTCCAAGTGTTATTATTGTTACTACCAGCAATCTTTATAAGCTCATCCTCGATATTGATGCCGATGTCGTATACAACTTCGAAAGTGTTCAGTGGAAGAAATTTGAGATGTTCCCTATACTTGTGAGTCAGATTTTGAATAAAGAGGCGAACCATCTCTCTTTCTTTGGGAGGATCTACCAAGAGTGAAGTCGTTTCCCTCCACCTGTTCAGATAAGCGGTGAAGCCTTCATTCTCTTTCTGTTTGAGAATGGAGAGTTCACGTTCAGAAGTTTTAGTTTGAATGTTACACTTGTAACGATTCATGAAACTGTCGGTGACATCTTGCCAAGTCGCAATACGCTTGGCATCTAGGGAATAAAACCATTGTTGGAAAGCATGCTCTAAGGAGAGAGGGAACACCGTAGGGAAGAGTGTTACGTCCAATCCCTTAAGAGCCATGGTTGCAGAGAACGCCTTTAAATGGAATAATGGATTGTCAGTAGGCTTAAACATTGGAATATCAGCAGTGGAGAACTTTTCAAGGAGCCTGTCTTTCACATCCAAAGGAGTAGGAGGATGTCCCACATAAGTAAAATCCTCAGAAATCTTACTCATTTGTTCCTTCAATTTGTCAAGGGTGGAAACAATGACCTTGTTTTGTTCCATGGTAGTGACCCTAGTGGTAAGGATTTGCATCATGGCAGACAGTGCCTCGATGGATTTGTTGATGTTCTCAATATCTTCTTTAGGGGCCATTGAAAGGTGATAAGTATGTGGAGATGGCAAAGTTCTCTTTAAACGCCTATTAAATCTGAGAGATTGTTGCGGTAATGACTCGAACCGTATTAATCTATCCCTGCTCCTTGACCAAGTACTGTGAAATAAAATAATTCACTTAATTGTTCGACTCATTGCTCAAGATAGGAAAGGAAGGGAAAAAATAGACATTTGAAAACAAGTGAGAAAAATCTCCACTCATTTTTACAACGACATAAAACAATGCATGCATGGTCCTAGTGTACGATCATAAACAATATAGTGCATGACTCGGAGACAAAGTGTGTGAAATCACTCAACATGTGTGATTAGGTGAGTTTATTAAGACTCGTGGTATGATCGCATGACTAGACATGAGGACGTTGTCAAAAACAAAGGACCCAATGACCAAATAGCATGGAAGACTAAAAGACAAACTAACTTGATTAATTTTGTCCAATTTTAATGTTTATGCTATTTACTAGGTGAAAACGGTCCATTGGCAATCATTAGTCATAAATAAGATCAACCACAATCAAAGACAAAGAACACATGTTAAGGTTAGCACAAAAAATCACAAGAAATTAGGAAGAGGACTAGAATTCTAGAAGAGTTAGGACTCATGGGTATAAAAAAAATCTATAATCCTATGTTATACGAGTTGAAATGGATTAAAGGATTTGGCTAATACTAACTTGACACGAAAAGATATAAAAATAAATAAATAAAACAAAAGAAAGTTGACGCTAAAAAGACACCTAAACCGGACAGGCTGCAGTATATCGGTTATAAATTTTTTATTTGTGACTCTGATTGGGACGAAAACAATTCCAAATGAAAGATAAAACTCGGGGCTACAGATCCATAGGTGGCACGACACGTAACTCTTTCTAGAACTCCGGCTATGACCAAAACACGTTGACTCTTGTGCAGTATACGGGAATAAAAGTCCGGGTGACTCAAAAATTAAAAAAAAAAAATCTATGGCTCGACTCTAATAATAAAAAATAAAATAAAAAAAAAAGGGGGGGGGTTGATAAGAGGAAAAAAAAATTAATTAAAAAAAGTCAATAAAAAAAATGCACATATAAGCACATCGTCAAGCATGATGCAATGAAGTTCGCAACCAAAAGTCAAGATCTATGCTCCACTATGGTCAAGCTTTTAGGTGTCAAAGGGTACCATGATTAAGAGTTTGAAAGCGTTAGCAAGGCAGCCTCCCTTGAGGGTGTATGCCAACGGGCGGCTCCGCGAGTTTGTGATGAAATCGAACTCGACTCCATGGTTTGGGTGGATTTAAAAACTCAGATGAACCCTTATTACCATGAGCGTTTTCGGGTTGATAGAGCATAAATCCCCCGGGCTAGCCACATACGTAGAACACGTACTATTGTGGCAAAATAGGTAACCTAAAAAAATCATATGTATATGTGACAATGCCAATTAAATCGCAGGAATACAATTCAAGAATCTTTCAAGTCTCATCCACTCATCTTAATTAAATACCGATCACTCAAATCGATAAATAACCAAGAATCCTCCCCAGTGGAGTCGCCAAATTGTAGGCGTCGCTCGAAGTGCGCCTACGTTAAAGCATGTTGTGAATATGTTTGGCACTCATAGGAAATGGGAATTGACATAATACGATTAGGGACAAGGAAAGTAGGGAGCCGCCAACAAGTTTTTAAGGAACTTGTAAACCGGTCACGGATCATAAAAGGCAACCACGATAAAGGGACAACGATAGGCAACAACAATTGACCCGTGAAGGTTACACCCCATTCATAATCCATGAAATTAATAACTCCATATGGCTCGGAACCACAAAAGGAGGATCGGGGATGATGGTACGAAGTGAGTCATGGAGTCACATTCGCCCGTATTGGCCTCTACTCGATTCTTACAGTGAAAAGTGATTTCTGCGATCTCAAAGGCATACAAACAAAATATTCAATTTGCTCCAAACTATTATTAAGCTAAATTGGTTGAATATTAATGCAACACATAATTCTAAAATATTTGTGATCACTTTATTAAATAACAAGATTAAAAGGATCCTAAACCGGTTGTCCAAATTATCTTATTAGGCATGATTTTCAATTACATATTCCCTTTAAACATGCAATATGGTGATCATAAAAATAACAGAATAAACATTAATATTGGAAGCAATTTAACAATAATAACGTTAGTCAAATCAAATATAAAATAACCTAATCATGATACTAGCAATAAGAAAATAAAATAAGAGTAATTAAATTAATTAATTACTCACATTCTGCGCGTTCCTTTAAATTGCTACATCATGAATAAATTGTTAGTAACTTCAATAAAAAAATATAAATTAAATTAAATAAAGATTAGATTTGATTTGGTCCAAACCCTCAGTCAATTCTACCTTTCACGCTTGGTTTAAGTATAGAACTTTGGGTTAAGTATGAAGTCCTTGGAGTGCTTAAGGGAAGTGTTATGAAAGAATAGGGAGGCTAGTGTTTAGGCTAAAGAGGGAGAAGAGAATAAACTTGTGATCAAGCTTGTTGATGATTGAAAAAGGGGAGATATGACCTCTATTTATAGGGAAAAAAGAGGGTCGAAAAATCAAGAAAAGATCGAGTTCGAATCGGATTAAAACTCTTGCGATAGACAACAGTTTTTGCGGTTTTTGTTTTTATCATATCTTTTGATCCAGAAATCGGAATAAGATAAATAAGATATAGTTAGAAATCTTTTGAAGTCTACTTTATAACTCAATTAGAATCAGACTAAAATATTTTGTATAACAAAAGATATAGCTGAAATAGTTAGACGGTCTCAGTTTTGGATAGAGTTTGACATTTTATTCATATCTTTTCCGTTATAGCTCGGAGTTGATATTATAATATATCATTGGAAAGATAATTTCAAGGGCTATCTAACCATATAGAATTAAGATAAAAAAAATGAGTCACGAAATTCATATCTGTCTATCTTTGAACGTCTTTTAATTCGGATAGAAATAGGACTTTCAAAAAAAGGAGTTTTATTCAATTTCAAACTCTTTAATCTTGTCTTTTCAAAACGGATAATTAGGATCTTTTAGAAACTTATAGAAGCTTCCAATTAATCCTAATTGGTTTAGGAATTGGATTAAATCATTTGGACCCTCCACATGATCATTGGATCGTAGGTAAGGTGGGCTTAGGTTCGGTTAGGGTTCAGTTTAATATTTTGGTCATAACTTATTCGTTATAACTCGGATTTGGGCTTATAATATATTGTTGGAAAGCTCTTTTAAATCCCCATCCAACTATTTAATCATTAGACCCAGCTATGGACCAAAATAAACTGGATAAAACGTTTTTATAAAAAGGACACAAAATGAATGATTTTAAAGGACACGAAATTAATTATTTTGGGTTTAAAGGCACGAAAAGAGGAGAATAAGTTATGGTTTGGGGAAACGGGCTAGAAGTTGGGTTGGTTTATGAAATGGAAATATGGATTTAAGCACTCCAAGATTAAATACTCAACCCGACCAATAATGGCGGTGAAAGGTTGTTCATCATCGGGTTTGGTTTTGGGGAGACATTTTTAGGTGTCTACAACGACAATCCTTCTTCTTCCGAAAACGCCCACTCTAGTAACAATGTTAGTACCTTTGATCTCAGTGAAGTTTTAGCCATGGATAACCAAGGATCTAAGAAGCAATTAAGGAAAGACTTCTCCTCCATTGGGATGAGCTACGATACTGCCTTCGATCGACTCCATGCCAAAGGACTCATTACTCCCATTGGACCTATTCAAGATCCCGCACCCGAAAAGAGATTGCCTAGTTGGAATTTAGACGAACACTGCAAGTATTATCAAGGTAGGGGTCATGCTACTGAGAGCTGTTGGAAGCTAAAGGAGGCTATCCAACATTTGATTGATAATAACGAGCTTCCCATGCCTCCAGTTAACAAGAAGAGCGAGTGATGATAAAGGAAACAGCACAAGACAAGAGGCGAGCTTCAACGACAAGATTTCGTGACCTTTTTTTTTCTATTTCTTTTTTATTTACCCTTTCCCCAATAAGTCTAGCATAGGCACCTTTTTATTCTCCTTAGATTTATTTTGTAGGATCATTATATATTTTCTTTTAATAAAATGAGCATTTATTTCCTTATATATGATCATTTCAGTATATTGCATTAAAAAAAAAAAAAAATCCATGTTGAATTAAGCACAAGGTATACCAATGATTTAAGGCACCCCTTGTAGCCACCTCATATTACCTTTCACCCTTCAAATATGCAATCCTTTCTTCATAAACCACTTTGAGCCTCATCTAACGATAGGCCTTTCTTTCTTCAACCTACATCTACCTAACCTTGGGATGGGATAGTGTGCTATTTATGCAATTCTAAAAAGCTTGAGTGATTTCAAAAGAACAAAATAAATAGAAAGCAATAGCAAAAAAGAAAAAAAAACAAAAAAAAAATAAATAAAAGTGTACAAAAGGGCAAGTGTTCCAATGCCTTTGATATGAAAATATCTTTGATAAGAACGCGTCTCAGATTGCGTCTCTTATCGAGTACCGTGCCTAAGAAACATGAATGCCAAGTGAGTGATAGACCGCATGATCGGGATTGCCCATACTTATAAAAATGAAATAAATGCTAAAGCAAAAGAAAGAGCTAGAAAAGAGTCAAGGGCCTCAAGCATGAAAATATAAAGATTTTAAAGCAAGGTTGCACACCTTGGGGGCTTATCGAGGGTCTTGAGCCTTTATCCCCTACTTCTTCAACCTTTAGCCTAACCACGTTACAACCCTTAAAAGACCTTTTTGAGGTATACATACACTTGTGCGAGGTTCGGCTAGAGCTACGTTCGGCCTGATTCCTAACGGATACGTAGGCAACCTCACATCGAGGTGCGGCCGTAATAAACATGCATTCATATTCACATTCGCATTCACACATCATGGTCATATCAAGAGACCTCCAATGCTCATCCCTATTTACTTAGAGTTAGACTTGGGGGCTTGATCCCTATATCATTAGCTTACCTAGCCTAAGAGTCACCACCATTTGACTCTTTTCAATATATTTTCCCACACACTTAGCCCTTGCGGCCTAACTTTAGTATCACTATCACACACCGCACAGATACATGACCAAATATACTTTCCTTTAGGAACCCTCACTAGACGAAAATATGAATTGGTCACCGGTTCAAAACCCATTTTTGCCACCGGTTTTGAACCGGTGGCCATTTGGGGGGAGGCAATAATCTTATTAAAAAGCCACCGGTTTAAACAAATATTGCCACCGGTTAACCGGTGGCAATAATGCTTCCCGCAATTTTTTTTTAATGGTATTAACAAGTATTGCCACCGGTTAACCGGTGGCAATAATGCCCATAAAAAACAAAAACAAAAAAAAAAATTGCATTTATTTCACTTCAATTGTAGTAGAAACAATATATATATGTAAAATACACAAAAACACATATATATTCATCAGTATCTAGTAATTTTACACTTTTTAAGAGTGAAAAAACTAAATTAATAACTACAACTAAATTACTCATACAACAATTCCAATTTAAAAGAACTAAATTAATCAAATTACACCAGACTAAAATTCCAACATTAAAATCAAAAAAAAAAATTACAATAAAAAACCAAAAAAAAATTACAGCATTAAAATTAAAAAATAACCCATATAACACCTAAATTAATAATCCAGCATCTTTATTCTTTGATTTAACATCTACATCTAAATCAATATACCTGCATCAAACAAAAAAAAAATCGATTAAATAAAATAAATAAGCTGCGAAATAAAAATAAAAACAAGAACATTATGCATGGTACCCATAAATCGATTTAAATGGTTAAATAAACCCAGAAAAAACACACAAAAATATAAACAAAACCCAGAAATTAAACAAAAACCCAGAAAAATAACCCAGAAAACTAAAACCCGGAAAAAAAAAAAAGAAAAAAAACCCAGAAAGAAAAAAGTTAAACAAAATTCCCAGAAATTAGTGAAAACCCGAGAATTAAATCGAACTAAATAAAAAAATCGAATTGATTTTCAAAACGAGAATGAAAAACAAAATGAGAATTAAATCGAACTCAGAAAAACAAATTAATTTTCACGAACTCAAAAAAAAAAAAAAACCTAGAAAAAAAAAACCAAGAATTAAATCGAATGAACCCAGAAGGAGATCGACTTAGAATCGATTAAAATAAATTAAAAATCGAATTAAAATCGATGAAAACACTCAAAAAATCCAAAATCGACTAATTAACCCAGGAAAATCAATAACTAGTAATGAAACAAAAACCCAGAAGAAAACCCAAAAAAAAAATTAAACAAAATCCCAGAAATAAGTTAAAAAACCGAGGAAAAAAAAACAAGAAATTGATTCGCGAACTCAAAAAACAAAAACCCAGAATTAATTGATTAAAATCGATTAAAAACCAAATTAAAATCGATTAAGAAACTCAAACAATTCCAAAAACGATTAATTAAACCCAGAAAATCAATCAATTAAACCCAACAAAATCCGATTAATTAACCAAGAAAAATCGATTTTAAACACAAACCTCGTGCATGTCTTCGTGGTGCATGTCTTTGTGGTTTATTGGAGATGGGAGACGAAGGAGAAGAGGGAGAAGGAGACAAAGGAGAAGAGCAAGAGAACACAGCAGTCGAATTGAAAGAGAAAAAAGAGAGGGGAGAGCAGGAGAGAGAAAGAGGAGAGGGGAGAGCAGGAGAGAGAAAGAACGGCTGAGAGGGAAATGAGGTAGGGTTTGTGGTTTATAAGGGGGGCGTTTTTTTTTAATTGATTATTGCCACGGGTTCAAACCGGTGGCCTTTACCATTTATGCCACCGGTTTGGTTTGAACCCATGGCAATGTGAATTAGCCTATCCCGCCCATTTTTTAAGCCACCGGTTTTCAAAAACCGGTGGCCATAGAGCGGTGCCTTTTTGTATTTTTCTACTAGTGCCTTTTTCATGAAATCTTAACACAACGCTGAAGCATGCCTTGTCATATCAACATCGCTCATCACTCATAATTGTCATTGCATCACGAAGTATGAAGTGCTTAGCCTCCGTGCCTAAGTTACCCAAATGCTTTCATCATTAAGTCAACCATTGAGATAGCCTAGGATGAATTAATCCTTGCACCTTGAGAGATAGTATCAAATGACATTTGACTAAGCTCATTCAACATGCACCTTCAAAACTTTCGATTCTTTTTCGCGTCTTTCTTTTTCGGGAGAAAGTCGGTACCCTCCACAAAAATGACGGAAAATTTTTTCTTTTTTGCATTTTCGAGTCGCACGATCACATTACGATGCACACACAAGTCATGTACACATTGAGTCATGTCGTGTCATATCACCTTGATTTGAGTCTAACACCTGTGTCAAACAGTTTGAGTCGAGTTAATCACAGCGAGTCAAGTTTATGCCTTGAGTCGTGTCGCGTCAATAAGTCAAGCGACGTTAAACCTTAGGTCAACCCTAAGATAATTAAAGAGATTGGCAAAGTTCTATAGTCAAAAATAAATACAGGTGCAGCAGAACAGGGAAGACCCTACTCCAGCGCCAGACGAAAACATCTAGCGTCTGGTAATAGTTTTTAGCGGCTGGCGCTAGATCCCAGCGTCTAGCGACAGAGCCAATTCCTGGCGCCAGAGATATTCCAGCAGCGACAGAATAGAAATTTCGGGTTCCTTGGTACGCCAGTTAGCCCCTATAAGCAATTTGACATGATTGAGTAGTCGATTTGATTACAACCGCAAATAAGTGATCGACCTGACGAAAGATCGTCTCACTTAGCTTAAAGCGCCTAAGAATTGGCTCATCACGGAGACACCGACATACTGGTTTTAGCGGAAGCAAAGTTCAAGCGAGCTTTAGAGATCGACAAGCGTTGGTCTTCGGAAATTTTTCTTCAGAATATTATCGCAACAACTGAGGATGACTTCAAGTAAAGTTATTTTCGACAGCGTTCGCTAAGATTGTGGAAGTTATCACCAAAGATTTGAGAATATAGCACGAGATGGGCGGTCTTCGACGGCATTCGCTAAGATTGTGGAAGTTGTCACCAGAGATTTGAGAAGATAGCACGAGATGGGCGGTCTTCGACGGCATTCGCTAAGATTGTGGAAGTTATCACCAAAGATTTGAGAAGATAGCACGAGATGGGCGGTCTTCGACGGCGTTCGCTAGGATTGTGGAGGTTGTCACCAAGATATGAGAAGAGCGGTTCATGATGATGAGGCGGTCTTCGACGACTTTTTCTATGATTGGAAAGGTTGTCACTATGATTCAAGAAAAGGCTCGAGATGTAGCAACATTGATCGACGGTGTTCCCTAGATTGTAGAAGATCGTCAAAACAAACAGCAAGATGGCGTTCCATAGATTGTGGAAAGTTGTCAAAAAGCAACTGAAGGTGATTCCAGGCGAAGTTGTCTTCGATAGTGTTCCCTTAGACGTGGAAGATGGTCATAAAGCGGAAGGGGATGATTTCAAGCGAAGTTATCTTCGATAGTATTCCCTTGGACGTGGAGTATTATCAATGCGGATGAGGATTGTTTCAAGCGAAGCAATCTTCGATAGTATTCCCTTGGACGTGGAATATTATCAATGCGGATGAGGATTGTTTCAAGCGAAGCAATATTTGATAGTATTCCCTTGGACGTGGAATATTATCAAAGCGGAGGAGGATCGTTTCAGGCGAAGCAGTCTACTATATTGGGAACAGTTACAAGCGTAGCGGTTTTCAAGCGGGCTGACATCCTCTTGGCAAGAGGTCATCAAAACAATCGGTTACTTTCAGAGACGTGTGCTCGACGATGCAAGATACGCGCTTCTTAACTCTTTTATCTGTTTAACTAACGCTAGTTTTGCAGGTATCGGCGTTACAAGAGTGATTTAGGATCGCAGAACGTTCTGAATCATTCTCCGTCCCTATCGATACTTTGACTTTTGTTTTCGAAACTCGCGTTTCTCCAAACTCAGTCCAAGTGGGGGCTTCTGTAGACACCCATTTGTGTCTCCCCAAAACCAAACCCAGTGATGAGTACCTTTCGCATCGAATCATAATCAAATGAAGTGAAAGTGTGGAAAGTTTAGTGTTGCGGAAAGTTTGAATTTCTTTTCTCTTCTCTCTGTTTTTGAAAACCTATTTTAAGAAAACAGCCAATCCAATTTGGTTGGTCTATGATATGGGTCCAATAGTAGTGTAGTTGGATGGGGCTTGAAAAGACCTTTCCAACGATATATTATAAGCCCAATTCCGATGAATATTGAAGAAGTTATGGCCAAATTACTGAACTGGGCCCGGTTTGAGCCTTATATGCGGCCCAATGATCTAGGGGAGGGCCTATTATGATTTATCATTCCTAATGCAATTAGAAATGGTTTTAGTCTTCTAGATTCTTCTAGAAGGTTCTTTTCATTCCTAATTCAATTAGCATTGATAAATTGACTTTTGTTGACTTTTCAGAGTTTTAATTAAAATCAAAGAGCATTTTTGAGGAAAAATACGATTTTATCCTCCTGTACGGCAATTTTTATCTGATTTTAAGAAAACGCGTGATTTTCCAGATCAGTGCCAAACGCCAGCTGTAGCGCCTAGCGCTACGCTTGGCGCCTGGCGCCAGCTTTAGCGCCTGGCGCTGATGTTGGCGCCTAGCGCCAATAGCCAGCGTTGGCGCTGGTTCAATTTTACGTGCGCCAGACTCTGTTTTTGATATTTTATCTTTTTAGCTGATTTTTTCTATAAGTAACGTCGTAAAAACTCCGTTTTCATTAACCAGTTTTCATCCACAATCATCTACAATCACCGATTCTTATAATCATCTATCAATTTTCATCTAGATTCTCTTGATCTCTCTCTTTCTCTTTTTCTAAACTAGCTTTTTACATACAAAATTCCGCATTCATTAGATCTAGATACACCTAGCCATATTCGAAGTTGTCTTCGCCCTAGACGTGAAAGGTTTTAATTTCTGAGGGTTTGTCCCAAATCTCTATTTCAATTATTTAGTTTAATTATTGATTATTATTTTCCTTGAAGTTACTAACGTGTATATTTTGTTATTAGAAAGAGGTACGATGCATCAAAGTAAGTGTTTTAATGGTTTTTATTGATGTTATGATGTAGAAATCATGTTTTGGTTATGATATTCCTAGTATAATGTCTAGGGTAATTTTAATACTAAATATGATTGTTATGATGCCTTTTATGTTTTTCCTAGTATCTATGATTGTTAGTATCATGTTAGGATTAAAGCTTTGATTTTTTTTGCTTAATGACATGCTAGGGTTTGTTATTAATCTTGTTAGTATCATGCCTAGGATCTTGTTATTTTTATTATGCTTTAACATGATTTATGATTATTTTTATAATTGTTTTGATTATAATTATAATTTTATTATTGCTATAATTATTATTATTTTTATGATAATTTATTATTATTATGTTGCTTGATCTATTTTTATTGTTATTGCTTGATCACACTTTTTATGCATGTTTAAAGGGAATTGGTACTTGTAATCACGCTTAATAAGATAATTAATAATCTTGTTATGGTTAATATGATTATAATTCAAGTGATCGCCAATAATAGATTTATTTGTGCATTAAATTCAACCAACATAGATAAACAGGTTTAAGGTAACCCTAATGATTGCATGTTAGTCAGAAAACGCACATGAATACGATCAGAATAATGTAGAGGCCTATTATTAGGGCAGGTTCAATCTCTTTTAGGTTGGATTTGTACCTTCATCCCCGAACCCTATTTTGGTTCATGACCTTATGGAGTTGACGATCTCTTGGATCGTTAAGGGGTGTAACCTTCACCCTGTGAACGGTTTACAAGTTCCTAAACTTATTGGCGACTCTTTTGCTCTATCTTCTTTCCCTTTGGACGCCACCGTACTTTAGTGTATGATCACAGTGGGGTTCAAGCTAGGGGATTAACGCTTGAAATTATTCCCTACAGTACTTTAATAGTTTTTTTTTATATAAAAATCATGCTTAGATTGTTATTTTGATTTCTAGTATCATGTTAGGATGTTTTCCTTAATTTGATGTTTAGGGTGACAACAATAAATTCCTAGTATCATGTCTAGGGTAACTTTAATACTAAGTATGATTAAAAGTATGATGCTTTCTATGTTCTTCCTAATATTTATGATTGTTAGTATCATGTTAGGGTTAAAGCTTTGATTTTTATTGCTTATTGACATGCTAAGGTTTGTTATTAATCTTATTAGTATCATGCCTATGATCATGCTATTATACTATACATTATTATGATTATTATTTTGATTATGATTTATATGATTATTTATTATGTTGCTTGATTTTTATTGTTATTGTTTGATCACACCTTTTTATGCATGTTTAAAGGGAATTTGTACTTGTAATCACGCTTAATAAGATATTAATAATCTTATTTAGGGTTAATTTGATTATAATTCAAGGGATCGCCAATAATAGATTTATTTGTGCATTAATATTCAACCAACATAGATAAATAGGTTTAGGGTTAATCCTATTGATTGCATGTTAGTCAGAAAGCGCACATGAATACGATTAGAATAAAGTAGAGACATATTATTAGGGCAGGTTCAATCTCTTTTAGGTTGGATTTGTACCTTCATCCCCGAACTACCAATCATGGTTCTAGACCTATTGGAGTTGACGATCTCCTGGATCGTTAAGGGGTGTAACCTTCACCTCGTGAACGGTTTACAAGTTCCTAAAAAACTTGTTGGCGACTCTTTTGCTCTATCTTCTTTCCCTTTGGACGCCACCGTACTTTAGTGTATGATCATAGTGGGGTTCAAGTTTGGGGTAATGCTTGAAATATTCCCTACAGTAAGCAGCCATGCCAAAAACCCGAAAATAAATGGGTCTACATTGAAACGAGCCTTAACCTGTAAAACAAAACTAGTACAAGCCACTTAGATGTAATTAGTACGGATATAAGATTAGCATGTTTCAAAAGATGCAAATAGTTGAATTAGAGTTTACAACAAAATATACCAAATTGTTGATCCATGAGACCATGACACATACAACATTACTAGCTTAGGAAAACTGTAATCCCCCCCACCCCCCAGGCCCCAACCCCCATTTTTCTTTTTCCTTTTCAATCCCTTTATTTATAGCTACATTTTGTCAATCAAAAAAAAAAAAAAAAAAAAAAAAAAAAGCATGAAGGTAAAAGAAAATGACACTGTTTGACCCTGCTATTACAAAGAGAAGACAAACACCGTCTATGTTTCCGGCTAGTCGAAGTAAATTCCACAATTAGACGTAAACTTCAATAGAAGTCGTCGAGGGTTAAATTGTCAACAGATCCGAAGTTGTCAAAGCCCTGGCCTCCCATCCTTGAGTAGTAGTTAGTAGTCGACCCACCAAGAAAATCGAAAGGGGAGTCATTTGCAATGCTGGTGGTGTCATAAACAAATGACATGCAAGCATTATTGTTATCCTCCATGTTTACTGTTGGGTCGTTATTCCAGCTCAATTGATTGTACCTGTTAATCTCGAAATTATTCACTTGAAAGTAATCAGTTACTGTATTAGTTGTATACTCGTTGTATATCTCCTGCGGTGAAGTATTTTTGGCCTGAATCACCTACATATATTTGAAATTTTTAAGAGTTAAGTTGCAGTAACTAACAATGAGATTATATATATATATATATATATATATATATATATACATAAATGCGAAGAAATAAGAGGAGTTTAAACAAGTACTTACATAGTTAAGGTTAATAATGTCTTGGTAGACCATGATGAAGTCCCCAACCTGCAAGCGATGAGCAGTCACAAAGTCCCCTAGTACAAAACAGTACAGAATCAGTAAACACCCGATGGATTGAGAAAGAATCAGGAAATAAACGATTTTCTTACCAGTGTTTTCTAGGACATACATCCGGCTGTTGTTGTTAGGCCAGAACCTGAATATGAAAGCTCCCAAGGAAAAAATAAATATACAAGTATATACAAATTGTGATGATGAAGAGAAAAAAATAAATAAATAAATAAAAAACAGCAGAATGGTCATATTTAGCTTCTGTTTAGATACCAGTGCTATTTGAACAAATGTGACAACTACTCTGAATCGAGGTAGTATAAGGTCGTTCAGATCTTCAGATCAGTCTCAATACACAGCCAGCAGGTCTGATGATTTACAAAATACTTTATATAGTATTCCGGGTAATTTAATTATGAGGTACCGTGGAACTCTTACAATTTAATTATGTTGCATAAAGTTCTATATCGATTATTTATTAAAGAAAATCTTCTTCTGTAAAGTTTTTAGATGCAACATCTTGGAAATTTTATTTATAAGCTAGTGAGTTTTTGGTAAGTAAAAACTTTCCCCTGGGGGCCAGTTACCATAATGGAAATGTTATGAAGATGGAACGTACCTGTATTTGAAGTTCCACACATGCATCCCATCCATATCATCCATGCTGATGAAAATTCCCTCCTTAGTTTCTAGATGCGGGAGGTGAGACTCAGCTGCTTTCTGATTTAATTAAAACAAATCAGTGAGATCAATCATTTTCATATTTCATGATCACTACATAGTGTCAATCTATATATATAGTATCAGTATTCAGTATCATGATCACTACCTATAATCTATCGTGAATAAAATATAACTTAACACATTAAATTGTTGTATGCTAACTCAATAAAATAAGGACTAAAGAATGACCATGTTTCGAGTTAAGCACTAACAAAATTCCAAGTGCATAATATAAATCTGATGGCACAAACCTTTGGTAACACCATCCTCCGCAGAGTGCTTACATCACTATTCTGAAGCTGCTTCTGGAATAAAAACCTCAACCTCCTTGGATCAACAACCTGAAACTTTTGAAGGGGGTGAACATTTGCACATAGCAAGCATCTGATAGCACATGAATCACTTATTCAAAGAGTACGAAGTATCATCAAGTTGAGATTGAGGATTAAGGTTGAAGAGGGTTCAACTCCCACTACATTATCTACCTCTAATGAGTTCATTAAGGAGTATTGCCATGTTTAAGACTTTATTATCAATTACTCCCTAATTAATTGTGCACCTTAATTATCCATCTAACAACCACCTTTATTATCTTGATGTGCGTGATACATGATTCATAGACTTAATTACCACCACAACCATCATTTGGTTTTGAATGCACTTCCATTCAAGAATATCACTTTCTTTTTTTTACAAAATTTCAATCCCTTTTGAGATATATAGAGGGATCATTGATCATTTGAAAGCTATTTTCCACTACTACAAAAACGCATGAAGAAACCTGTCAATAACTCTAACAATTTGTTAGGGTAATTACGTAACTGCTATAAGGGATTTGTTATAATAAAGTAAAGGCTAGTTAGTTTAAACGCAAATGGTAAGACACGAGGAAGAAGCTTGTTTGTCGTTAATGTATTTGTTTTTTTTTTTTTTTTTTTTCGTTTCTATCCCTGCATATTTTCTATTCATAATTAATGTGTATGTTAGCTTATTGGTACAATCTTGCCCTAGTTCTGGGAATTGATAACTATCTAATTGATTTGCTTATAGATTAGTTATTATGATTAGGACATATAACACCAACCACAAGCATGTGTTATTACAATTACATAATTTGATTGCTTATGTTTGGTATCATACCTTGCCTTACTAATAGGAATCATGCATACTAACAGGAATCATGTTTATCATTATTGAATTTGTGTATTTTGTCGTTCTCTGTCACTGTATTTTTTCCATAATGTGCTTGTTAGCCTGTCGGTACAATCTTGCCCTAGTTCTCCAAATGGCACACTCTAGAATTGACTATTTGATTGGTTTGCTTATTGATTCGTTATTACGATTAGCACATATAGCGCCAAGCACACGTGTTATTAGTTTATTACTATTACGTAATTTGATTGCTTATGTTTGGTATCATACTTTGTCATATTATTATGGGTCGTTATTGTATTTCTATTTTTTGTCGTTCTTTTTCCCTAGATTTTTTCTACTTAATTTGTATTCAATGTGCCCGTTAGCTTGTCAGTACCATCTTGCCCTAGTTCTAGGAGCTCCATGTGATACTTTTTAGAATTGACTAATTGATTAATTAGTTATTATGATTAGGGCATATAATGCCAACCACACATGTTACGTAATTTGATTGCTTATGCTTGCAACGTTTCTCCTTTCCCAACCACAGGTGCGTGTTTAGTGTGTATGTCTTTTATTGTGATGAGACACTAAAAATCTAGTTATGGAACTCAAACAAGTCATGTTCTCAAATCAACCATCAAGCTAACCATCTAATGAGAGTACATTTAACGATATAAGATTCACTTGTGGTCCCAATCCTCTAATTCAAGTATAGTTTGGTATTATCCATATTTGGTTACCTTTAATTAGATATCGACAACAAAATTGTGACGTACCAAAGCCAAAATGAGGCAAGACGAGGACGTACGTACAAAACAAAAATAGTTTATTTTAACCTTATTCAAATCCATTAAAACTCTATATAAGATTATTTCATGTAATCGACAATTTTTAATGGTAAATTTTAACGTATCCTAACTTCATACTAGTAAGCTAGATGTACGGAAACACGTACACATCAACTACTATACACATAACAACAGTACCAAATTAAAAACATACACCTTACTTTACTATCAAGTCATACAAATTCACTTATATTTAAAAAGATTCTGTTTGAATTAATTAAATAATTAATTAATAAAAAAAAATAGTAGATGAAATGTTAAGTAAAATGAAGTAAGCGAATAAGGGCAGAAGACAGTTGGAGAAGAGTTGAATGCTGAAGTATGAGCAATGCCAATTAAGCACTACCAAACAGGTTTCACCGTTTGGGGCCACCTATACTTGGACTCGTGCTACTTTTACATGGGGGATAGATGGGCGAACCATTTTCTTTTTTTCTTTCTTTTTTATATTTAGTCACCTAGCTTTCATTTTACGTCATTTTGGTCAAAACCCTTGAATAATTGTAAGTATATACTACATACTAGAGCTTTAATAAATTTAACAAACACTTTTGCTCGCACATAACTTAATATGACTATATGAGGTTAAGAGATTGTTAGAAATGTAATCAAGTGAATAATGGGTTTTAATAAGGGTAATAGTGTAACTTTCACCAAAAAAAATCAAATTCTTTATTGATTAAAAGGTTCTCTTTCATTTTCATGAATTTCTTTGAACTATTGCTTTAATTTAATTTTTTTTTTAAATCAAAATTAATGTACTCTATTGGTGCTACTTTAACTATCTTTGATAATTTATAGTCATTTGGGATCTCTCTAAATTTTTCTTAATTTATACATTAATGCAGTCAAACTTTGATAAGTTTACTTATTGGTAAAAAAGAGATAATCCCTCCGCCCTTAATATAATACTCCCTTCGTCCCAAAAATAATACTCCCTCCGTCCCAAAAAGAACAACTCATTTGGGTTGATTACGCGGGTATTAAGGAAATTAAGTAAAAAGAACTAAAAGTATATTGGAAAGATAAATTTACATGGGGTTTGTAAAAAAATAGAGAGAGAAAGTAATAAAAAAACATGGAAAATCAAATTTTTATATGGGGAATCTAATTTTGCACAAATATTGTTGTAAATTGGTGATGTTTTAATGCAAATGGGTTATTCTTTTTGGGGGACAAAGTTTTGGCCAAATGGATCGTTCTTTTTGGGACGGAGGGAGTAGTCTCTTATCGGCAATTTTCACGGGAATTAATAAACATTAAAAAGATGAAAAAGTATATTGGACATATAAATTTACATTGGGTATGCAAATAAGTAGAGAGAGAAAGTATTGGAAAAGTAAAATTCACATGGAAAAGTAAAATTTGCACAAATGTTGTTGCAAATTATAGAGAATTTTGGTAAAAAAAATAATAATAATATTATTAATGATACTTGAAAAAAAAAAATGTAACTACTCCATTTTTAGACTTATAATTGGCCATACAGAACTATCAATAAGGGACGAAGGGAGTATAATATGTTGAAATAATTTATACATTATCAAGTGTGAAATGAAAATTGCTCTAGCTAAAAAATACAGACGAGTATTATTTATTCATTTTGACCCAAATTGTTTCACTTTTCTTATACTACCTCAGTTTTTTTTTTTTTTTTTTTTAGTTGCAAATTTGGGGTATTATTTGAGAGATATAAAATATTCTAAAGTTGCAACTAAAAAAATCGGAGGTAATATGTATTCTTTATATATCTTATCAAAATCGGGTAACTACTTACAAATTTTATTTACTCTCTTTACTTTGAAATAATTTATCACACGCTCTTTTAAACACATAATTTAATTATTTGTTGTAATTAAATGAGTTGTTTCAAGACAAAGTTAGTAGCTTCATTTCATATTATTAGAAAATTGAATATGTCTTATCAAAATAGGAGTACGACTCTTGTAAACCTCTATAAATATTAATTAATGGTACACACTCCAACTTGAGGAGTTTTTCCCGAAATCTAACATGATATACAAAAGTAAGTGATGGGCCAAGTGAGGTGAGAAAAAACAATAGTGATAAGTCATATTCATATCAAAATGAGAAAGTGCATCAATTATTCTTAAACAACTAAAAGAGGGAAGTATGTTGGTTATTCTTCTTAAATCCGTAGAACATTGTTAAAAATCAATTTTATTAAGGGGGTGTTTCGTATTAACACCGCAAATGGTATGGAATGGATTTAAATAAATAGGAGAAAGGGTAATGATTAACGTTATCTTTATTAATTACTATATATGTTTGGTATCTTAATAGAATGAAAACAATTAGACTAAATTGTGACGGAGTAAGGAAACATATTTTGTTTTCTCTGGATTGTCAAGGTTTTTACCACTCTAAAAAGGGTATTTATTAATTTTAACTAGAAATGAAAACATTTGAATTTGTTTCATACATCCAAAATTATATTTTTATAAAAAACCTATTTTCTAGTCGTGCAAGTGTGCAAGCCACGAGTTTTCGTTAATTTAAAGTTAAGATCTTGTTTGTTTATGTAACAGAAACATGAAGGATGAAAAAAAAATTGCAAGGGGAAATTTATGGTTTTTCAGTTTGATAAATGTATTTTGAATTGAAATTCGATCCAAACGAAAAATTAATAATAGTAATTGTTTGATTTAAAAAAAAATGAAAAAAACATAGAAAGAACGATTTTTGAGAAGCAGAGGAGGAGATTGGAAGAGAGGAAAATGAATGGTTTATTTTTATTTTTTAAAAGAATAATCTGACTATTAAAAAAATATATTCAGACAAGGATTTGAAGGAAAATAACACAAAATCAGATTAGATTGACTGATCTGAAAAAAATCTTTTGGTAGAATGTAACAATTTAATATCATGAGATCTTTGTCAAAATAAGATGATTTTCTACTTTACCTTGAAAAAATAAATAAAAAACAGATGCTTTTTTTTTTTTTTTTTTTTTTAATACTAAATCAAGTCAGCAATAATTTTCTCTACCAATTAAATCAAAGAGAAAAAGTTATATACTTGCAGATGATATAAATTGGTGGATCAACAAATAAATCAGATCTCTCATTGACTGATTTGGCAAAATTAATTGCTGATTATTATTTTATTTTATTAAAAAAATTTTGAGGGGAAATTATTTTATTAACTTTAAGACAACTAATTATAATTTGGTATTTATTGTATTTTATTTATTTAAATTTTATGTTCCCCAACATACAAAATTAAAGTATGAAATTTATGAGCCAAATCTATAAGTACTAAAAACGGAAAGGAAAATAAGATAAATTTAATTTCAACTATTTTCAGAAAATGAAAAAAAAAAAAAAAAAATCAACGGCTAGTGTACGGTGGTGCAGGGATCCGTAGCCAATCCCAAAAGAAGGCCAGGTAACGAAAAATACACACCTTAACTCGGTCCAAATCATCTGGGTCAACTCACTCATATATATATATATATATAAATAAATAAAATTTGAAAAAAAAAAAATAGGAAGAAAGAAGAGTAATCTTACACGTGCGGGAAGTGAGAGAGAAGTTGGCACGTGAGGGGTGGTAGAGGTTGAAGAAGAAGAAGCAAAAGGCAAGAGACTAACTGAGGATCTTCGTTGCCTTGCCATTCTTTTCTTCCTCTGAATTTTATTCTCCCCAAAACATCCCCCTAAAACCGGCATCTTCGTCGACCGATTCGCCTCGTTGGAGTTGTTGAAAACCACGATCCCAGTACGTCCTCCAACTAAAGCTGGGCGTGGGCCGGGTCAGCACGCGGGCGGCCCGGGCACGGCACGAGGATGGCCCGGCACGGCACGGCCCGCCGGCAGGCCCGGCCCGGCACGATGGCACGCCCCTCGTGCCTCGTGCGGGCTGCGGTTAAAAAAAACCAAAAAGCAGCCCGGCACGGCACGAGCCCGGCCAATAGCCCGCAGGCACGGCCCGCAGGCACGGCCCGCAGGCGGCCCGTAGGCACGGCCCGCAGGCACGGCCCGCAGGCGGCCCGTAGGCACGGCCCGCGGGCTAACGGCTATAAGGCTGGTTGTGTTTTCCTTCCAACGGCCATAAACGGCCATAAACGGCTATAAACGGCTATATTTTCACCTATAAATACCACCCTAAACTTCAAGGCGATCACAAAGCGATGTTTCGGAGTTGCAAATGTATTTAAACTACGACTTCATGAAAGGCTTGGACGAAGATTCGAGGTTGGGGATGGACATCCTAGA
This sequence comes from Chenopodium album, assembly GCF_948465745.1. NCBI lineage: Eukaryota > Viridiplantae > Streptophyta > Magnoliopsida > Caryophyllales > Amaranthaceae > Chenopodium > Chenopodium album. The sequence continues at coordinate 23,194,240 of NC_137834.1, forward strand.
TTGGTGGAAATCCCAAAGCACAAAGCATCCTATTTTGGCGGCAATGGCACGTGATATTTTCAGCATCCAAGCCTCCTCCGTTGCCTCGGAACGAGCTTTTAGTGCTTCGGGAAGGGTTCTAGACGATAGAAGAACAAGTTTGAAGCCCGAAACACTAGAAATGTGTGTTTGCTTGAAGGATTGGATGGATGCCCAAGAACGCATCCAAGATCGTACTTTTACGGCCAAGGACAACATCGATGGTTCCGATTGTTCTGGTTCAACTAGCTCCTCCGCATTAGCTAGTGAACATGAAGCCGAAGATGAAGACGAAGAAGATAATGAAGACCTTGATTGAAGATTACCAACAACTCGAGAATTAATATTAATTAGCGAAAATTCTAGTATTTCCTATGTACTCTATTAATTAGTGAAATTGTTAGTATTTCCTATGTTGGCTATGTACTCTATTAACATTAGCCGTATAATAAAATAACAAAATAAGTTATTCATCAATTATTGTTAGTTGTACACTTGTACTTCATATTATCTTTTACTTAATAAATTTTTATGAATGAATTTTTTCAACTTTTAAATTTATGGAATATGTTATATACTTATATTGTTATTTAATTTTTGTCTAATACTTATATAGTTATATGAATAATATGATATATAGTAAATTATGAATGAACAATAAATATTAATATAATTTAAACAATATTTAATATAACTTAACTCCATAAAAAATTTAATAATTATTAAATTCAAATATTAAATTGTATAATTATTCAATTCAATTTTTTCTTTCATAAAAAAAATTCAAGTTTTTTTAAAGTTTTTTTTTTTTTTTAAAAAAGAAAAAGAAAAAAGGGTAAGCCGTGGGCCGGCACGACGACCGGCACGGTGGCCGGCACGACGGCAGGCCCGGCACGGCACGACAGGCACGGTGGGCCGTGCCGTGCCATGGACAGAGATGCTTGAAGGCAGGCCCGGCACGGCACGGCCCGCCTCCACCGTGGGCCGTGCCAGGCCCGGCACGACACTGTACCAGGCCCGCCTAGGCACGGCCCACGGCAGGCCCGGCACGGCACGTGCCCAGCACTACCTCCAACTCCATTAGTCGCGCTATCAGTTCCAGTTCCAGTCCCGAACCCGAGCGCCTCGTTATTCTGGCAACTCCTACCACTCTCTCTCTCCCCCATCATCATCATCATTTTCGATCAACAAATTGTTTTTATTTTTATTTTATTTTAGGGTTTATTGTTTTGAGAGATTCTAGAGAGAATAAGAGAGAGAAAGAAGGTGCACTCTGAATGCCTATCTCACACTGACTCCACTGAAAAATGTGGAGAGCTCATCTCCTTTTTATTTATTCATTTTATTGTTACAAATATGATTTACTGCTATAAATAGCAATGTTCCAAAACTCAAAAATAATCCCAACAATAATAATTAAAACAAAAAACCCAAAAACAAAAATGAAAAGAAAAAAAAAAAAGGGGAGTTTCTGAGTATAGGTTAAGGGTGACATTTGTAAAAAGGCAGTTGATCATAAGAGGGTAGTGATATTTCCAAGTAAAAATAGTTACTACTTTTGTTAAATGACTGAGCTGAGTATAGTGGAGTAAGCAACTAAAGTAAGGTTAAAAAATTAACCATGGTTTGAAAAGGGAAAGGGGCGGTGGGTGGGAGAGTGTAGAGATGACCAAAGAAAAAGAGACGAATGGTGAAACAAGGGAGAAGCTAACAGGTGTTGCAATTCTTCTGTTTTAACTCAAACCCCCCCAACTGAATTCAATGGCGCTTATTATTTTTTATTTATTCTTATTATTAATTTCCTTTTTTGTTTTTATTTTTGTTATTGATTTTGATTTAATTAAATGTAATAAATAAAAATGATGAAGAATCCAGAAATAGCGGGTGAAGGAAGGGGGAGGTATTACTTGATGAAAAGAGAGAGAGAGAGAGAGAGAGAGAGAGCGGGAGGAGGTAGAAGAGAAGGGTTTTGAAATTTTTTGGATAGAATGAGAAGAAGCTAAGAAAGGTGACAAGGAAAATTTGTAACTGAATTCTACGTTTTGTCGCGCGTAACAAAGGTCACCCACGTCATTTGCTAACGGTGCTATTTTATACTTCGTCTAACATGAGACTATTCACTCCATAGTATCCAACGGTGTCAATTTGAGTGTCTAGGTTAGGTTTGATTAGATTGAACTTGGTCTTTAAAACTTAAAATTACGCTAAATTGTTGTCTTTATACAAGTTAAAATCTGAATTGTGTTTTTCGAATTAGTCGATCAAATCAGTATTTGACACAATTGTATCATTATTTGTGTGTGTATGTAATGTGCTATTCTTGTTGTGGACTTAACTAGGACTTCATTGCTATTGTGAGATTTCTTGTATGAGTTACGACTACTCATCATTATTATTATTATTACTTGTTGAGTTTGTATTACAATATTTTGGATTTTGTGTAACAAACTTGGATTTAATGGATTTTACATTAATTATAAAAATTAGTGAGAAGAAAATTGAAGCAAGTTACTTCAATTCCAATGTGAACATAATTATATTGAGATTAAAGGGGATTTTTTTGGATTGTAAGAATAAAGACCCTATTGAATTGTATCCTTAAAGTTTAGTTATAGTTCAGTTTTTTCAGGTTAAATGTTTGAAAATATTAGGAGAGAAGCAAAATAATCTTCAATATTCATCCCAAGCACGAATAATCGGTGAAGGATTCCACGCTCTAGCTGGCATTACTTGCTAAGTTCGATGAGTTTTGTTTTAAATTTATTTGGATTACATGTAACAACTTATATTTTATGACTTACAAATACTTCCTCCGTCCCCATTTGATTGTCACTTTTGTCATTTTGGGTGCCCCTAAATGTTTGTCACATTTCACATTTTTAGATTAAATAATACACATTAAATTATATTTTTAACCTCATAATTTATTGTCCTTATTATGCGGGCTTCCTATTTTACCATCTTAATTTCTCTTTAATTAATGGCCCCCTTTTGGAATTTGTAACTATGACTTTCTCTCTTTATCAAACAATTTTAGCTTAGGGTCTGTTCTCTTACGTTGAAATTCAGTTCAGTTCAGTTTAGTTCAGTTCAGTTCAGTTCAGTTCAGTTCAGTTCAGCTCAGTTCAGTTCAGCTCAGTTCAGTTCAGCTCAGCTCAGTTCAGTTCAGTTTAGCTCAGCTCCTAATTTCCTTCTCTTATAAAATATTCATTTCAGTTCAGTTCAGTTCAGTTCAGCTGAGTTCAGTCAATGAGAACAGGCCCTTAGTCATCAATATGTGTATTGTAATTCCATTGGATATATATATATATATATATATATATATATATATATATATATATATATATATATATATAAGGATCTTGCTAACGAACGCCCCTGGGCATTCGTTAGCTTTTGTGTATATATATATATATATATATATATATATATATATATATATATATATATATATATATATATATATATATATATATATATATATATTAAAGGAAAAATTGGCCACAACAACATCAACTATGATAAAGATGCGTGTAGCAACATAACCTTTTAAAGGTGCGATTCACTGCACAAACTATGTAATTGAGTGCACATATTAGGACACTAATGAACTTAGGTTCCATGGAAAAAAAGTGAAATCTTCATTATTTTATAATTGTTTTAAAAAATTTAACTTTACATGATTTTCCATCATGCATGCCTTCTATTTATTTTCCATTTAAGCATCTCTTATTCTCCACCAATTAAGCGAATTACTTTAAAAAAGTTGTGCTATTAATTATTTTCCTTCGTTCGCTTCTTCAATTACATTTTTCTAATGTCGATCGCACATGATTGACTTAGTTTCCTTTCCTTCTCCACTTAGTTATATACTAAATTGATAAATAATTAAATAATATCATTCTAAAACCTTTATTCTACCAGATTTTAGGATACATATGTATCTTTCTAATACCAAGCCACACAAAATAATTCAAAATACTTAATTAAAACAACAATTTTAGAGTTGGACTAGGATATGTCAAATTGATTTTCTAGTTTTTGATGTACAACACTTTAATTGTAGAGGTTGAGAGAGAATAATTTAAAGGAAAAAAATTAGTTATAATGGAAGAGGAAACTAAGACAATCACATGAGATGTAAAAAAAATGTAATTGGAGAAACAAACGATAGAAAATAATGGCGAAAAGTTTTTAAATAATTCACTTTAATGGAGGAAATTGAATAGTGTTTTAAGTAAAACATACAATTGATGAAAGAGAAGACTACTTAGTTATGTGAGATGGAAAATTAAGTAGAATGAAATTAAACAAAAATATATATAAATATAAAAGCATTAAAAATCATTAAGATTCCACTTTCTAAAGAAGTCTAAGTTATGCTAATGTCATTTATGTTGTTATGTGTACCTAAGTGCATAGTTTATGATGTTGAGTGCAACCTTAAAAGGTTGTGCTGCTACACGCACCTCCGTCATAGTTGGTGTTGTTGCGGCCAATTTTTCCTATTGTAAATGATTGAGTTTTAGTTTCCATGTACTTCCTTAATTCTCGTGATTTTCTATCAAAAGTGACAATCAAATTATTAGGGCCTATATTTATTGTGTATATTGTATAGCTAACGGGCCTATCTCATGAGCCCTAATCTTTTGTTAGGATTGTATAAACACGCTTCCCATACTCTAATGAAAAACTACGGAAAATTATTTCGTGACATGCTATCGGAGCTAATCAAATTCTACATCCATAAATTTCTAAATTTACATTCTAAATCCCTAAACTCAATTTTTAATTTTTTTTTTAATTTCTAGTTCGAATTTCTGCTTCGAATTTCTGGTTCCTAATTTCTGGTTCGAATTCATTCTGTGGTTGCCTCGTGTTGGTGTTCTTTGAACCCTACTTTCTGTTCTATTGCTTCAAAATTCTGGTTCGAATTTATGGACTCTAATTGATCGATAATGGTGAATGAAACTAATACTATGTCTTCTTCTTTTACTCCCAATCGCAAGTCGAATCTCTATTGCACTCATTGTAATCGTACGGGTTATGATTACGATGGTTGTTTTTTTGTTCATGGCCTACCCGAATGGTGGCTGAACAAATATGGTAACCAAGGACGCTCGGCTGCCGCTTCTAATGCTCCACCTGTCGCTTCTTCTTCGCCTCATGTTTCTCTATCGCAAGGTATGCCTTGTGGCTCTGCTCTGCTTGTTTATACCTTTACTGCCTCTGTGACAACCCCTACTATAGATGCTAGCCACAGGCAGCCCATGGCAACCTCTGCCAACCACAAGCAGCCCGTGGCCCCTACTGCCACAGCTGCTAGGGACAGCCAGGGGCAGCCTATGGTACTTGCTGTCAGCCACTACCCCGCGGCTGCTGCACCTCTACCTTACCGCTGCACCCTACCGCCACTACTCCAATTTTTGGTGGTGTGTTCGATTCACCTACAGATCATATTGATGATGATTATTTATCATTGTTGTGGATTATTGACACCAGTGCATCCCATCATGTTACCGGCAATGAGAAATTTCTACAAGATGCTCACTTAATCATTTCTTGTCCTGTTGGTCTTCTCGATGGTGCTAAGGCCATGGATACTTAGGAGGGTCATGTTGTTTTGGCAGATGGAATTACTCTTCAACATGTTCTATTTGTTCCGCAATTGAATTGCAATTTGATTTTGATGTCTAAGTTGATTGGTGACTCTAATTGTTTTGTCCAATTTACTAATTCTCTTTGTTCTATACAGGATCAATCCTCGGGGAGCTTGATTGGAGGTGATGAACGAATAGATGGACTATATTATTTCTGCCGTATCCCAAAAGTATGTGCAAACACGGGTACGGAGATATCTACATTTGAGTATGGCATCGTTGTTTAGGGCATCCGTCGGAGAAAATTGTCAAATTGCTTTTTGATATTCGAGGTAGTACTAATACTAAGTGTTTACATAAAGCATGTGGAATTTGTCCTCTAGCTAAACAAACCCGAGACAGTTTTCTTGATAGTGATAGTCGTGTTCTTGAAATGATACGCTATGATTTGTGGGGACTATATAACACGACTTCTACTTGTGGTGCTCATTATTTCTTAACTATAGTGGATGATTTTTCAAGAGGTGTTTGGGTTTATTTGCTGAATAATAAAACTAAAGTTTATTCTTCTTTCCGTTCTTTTTTTTCTATAGTTAAAAATCAATTTGATGTTACTGTTAAGTGTGTACAGAGTGATAATGGAAGTTCAAACCCATGCTTCCTTTTTTCGATGAATATGGTATTCTCTTTCAAACCTCGTGTGTAGGTACCCCTTAACAAAATGGTCGGGTAGAGCGTAAACAACAACATATACCAAATGTCGGCAGAGCATTGATGTTTAAGGCAATTTGCCAATTGATTTGTGGGGAGAGTGTGTTCTTGGGGTGGTTTATCTTATTAATTTCACTCCTTCTCTTTTATTTGATAAGAAAACTCCATATGAAATGCTCTTTGGCAAACAACCTGATTTTAATGCATTGCGTGTTTTTGGGTGTCTTTGCTTTGCTCATAACTAAAAAGCTAAGGGTGACAAATTTGCTCCTAGGAGTAGGAAATGTGTGTTTGTGGGTTATCCTCATGGCAAGAAGGGTTGGAAGTTATATGACTTTGAAATCGGTGAAATCTTTGTTTCACGTGATGTCAAGTTATTTGAGAATGAATTCCCCTTTGTGCCTACTAGTGACTCCATTAATGCTAATGTGGGAACCAAGGGTGTGTCACAAGATAAATGTGGTAGTTGATCATGATTTTTTGGATGACTTGGAAAATATTTTGGAAGTCGATGAATCCTCTATTGCCCGTAGTTCACCATGAGCATCGAGCAGCCTTGCCACTACTCTTGATGTTATTTCTACCCCAAGTGCTACTGCTATTGTTGTGTCCTCTTCTTCTTCTTTTACCAGCCACGACCAGCCCGTGGTGCCTTCTTCCGACAACTCTCATGCTTCTTCGGGTTCTTCTTCTTCTACTACTATTGACATGGGTCATGGTCAAAGGCCACGACATCCTCCAAGGTGGCATCGTGATTACGTTGCACATACAATATCTCTGTCGATTCCATCTATTCCTCCTAGTTCACCGTCTTCTCCGAGCTCTTCAGGTACTAAAGACACCCAAATGTGTCTCCCCAAAAACTAAACCCGGTGATGAATACTTTTCACATCACTTGATTATCGAACGAAGTGAAAGTGTGAAAGGCCCTGAGATGGGATCGTTTTTAATAAAAAACTTTCCTTCTATTTTCAAAAATCTACTCTATTTATGAAAATATCAAGTCCAATTTAGCTTGGTCCATGTAAAGGGTCCAATAAAATGATATATTATAAGCCCAATTCCGATGAATAACGAGGAAGTTATGGCCAAAATACTAAGTTGGTTTTGAAATGATTTTATGGCCCAATGATCTAGTGGAGGGCCCATTAGTTATTATTCCTAAAATTATTAGGATTAATTCTAATCTTCTAGAATAGTCTAGAAGGTTATTTTAAGTTCTAAAAAAGTTAGGATTAATAATTATCTTCTTAAGAGAACAATGAATTTGATTTGAAATAAAAACAAGTGTTTTATTATGATAAATCTGATTTAAATTTGATAAAGAAGGAGTTTAATTGCTTAATTATATTAGAAAAAGGATTCCGTACAAAAGTGTGTTTTATATTTTAATTAGCGCCATACAACAGACCTTGTCGCCATGCGTGATGCTTGTCAATTTGCGCTGGATCCTGTCGCTGGTGACAAGAGCCAATTTTATTCCGATTCAAATTCTAATTCTTTTTTATTGTTTTCTAACTATTTTCTTTATAAATAGCGACGTATTTCCCCGTTTTCAATCATCACAATTCTCTTTTTTCTCTCCCTTAAGCAATAGCTTTTCTTTCTCCCTCTTGCTCTCTAGCTAGTCTTTACAAACAAAATACTGCATTCACGAGTCCTAGACACACCTAGCCAAGTTCGAAGTTGCCTTCGCCCTAGACGTGAAAGGTTGATAATTTCTGAGGGTTTGGTCCCAAATCTCTATTTCAATTATTTAAATTAATTGTTTGATTTAATATTTTCCTTGAAGTTACTAACATGTGTATTTTGTTATTAGAAAGAGATACGAGGCATCAAAGTAAGTAATTTAATTACTCTTTTGATATAGAAAGCATGCTTAAATTATTTTAATTCCTAGTATCATGTTAGGATGTTTTTATTGCTTTCTAGTATCATGTTTAGGTTGCTTCCTATTCTTTCTAGTATCATAATAGTGTCATGCTAGGGCTAAAGCTTTGATTTTTAATATTTAGTGACATGCTAGGATTTGTTATTAATCTTGTTAGTATCATACCTAGGATCTTGTTAATTGTAGACACCCATTTGTGTCTCCCCAAAACCAAACCCAGTGATGAATACATGTCACGTCGAATCATAATCGAATGAAGTGAAAGTGTGGAAAGTCTAGTGTTGCAGTTGGTTTTTAATTCTTTTCTTTCTCTCTGTTTTTGAAAACCTATTTTATGAAAATAGCAAATCCAGTTTAGTTTCGTCCATAGCAAGGGTCCAATAATAGTGTAGTTAGGGATGGCAACGGGTCGGACTCGGAGCGGATTATGCTAAATCCGACTCCGACCCGACAGGAAGTCGGAGGTTAAATTCGACATCCAACTCCGACTCCGACATCCGACTCCGACTCCGAATTCAATATCCGACCTCCGACTCCGACTCCGATCCGACCCGACTCCGAGTTTTTTTTTTCATTATTCAATATACTTTGAGATGTTGGGCTATTTGGGCCTTTACAACCCACACCCAATGCCACCATGACCCACACAAAAATCCACTATCTATTGGAGTCGGAGTCGGATAATCCGTTAAAGTCGGACATTTGTCAAAGTTGGATTTTTTTCTCGGATTTTTTGTAGGATCCGACTCCGACCTTCCTCCGACTCGGAGTCGGATTATTTTAACGGAGTCGAACTCGGATTACTTTTTTCTCGGACTCAAAGCGGATATTTTACCTCGGATCGGGGCGGAGTAGGGTCGGATCCGGACTAGATTGCCATCCCTAAGTGTAGTTGAATCGGGCTCAAAAAAGAGCTTTCCAATGATATATTATAAGCCCGATTCCGATGAATAATGAGGAAGTTATGGCCAAATTACTAAATTGGGTCCAGTTTGATTTTTATATACGGCCCAATGATCTAGAGGAGGGCTTATTATGATTTATCATTCTTAATGCAATTAGGATTGGTTATATTCTTCTAGAATCTTCTAGAAGGTTCTTTTGAATCGTAATGTGATTAGCATTGATAAATGACTTTTAAGAGTTTTATTTATAATAAAAGAAGTGTTTTTAAGGAAATTACAATTTTACCATTCGTATGCTTAAACTTTATCAAAAATATGAAAACGCGTCGAAAAACTGTCTGTAGCGCCGCACTACAGGCTGTCGCCTGGCGACAGGCCTAGCGCCGTGGCGACACGTCTGTCGCTTGGCGACGGAGGCGTGTGTGGCGAAAACGTCGTGTTTTATTCTTTTCAAAACTCTGATTCTTTTTTATCATAATTCGGCTGATTTTCGTTATAAATAGCCTCCTAAAACCTCTGTTTTTGGGAACCAACTCTCATCAAGAATTTCTTGATACTCTCTCTCTCTCGCTTTTCTAAAACTAGCCTTTTTCTCAAATACAAAATTCCACATTCACAAGATCTAGACACACCTAGCCAAGTTCGAAGTTGCCTTCGCCCTAGACGTGAAAGGTTTGATATTTCTGAGGGTTTGGTCCCAAATCTCTCTTTCAATTATTTAATTTAATTCTTTAATTTTTATATTTTCCTTGAAGTTACAACGTGTATATTTTGTTATTAGAAAGAGGTACGAGGCATCCAAGTAAGTGCTTTAATTGTTTAATTGATATTATGATTTAGAAATCATGCTTAGATTGTTATTTTGATTCCTAGTATCATGTTAGATGCTTTTCTTAGTATGATGTTTAGGGTGACAACAATAAGTTCCTTATATCAATTATGATTTCTATGATGCTTCCTATTTCTTTCCTAATATCATGTTAGTATCATGTTAGGGCTAAAGTTTTGATCTTTATTGTTTAGTATAATGCCTAGGATCTTGCTATTATTATGCTTTAACATGATTATTTTGATTATAATTTTTATAATTTATGATTATTGTTATGTTGCTTGATATTATATATTTATTGTTATTGCTTGATCACACCTTTTATTGCATGTTTAAAGGGAATTGGTACTTGTAATAATGCTTAATAAGATAATTAATAATCTTGTTTAGGGTTAATATGATTATAATTCAAGTGATCGCCAATAATAGATTTGTTTGTGCATTAATATTCAACCAACATAGATTAAACAGGTTTAGGGTAAACCTATTGATTGTACGTTAGTCAGATTGCGCACATGAATACGAGAAGAATTAAAAAGAGGCCTATTATTAGGGCAGGTTCTTTCTCTTTTAGATTGGATTTGTACCTTCATCCCCGAACTTCCAGTCTTGGTTCCAGACCTATTGGAGTTAACGATCTCTTGGATCGTTAAGGGGTGTAACCTTCACCCTGTGAACGGTTTACTAGTTCCTAAAACTTGTTGGCGACTCTTTTGCTCTAGCTTCCTTCCCTTTGGACGCCACCATGCTTAAGTGTATGATCACAATGGGGTTCAAGTTTGGGGTAATTCTTGAAATATTCCCTACACTAATAATATTGTGCTTTGATGAGATTGAGATTGTTTTGATGATGATTGTTGTTATCAATATTATTATCATGTTGCTTGATATATTATTGTTATTGCTTGATCATGCCCTCTCTTACAGAGTGTGTACGTGTAATCACGCTTAATAAGATAATTAATAATCTTGTTTAGGCTCATTTGATTATAATTCAAGTGGTCGCCAATAATATATTTGTTTGTGCATTAATATTCAACCAACATAGATTAAAAAGATTTAGGATTAATATATTGATTTTATGTTAATCAGAAAGCGCACATGAATATGAGAAGAATAAAGTAGAGGCCTATTTTTAGGCAGGTTCAATCTCTTTTAGGTTGGATTTGTACATTCATCCCCGAATATCCAGTCATGGTTCCAGGCCACTATGGAGTTAGTGATCTCATGGATCGTGAAGAGGTGTAACCTTCACCCTGTGAACGGTTTACAAGTTCCTAAAAATTGTTGGCGACTCTTTTGCTCTAGTTTCTTTCCCTTTGGACGCCACCATGCTTAAGTGTATGATCACAGTGGGGCTCAAGTGTGGGATGCTTAAAATATTCCCTGCAGGTACTCGTTATTCTTTAGCAAATTTTGTGAATTGTGATAAATTTCCTATGCGAGATCGTGTATTTATTACAGCTATAGATACGGCGGTTGAGCCCCGCAACTTCAAGGAAGCAATGCAGGATGTAGGTTGGAGAGAGGCAATGTAAAAAGAAATTGATGCATTGGAAAACAATGGAACATGGGTGATGGAAATATTACCTCTGGGTTAGAAAGCTCTTGGTTGTAGATGGGTTTACAAGGTCAAGATTAATTCCGACAGCACACTTGAAAGATTCAAGGCTCGACTTATTATATTTGGTAATCATCAAGTCGAGGGTTGTGATTATAACGAGACTTTTTCTCCTGTTGCTAAAATGGTAACTGTTCGTACTTTTCTTGCTGCTGCTGCTGCGAAGAATTGGGAACTACATCAAATGGATGTCCACAATGAATTCCTTCACGGTGATCTTGATGAGGAAGTTTATATGAAACCTCCCCTGGGTTTCATGGCACTCAACCTGGTATGGTGTGTCGTCTTCAGAAGTCGTTGTATGGTATTCACCAAGCACCTCGTTGTTGGTTCTCTAAATTGGCCACATCTCTAAAAAAAGGTACGGATGTTTGTAATCGTACTATGATTACTCCTCTTTACTCTGCAAACTTGCTCTGTTCAACTTAGTGTTCTGGTGTATGTTGATGACTTGATAATATCTGGTAATGATTCTTCTACAATTACAACATTCAAATCATATTTGAGTGACTGTTTTCATATGAAAGATTTGGGTGTGTTGAAGTACTTTCTTGGCATAAAGGTTTCACGGAGTCCGGAAGGCATATTTTTATGTCAGTGGAAGTATACACTTGATATTATTTCAGAGTCTGGTTTGCTTAGGGCACGTCCGGCAGGTACTTTTATTGAGCAAAATCATACTCGGCTAAATCAGAGTCCCCTCTTCTTTCTGATCCTGAAATGTATTGGCGGCTTGTGGGTTGTTTAATTTATTTGTCTTTTACTATAACTGACTTGGCTTATACGGTGCATATCTTATCTAAATTTATGCAACAACCGCGACATGATCATTGGGAGGCCGCCCTTCGTACGGTACGTTACTTGAAAGGATTTCCAGACCAGGGAATTTTTTTGAGTTTGGATTGTGATTTACATATTACAGGTTGGTGTGACTCAGATTGGGCTAGTTACCCTTTGACGAGGCGATCTTTTTCTGGTTGGTTGGTGTTTCTTAGTGGTTCTTCTATTTCTTAGAAGACTAAAAAGCTGGACACTGTGGCTAAATCTTCTGCAGAGGCAGAGTACCGTGCGATGTCTAAAATTACTAATGAGTTAAAATGGTTAAAGGCTCTACTCTTGAGTTTGGGATTCTCGTATCCCCGTACAATGAGTTAGTTTTGTGATAGCCAATCTTCATTGTATATTGCGCAGAATCCAGTCTTCCACGAGCGTACTAAACACATTGAGGTTGATTGTCATTATGTCCGCGATGCGATTCAGGAAGGTGTTATTAGTCCATCTTATGTGAAGACAACCGATCAACTAGCGGATATATTCACCAAGGCTTTAAGTAAAAACCAATTATTGTATTTATGTGGCAAGTTGGGCATTTGTGATTTGCATGCTCCAACTTGAGGGGGGTATGAGGCCTATATTTATTGTGTATATTGTATAGCTAACGTGCCTATCTCATGAGCTCTAATCTCTTGTTAGGATTGTATAAACACGCTTCCCATACTCTAATGAAAAACTACGGAAAATTATTTCGTGACACAAATGGAGATAGAGAGAGTATAATTTAAAGGTTAACAATATCAAACACTTTAAGTTAAGTATTAGCAAATTAAAATGTATGATATCCATTGAGAACATGCATTTGATAAGAGTGGAAATTTTTTTTTTTTTTTTTAATTTTTTTATAAGGAAAATTTTATACATATCCCTTGGGGCTATATATAAGCATTAAATTCACACTATAAAATCGTAAAAAGTTAACAAATCATAAAAATATAAACACTAATTACACTAATTTACGTGTGTTTTCGTCATGAATTCCTAATTAAACAATATTCAATAATATATTTAATACTTATATGTAGCCCTAGCATTACCCTTTTCTAAAAAGGATCAATACCACCGAACTAGGTAGCCCAACAATATATGCTACTTCGTAGTTACGTTTCCATATTCAATGTTCTCTTTCTTTGGTTACGTTTTTACGTACTTCTAATACTGTAATATATTTACATTTTTACCCTTGTATTACTTGTTTTCAATGGAACTATAAATATAAATTTACCAAAATATTTACATAATTCCAAAGCAATTATACCAATTTACCAAAATATTTTCCAAATCCCAAGTTATAATCCTAGCTAATTGCCAAAATATTTACCTACCCCAAAACAAATTCCCATGTTACCTATTCCCAATGCATTTTTCTTAATACCCATAATAAAACCCAAATCTAACTTTAGAAAAGAAATGGTGAGCAGACATAATATATATATGTAGCTAATTTGATCAATATAAATTCTATAACAAAGCTATTACATATAGAGTGTAATTCCTATTTATTTTTTTATTATTATTTTTTTAAAATAAATGAATAAATAAATTTGTTACATGTGTGGTGAGTTTTAGAATAACATATTCATATTATTTTTTATTTATTGAACTAAGATGAACTGAAATAAACTGAATATTTTATGAGAGAAGGAAATTAAGAACTGAACTGTACTGAACTGAACTTATTGGAGCTGAACTGAACTGAACTGAAAATAATCTAAAGAGAACATGCCCTTAAATTAGTTCTCTCCAATTCAAACAAAAATTTCATTTAAGTTTATACACATTTTGGAGATCTATTAATGATAAGTTATACTAAAAATATTAGACAAGGGTTTAATTGATTAAATGTAAATAAAAAGTATCAAACTCAATAACCAAATCTAACATACACAAATACTAAAAATGGATTTCAATGTCAAGATCATTATTATTTTTCTTATGAATTCATTTCCAATTTAGCTATAAATTGGTCGTTAACCCTAGCTAATGATTTATTAGAGTTTAGGACATGTTCACTTCATCTTAAATAATTCAATAAAATAAGTTTGATTTAATTTCAGTCCAATAAAAATTAATTTCGAATTAGCAAAAATAATTTCAGTTTAATAAAAATAATTTAAATTCAGCAATAATAATTTCAGTTAAATAAAATTATTTCAGTTCTTTTTTTTTTTTTACAAAAATTAATTTCCTATTAAGATATAAAGATAGGATACTGAACACAAGATAACTAAATTGGTCATTAACCCTAGTGATTTCTTAGGTTAAGAAACCGCTTTAAATTTTTTTTGTAATAAATAGGAAAACCTAAAAAGTTGATGCATGCACTGAGAATGAATGAGCATGTCTATATATAGAGTAATTAGTTATTATGTCATGCCCAACTAACAAGAATATTATTTATGTTTTTATTATATTTTATTATGCTTTTTGTTAGTTACTCCCGTATTGCTTCAAGTTTTTGTCGTTCTCTGTCTTTATGTTCTTGCGTATAAAATGTGTATGCTACCATTGCATGTCGGTACAATCATGCCCTAATTTCTGTGAGCTCTAGATGGCAGGCTCTTAAATTAACTATCATTATAATAAAAATAAATAAATAAAGTGGGAATTTTTTACATGGAAATTGAAATCAACAAAATATTTAACAAATCTTTATTATATATATTAAAAAAAAAAAAAACTTTTTGGTAGTAAAAAATAATGCTCTAATTTAAAAATAAAAAAATAGATATTATTTTTAATACCTTCCCTTTTTTAATTAAATAAAAATGTAAACAACATTTTAAGCCAATCGCTTATACAACAAATATTATACATTAATATTAAAGTTACCCTAATATGATAAGAAAATTATATGATATAAATATATAAACAAAAGTTAGCTTTTTGATAATATTGCTTACATATTGCAAAAGAAAACACATTACTTAGGGCATGTTCTAATTTACTGAACTGAGCTGAACTGAACTGAACTGATTGGAGCTGAACTGAACTATTTACAAGAGAAGGAAATTAGAAACTGAACCTAACTGCACTAAACTAATTGGAGCTAAACTAAACTGAACTGGACTGAATTGGAGTGAAATTAAGTTGAACAGAACAGGCACTTACATATAAGAATAATTAATTATTCAAATATACAATACTATGAATGGTAGGGATACATGCTTGCCAAACTTCATGCATGCATTGCATGCATATAGTACTAGTTTACCTTATCCCAAAGTTTTATATTCCTATTTGCCATAATATATATTTACCTACCCCCCTCCCCCCGCCCCGAAATAAATTCCATTTTACCTACTGCCGAAACATTTTTCTTAATACATGTAAAACAAAGGGCCTATTCTATTAAACTTAATTTCAGTTCAATTTAGTTCAGTTCCTAATTTTCTTCTCCCATAAACAATTCATTTTAGTTTAGTTCAGTTCAGCTCCAATCAGCCAGTTCAGTTTAGTAAATTAGAATACGCCCAAACTCTAATGTAAATTTAGAAAAGAAATAGAGGGAGGACATAATATATATGTCACTAGATTCTATAACAAAGCTAGTAAATGGTCACAATTAAGAGTGTGTTTCATTTATTTTTCTTACATGTGTAGTGAGTTTTACACTAACCTAGTTAAGTAATTTTTGGAATTCGAGATAAAATTTGAATTAGAAAAATTCATTTTAGTATTCCTTAACTAAAATAGAAATCAGATTTTAGTTTATACACATTTTGGAGATACTATTATATGAAAGTAGAAATATTAGATCGGAGCTAATTGATTTTAGTAAACAAAAATCTAGTAACAAACTCAAGAACCAAATCTAACATATACAAGTATAGAAAATGGATTTCAATGTCAAGATCATCATTTTTTTTTTTTTTTTGTCTTACAAAAATTCATTTTCAATTTAACTATATATTACTACTACTACTAATAAAAGGCATGAAGAAACTGGTCGTTTATCCTAGTAATTTATTAGAGTAAGAAACTGTGTTGTTATTTATTTTTAATAATAAAAAAGGCCAATTAGAAAAACCTAAAAATCACGTTCTATCTATACGGTTTAAATAATGTACCACGTCATACTAATTAAGACGAATATTATTTATGACGTTATTACTTGTATTTGATGTCTTTACAAGAACTGTATTTTTTGTCATATTCTGTCCTTTTATGAACTTGCCTCTCGGCGTGTTATTACAATCATGCCCTTTTCATGTAGTGAGAGAGTTAGATAATCCTGGTTATGGGAACTCCAAATTCAATTAGCATATTCTTACTTATTCAATGATCGAACAAATGTTGAGACTAAAATTTGTGGCCTCAAATTCACATACAAGGTGATTTAGTTCCCCAACATCTCTAGCAATCTCAATTTAATATGTTATCAAAGTAAAATTTATTACAAAGATAAATGCATAGAATAGTTCTAAAAAAAGATTTTAACAAATCGGGGTGATAAATTTTTAGGGCAGTAGTAATTTTGGGAAATAGGGATGATGCTTGCATTAGTAAACTTCATTTTACTACTAATAAAAATCTCATTTGTATTTAGATACATTTTAGGAAGATGAATAAATAGAATTCAAATTATTGAAGCAGAGTTTGGTTGATTTAATAGGTACAAAAATTGTTAAACTCAACATAACCAAATCTAAATTACTAAACATGAACATTAATGTCAAGATCATCACTTTTCTTTTCTTTTCTTTGTTTCCTTACAAAATCTTATTTCAAATTAAGCTATAAAGATGGTATATTAATCACAAGATAAATAAAATAGTATTTAATCCTAGTGTGATTTCACAAATATTATTTATGTTTCTATTGTATTGTATTTGTTTTAATTTGACAGTATTGCATCAAGGTTTTTTTTTTTTTTTTTTTTATGTTTTTATGCTCTTTAGTATATGTGTCTGTTAGCTTGTCGGTACGATCATGCCCTGATTTTTTAAGCTCCATATGGCATGCTATTAAATTAACCATCTTTAAATGGCTTAAAAGTATCAATTAGGTATTTAACATACGTAAAAAGTATTACGTAATTAGATTGATTATGTTGGTAAATTTCTCCTAAATCACCTTACACCATATGATAATAAATATCTATACACCTTTTAGTATGGTTGGAAAGTTAGATCATATTGTTATGGTAACTTGAAATTGGCATATTCTCAGATCATCGATCAATCAAAAGACAAGCTAGGCTCAAGTTTTGACCTCAAAGTCGCTATGTGAGTTCCTCACCATAACTAACACATTTCCTAAGTTATAATAGTGAATTCTATTATGAAGATATTTATAAATAATGCCTAGAAGATGAGTTAACAAAGTTTTTTTTTTTTTTTTTTAAAAAGGCATTTAATTTTTTTGAAAAGGAAAAACATCCCAAAATAATCCCACCTTTGGACCGTCCGCTAAAAATAATCCCATGTTTGGATTTTTTTTTTTTTTAAATAATCTGACCTTTGATATCAATCTGCTCCAAATGGTCCCAACCGGTCATTTAACTTGTTATATAAAATTACCTGACATGTGTCGATCTGTGATTGGTAAACAATTTTAAAAATAAAAAGATTAATTTAATTAATTAATAAAACCACCCCACCAGCCAAAGCCAACCCCTCTGGCAACTGACTCTTGTCCCCACGGCTCCAGCCAACCAACTCATCAACCCAGCACTGGCGCCGGCGCCTCTTGACTCCTCTCCCCTGAACCACCAACACCCCAGACCCTCCCAAGAATACCCAAGTAGCACTTTGGGATGTACCATGCTTAGATGCATGATTAGTTGATCACAGTTGGGCTCAAAGTTGATGTTTGAAATATTCCCTACATTATTTTGGCGACTCCACTGGGGAGGATTTCTAATTTTGATTCCTAAAATTTATCTTGGCAGTTAACTTTAGAATGAGTGGACGAGACTTGAAAGATTCTAGATATTCAAGTGCGTAATTTTAACATTGTGGCTTAAGTATAAAAAGGTCCGCATTAGAAAGACCATCCGAAATGTGTCAAAAAAACATAGGATTTTTTTACGTTGGAAATGCCGAAAATATCTTTCACAACTAGTATCGTAAAGATAATGCGAAAATTAGATCACAGAAAACCACTGCGACTTGTAGGAACTTTTGTGAGACAATAGTGGCCATCGCCATGCGATAACTGTATCGCGACGTGATATGGTTATCATTGTGCGATAGACCCTGTTTTCTTGCGCCGAGTTCTTTCGACATTGAGTCAGGAAACCCGTATTTGTTCTTCTTATGGCTTTACCCTTGGGAATTCATGCTCCATATACCCAATCAAACGCTCCGTGCAACGACATGTAATTCGAGTTAGTGAATTCATCAAACCATGGAAACAAGACTAACTTCGGGGTCCCATCCATAGGCGTCAACCCTTCTAAAGCTAAGGCTTTAGTGCAATGCATCCGAACTCATAACCATTGTAGGCGTCATTCGAAGCGCCTATTGTAGGCATCATTCAAAGCACGCCTACATAAGCATGTTGTGAATATGCTTGGCCCTCATAGAAAGTAGGAATTGACATATACGATTAGGGACACGATTAGGGACAAAGCAAAGTAGGGAGCCGCCAACAAGCTAAGTTTTTAAGGAACTTGTAAACCTTCACTGATCATTTAAAGGCAATCAAAAAAAGGGACAACGATAAACAACAATGATTGAGTTGTGAAGGTTACACCCCATTCATAATCAATGAGATTAGTAACTCCATATGATTCGGAACCACGAAAGGAGGATCGGGGATGATGGTACGAAGTGAGTCATGGAGTCACATTTGCCCGTATTGGCCTCTACTCGATCGATTCTTATTGTGAAAAGTGATTCTTGCGATCTCAAAGACATGTAAACAAATATTCAATTTGCTCCAAACTAGTATTAGGCTAAATTACATTAGTTGAATGTTAATGCAACATATAATTCTAAAATGATCACTTCAGTTAAACAACAAGATTAAAAAGGAACTTAAACTAGTTGTCCAAATTGTCTTATTAGGTGTAATTTTCAATTACATATATTCCTTTTAAACATGCATATGGTGAACATAAAATTATAATAAAATCAACATCAACATTGGAAGCAATTTAGCCATAATATTGTTAGTCAAATCTTCAAAAATATAATAATAAACCTAAACATGATATGATTTTAGCAATAGAATAAAAATAAGAGTAATTAAGTGAATTAATTACTCACATTCCACGCTTCTTTAAATTGCTACATCATGAATAATTGTTTGTAACTTCAATAAAAATATAAATCAAATTCAATTTAAATTAAGTAAAAGGTGTCGAAAAGACTCCATATGAATTATGGATGAAGAAACCTCCAAGGTTGTCTTTTCTCAAAATTTGGGGATGCGAAGCATATGTCAAAAGATTAATTTTTTACAAACGTCACCCTAAATTTGACAAGTGTTTCTTTGTGGGATATCCAAAAGAAGCAAATGGGTATTACTTCTACAATAAATCAGAGAACAAAGTGTTTGTTGCTCCTGATGGTATCTTTTAGAGAAGGAACACTTTTCCAAAATTACAAGTGGGAGGAAAATCAAACTTGATGAAGTTCGAGAGGGATGAGAAAAAAATAGTCAAATTGACAGTCAAAGTGCTCAAACAGCATTTGTTGACATTGTTCAAACTGTGCAAAGTCAAACTGACAATGCAAATGCTAATTCCATTACCCTACGTAGGTCACAAAGGCCAAGGTCTCAACCAGATAGATATCTCAGTGTTGTACTAATCGAGAATCAAGACATCCTCGTCATGGATGGAGATGAGCCGAAAACCTACAAGCAAGCTATGACGAGCCCCAACTCTCCTAAATGGCAAGAAGCCATGAAATCTGAGATGTACTCCATGTTTGAAAATCAAGTATGGGACTTGGTTGATTTGCCCAAAGGTCACTACTACAAAAATGTGAAAAGGAACCTATAATAACAGACCTGTTGGTTAATGCAACATGTCTTTTTTATATAAGAGACCTTATATTAGAGATAACAGGTCTCTAATATATATCAAATGGCCCACCACTTTTTTACTTGAGATAAAGATAGGGAAATAAGAGACCTGTTGTATAACTCAATGGGTCTCTTATGTTTCCTAAGGGCCCACCACGACCCTAATATTTCCTTTTATTATTTTTTTCATAAACAGATTTACCCTTTACATTTTTTAATTTTTATATTTTGAAACAACCTTAGCAATGCATTATACTTTTACGCTCATCTCTATCTTCATTCCCATACATGCACCCCTCTCTTTCACCTTCATCACTTTACTCTCCTTTCATTTTTTTTTTAATCGCGCCGCTAACTCCTCCATTCACGGCGCTGATGCATCTCGTCCTACACCGACGTTGCCTCCTATGTTTTCTCCCCCTCGTCCTACACCGGTGTTTCCTCCTCCTCTCAACTCAAGTTCAAGACTTTAAATGTCAATTTTGACCATAAAAACTCTAGATCTAGAGTCTTATGGTCAAATTTGGCCAAATTATGCCACAATTGAATTAGTCTTGAAAAGGTATATTTCTATTTCAATTTTATTTTGAAAGTTTTTGGGTTGGAGACAATGTGTTTTAATGGAGGTTGTTTTGTTTAGATCGAGTAGTTTTTTATTATTTCATGGGCGCCTAGGTTTTATCGAGGTTGGGGTATATTTGATTTCTTTTACAGAATCAGCCGCGGATTGGGGTTGGTTTATCACGGGGTTGAAGATGGTTTTCACTGGGATGTGGTGGTTTATACAGGGGTTAGGGTGGTTTTCTCGGGGATGTGGGGGTGGTTTGTACGGGGTTATTGTACAAGGGTGATTTGATTAGTTATCTAGGTTTGATTTTGGTGAAGGCTGCTTAAATATAGTGTATGTTAAATTGAATTTATCCCTTTAAGTTAGCTACTGTCAGTGGGATTCATTAGGAGAAGAAATTAATGTTGTTAGATTGTGTTTATTGCTCAATCAGTTGCTAAGGTTGCTTTTATGTTGTTCATACTAGTTTTCAACCTGAATTATAAGTCTTGGAGATTTTTTTTAATTGAGTCTCTTAATGATGTGCAGGAGGATGAGCAATTAAAAAAGTTCACTAAGCCAATGAATGGAGGGAAAAAGAAATTGCAAGGAAGTGTTGCATTCACTTGCCATATAAAATGATGGAAATTTTCTTAGTTTTGGTAACTTGTAAATTATTTCCGCAAGCTCTTATATACTTGTAAATTAATATTCGTATATACTTGTACATGTTACTCTTAAAAAGTTACTACTTGTAAATTTAATACTAATATAAGTACAGTTTATGTGAATTTATTTAATTGTTTGGTTTTGTAATTTACAAATTTTTTCCAATATTAATAGATTAAATAAAAAAAAATGAAAATATATATCGCCAATTTTTTTATTTTGTTTTTTTTAAAAAATAAGAATAAAGAGACCTGTTATCTAACTTAATAGGTCTCTTTATTGATATCAAAGAGACCCTCTGTACTTATTAGCAGGTCTCTTTCCCTTCTATAATATACGATGTATTTACATGCAAAGAGACCTATTACCTTACATAACATGTCTCTTATATATTGCAAAGAGACCTATTCACATGAACAGGTCTCTTTATCAAAGAGACCTGTGACCTAGAGACATCCTCTAAACAGGTCTCTTATGCCATTTACAACGGGTCTCTTTGGCCATATTTGTAGTAGTGTTACACGCCTATCGGTTGCAAATGGATTTTCAAGATGAAAACCGACAAAGATGGAAATGTATTTATATACAAAGCTAGACCGGTAGCAAAAGTTTATAGGATAATTCACGACGTTGATTATGATGAAACCTTTTCTCCGGTTGCAATGCTTAAGTCCGTCCAGATTATCCTAGCAATTGCTGCCTATAACGATTACAAAATATGGCAGATGGACGTCAAAACTGCCTTCCTATGTAGAATTTTGGAAAAAACTGTGTATATGACACATCTTGAAGGTTTTGTTGATCCAAGCAATGCTGGGAAGGTATGCAAGCTTAAGAAATCCATTTATGGGTTAAAGCAAGCAAGTAGAAGTTTGAATCTACGATTCGATGAAGCCATAAGCAAGTTTGGTTTTATCAAGAATCCATATAAGTCTTGTATTTACAAGAAGGTCAGTAGGAGTGGCATCGCCTTCCTCATTTGATATGTCGATGACATATTGCTCATTGGAAAAAGCATTATAATGTTAGAGTGTGTAAAGGCTTGACTTGGAAAATGTTTTTCAATGAAATACTTGGGAGAGGCACAGTACATATTGGGCATCAAGATCTATAGGGATAGATCAAAGAGGATGATTGAATTGAGCCAAAGTACTTACATCTATAAGCTACTGGCACGATTCAATATGCAGGAGGCCAAGAGAGGTCACCTACCCATGTCACATGGCATAACCCTAAGCAAGAAGCAATGTCCAAAGACACCTGCTGAGCAGGAAAGGATGAATCATATTACATATGCTACGCTAATTGGATCGATCATGTATGCCATGATATATACTAGGCTAGATGTATCGTATGCTTTATGTGCTACGAGCCGATACCAATCAGACCCAAGAGAGGCTCATTTGACTACGGCCAAGAATATCCTAAAGTACTTGAAAAGGAACATGTTCCTAATCTATGGTGGAAGTAATAAATTGGTTGTTGAAAGTTACACCGACGCAAGCTTCTAGAAAGATAGAGACAACTTTAATTCGCTATCGGGATACATATTCTGTCTCAATGGAGGAGCATTTACTTAAAAGAGTTCTAAGCGAAGCACTACTGCAAATTCTACATACAGCTGATGCCGAATACTTGGCAACTTTTGAAGCAGCTAAGGAGGCAGTTTGGATTTGCAAGTTCGTTGGTGAACTTGATGTTGTACCCTCCATCAAGGATCCAATAATAGACCTCTATAGTGACAACAATGGAGTTATTTCTCGGGCCAGAGAGCCAAGGGAATATTAGAAGGTCAAACATGTCAAAAGGCAATTTCATATGATAAGGGAATGGAAGTCCGAGGGTGAAATCAGAATTTGTAAAATTAGAACTGATGATAATGAAGTTGATCAACTCACTAAACCTTTGCCTCAAGTGAAACACAACAAACACGTTGAGGCAATGGGAATCGGGCATGTTAGAGATTGGCTTTGATTTCCCTAGTTATGTGTTTTAATTAATTTTGGATATTTTAATGTAAAACACTATGTTGAACCATTCAATTTTTGGAGTAATTTAAATTTTATACAATTTTATCACTCCGTTTGTATTTAATTGTGGTTTAGAATTGAATAATGATAGGTCGTCGTTGATCCTACCAAAGATAAAAGTCCTATCTTGGTCTTAATAGCTAATAGCAAGAGAAAGAAAGGGTCGAACCCAAGAGAGGCGTTGAACCAACCACCGAGATACTACCGTTTAAATAAGCTAAATGAAGTCAATATTGGGTTGGTTTTATGTAAAATGAACTAATTCAAATCAACTAAGACTAAGGGGGGATTAACAATATTTAGAGGATTCTAGGGCTCGGGATATACCACTCAACTTCATCACAAATCACAAATAGCATGTAGCAAACAATGGTAATTTAAGGGGATTATATAGGGGAAGTCATCTAAAGCACCCAACAACTCTCTCAAGCTAGAGGGATTACTTGAATCATGAATACAAACTAGTCTCGTGGTTAAAAAGCATAAAACAAGTATTAAAGCATAATCACAATGACAAAAAAATTCCTTTTACTGGAAATTCCTATACTCATGGCATTTCAAGTCAAATAAGCATAAGGGAGCTAACCCAAGTTCATCTCTCGATCCCTCGTTGAGAAATCTTGGATAATAGTTCTAGCAATGGCCATATACAAGAACTAAGCAATTAAACCACTTAAGATCAACTAATTAACACCCAACAATTACCAAATTAACACATGCAACAAATAATTAGTGACTACATTGAGGGTTTTACCCAAACCCTAAAAAATTAGACTACTCACAATCCACGGAGATTAAAGAAATTAAGGTTTTCAAGCTACTCATGAAGAAGATTCAAACTAAAGATTAAAATAATTAACAATCTAAGCATACAAGAATTAAGAAAAATAATTAAAAATCAAAGCAATTAAAATGGTAGAGAAGAGTAAGAAATGTTACTAGAAGCTTCAACTTTGAATAACAATGGTGGAACTTGTCTTCTACAATGATTAAGATTGAAAATTACAGGCTTATAATTAAAATCTAACTAATGATTTGAGAATATTTGTGTTTCTAAGATTTCAAACTAAGAGAAAGCTCTAAAAACTTTGATGCCGTACAAAATGAGCCAAGGGGATTATTTATAAGACCCCAAATAAAGAAGACGGAGAAAACAAGAGTCGGGGTCGCTTCAGGTCTGCACGGACGTGCCATCTTATGCACGGCCATGCAGATCTAGAAGATGAAAAGCAAAATTCTACTGTTTTGGCTAGGGGATCCTACACGATCGTGCCAAGTATGGCACGGACGTGCAAGCCTTAATCTGCAGAGTCAGTTTCAACACTGATTCGGGCTGGGCAAGCTGCACGGACGTGCAGGATTTGGCACGGACGTGAAGAATCTTAAAGCATCAAACTGAAGTTCCTGATTGTTGTGATGCACTCCTGCACGGACGTGCAAGGTATGGCACGTCTATGCAGGCTCTCTAAGGCCCTTTTCTTTACTTTTCTTCGGTTTTGCTCCTATGTCTCGGCTTCTAACCTCGGTTTATCATCCATATGCTTCAAATAGTCGTCTTTGAACCTAAAAACTCAACAAAAACACTAACAACCCGTGAAGCAAGGGATACACAAAAATTGCATGATCGATAATGGAGTAAAAGTGAACCAAAACACCACTTTATCAAGTAAACGAGGTTCAAAATCATCCAAAAATCATATCTAATAACAAGTTATCAAATAACGATTCCGTTCAATTTTGAGAATGTGGAAACTAGGGTATCAAGACAATGTCTTGAATAAAGAAACACATTTTAAGTGAACGTTGAATATTATAATCAAAATTATCCCTAATCAAGGTCATTTAAATGTTGGACGATTAATGAACCCTTGAGATTATTGTGTAGTATGGTTTATAGCATCGTTTCTTGTGCTACAAGGGCATGGTTGTCGTAAATCATTTGTACATGTATTGGTTCAGAACCATACTGGATAGACCTATGAGAATACTTTAAAAGATTAAAAATCATCTTAAGTATATTTCTCATTATGACTATCAAAACCTTTTTCCTCGACCATGAATATTGCAAGTTCTCTTTTTTTATTACTAGTCCCTCATGATGTCTGTCAAATATCTGTCGTACATGGGGATTATGACAGTAACACTTGAGAGGCTAGGTTGCATTAGTAATAGATGCTTACATTACAAGACTGTGAATGTCCCCCTATTGAATAAATTAGGAACATGTCTTTGTTGTTTACAAGGCCTCTCGATGAGCGAGACTGTGAAAATACATGGACATAATAAGGATGACGAATAATCTTACCTTATAATTCATGAAGAGACATTAAGTGACACAGGAAATAGGTTATACACAAAAGTCGCACTTGTCCGGAAGGACAAGTGGATTCCGATAAAGGGTTCGGAATTATTAGAAAGCTAATTATTCAATATGGTCAAGTGATCGTAATGCCTAGCTGGAGGCCGCTTCCGATTAGTAATGTTATTGTATAATTAATTTTATAGCTTATTCTTGATTGAATCCTACGGGTCACATCCAATCAAGTAACCGATATGTGACAAATTATTTCAAAGGAATTAATGAGTCATTAGAGTATTCTGAACATAGACGTCGAAATCAAGCTACAAGCATCGAAACCAAGCGTCACAAGTCGAATCGAATTAATGAAACGACGAGACAGTAAAATCAAGAAAACAACAAGTTAGTGCTCGGGAAAATCCTAGCCTCGGATTGTCCTAGCCAATCAAAGACTAGGAAGGCTAGCATGGCTAGCCAAATCCATTGCCGCAAGGCAAGTCTTGGCCGCAAGCTTAGCATGCCTAGCATGGCCGACCAAACTGACCGAGATAACGTTGCATGCAAGGCTAGACTACCGTAGCCAGCCACACTTGCTAGGCATGGAAACAACCAACCCACACCATCCCAAGCAAGGGTAGTAGCACTTGTGTGTTGTGTCTTGCATGCGGGGCAGTAGTGTGTTGGGCTGCACCTAACACAAGCATCACAGTAGCAGCAGCACACAATTACGTGCGTGGCCTGTAGGCTTTGCGGCTGGCGCGCTGGGCTGCCCGCACATGTTGTTGAGCTGGCAGGCGTAGCCGAGGCACGAGGCAGCCAGCTAGGCGTGCCTTGGTGCCCAAGCTCGGGTGGCCAGTTGGCGGTTTGTGCATGTGCAATGTGGAAGCCGGCTTTGGTGAGGATCCTTGGGGAGCAAGGGAAATTGGTCCCCCTCCCCTTGGTGGTCCTCACCTACCGTTGGTCATATTATGACACTTGTTTGTTTGTTTATTTGTTTTTTTTTTTTTTTGCCTTTTTCTGTTGATTTTGATTTAATTTAAATTAGAAAAAAAAAAAAAAAATTTACCAACTCTCCCACATTTATGGGAGAGAGGAATATTCATGGGATTTTCTCTACAAATACCAAGCTTTGGGATTTGAGAAAATCCTTTATGAGTTGTGAGCTTGAAAGGATCGCCAAAAGCGTGAAAACTTTCTTTCGTAATACTCTAAGCTCTTTTGGTCTAGCCTGGCTAAGCCCCGGAATAAGGTTCGTACGGGTCGTGCTTGTGGGTGGACTTTGTATGAGGTTCTCGCATTTGCAAAACTCAGGCTTTTCAAGTACGAGCTCTTTAAGGAACGAAGCACGCAACAAGGGTAAAATCGTCTTTTCTTTCTCTTGTTAATTATGTTATTAATTATGTTAATTAATATGCTTATATTTAGTTGCATTTTTTTATGTGTGGGTCTTGGGGTCGGGTTTTGTTTCCGCGTGGTGTTGGACGTCACAAAACCTAACAAAATTATCCCTAATCAAGGTCATTAAAATGTTAAACGATTAATGACCATTTGAGATAAGTGTGTTGTATGATTTGTAGCACCGTTTCTTGTGCTACAAGGACATGATTGTCATAAATTATTTGCACAGGTATTGGTTTATAACTATACCAGATTGACCTATGAGAATACTTTAAGAGATTAAAATTGTCATAAGTATACTTCTTATTATGGCTATCAAAAGCTCTTTCCTCGACCATGAGTATTTAAAGTTCTCTTGTTTGATTACTGTAGGGAATAGATTTCAAGCGTTAACCCCTAGCTTGAACCCCACTGTGATCATACACTTAAGTACGGTGGCGTCCAAAAGGGAAGAAGGTAGAGCAAAAGAGTCGCCAACAAGTTTTTTTAGGAACTTGTAAACCGTTCACGAGGTGAAGGTTACACCCCTTAACGATCCAAGAGATCGTCAACTCCATAAGGTCTAGAACCAAATAAGGGTTCGGGGATGAAGGTACAAATCCAACCTAAAAGAGATTGAACCTGCCCTAATAATAGGCCTCTACTTTATTCTGATCGTATTCATGTGCGCTTTTTAATTAACATACAATCAATAGGATTAACCCTAAAGCTGTTTATCTATGTTGGTTGAATATTAATGCACAAATAAACTATTATTGGCGATCACTTGAAATTATAATCAAATTAACCCTATCAAGATTATTAATTATCTTATTAAGCGTGATTACAAGTACAAATTCCCTTTAAACATGCAATAAAAGGCGTGATCAAGCAATAAATAAATATCAAGCAACATAATAATAATCAATAATAATCATCATCATAAAAATAAATTATAATTGAAATAATCATGATAATAATCATCATCAAAATAATAATATTCATAATATTCATAAATTATCATAATCATGCTCGTGTTAATATTAAAGCATAATAATAGCAAGATCCTAGGCATGATACTAATAAGATTAATAACATACCCTAGCATGTCACTAAGCAATAAAGATCAAATCTTTAACCTAACATGATACTAACAATCATAAATATTAGGAAGAACATAGGAAGCATCGTAACAATCATATTTAATATTAAATTTACCCTAGACATGATACTAGGAATATCATAATAACAATTTAAACATGATATCTACATCATAACATCAATAAATCAATTAAAGTACTTACTTTGATGCCTCGTACCTCTTTCTAATAACAAAATACACACGTTAGTAACTTCAAGGAAAATAATAATCAACAATTAAATTAAATAATTAAAATAGAGATTTGGGACCAAACCCTCAGAAATTAAAACCTTTCACGTCTAGGGCGAAGGAAACTTCGAATATGGCTAGGTGTTTCTAGATCTTGCGAATGCGGAATTTTGCATGTAAAAAGCAATTTTAGAAAAGAGAGATGAAATAATGAAGAAAAACTTGATGAGAATTGGTGAATGATTAAGAGAGAATTAGAGAATTAATGATTGCGAATGAAAACTGATTGTAGGTGAAAATTGGTGAGAATTAGTGAATGAAAACGGAGTTTTTAATACGTTATTTATAGAGAAAATCAGCCAAAAAGATAAAATATCAAAACAGAGTACTTGGCGCACGCAAAACGAGATTGACGCACGCAAAACAGAGCTGGCGCCAGCACCAGCTTATTGGCGCCAGGCGCCAATGCCTGGAGTCAGGCGCCAGGCCTGTTTTTGACGCGTTTTCGAAAATCAGATAAGTTTGCCGTACTGGAGGATAAAATCGTATCTTTTCCTCGAAAATGCTTTTTGATTTTAATTAAAACTCTGAAAAGTCAACAAAAGTCAATTTATCAATGCTAATTGAATTAGGAATGAAAAGAACCTTCTAGAAGAATCTAGAAGACTAAAACCATTCCTAATTGCATTAGTAATGATAAATCATATTAGGCCCTCCCCTAGATCATTGGGCCGCATATAAGGCTCAAACCGGACCCAGTTTAGTAAATTGGCCATAACTTCCTCAATATTCATCGGAACTGGGCTTATAATATATCGTTGGAAAGGTCTTTGCAAGCCCCATCCAACTACACTAATATTGGACCCATATCATGGACCAACCAAACTGGATTAGCTGTTTTCTTAAAATAAGTTTTCAAAAACAGAGAGAAGAGAAAAGAAATTAAAACTATCCGCAACACTAAACTTTCCACACTTTCGCTTCATTCGATTATGATTCGACGTGAAAGGCACTCATCATTGGGTTTGGTTTTAGGGAGACACAAGTGGGTGTCTACAATTACTAGTTTGCTTTGATGTTTTTCAAACGTCAGTCATACAAGGGGATTATAAAGGTGACACTCGGGCGGCTAGGAACTCTCAATATAAGATTCTTACAGTGCAAGATTGTGAATTCCCCTATTAACAATAACTAATATGTCTTTTCTGTTTACAAAGCCTCTCAAAGAGG
Organism: Chenopodium album; assembly: GCF_948465745.1. Taxonomy (NCBI): domain Eukaryota; kingdom Viridiplantae; phylum Streptophyta; class Magnoliopsida; order Caryophyllales; family Amaranthaceae; genus Chenopodium; species Chenopodium album. Next base: position 23,224,108 of record NC_137834.1, read on the forward strand.
GAGACTGTGAAAATGGATGGTCGTGCTCATATGGATTTCAGAAATCATCTACTTATTGACATTCAAACTCGGATATCGAGAAACAATTCTAGACGTAATAAGTGTTACGAAGAATATTACCTTACAGTTCATGAAGAGACATTAAGCGACATAGGAAATAGGCTATACACTAACAACGCACTTGTCCGAAAAGACAAGTGGGAGATTAAAAGGAATGATGTTCTTCAAAAGAGTGTTTTATTCCGATAGAGGTTTCGGAATTATTGGGAACCTAATTATTGAGTGAGGTTAAGTGATCGAAATGCCTAGCTGGAGGCCGCTTCCAATCAGTAATACCGATGCATAAATAAAAATACAGCTTAGTCTTGACTGAACCCTTCGGGTCACACCCAATCAAGTAACCGATCCAAGACGACATATTAAGCCAACAGATTAAATGAGTCATTAAAGTATTATGAGAAAAGACGTTGGATTTCGAGCATAGAGCGTCAAGACTGAGCGTCACAAGTCGAGTCGAATTTGTAGCCCTAGCCTCGGGTTGGCCTAGCCAATCAAGAGCTATGCTATATAGGCTAGCTAACTATAGCTGCAAGCCTAGAAACCCTATGAGGGTGCTGATTAGTGCTTGTTGGCCGATCTCGCAAGCTAGCAGTGCTAGCAAGGCAAGCCGCAAGCTTGCGTGCTATGCCTCATTAGCAACTTCTAGCAATAGCTAGGCGTGCTAGCTCGCACATCCTGCACTATCGCAGTGTGGCCAACAGTTTGGCATTCCTTACTAGGCCTCGCGCGCATATACATAGCGCGGGTTGCCAGCACATGCGACCTACTGGTAGGCCCAGCCAAGGGGCCAGGTCGCCAGCCCAACAACCTTAGCGCCCAAGGCAGGCCACACCAATCGACGCGGTTCCATTTGTCGCATGTGTAGGTTACCCGTTTGTGTGAGTTTTCTTGGGGATCAAGGGGTGTTTGGTCCCCCCTGTAGTCCCCACCTAACCCTTTCCTCATCATGTGACACTTGTTGTTTGTTGAATGATTTGTCTTTTAATTTGATTTTTGAATTAAAATCAAATTGCAAAAAGGCATTTTACCAACTCTCCCACATTGATGGGAGATTGGAATTCTTGAGGGGATTTTCCTATAAATAACGACCATGGGGAATCGAGAAACACACTTGAGTTGTGAACTTGAATGAATCTCCACAAGTGATAACACTTTCGTTCTAATACTCTAAGTATCTTGTGATCAAGCCCCGACTAAGCTCTAGGGTAGGGGTCATTCGGGTCGTGTCTTGAGGGTGAGAGATGTTGGAGGCTTACACTGCACGTGTGTGAAGCTTTAAAATATTTCAAGTAACAGCTCAGAAAGAGCGAAGCACGCGTCAAAGGTATAATCGTCTTTCTCTTTCTTGCTTAGTTAATTAATATGTGATTAATAATTAATACGCTTGTTTAGTTACTATAATTTATGTGCGAATTTTGGGAGGGTTTTGTTCTGCGCGGTGTCGGACATCACGAAACCCAACAGTTTTGCATCCTTTGCTTTTGTACTTTGCTAGTAACCACCACCTCCTCCTATCCTTTGATTTGAAGCTCCGGATGAACAATGGGTGTCGTTGGTTGCCTTGATTGCTCTCCTCTTTGTCCTCTTAATCTTTTTGAAGTCATTAAGAAGTTGATTTTTGATGAACATGCATGAGATTTTCTCTCTCTAGAGTTTCCTAAAAGATTGAGAAAACAAAGAGAAATTACATGGGAAATGTAGATGATGGTGAGAGGATTCAAAATATTGTAAAATTGTTGAGATTTGATGAGAAAATTGAAAGAGATCTTGATTAGAAGATGAAGTTTGAAGGTTTTAAAATGGAGTTTAGAGAGAGAAAGTGAATATAAAAGATATGAAATAAGAAAGAAAATGAAAGAACAAAAGAGAAAAAGGAGTTTATGTAGCCCGACAACGGTGCCAAATTTTGACAAGCTAAAGTCGTAACACCTAATCAAAAGTAATTCCTAAAATCACTAACTAAAATAGATAGAGAAGTAGGGTCGAGTCCACATGTAAACAACATTATTCTATTCCAAATTGATTAATATAATCTAAATTATAAAGATACAAATAAGATTTGTATGAATTAATCTAAGGGAATAACCAATAATAAAAATCCTAGGGTCACAGGTTCATCACTAATAATTAATACTCCGAGATACAACATAATGATGAACGATTAATATCGCAAACATAATATGATTAACATGGTCTCGCAATTTACTAGATCTAAGTTCTCATTGAAAATATCATTAATTATCAAATTAACATCTACTCAATTCATCAATTCAATATTGTTACTTTCACAATTATATCACATCTGCTCGATTCATAATCCAATTATAAAGAATTAAAATAATTCAATAAGAAATTATTATGCAATATCAATAATCAATAATAACAAATTTATCCCTTCATATTAATTATAGATCCCCCTAGAACCCTAGAAATTAACTATTAACACATATTTAAATCTAAATTAATCAGAGAATATATAAAAAGACATGATTAAATCAAAGCACAAAAATAGCAAAGCAATTAAAATCAAAGCAATAAACAAAGCAATAAAAGAGACGAGAAATAATACCGAATGAAGGAAATATGAAATTGCACTTAAAGGGGAAACTTGAGTTCAACAATAATCTCTCACTAAAATCTCTCCAAAAGCTTAAGAATGAAAATTGAAATTTAAAAATGTAGCTAATAATGCTTACAAAATGATTTTAAATACTAAACCCAAAAATAACTAAAATGACAGGTCTTAAACATCTCTGGAAATACTCACGCCTGATCGGGCGAAGGGCCGCCCGATCAGGCCCACCATTCTGAGCATCCCCCCGATCGTGCTTGGTCTTTTTCTTGGCCGAGTTTCCTTTTTCTTTTCCTTTGGGCACCAATTACTTATGACCAAAATTTTCTTCTTCCTTAGTCCATTACTTGGATCAATTCCATAAACTAAGTCCCTAGTCATCGAAATAATCGGCCTTGAGCTACAAACGATGGTCATGAACGTGATCATAGCTTTGATATCCCATAGGGGCAGGAAAACCATAGAAATCCCTATTAAATCTGGGAAATTCTTACAAAATAAATGTAAACTCTATTAAACACTCGAAACAACACATTATTACTAAAAATAGCCCTAAAGATCTCAAATATGCATAAAATTTATCGTGGACAGGGGATAAAATAGCATATAAAACACATATATCAATCACGCATCAGAGCAAGCTAATTAAACTACAAGACTCCTATCATATTGTCCCACTTGAATCTAATTAATGCGAAAATCTTCAATTTGTTGAAGAGAATATTTATGTTGTTTCTCCAACCCCACGTAGGTCAACTAAAATCATAAACAAAAGTTTTGTTGATGTTTTGTTAATTGCATATTCCGAAATATTCTTATTGGAATGTGCAAAGCCTTTAACCTACAAGCAAGCTTTGGCGATCCCTAACTCTCAAAAATGGCTTGAGGCCATGAAATCCAAAATAAACTTAATGTCTTCTGAAAATAATGTTTAGAATCTATTAGAATTGCCTGATGGGTTCAAACCTATAGTTTGCAAGTGGGTATACACGATCAAAACAGACAAAGATCGATGGGAATGTCGACATCATGAAGCGAGACTGGTAGCATATGGATTCAGATAAATTCATGGTTTTGACTATGACAAAACCTTTTCCCCGGTAGCAATGCTTAAGTTAATTCAGATAAATTCATGGTTTTGACTATGACGAAACATGGAAGATGGATGTTAATGACACCTTCTTGAATGGGTTCTTAACGAAGGATGTGTACATGACACAACCTAAGGATTTGAAGATATAGAAAATCCTAGAAAGGTGTGCAATAGCTTTAGGAATCCATTTTTGGACTGAAGCAAGCATCTTGGAGTTGGAACATTCATTTTGACAAAGTGATCAAACAGTTTGGTTTCTTCAAAAGCAAAGAAGAACCATGTGTTAACAAGAATTTTAGAGGAAATAGCTTGGTTTTTTTGGATGTAGACACTTAAAAATGTCTCTCCAAAACCAAACTCAATGATGAACAACCTTTTAACGCTGATGTTGGTCAAGTTGCGTATTTAATCTTTGGAGAGCTTAAAATCCATTTTTAACTCGACACATTTTCATAAACTGATCCATATTTATCCCAAACATTTATTCGAATCCTTGTCTTAACCTTATTTCTAGCCCGAACCCTTTTTAACCCATTTTCTTAGTTAGTTTTTTTAGGGAATTTTCTTAGTTATTAATTGAGCCCAAATGATAAAAACACAAGCCCTAAACCTAAAAATAGTCCCGAATGACATAAATGGTGCCTAATTATAATTTTTTTGTGAAATCCGGAATATATTTTAATTAAAAAGCATTTCATAAAATCAAAGAAGTGACATGTAATAGCATGTGTACCGTGACACGGTACTATAAACGAACCAAGCCACGGTGCTTTTTAACCCAAATTCCATCTTTTCACGTATTTTCTTATTTTCTACAATATAAAATTTAGTACCATTGTACACTATTTGTATCTTTCCACGGTACACATGTCGTGTTGCGGTACTTTTTCTTCTCAATGATGCCTCATTTCTAGTGTTCCGAGCTTCATTCTTCATTTTTTGTCTATAAATGCGAGGCACATGTCCAAGTTTCAGGCACAAACACACATACTATTCTCTCATTTCTCTCCCTCATACTCTAGCATTAAACATTGTCCTCTTAATTTCACCATTCACTCCTTAAGCACTCCACGGAGTCCTTGTTATACCCGAACTTCTATATTGAAACCAAGGCGTGAAGTAGAATTGTTTGAGGATTTGGTCTAAATAAACTTTATTTCCATTGTTGTTTTACTTTAATTTCCATTATATTTATTAGTTTCCTTGAGGTAACTAACGTGTTTATCATTCTTTAGTTGCAAACAAAAGCAATCAAAGTAAGAAATCATGCTCCTTTGTTTTTATTATATTCACTGACAATTTTTATTATGATTTTTATATATTAAGTGTTATGTTATTATGGTTAAATTTCTTTCAATATTTTTGTTGTTTTATTGTTTTATTGATCACCATATTACATTCTTAAAGGGAACATGTAATTGAAAATCACCATTACTGAGATCGATAATTTGGACAACCGGTTAGGTTCCTTTTTAATCTCATTGCTGATCTAAATGATAAAAAATATTTATAGTTATGTGTGCATTAATATTCAACAAATTTACCCTAATTTATTTTGGAGGAAATTAAATCTTTGTTTGTATGCCTTTGAGATTGCAAGAAATACTTTTTGCTAGCTATAAGAATCGAGTTGAGGCAAATACGGGCAAAGTTGACTTCCATGACTCACTTCTAACCATCATTGCCGATCTTCCTTTTGTGGTTCCAGACCATATGGAGTTATTAATCTCATGGATTATGAATTGGGTGTAACATTCACGGGTCAATCATTGTTGTCTTTTGTTGTCCCTTGTCGTGGTTGCCTTCAATGATTTTTGAATGGTTTATCAGTTCCTTAAAAAATTGTAGGCGGTTTTGTACTTTTATTGTCCCTTATCGTATATATATGTCAAATTTTGCATCCTATGATTGCCAAGCATATTCACACATGCTTAAGTAGGCGCACTTTGAATGACGCCTACAGTGGGTGATAGACTGCTCATAGGAAATTACATACCAATGTTTGAGTTAGTCAAGGAGTGGTTGAAGATGTTATTCTCTATGAAGGACTTAGGAGGGACGAATACATATTGGAAATAAAGATCCATCGAGACATATCTCGAAAGATGATTGGAATAAGTCAAGAGACTTATTATATTGATCAGATTTTTATAGGTTCATATTGCAAAACTCTAAGAGAGAATACATTCCAATGTCTCGTGGCATATAACTTAGCAAGTATTAGTGCCCGAAAGAGCCTAATGAGATAAAATGAATAAGTAATATACCTTATGCCTCGGCAATAAGGTCTATTATATATGTTATGATATGTAAAATACCATATGTTTCATATGCCTTGAGCATGTGTAGAAAATTCCAAGCAAAACTCAGGGGAAGCACGCTGGAAGGCTGCTAAGAATATCCTTAAATACTGAGAAGGACTAAAGGAATGTTCCTAGTGTATGGTGGTGAAAATAATATCGCTAATCCGCTTACTAAACCTCTTCCACTGCCCAAGCATGAGAGTCACACTAGGGTAGCAAGATTAAATCAAGTGTTGTAACGAATTGAATATGTTTTGTGAAACTTATTGCAATTATAATACATTAACTTGCAGTTTTATGTTTAATAGAAATTTTCTTTTCTCTTATTTAATTGTGGTTTAATATTAAATAAAATTTACAAAATAATTGTGAATTTTAATGGGATTATCAAATACGTGATTTGGTAAATGAAACCCCATAAGTGAACTGAATTCATAAATTATTATAATTAATGGACATAGCATTGTAAGATTTATTGATAGCAAAGTTTCATGGGATATAGGACATAGAGATTTTCAGTCAATCACATGGATATGTATGAATGATACATGAACGAACTTTGACCTATTTTGATGTTCAAGTAATGGACTTATGAACATATTTCCTTATATATTAATGGAACAATGTTGTCACTCAATGATTGTTATCACTATGGGGCACCATAAATTCATGTCGTAAAAGGGGACTATAAAGGGTGTTTTTTAGTGATGATTATGGGTACTGCTTAGGCCTTTTTTTCTCTTATTTCCTTAGGTTTTTCTCTCATTTCTTCTCAAGTGGATTTCTTGTGTGCTTAATGAAAGATGTACTCATTTGTTCTTGTTTTAATGATCTTTATGCATTCTTTCGTCATCCCCTCGCTCTCATGATCTTTGCTGTCTTTTTACAGGTTCTAAGGCAATCCTGAGCATGGTGGAGGACTCTTTGGCCAATCTTGGAAGCATGGATGAAGGAAAAAGAAGCAAAAAGAAGAAGAGAAGAATATAAGAAGAATTTCAAGAGGAGGTTTAACCGAAATTTTGAGAAGTTTGACCGAACCAGAAGGTTTGACCAAATTAAACTGTTCAGAAGTACGATCAAACAACCAAAGAAGGCAGAATCATGGAAGATTTTCTCATTTTTGTAGGAGGGGTCGAACTTCTTAGTGTTTAACCAAACCAGGATTAGGGGATTTCTATCGAAACTACCCTTGGTTTAGTCGAAACTACCCAAGGTTCAATCAAACCTACCCTCTATTCGACCAAACCTTATTCTGATTTCAACTGCAATTTGTACGAGATATTTAAGCCTCATTTTAAGACGATTTGAAAAACTTGTATTATCTTAGCATAATCTAGGATTTTTAGCTTAATCTAGAGAGATAAAACACTTTTATTTTAGCTTAGATTTGTAGAGAGAGAAAGTGAGGTTTTTCACCATTGTTGATGCTTGGATCTTGAAGAGGAAGATATTCTTGCTTATAGACATTCATCTTAAATCAATGAGCATTATCTTACTCCTTTCTCTTTACTTTGCCTTTTGATTTTTATTTGTTTAGCTTTAATCTTCTTACTTTCTTACTAATCATGCTTTTGCTTGTTGATCTGATGATTAACTTGCTGATTGCAATGATTAGTGAGTAGTTTTCTTTTCTAAAGGTGGAGGATGATGTATTTGAAGCTTGATCATGTTTTAGATCTTGAATTTGATTTGATTGTGATTAAAAGTCTTTGTATGCTTGATGTTCTTCAATTTTCTTGCAAACTGCACGTTGTTTGTGAATTGATGCTTGATGATGCGAAAGTGGACATTGCTAGATTCATTGTTGTCAATTTATGCTTGATTGTACCTTCTAGTATATGGTTCTAATTTGATAGCATAGAGGCTATGTTAGTAGAACATTTTGATCCTGGAAGGTGGTTTATTGGACCTTATTTTGAAATTCAAGTGTGCTTAGTTTGCGATCAATTCGATTCAATGTCTATGTATGTTCAAGTGCATCCTACATCTACCCCTTCCCAATATTTCTTACCATATAGATTTTACCTCTTACTTACTTTGCTTTTAGTTTTTGTTCAATCAATTCTCATCTTGTCGAACTAGCTTAAACATTGATAGTTTTTGTAGTGTTTAACCATTCCCTGCGGATCAACCCTTTGATTACCATATACTTGTGTTTGGTTAGCCTAGGTTTATAAATTTTACATGATTTAGGAATAGGTAGTAACGACCTAGATATTCCTTAATCACCTGATTACTTCAAAAGTTGAGTGGGATCCTTTGTTTCTACAAGATTGGATCAAGTCAACCTATATAATAGAAAATGTCTTAGGGACTCTTGGAAAGTGAGAATTGAGAAAATGCATGGTCGTACTAATATGGATTACATATTAATCATTTGTTTTTCAATTCGAACTCATACTTCAAGAAATAATTTGTAGACTTATAATATGATCTCGACATGTGATGCATGCAATCATATTATCAAATCATACATAAATTGACTTAAAGAATTTGAATATTGCACACTTTTCTCAAACAAATGGGAGATTGAAGGGATTATATATGTCTTCGTCAAGTGCAATCACTAGATATATAATGGATCAAATCATGAAGGTAATTAATAAGTTTGTTCTTTTAGGTCATCGTTATATCATAACTAGAGGTACCAACGATCTTTGGCTAGTGAAATAGGCCAAATCCCATTAGAACGGATCCTATAAGGTCACACTTTGAGGCCTAATTTGTACATAAGAAGAAAAGGCTCATGTTGGAATTTTCTTCTAGCTACGTGTCCCGTTATGTGTGGAGTTTCAGGAGGTTTTGGGCTTGCTTCCTAGTCTAATTATAATAGGAATATAAATAGACTAGGCTCCTAGGGTTTTCAGAACAGTTGATCAGTTACAAACCCTAATTAGAAAACACGAAACAAACATCTCTCTCTTCCTCTCGCCCTCCCTTAAGTACATGCGTCGATGTGTGTGTGTGTGTGTGTGTGTGTGTGTGTGTGTGTGTGTGTGTGTTTGTGGTGGTTCGCGTGGTGGCTAGTTGTCCGTGGAAGGTGGTGATTGTGGTAGTTTACCTCTCTCACCCGTCCAATCTAGTATTGGTCGAAATTCAATCGAATCACGTGTACCGAGTAGAGGAGCAACACTTTGGGGATCTATTTCTTTCTGATTCTTAGCCAATCACAACGTGAAATTCATGCTTTAAAGGTATTATTATGTGATTCTTATGTATTATGCACGTTGATCTTATTTGGGTGCAAACAAATAAATATGATTAGTGAAATTCCGCAATATAGTACCTAATTCCCTACAGTGAACCACACTAGGAAATGGCGTAACACACTGGAATTGGAGTGCCACAGTAAATTTGCTGTAGTGCGATGGTTTTCCAAATTTTTGCGATTTGTTTTATCATATCGTTTGATCTCAAACTTTGACTTTAGAAAGTAATATATCATTATAAAGATCTGCCCAATCCAATTGGAACTAGGTCAATATATTTTCTAGAACTTAAGATATGGCCAAAATAAAGAAAGGGTACCGGTTTTGGACTGAGTTTAGTAATTCGCTCTATCTTTTTCGTTTTAAGTTAAAATTGGGCTTATGATATACTCCCTCCGTATTTTATTAATTGCTTCATTTCTACATGCACGGAGTGCTATGAAATATAATGGAAAATAATAAAATGTAAGGAAGTGGGTTGGTAGAAAAAAAAAAGTATGACAGTTGGGAGGGGAGAGAATATGGAAATATTAAAGTTTGATAGTTGGAGGAGGGTCCACTAGGAGAGAATAACTTAGTAAAATATTGTGAAAGCTTTTCAAAAAAGGAAATGGACTTCCTCGGGTTTTTTTTTTAATTAAATGCATCACTTTTAAATTGAGAGAGAAAAAAGTTGACCCATGTGATTTGAAAGAGATAGAGAAAATTTATTAACCAAATAGTAAAGTGATGCATCTAAATTGGAACTTCCAAGTTCCAACCATAGAAAGTAATGCATCTAAAAAAATGGAGGAAGTAATAAAATACGGTGGCAAAAGGAAAGTGGGGCAAGTAATAAAATACAGAGGGAGTATCATGTGAAATATTATTTCAAGGGTTATCCATTCATGTAGGAATTGCATAAAAATTATGAACCGAAGATATGAGATTAGCTTGATTTCGGGCTGCGATTAAGTAAAGGGAAATTGGGTTCAGGTTTGTGGAATTTTAGCTAAGAAAAGATATTTGGGCAATTGAAATGGATAAAATGACTTATGAAATGAAATGACACTGGATCAAAATAAATGGATATTTCAAGTAATTCGTAGATTCTTCAAGCGAACATGACCAAATTAGGTAATGAAAGTTGTTTCATCTTCGGACTTTATTTTGAGAGATATGTTTCAATGTATATACAAAATAATTTTATAAGTTAAAATATCAATTTTACACTTAAAATTCTCCTTAACTTCTATCCACTCTCTTCCCTTTAGCATAGAAGAGCCTAGATTTTGCGCTCTTCTATTATCTTCCTCACTCTACCACTAGTCCACCACCATCATAGCAACCATAACCACCAAACTTAAAAGGGTTTTTGCTCACTATTAATTTAACTATTTATAAAATATATTGATAGTAAAGTATTTTATCTAATTATTTAATAAGGGTAAAAACTATTTAATAGTGAGCAAAAACCCTTTTAAGTTTCCTAATCTTTTAAAATAAGGAGAATTAATTAACTTCCATCATTAATAATAGGATTTTTTTACAATTACCACCTACAATTGTTGTTTTATCAATTACTACCTATATATATATATATATAATTTTACCACCAACTATTTTTTAAACAATGGCATAAGCTTTTGGCTCAAACTAGGGCATGTCCCAAAACATTGACTTTAAACAGAAGGTTTTGTGTGTGGCTAACCCCTAGCCGAACCTAGTAATCCCTGACCAGAACTAATAACCCTTGACAAACTAGTAACCCTTGACCAGACCTAATAACCCCTAACCACTAGTAAACCACCACCAACACCAACAACAACAACAACCCTTGCTAACTCATGAACAAATCAACCCTTGCTGATCAAATCAACTCAAGAACAAACCTCTTTCTCACTCCTCCTCCTTGTTCTTCTTCTTCACGTAGTTTTACTGTTTCTCTCCTTTTTCTCTAATTCTCTGCAAATCTCAACCTAACCTCATTCTCTAACAAACAATAACAACAAACTACTCAAAACCGCAGTTTTTGACGAAATTAAATTCCCAAATTTAATAAAAAAAAATGAAGCGAAATTTGGCACCCTTCAATTGTTGTTGATGATCTTAAGCTTAATCGCAGATTTTCACAGCAATTTGACACCCAATTTCTCAAAATCGGGACTTTAATTGCACCAATTTGGCAAAGAGGATAGAGAAAATAGGTGATGTAACAATTTGGCTTAGAGAAGAAGCTAAGAAAAGAGGAGAGAGAAGACTTCTAGAGTAGGATTTTTTTTTTTTTTTAAATATGGCCACACGGTGTGACCTGCTACATATGAAAGTTTGTGATACCCATTAGTGAAATTTGCCAGTTGTTATATACGAAGTAAATAGAAACAATAAAATTTTAGTACTCTGACTAAGGATGGCAACGGGTCAGATCTGGAACGGGTCCGGATGGACCCAGATCCAGATCCGTTTTTGTATATAGGATCCAGATCTGACCCGGATCCGTCGGGTCTAGAATATGAAGACCCGGATCCGGGTCCAAAACGGGTCTAATATATTTTGCCTAATTTTTTGCAATAACAGTAATGTTTAGGTCAAAAAAATGTATTTCAAACTTACGTTGTTGGTTATTAAGTTCAACCCCAAAGTAACCAACTTATACACTCATATTTTGAATTAAAATTATAAACAACAAAAAAAAAAAATACGATATTACATATGAGCTAGTGAATCTTTATCATTATTAACATTATCAACATTTTTAATAAAGAAACAAACAATTTTAGTTTTTATTAATAAGAAAAATAAAAAAACAGGTCCACGGATCTAGATCCGGGTCTAGGGCCCAGATCCATATCCGTTTTTGTCAGCAGGACCCGGATCCGTCGGGTCTTAAAATTTGAAGACTCAGATCCGTGAAAAATAGATCTGGATCCACAGATCCGGGTCGGGTCAAAATCCATTGTCATCCCTAATAATAAAGCTTAGTAAAAACTACTCGTATATGGCTTTGAAGATGAGATAAATGTTAAACCAGCAACTACCAATTCATAGCTAAACATGCAATTTTTGAAACTTGAGAGATAAGATTGAATCTCAGATGAAGATCATTGGCTTAAGATTTGAAATTTTTGGTTGTTACAGCCCAACTCAATGTAATATTGTAACGGTGTTACCCGCTAAATAAGTGCACAAGGCAAACTCAGTAGCCGCACAAGAAAGAAAACATAGTTGACAAAACAATGAAGTAATACATATTTATTTGAAGTTTTCCTCACAAAAAAAAAAAAAAAAAAAAAAAAAAATTTGAAGTTAGACCATGAAATTTCCATGGCCCATTTTGGCTCTTACTGTGGGAGAAGGAAAATACAAGTAAAAAGAACTACTGAATAAAAAATGGAAAAACCTAGATATGCTCACTGGAATGAACCATAGATAACAAACATTAGCTAGATCCAGCAACAGCTGTAGCGGAAAAAAAAAATACCAAAGTTTAATCTCCAATATCATCTGTCATTTCTTTGTCGCCGGTTCCTAGTGGGCAAATCCATAAAAACAATGATCTATAAATGGTCTAATATGCGTACTCAACAGAGTTTCAAAAAGGATGAGAACAAAAGCATCCTCGTCAAAAGTATTGCCCAGAGCTACTACAAGTTTAACATAGTCATGAATTTAATAAGAAAACAAAAATTCTCTCCCACCATCCAGTGAGCATTATCAGTGGTTCTGTTGTTTATTAACACTTCTCCACACATCCAAAAATGTCCGATTAAAGCCATTAAAGCTGATACTTATCTATCGTCAACATCTTCATACCTTTGCAGGGGTGGCTTCGGTGGTAGCAGGGGGAGTCGCACCACCAGTTGTCGGCCTGAGATCATAAATACAATATAACTGAGTTGTGCAATACAAATGCAACTATAGACCAACAAAATGAGAGTGAAAGCCTACAAGAAATACAATTATTTTCTATCTCCAATGGACCAATTATGTTCTCTTACAGAATCAAACTGTGAAAGCAAATTAAACAGAATATTATGCAGGTGCTAAGAAACTTACAGGCCAACGAAAACTTTGAACGCGTCATAGATACCCCATTGTGCTCCAGTGAGGGTACCAATCATGACAATACGGAGAGGAAGCCCACGAGTACAAAGACCCAACAGACCCATCTTCTTCACAGCCTGCAACCAACATCAGATACACATTAATACAAAAGAATTAAATGGTATTGACAAGCACAGCCAAAAGAAATAAGGGATGACAAACAATTCACTTTAGCATATAACATCAAATTGAAGCACTTACATCACCAACAGTAGCTCCCTTAGCATTGTTAAGGAAAGACACAAGGTTGTCAGCGGGATGTGAGACAATAGCACAGAAAACACCAGCAATATAACCACCAGCAAAACTGACACCGAGCTGCAAAGGCTTGCTGCACTCACTTTTAGGGACAGGGATAGCATGCTTATATAGCTGCTCAACAACCAATTCAAATGATGCAAACTTCATCATTGTGTCTGCAGAACAAATTATCACATAAGTGTCCATACTAAATGCCTGTGGCTCCAAGCATAAATTTGATCAGCAACAAATAAAATGGCATTATTGGCATCATAACTATCCCACAAAATTGATAACCAACAAACCTACAGCAATCATACATTAATACAAGCCAGTAGTTTATGACTCATCCATGCACAAAGAGCTTAAATTCTGGACAAAATTATAGTAGGCACCTAAAGATCTCAAGTTTATAGACCACCATATAAGCAAAAACATCTAAATTATCATCTTAACCTGTAAGAGGACCCACCAGTGAGCAGGTTTTAGTGCTGTGGTAGTTTCAACACACACACCCCCCCCCCCCTCTCCTTCTCCCCCCTCCCCCCTCCCAAATCAATCAATCAAAGCCTTAATCCCATAAGTTGGGTCGGCTAATGCTCCCCCCTCTCCCAAAAAAAAAAATAAAAAAAATAAGCCTCCCTTTCTCTGCAACTATCTCTAAACTGCTCCATATCCTTTCTTTCAATAGCATCTCCAAATTAATAAAAGTCTAAAAAAAACAAAAACAAACTAGCAACAGAATAAACAATGGGGTATAGTGATTAGTGAATTGAAAGCAGCATCATTCTTCAAAATAACATCTTACCAATTTCATTCATGTTACTAAACCAAGAAAGATATGTCCATAAATGATAAATCAAACTACAAACTTATGTCAGCAATAGTGAAAACACAAACCTAGACAACAACATGATGTGTAAATGGAACCATTTCAGAGAAGCTTAAAAATACAGGACCAGGGAAACTGAAGAAAATTGATATAACAAGTGTCCAACAAAAACCATAAGAGAAATAAGGACTTGACATTTGATCAAACACTAACTTGACATCTAACAAAAACAATAGAATGCTACTAAGTTAGTGGCCAAAACAATACCCTAAACAAAGCAAATTACCTTTTTCACGAGAAGGGCTTGTTGTTTCACCTTATTATAACTATCTTAACTTATTTCCAAAAAAATAAAAAATAATAATAAGTTCACATAAAATAAGTATGTTTCATAAAATTTCAAACACAATTTCAGACAAAATAACTTCAGACAAGGTGATTTCAAAAATGTTTAGGATAAAATTATACAAGTTCAGACAAAAATAAACAAGTTCAGATAAGTCTTTATGAATCAAACAAAGCCCTAATACACACAAGAGACAAGACCTGGGTGAGAACTAACAATTAAGCCAATGGAGAAAAGCCACCAGAGAAAAAGAGGCCACGATGTTCGGCAACAATTCTAACAAAAGTAAAGACATTGGATCAAACCTTCATCAGGACATATAACTCAAATCGTTGGAAGGTAAGTGCTCGAAAGGGTACAAATGAAGGTAAATTCAGAAACTACACTTTTATAAGATAAATTGTACATCAGGCAATAAGGGATAATAATTATAGAACCAAAGATGCCTTAGAAATCATAGGACTAACATATATACCCATAAGACATTAGTACACAAGTATAAGAATGGATGAACAGCATCTATTAAGAACTTACATGGAATCTGGCGACCCCAAAGTGGAACCAATCCCCTGTATAGCCTGCAAAAATCAAGCTTCTCAATGAGTTATAATTTCCCACCAACACAGTTCTAAGAGTAGAGCAAGAGACCAGTGCACCAAGTATTTTGTATTTTGAATAAGAGAGTATAACAAGAAACTTACCCGCCAATTCCGTCAGACTTGATAAACTTAGGGAGACCATCAGACAATCCTCTAGCAAAACCAGGTTGAGTTTGCACCCTTACTTTTACTGCCTCCATAGGGCAAAGGGCAACATCAGCAATAACTTCAGCTGACGCTGAACCAGCAAGGTAGATCAATGTCTTGTACTTGGCAGCATACTCCGGGCCAGCAATGTCAGAATAGTACTTCTTGAAGAATTCATAGAAACCAAATTTGCAAGCACCCTGAGCACTGTAACCAAAAAGTGTAGGCACCCAACCCCTGAAGAAGCCCCTGACTCCCTGTTCCTTGAGCAATATACCGAAACCAGAGCTGATGCTCTTGTACTTGGCTGGATCAATCTGAAAACAAAAAAATTCCATCAAATTCAACCACTCATACAACAATCAAGAAACTAACAGAGGACCAGTTATTTCTCTTGAATCTCTATACAGAATTCCAAGGACAAACTTATGCACAAGGTCAGCTTGAGATAATAGGCAGGTAAGGCACTGTTACCCAGCAGTATCATGTATGTGCCGGAATCAACCTCACACTTCATGATTCCTAAAACTCCCTACTTAACTGTGTACTAGAAGGTACTCCATTAATAATTTCAAACACACGTCTAATGAAACCACAAATCATAATACTTCGTATATGAAAATAGTCGAAATCAATGAAATCACCACTAACTTTTTCACCAATTCCCCAATACTAGCCCTGTCAAGAGGCTTAACCTTTTATGAAATTAATCCATGTTCACCTAAATCTTAAGCAACATGAACTATGCTCAATTGCAACCAAAATGAAATGCTAAATCGGATAATTCATTCAATTATCTAGAAAATTTAAAAATAAAAGTTACATATCAACCCAAACAATATCAACTTCAACGTCAAATCCCTAAATTTGTGACCTAACCACACCTTAATTATACAACATACAGATCAAATAACATATAAATCATAAAATTCAAAATCACGCCCAAATCACATTGAAAACATAAGTTCAAAAAATTATAAAATGAAATGAAAAACAACATTCAAAAAACAATTCAACAACGCAAAATCCTCAACAAAAACAAAAAACAACAGATCTGAAAGATCCAAAACAATCGATCACAGATCCAACCAAAATCAAAAACCAAACAAGAAAAACAAAAGAAATTATACCTGCATATTACATTTGACAAGATCAAGAGGAGTAACAGCCATATGAGTAAGACCACAGCTAAGAATACCACCAGCAGTACAAGCAGCATAAAACTGAGGCGAGTACATCTCGATCTTCTTCGACGGCTCAGAAGGCGACGGAATGACAAAGCTGTTCAATTGTGGTGCGCCATTTTCCGACAAACTAGGGTTAGCACTCATGGTGTTAACAGCGACTTGGTCAAGCCCAGCAAACCCCTTAGAGGAGTAAAGGAATGAAGGAAGAAGAGATTTCCTAGCATTTTCAGAGACCGCCATTGATGCTGAGATTCAAAAGCTTCGAAGAAGAGAGAGAAAATGAGGAAATTTGTTTCCAATTCTTCTTTTTCTCTCTCTCTTTGTTCGATTCAGCGATATGGGTCAGTGGTAGCCGCAGTATTCGCGTATTTTATACGAGAAAAAGGGTTGATGAAATTAGGCCCAGAAATGTTGGGGGTAATTATGACTTTAGGGTGGTACCAAAAGTTGGGGGTAATTACGATTTTAACCCGGCCTTTTCAAGGTTGAATGAGGGGGTGGCCGGTGGAGTGATGGAGTCTATTCGGGGAATATTCTAGAATCGGAATATGATGGTCTACTCTTCTTTCTCGAGATGTACAAAATGTATTATTGAATTGATTTGTTACTCGTATCAACTACACCCTCCGTTTTCAAATACTTGTTTAAAATCTTCATGCGCGGAGTTTTAGGAGAGAAAATAATAAAATAGGCAGGTAGTAGGGTAGGTGAAAGAATTAAAAAAAAATTGTAAGAAACAAAAGTAGTGGAGAAAATTGGAAGAGAGAGAATATGAAATTAATAAAATATGATTTATGTTGGGTCCACTACGTGAGATAAATGAATTAAATATTGTAATAACATTTCAAATAAGGAAATAGAACAAGTGTTTAAAAATAGCTAGAAAAAAAAAAGTGGAGCAAGTATTTAAAAACGGAGGGAGTATCAAGTAGCGTCAAAGATAGTGAATGCTTTATTTGTGTTGAGGAGGGTCTTTTTATTAGTCGTATTAAGAATATCCTTTTGAATTATGGTAATAAATCTGATTGTTTTTATTAGTCCTACTAAGTCGTAAGGTTATTTTTCCTCCAAAATGAGCCTTACTCTTTAGTTAGCCATTTTTTATGCTTTCAACATCAAAGGAGCCCCCTCCTTTGGTAAATTCTTAGGAGTTTCAATTAGCCCTAATAGACTAAAAAAGGTGGATTACAATGACCTTCTAAATAAAACCAAAAAGAGAATCAAAGGGTGGCAAGCTAAACTCCTTAATATGGCGGGAAGATGCACTTTAATAAAATCAGTGCTTAATTCTTATCCTCTTTATGCTAAAACGACTCGTATTCCTATTGCCATTTTGGATGATCTTGAGAAAAGTTGTAGGCGGTTTCTTTGGAATAAGGTGAATAGATCTCACTATCTTCCTAGAACTAGTTGGGAGAATGTTTGTCTTCTTTTAGGGCTAGGGGGTCTTGGAGTGCGAAATCTAAGGGAGTGAAACCTAGCTTTTATGGCCAAATTGGCTTGGAGAATTATTCATGACCCCAAACTTTGGGTAAGGATTTTGAAAGCTAGTGTAGGCGTCGTTCGAAGTGTGCCTACGTTAAAGCATGTTGTGAATATGCTTGGCACTCATAGGAAGTGGGAATTGACATTACGATTAGGGACAACGATTAGGGACAAAGTAAAGTAGGAAGCCGCCAACAAGTTTTTAAGGAACTTGTAAACCGTTCACGGATCATAAAAGGCAACCACGATTAAGGGACAACGATAGGCAACAACGATTGACCCGTGAAGGTTACACCCCATTCATAATCCATGAGATTACTAAATCCATATGGTTCGGAACCACGAAAGGAGGATCGGGGATGATGGTACGAAGTGAGTCATCGAGTCACATTCGCCCGTATTGGCCTCTACTCGATTCTTATTGTGAAAAGTGATTCATGCGATCTCAAAGGCATTCAAACAGAATATTCAATTCGCTCCAAACTATTATTAAGCTAAATTGGTTGAATATTAATGCAACATATAATTCTAAAATATTTGTGATCACTTGAATTAAATAACAAGATCAAAAAGGAACTTAAACCGGTTGTCCATATTATCTTATTAGGCGTGATTTTCAATTACATATTCCCTTTAAACATGCAATATGGTGATCATAAATATAATAAAATAAACATCAATATTGGAAGCAATTCAACAATAATAGCGTTAGTCAAATCAAATATAAAATAACCTAATCATAATACTAGCAATAAGAAAATAAAATAAGAATAATTAAATTAATTAATTACTCACATTCCGCGCGTTCCTTTAAATTGCTACATCATGAATAAATTATTAGTAACTTCAATAAAAAAATATCATATCTTTAAATTGCTACATCATGAATAAATTAAATCGGAATAAGACTCGATAGACTGCAGTTTTTGCGGTTTTTGTTTTTTTCATATCTTTTGATCCAGAAATCGGAATAAGATAAATAAGATAACGTTGGAAAGCTCTTGAAGTCTACTTTATAACCCAATTAGAATAAGATTAAAATATTTTGTAGTATAAAAGATATGGCCGAAATAGTGAGACGGTGTCAGTTTTGGATAGAGTTTGACATTTTATTCATATCTTTTCCGTTATAGCTCGGAAATGATATTATAATATATCATTGGAAAGATAATTTCAAGGGCTATCCAAACATATAGAATTTGGATAAAAAATATGAGGCACGAAAATCATATATGACTATCTTTGAACATCTTTCAATTCGGATAGAAATAGGATTTTCAAAAAGAAAAGTTTTATTCAATTTCAAACTCTTTAATCTTATCTTTTCAAAAAGGATAATTAAGATCTTTTAGAAACTTATAGAAGCTTCTAATTAATCCTAATTGGTTTAGGAATAGGATTAAATAATTTGGACCCTCCACATGATCATTGGGTCGTAGGTAAGGTGGGCTTAGGTTCGGTTTGGGCTCAGTTTAATATTTTAGTCATAACTTATTCGTTATAACTCGGATTTGGGCTTATAGTATATCGTTGGAAAGCTCTTTTCAAACCCCATCCAATTATTAGATCATTGGACCCGGATTATGAACCAAAATAAACTGGATTAAACGTTTTTATAAAAAGGACACGAAATGAATGATTTTAAAGGACACGAAATGAATTATTTTGGGTTTAAAGGCACAAAAAGAGGAAAATAAGTTATGGTTTGGGGAAATGGGCTAGGAGATGGGTTGGTTTATGAAATGAAAATATGAATTTAAGAACTCCAAGATTAAAATACTCAACCCGACCAATAATGGCGGTGAAAGGTTGTTCATCATCGGGCTTGGTTTTGGGAAGACATTTTTAGGTGTCTACAGACTACAGCTATATATTTTAAAAATTCTACCTATTTTAATTGCTTTCCTAACCCCAATGATTCTCCCCTTTGGAAGGACATTCTCAAAGGGAAGGAGCTTCTTCTTAAGGGCATTTCGTATAGAATTGGGAATGGTGATGATGCTTGTCTTTGGTATCATCATTGGGTTGGGGAAATACCAATTTATCTTCTTGATGAAATTACCATCCCGGACTCTATAGCTCATTAAAGGGTGGGTAATATTATTACCAATGGAATTTGGAATACTAACAAAATAAGACATATAATCCTGGATTATTTATGTTCTTTAATTGAAAGTATTCTTCATATAATCCTAGATTATTTATGTACTTTAATTGAAAGTATTCTTCTTCCTATGGTGGTTAATATGAGGATACTATTAGTTAGGGCCTTGAGGTAAATGGACAATTTACTATCCGAAGCACTTACAATTTGTGTTACAATTTTACTACACATCCTCTTTTCTTCATATTAACTGGAATCAAGTTTGGCGACTTAATATCCCATAAGCACAGGATGCTTATGTAGAATTTATGCCGCCAAACTCTCCATGTAGCTACAGTTTTGGCCCGTATTATTCCTGATTTTAAGGCTATGTGTACTAGATGCAATTTTGATCATGAGAGTCATATTCATTTGTTTAGGGATTGTATTAATACTAGAGTTAGTTTTATGGTCTTGAATTTTTAGAGGTAATAAAATGGATGAAAAATTTAATCATCACACTTTCTTTAACTCCTCCAATTATAATTTATCTCTAAACAATGACTGGAATACTATGTTTGCGGTGGTAATATGGCATATATGGAGAGCTCGAAATCTAACTGTTTTTCAGCTAGTAATGCAGCATCTTATCTCTATGTTTAATAGATATATGATGGATTTGGTGGCCAATATTCATGCTTTACAGGAAAAGGAAAAGCGCTAACTATAGCACACGAAGCTACTACCTGGAAGAGGCCCAGAGAAGGTGTAATAAAGATCAATACAGATGGCGCTTAGAAGGGAGAAGGAACCACAGCTACTGGAAGTATTATCAGAGACTCGGATGACCTTTGGATGATGGGGAAGGCATGGAAGACAAGGGGTAGGAACCCGATTAAAGTTGAGTTACTAGCTATTAGGGGGGCATGCAAATGGAGCTCGATGCATAATTCAAAGAGGTCATCATCAAAACTGATGCTCGTTCTCTTAAGAGCACCATAGAGGTCGTTGGAAAGAGAAACACTAGTGAATTGGTTGCCATTCTCGGAGATATGCAAGGTTTGATGGCAAAGGATTGCAAGTTCGAGTTTAGCTATATTCCGAGAGGGGAAAATAGAGTTTCTCATTGCTTAGAAAAACTAGATATGGGCAAGGAAGGTATAGATGGCATAGGGAAGCTCTTCGACTCTCCATCGCAGTCTGCAATGAGGGAGACCTTATGAATAGCGCAGCATAGAGGCTTTAGGCTTGCCTTTTGTCTTCTCTTTATTAGTAGCTTTTGCCTTTGTTTTGAAAGCTTAGCTGATTGTGTTTGGTGGCGAAGTGTGTGCCAGTTTTTCTTGAGTTTTTGGACAATTTGTGGCTACCAGATCATAAGTAGGGTCATTCTGCTTGTCCTCTGCTAAGTCTTGGCACTAAGTTGTATTTAAATCTTTATTAATTTAATTTAATTTAAGTCCCCCCTTTGCATTATAAAAAATAATATTAAATTAAAAAAAAGTGTTAAGGAGGGTATTCGATGCATGTCGGTTTTTTGGTTTTGACTTTTTGTATTAAAATATATTGTACATTTTTTATTTATATTAGATGATACATTTAATTTAAGCATGTTTGTCGATAAATACTTTCAAATACAAATATCTTTGATTACATTATAGCAAAAATTATACTATGTAGAAATTTGATACTTAAAAAATAGATTTTGAGACAAATCTAACAAAACCTTACATGACTATACTTTTTCTCAACACGAAATCACAAAACGAAGGCAAAATAAGTTATGTGAATTGTGCACAAAGTCAAACTGTGTCATCTAATTTGGAACGGAGGTATATGTAGTTGTTTGGTTAACATATGAAGTTAAACTATTGATTGAGTTTGAAATATTTTCTTCAAGTCACTAATTTTTTTTATTTTTTTGTTTATTCAAGTATCCCACTATAATGAGCATATTTGTCAATGTGAATTTTGACCCATAATATTCACTTAACCTACTTTGACGTGTATCGGTGATTTATACATAAGAAAATATATCGTCTTCTGTCTATTTGTTGGAATTGTCTTAATAAACTTATATTTGACGAGCGTGAAATGGTTGCACACTCCACACTCCATTAAACACATTTATACTAAACATCTTACAAACCAGTCACAATGATAAGTAAGAGTTCGGTCCGCAAGAAATTGGAGTATAATTGCTAAAGATCTCAACGCATAAGCTAATTCAAAGATTTCAAGTTGGGTTGTTTCAAATTTTATCAATTTGACAAACAAGCAAAGGTTCTAATTCAAGATTATAAAATTACTAGGGAATGGGGATCCATTCAACCATGGAAATCAAGTAAATTTGGGAGTAATAAAGTAAAGGTGATAGCTAGCAAAGCCTGTATGTAAAAGCAACATTGCAACTTAGAACAATACTCAAATTCCTAAACTTAGATGCCTCATTAGTTTAGACATATGAGAAAATCAATCAAAATTGCAAATAGTAATGATAATCTAAGTTCCCATTCTTATGTCAAACTAAGGGTCCGTTTGGTTCGGGGTATTCATTAAAGGGAAAGGGAATCAACCACCCTGACTCCCTTTGTTGTTTTTTGTTAATCGTCTTTTCCCATTCCCTTTACCCCCTCCATTCCCCCAAATCCTTCTAAGTTCATTCCCCACCCCCTAGGTATTTCCATTCCCATTCCCATTCCCTACCACCACCACCTCACCGCCTTCCTACCTACCCACACCATCGGATCCCCTCCCCCAACCCTCACCGCACCTTCCACGACGATTCCGATCAATCTTAATAACATCGATGGTAGAAATCAATTTATCACTGCCATTATCGTAGTAAATAACATCCAAGTTCATCCGTTTAACAGAAGGAAGCCTCGTCGGAGGTTGTCGCATTTCCCCATCCCTCAAAAACCTTCATCACTGCCCTTAACTGTTTCGATTGAGCGATGAAGTTCAATTTTAATCTAGGATTTTCTAGGGTTTTGTCAGGGTTGTGGGAGGTTTTGCGAGGGGTGGGGAGAGTAGTGCGAGGGGCGGGGATGGCCGGGAAAGGGAGGCAAAGGGTGAGGGAGGTGCGGCGAGTGGTTTGGTGGTGGGAACGTTGGATAGTGAATGTTTCAGGTGGCTGTGTGGTGGTGGGGTGGGACTGGTGGGTCTCATTCCCTTTGTTTTTAAAACAAACAACATCCCAAATTTTAGTTATTTTCATTCTATTCCTTGTCTTTCCCTTTGTTCATTCCATTTCGATTACCCCGTGCGAACCAAATGCCCCCTAAGATTATCATGCCCATAATCAAGGGTAGTTACTCTTATCAAACAACAAACAAGCATCATAAGATCAATTTAATCACCAATAAATTACCAAAAATCTACCGAATTCCACATAATTAACCATTGGGTTGAGCATCATCCAACCCCTAGCTAGAAGAACTGCTCACTACTCATAGTTAATGACATGCCAAACAAGTAATTAAGGGTTTTAAGTAGTTCAATATATTATGGGGAAAAAGTGATATAGTCATATTAAATCAACATGCACAGTTAATAAAGATTAGAAGATTAGAGAACTTTAAATTATGACGAAATAAAAAATTGTAAGAAAAGGTAATAGAAATTAATAGATTGAAGCTTTAAATTGAGTACTATTGCTAAAAATGAGAGAATAAGTCTTGAAAATCCACTTCTACAATTATTATCTTGAGAAAATCTAAGCTAATTTAAATAACAAATTAAAGTTTAATTTTCAATTGCTAATTAAGGGGAAGTAGTTAAATTCTATTCTAATAGTGTTTTTTGTACAAATGAGCCTTACACTATGTTAGGAATTAAGTTAAAGTGAGCTAGATAGTTATCTTTCCCATTAAAAAAGAAGGGACTATTAATTTGTCAATTTGATTGGGAGAAAATACAAGTTTATCACCTTAATAACCATAAAATGTTTATTAAGTGGAAAAGATGTAATTAAATTACTTTGATAACTATGAGTTTACAATTAAAAACACACAAAAAAAATCCCTCTTGCTGTTATTGTGTGGTGCTGCCCCCGACGCACACCACCACCTAATAACCACCGTTGCTTTCATGGTCGCCCAGTCAGTCAGACCACCACTGATCCCCAGCTAGGTTACTAGGTCGGTCAGGGGTTAGTTGGTCTGGTAAGGGGTTACTAGGTCCGGTAAGGGATTACCAGGTTCAGTAAGGGGTTACTAAGTCGGTCAAGGGTTACTTGGTCAGGGGTTATCAGGTCCGATTAGGGGTTACTTGGTTGGTCAAGGATTACTTGGTCAGGGGTTACTAGGTCCGATCAGGGGTTACTAGATCCGATCAGGGGTTACTAGGCTTGGTCAAGGATTACTTGGTTAGGGGTTACTTGGTCTGGTCAAGGGTTACTAGCTAGGTTCGGTCATGGGTTACTAGTTCGTCAAGGGTTACTTGGTCGAAGGGGTTACTTGTTCAGGGGTTACTAGTTCGGTGGGTTACTAGGACAGAGGGGTTACTTGTGTGTTAGCTGGCCACACCGTGTGGCCAGCCAAACACACCACATGTTGTAAAAAAAAAAAAAAGTTGTAATTTTATCTTATTGATAATCACAATAGGAACTTTTCCTAAAAATTATTTATCTTATTGATAATCACAATAGGAACTTTTCCTTAAAAATATTTCATAATAATTGCAATAGGAACTTTAAAAGTCAAAATTATGGTTGAAAAATGTAGAAAAAGTTCCTATTGCGATTATTATGAAATTGATGGATGAAAAAGAGTAGGATATGGAAAAAGTTTCTATTATTTAATAGAAACTTTTTCTACCCTTTTCAATTGTTATTTAATAGGAACTTTTTCTACCTTTTTCAACCGTTATACCTTTTTCAACAATTATTCTCAAATGTGGAAAAAGTTCCTTTTGCAGATCAAAATTATGGTTCCAAAAATAATTGCAATAGAAACTTTTACAACCCTTTTCAATCCTTCATTGTATATAATTGTAGCACTTTGACTGTTATACGAATCAATGCTCAGCTTTGACCATTAATTAATATTTGTAATTATATACTACCTCTGTTTCATATTATTTGCAACGATTAGTCATTTTTTCTCTCCACTTTATGTCAAATCCTTGCAAATAACATGAAACGGAGGTAGTACTTAAGAAATGTAAAAGGCTAATATAATTGGAAAACTGAAAATTTTGCCAACAACTACCATTTAAATGACCACTTTTAATAACAACTACCATTTTTTTGATAAAACTACCACAAAATCACAAAAAGTTTGAGTAGCACTACCACATTTATTGTTTCAGGTAAGAATCTTTGTTTTGGGAGCATATTTTATAAATTTTCCCTCTATAAAAAACCCAAATTAAATGACAACATTGCTCTATATTAACTCTAAATTGGATAATACACTTCAATTTCCCCAAATTCCTCAATTTCGTAAAGCCCATAATTTAATTTTGACCATAAACCCTAACTTTAAGATTTAATTGAAAAATTAAATCAACTATAATGCAAAATTCAAGATAAGTGACCTATAATTGTGTTTGATTATCAAAATCTCTTGTTTTCTATACCATAATTGATTGAAATTTTATGAACTAGAATCTCTAAATCGGAATTTTTTTCTGAAAAATTAAATATGGTAATACTACTCAAAGTCTTTGTGACTTTGTGGTAGTTTTTTTAAAAGAAGATTTTAAATGGTAGTTATTCTAAATAATGGTCATTTAAATGGTAATTGTTTGAAAAATTTCCTGGAAAAATATGTTAAAATTAATCCGGAAATATTTTACATGGTTACGTATGTTTTTTTTATTTTAATATTAGTAAAAAGTATGATCAAAGTAAGTATATGAATAGTGCGAAAGACAAAGGCTTGCGATTATTAAAAAAATCAAGAGAGCATAATAAAACTAATTAGCTTGGTGAAGCCATTGTTGCTTATTCATTAACCATAACCCTAATAGATCTGGTCAAAATTTGGAAGGAGCTATTTAGGTTATGGTCAAAGAAAGAAAAAAACTCGTTTTGACTATAATTTTGACCTTCAACAAGGTGATGCCCTAATGAAATCCATACCACCTACCTCTTCATGATCCACCCAAGCATTTGTTAGAAGACTCGAGATAGTTTCAGTGTCGACATCAGACATATTAACAAGGTGAGTTTCATTGATTCTACATTCAACATTGTCAGTGTGTGATAAACCTAAAAATTGTATCGTAAGCACATCCAAGTGGTAGCTGATATGGACCAATAAAAAACTACCATACTTGAGTGTCCGATAGGTTTGATAGCTCCATGGGATGAAATCAAACAAAGTGAAAACGGGTAATTCGGGGAACACATTTAACCACTTTATGAATACAAGAGTATCCACGTCGGGTTGAACAATACTCGTAACAATGATTGCATGATGAGTAACTGGAAAATCATTAGTCATTAGGGTTTGTGTAATAATAATTTTTTCTACAAAGAGGATGATTGTCAAATCTATAAGAGTGGAAGCTTTAACGTGACTTATATCTATCGTTAAAATGGTAGCTAAACTCCGAATATATACCTTCTAATTTATACCCACAATCATTTGGAACCAAAATATCGACTAGGTACACATCACGTTACATTTATCACAAAGATTAGGAGATAAAAAGTCAGAAACAATATAGTTTATCCCCCATAAATATTTTAGTATTTCTTCAACCAAACACTTAAGTACCTCAATAATTATTAGATGAATATTATAATGTAATTTCACGTAATTTATTAAAAAATTTGTTTTATTAAAATTATTTAATTTATTTTAATTTTTGATAAAATCTGATTTAATCTAAGATAATTTTAAAAGTTAAAAGATAATTTTAATATTACAAGATAATTTCAAATTTTAAAATTTGTTTTAATCTTTGAAAAATATTTAAGGATAATTGAGCAATATTCCAAAAGATAAAGATTGACTTGATAATGTGATTATCCATAATTAATTAGGTAATTGATTTAAATTTTGTAATTGGCTAGTACTTAGGATAGAATTTCCTGATGTTAGGATAATCTTTGAGGTTTAAATATGATTTATCTTGTAAGATTAAAATAAGATTTGATTATATCTTATGCCGAACTTAAAATATAGGATTTTTTGTAAATTACCACCCCAAAATGTACCATGTATTGAAATAACCACCCATCTTTTTTGAAATTAAAAATAACCACCCATATTTTACAAAACATGTAGGTTTTACCACCCGATCTACACTCCGACTAGTTTTCCGAGCATGGGCCCCACATAATGGTTGTTTTATGATTTTTATAAAAGTTGTTTCTTGATTTATTTCCTCCCTTGTTTCACAAACTACTCCCAAACTTAAAATTCTTCATTTTTTCCAAAAATTCTATCAATTTTTACTTCAAGTTTTGCAAATTGACAAGCGAATCTTTTGAAGAACGCACTTAAATTTTCTTACACCAATTTGTTCATCAAGGTGATTGAAGAACGCACTTAATTTTTTTTAGTTATTTTGCAATGTTTAATGAAGTAGAATTCAAGTTATACGATATTTGTTGTTTGGAATGTGTTTTATTAGGAATTTAATGATGTAATCGTTGTTTGGTTCATTCAATTTGACTTGAATTGGAAATTAGGGTTCTTCATAATGAAATTGTAGGGCACATGCTCGGAAAACTGGCCGGAGTATAGGTAGGGGTGGTAAAACCTACATTTTTATAAAATATGGGTGGTTATTTTTAATTTCAACAAAAATGGGTGGTTATTTCAACACATGTTACATTTTAGGGTGATAATTTACAAAAAATCCTAAAATATATGATATTTTATTGACGGTCATGAATAATATATGATATTATCTAATTGCAATAATTAAAATATGAGATATTTAGGTGCCGTGTTTCCTTAATTATGAACATTCGATGTTGTAGTTTCGGAAATCATGATGAGTGATTTATTATGTGGAAATTTTATAATATATGATATTATGTTGCTATATAATGACTAGTATATATGGCCTAGTAGATTGCTAAATACGATCTGCGTATCGTGATGTATTTTTGTAATTAAAGTACGGTGTACGAACCGACAAAGTTTTTTTTTTTTGTAATTTTATTTATTTTATTTAAGTAGTAAATAGAATACAGTAGAATTACATATTGTTGTTAATCCAAGAAGCCCATAAAGTGAAGGCCCAAAGGAGCGAGGTAGATGAGATCCATGAAGGCTCAAGTGGGAGTATTTACTTTATTAGTTTTCTTAGGATTAGGGGTCATGCTATGTCTTGTTTATGCATTTAGTATTTTATGCATGTTAGATTTTATTGATATTAATGATGATGCGCTAGAGTTCACTAAATTAATCATAACATAATAAATCTATGTCCCATTAATATTAAGATTGCTTTTCCAATTAGATACCCAAAAATCCTTAGATAGTGAGTGATGGGTCGGCCTCCGCAAAGTGTCACTTGTTGTCTTAGGCATTGTGGGGAAGATCACGTTCTACATATTTAATTGGTTATACTCAACAAGGTTACCTAAAACATTTAGAACCTTGAAGCTAAGGGTAATAATTAATCATGTGATGGATAATTATTCAACTAAGATTACAAGAGTTGTAATCATTAAAGAGTTTACTCACCTTGAAAATGTAATGCTTGATGGTAGGGCCTCAGTCCGGTCAACTATTACACAAATAAAGGGTCTAAGAATCATTTAATTTAATACGGATCAATTAAAATTGAATAAAATATTTTAAAGTTACCTATTTAATTCACTTAAGGTGCTTTAATTTTTAATTAAACATAATTGAATTTTGCATTTACTTAAGTAACATGACGTTCTAATTTTATTTTATATAATCTCCTCGATTAAAAATAAAGTTGAGAAACGTTCTCAAAAGGTTAAAAGATAATGCATAAACCTATATTCCAATTTTGATAAGATGGTTTTAAAAGGCAAGTTTTAAAAACCCATGTCAAATGTCTAAGGTTGGTTTTGTTCAAAATATTTGAGTAAAATGCCAACACATCTTCATTTTGAAAAGTATAAACCCTCTAAAAGACAAAGTATAGAAGTCCAATAAAATCTCTTATCTTCGATCAATAT
Organism: Chenopodium album; assembly: GCF_948465745.1. Classification (NCBI taxonomy): domain Eukaryota; kingdom Viridiplantae; phylum Streptophyta; class Magnoliopsida; order Caryophyllales; family Amaranthaceae; genus Chenopodium; species Chenopodium album. The sequence goes on from NC_137834.1 coordinate 23,253,465, forward strand.
GATTGAATTTAAGAAAGTGATTTGAAATTTCTATGATCAGACGTTGATCAAATGACATTATTCTTCATCCATTTCATATAGAGTTGGATAGTTGATTAAACTCTAGTATAAACAAATAGACTTAGCAAAATCATGAAAAATGCTTAAAGTAGTTAAGTAAAGCATCATTTTGAACCTAAGAGAAATGTTCTAAGTGGCTCAAATGGGAAAGGTTTAGGAATATATATGAGAATTGCATTAAGTAGTTATAGGCCAAGAAATGCAAACAAGTTGCTACTTCTCAAACCTAGAACTACTTACATGCTAAAAGTTGTTATGAACAACAAATGTTTCCAATTAAATGAACCAATTCCAATTAATTAGAAGCAACCTCATACAATTGGAAGGTAAAAGAATGGAAGTGTTCCGATTAAAGAAGTATATTATAGAAATTGATTTAACATATCACTACTTCTTAGACATGTGTGTTGGAAATAAAGAAAGGAAATTCAAAGGGTCAGATATGGGCGCCCGATCAGGCGCCCGACCGAGCGAGACCCGCCCGATCGGGCGCGAGAAGAGTCGTAAAATTCTGGAGTTTCGCCGCCCGATCGGGCAAGCTCTGCCCGATCGAGCGCGAGAAGACATCTGGAAAAAGGGAGTGTCCGCCCGATCGGGCCAGCTCCGCCCGATCGGGCGCGTGTTTGTCCGTTGGACTCCAACGATTCCCTTGGATTCCTCTTCTTGTTTGATTTCTTATGACCCCCCATTTAAAAGGTTGATTATGGTGTTTTTAATCATCATAATATTTCTGATTTCTCTTTTTGGTTTATAGAATATTCTTCCATGATCTTTCATCTTCTTTATTCATCTCTATAAATTGGAGGATGTTTTCTGATTTATATACACAAGAAATACATATCAAACACAAGCTTGCTTAAACACATACTCTATATTGGGCATAAGTTACTTGGCTCCAACCTTCCACCCAAAAGTGCCTTTGTGTGTAAGTGGTGTGTTAACCTTAGGGAACGTGCCGACGAATACAATAGTGCACCCCGGTTGCGCCGGAATTTCGTTTTCAAGTCAGTGATTTGCATCACGACACACCATACTCTTTCATTGTCTTAAGATCATCTTTTCGATCTTCTTATTTTAGAATATAGCCTTGAAAATACTTCTTATATTACAACAGTTTGAAAAAGAAATTATATATTTTCATTGGCTACTAATTGGGAATTGGTCGAAAGATTGGATGATGTCAAGAAAAAACAATTTTTTGGGAAAAAATGTTGCTCACGTTTTTCTGGGAGCAGTCCCGGAAATGGACCCCGATCGAAGGTCAATCATTGTCGGTTTGGGCTGAAACTTTGGGAGCTTGTTCGAGACATATGAAGCTTCATTTTCAACGGTTGGATCGTTGATAGCTACTCACGTTTGGGAGTTATGGATTCAATGTTAAGCTGCATTTTTGGAGAGGAAATTTGGGCGTACTACGGAGAATGCTCATCTTTGACAATTGAATTAATTCAAGGGAGGTCCTCTCTAAACTAATTTTATTTTGATTATGCTTAGCACGTGATTTTAATTCTAATAATCTTCTTGGCAAATATATAAGTTGTGATTTTTGGCATTATAATATTAGATGATTATTTTGTCCATAATGTAGTATTTGTTACATGATTATTAGTTTATAGGCTAAAGTATAATCCATGTTATATATGTGTGATATTGCATGACATGATTATTTCTATGTCTTTGTTCTATGCTTATGGTTTGAACTTAGCACTTAGAAATACGTTAGTTGGTTTTATTTACCAATTTGTTGATTTTTGAACATATGTGTTGTTTTGTTCATTGAGAAAGTAAATATTATGTTATTGCTTTAGATTAATTTTCTTTTAGAAATATGTTGTGTTCCTAATATTTACATGCCTATTTTAATAAATAGTTCATGGTTGTTTAAGAGTTGTTAAATTGTAAGTTTTACCATGAATTTTGTGATTATGCGGAGTGTGATGCAATGTCAAAGTCTATTACTTTTGGTACATATGTGTTGATATACATATATATATTCATGTTGCTTTTGGAGACTTTGTTCATGCTCATGATAACGCTTTTTTTGCATATTTCTTCTCAAAAACTTGTGTAAGTATGAGAAGTTTTTTAAATAAGAATTATGTGAAGCTAAGAGCCATATGTGTATCATTTTCATGGAGAACATGCTTAGTGGTTGTTGTATTTGTGACTCTTAGTGGTGTCATAGTTCTTGTTGATAATGGATGACTACTTTAATTAATTTTTAATACTCATGAAATACTTTTGGTGACTATTTTTGATATGTAGTGTGTCAACCTTATGATGAATTTTTGGAAGTATGATAATGTTTGAATTATTATTTAATTCAATGGTTAGATTATTTTACTTCTTTGTTTATCCACCTTAAGAGAGAGTTTTCAAGAGTTATTAATTCTTATTACGTGTTTTGTTCATATTTGTTCTTACTTGGTTCAATTTGGTTTGGTATTGACATTTCTTTAAGGAATATTTATCGATTTCTTTATGCGTGGGAAGTGATTCTTAAGAATTTTATTTCTTTTGATGCTATGTCTAGTAAATCTCCACATGATGTCAATATGATTCAAGTAAAGAACATGGATCCAAAAGTGTCTTAAATAGCTCAAATCACTTAGTGGATGCACAATCATTACAAGTGGTGGTCATTGGGTTGTTCGTCATTGATCGCTAAGGTAAATTATTAGAGGCACTATGGAGGTATGTTCACATATTCCTTTTCTCCTTATCAACTATGTTTTGATTTTAGACTTAACTTTGGCATGTGGGGGTTATGATTCTATGAGTGTAGAATTTTGTAGTAGGAATTTAGTCCTTATATGCCCCATGTGGAAGGAATAGAGTTTACCATGTCTAATTTCAATACTTAAGTTGAAGACTTATATCGTCCAATGTGGGGGAAAAGTATATGAGAATAAATGTTGGACTCAAAGTCTTGGTTTATTTGATATTTTGGATTTGCTTTTTAAGCAAATGATACTATGCTCCATGACTTTGTTTGTGAATGTTGGATTGTCTCCATATACCACAATGTTGGATTATCTCCATGTACTATAATATTTGGCAATCTCCATTCATCACAATTAAATTATCTCCTTTACTTTAATAGTTTGTTTTTAGCAATTCTATGCATTATGTCATGTTTGAGTGATTGGCTATGCATATGAAATTCTCATGTCTCTTGATTGCGATATTCCTATATATGCATTTATTTTGTTTATTGAGTAAACTAGTTAACTATAAGAGGAATAAGAGGCATCATTTTTAGTTTCTCTTCTATTTGATGCAAAGCATGAAAGTGACTAGTTATGCTAAAGACTATTATTTATTTGTCTTGATTTGGTTTCTCTATGCAATGTGTGAAGAGTGTTTCCTTAACTTAATGAATTGATGACGTGAGTGATTGGTTATTTTAGAAGAAGTTATTGAGGATGAGTTATATAATTTTAACTTGCCTAGAGTTCTCCTATCTTTTTATGGAGTGTGTTTCCTATTATTTCTTCTATAGTCTTTTCAATGTCAATTCACTAAGTGTTGTTGGGAATGATCAAGGCTATTTTTGTGAGTAAAGGTGACTTTGTCTTTCTTGCCTTAATGGAACGATGTAGGTCTTACTTGGATGACTTAATTATTTCGGATCTTTAGTCTTTGATGATAAGTTCCCCTCTAGTGGTTTGTTAAGCCTTCTAAGTGATGACTTAAGTGGATTGGTTGGTGAGTTCCATGTTGAAGATAAGAAATGTGAATTGAAGTTCAAGTGTGAGTTATAAGTTCAAGTATGAGCTAACTTGATATTATTACCTAGGGACTGGTACAAGAGTGTGGTTAGTACCTTGTGAGAATCTAATACTTTTATACTTGTGTAGGCGTCGTTCGAAGTGCGCCTACGTTAAAAGCATGTGTGGATATGCTTGGCACTCATAGGAAGTGGGAATTGACATTACGATTAGGGACAACGATTAGGGACAAATAAAGTAGGGAGCCGCCAACAAGTTTTTAAGGAACTTGTAAACCGTTCACGGATCATAAAAAGGCAACCACGATAAGGGACAACGATAGGCAACAACGATTGACCCGTGAAGGTTACACCCCATTCATAATCCATGAGATTACTAACTCCATATGGTTCGGAACCACGAAAGGAGGATCGGGGATGATGGTACGAAGTGAGTCATGGAGTCACATTCGCCCGTATTGGCCTCTACTCGATTCTTATATTGAAAAGCATTCCTGTGATCTCAAAGGCATACAATAAAATATTCAATTTGCTCCAAACTATTATTTAACTAAATTGGTTTAAAATTAATGCACACATAATTCTAAATATTTGGTGATCACTTCAATTAATAATAAGATTAAAAAGGAACCTAAACCGGTTGTCCAAATTATCTTATTAGGCGTGATTTTCAATTACATATTCCCTTTAAACATGCAATATGGTGATCAAAATAAATAATAGAATCAATATCAACATAAAAACCAATTTAATCATAATTCCAACAACATAAAAATCGTTAGAAAAACAATAATAATAAAAAGAGCATGATCCTTACTTTGAATCTGTTTGTTTGCAACTACAAAATAATAAACGAGTTAGTAACTTCAAGAAAATAATAAAGCAATGACTAAATTAAATTAAATAAAATAAAGTTGATTTTGGGGCCAAACCCTCAAACGATTCTACCTTTCACGCCTTGGTTTAAGGACAGAACCTCGAGTAAAATATGGACTCCTTTGAGTGCTTGAAGAAGGAATTTTGAAGTGAAAAGGGTAGGCTAGTGTTTAGGTTAATAGCATAAAAGAGAGAAAAATAAGAATAATCGAATTCTGGTCCCCCGTTCATCAGAAATGAGGGGGTATTTATAGGGAAATGTGCTGAGGGAGCACACGGAACCCTAAAATGATAAAAACCCTAAAAATGCATCCCGTGACACGGTCAGACTGTACCGTGACACGGTTAGAATGTACCGTCAGACGGTACAAGTTCCCGTGACACGGTCAGTTTTGGAGTGTCGCGGGAAATTTTTAGAAAACGGAACGGAAAACGCGTTAAGGGTTTACGCGAAAAGGACACGGAACTTCCCGTGTCACGGCAGACCTCCCGTGTCACGGGAAGTCCCACCGTCAGACGGGAAAAGTTCCCGTGACACGGTCAAGCTTGACCGTGACACGGTCAGTTCCAGTCCACTTTTCCGTCTAAATTCACTTTTAACCCTAATTTCTTTCGGCTTTTTTTTAAGTGCCGATTGATAATTTCGGGCTTTTTTTTTCTGACTTTTATTATTCGAGCTAAAAATAAGAAAATAAATAAAATATTTGGGCCAAAAATAATAAAATAAAAAGGTTTGGGCTTAAAATTAATTAACAAATTAAAACTATGCCTTTACCAAACACCAAGACTGATCCATAGACCTTTCAAAAACAAGAATTTAATAAGATACGATTTTTTAAGCACTCTCGGGATTAAATACTAAACCCGACCAATAGTGGCGGTGAAAGGTTATTTATCATCGGGTTTGGTTTTGGGGAGACATTTTTAGGTGTCTACAGAAGCCCCCACTTTGACTGAGTTTGTAGAAACGTCAGTTTCGAAAACGATAGTCAAAGTAGTCGATAAGGACGGAGAATGATTTAAGACGTTCTGCGATCCTAAATCACTCTGTATACGCCGATACCTGCAAAAAATGTTAATTCCATAGATAAAAGAGTATAGGGATAGAACACTTATCTGACACCAGTGTGTCGGTGACAAACGAGTTTGGTATTTTCCTATGCTTGAAGGAATCTACCGAGTGACATTGGTTGAAATGCTTTCCATGCTTGAGGAAAGCCGACTGATGAGTTTGGTAGCTTTCTAAGCCTGAAGAAAGCTACCGGATAATACTTTCCATGCCTGAGGAAAGTCGACGAACGAATTTGGTGTCATTTTATGCTTGAAGAATTCCACCGATAATGCCTTCCATACTTGAGGAAAGCCGACAAAGGGATTTTGTGGTTTTCTATACTTGAAGAAAAATCCACGGATGATGCCTTCCATGCCTGAGGAAAGCCGACTTGGCGGTTTTCTATACTTGAAGAAAAATCCATCGATAACGCTTTCCAAGCCTGAGGAAAGCCGACTTGGCGGTTTTCTATACTTGAAGAAAAATCCACCGATAACGCTTTCCAAGCCTGAGGAAAGCCGACTTGGCGGTTTTCTATACTTGAAGAAAAATCCACCGATAACGCTTTCCAAGCCTGAGGAAAGCCGACGAAAAAAATTGATAAGTATATGGTGGTTCGATTATCCCCGAACGTGGGTCGCAGATGATTCACAATTTTAAGCCAATTATCCGACCATATTAAATGTTTAAAATGCCAAAAAATAGGCTTTGGCGCTTGCCAGAGATAAAATGGTAATTTAAGCCCCCCCCTTAAATATCAGTTGGGATTTTCTGCGTAACTGTAGCAAAAAATCATCGCCCAATAAACTCGGAAAGTGAACCAAACTGGTCAAAAAGCTAAGAATATTCCCTGACCAGGCTCAGATTTGCCGCGCCACGTCAGCAGGTTCCCGTGACACGGTCAGGGATTCCCGTCTGACGGGACTAGTATCCCGTGTCACGGGACACATACTTTTCTTTTTTTTTTTTTACTTTTTGCTGTTTGAATCAGTCAGCAACGGTTACTTTTGCTCCTTTTTGTCCTTTTCTTCCTTTAAATCCGCATGCTTGCTTTCACCATTTCACACTTCACATTTCACATTTCTTCTCCATACTTGTTTTCACACTTCACCATTTTTGCTCCTTTCTTACCAAAAACTGCCGCGCCACGTCTGAGGTTAACCGCCGGCCGGTCAAAGCTCGCCGTGACACGGTAACGGAGACCGTGACACGGTTAGTCTCTCTTTTTTTTTTTTTTTTTTTTTTTTTTTTCTCCTCCTTTTCTTTTTGCTTTGCTGCGGTTGTTTAGCCACCGCGCTGCTGCTATTTCGTTGTTGCTTCTGTTTCTGTTCCTGTACTGCCGCCCAGTTCACTGAAGCTCCGTCAGCCTTGAAGGTTTGCCGTGACACGGTTGCTGTTGACCGTGACACGGTTAGTCTTGTCCGTGTCGCGGCAGCTGTGCTGGTGGCCGGAACACATTTTCGAGTTTTGGAGTTCGAATTCCATCAATTTCGTTGTAATTTCTCAATCTTATTTTTGACCTTTTACAAACATTCATGTAAGTCCCTTTGATTTTTGCTTTGAATTTGCTTCACATTAACAATTTCATGACAAACCCTAGAAAATCAATTTGGGGGTTTTTGATTTTGGAGCTTTATGTTGAAATTCTTGCCATGATTTTATTTGTACATGTGTACATGTGTGTTTGTGAGAAATTTGAGACAAAAATTGCATGATTTGATGGAGAATTGAACAAATCACCATTTTGGGGTGCTACTTTGTGAAATAATGTTCATGCTTTGAAATGGTGAATTTTTGTGAAATGATGTGTTGATTCATATTTTGCATATGTACTATATTGTCATGGAGAACATAGTATCATGCGGCTAGGAGAACTGTAGTATTAGTTTGTCGTGGAGAAACTAAATACCATAATTTTGCCAAATTTTAGCCTTGAGGTAAAAATTTAGCATATAATTCAATAACCAACTAAATAACTCAGGAAATGATGCTAAGTTTTTAGATTGCAATTTTAAAATATTTAGGAAATGATGCTAAACATTTATAATTCAATAAAGAACTAAATAACTTAGGAAATGATGCTAAGTATTTAGATTTTTATTTATAAATATGCAACTTGAATTGAATGTTTAGGAAATGATGCTAAACATTTAGATTTTGACAATAGCATGCCTAGACGACGAGACTGCGACCTTTCCACCCGCGGCCGGCGTCGGGCTTTTCGGGAGGACACTCCCACGGTCCCTGAGGACATGGACGACGACATCTTGGAGTCCGAGCCTCGGACATCTACGAGTAGGAATAGGTGGGTTCCACCTTCATGGACCCCGGACCAGCTGGTTTTCTATCGTGAAAACCACATCTCTCACCACGCACTCTCTGGCATAGTCGATGGTACACTTCGCCAGCACAGTTCCGGAGCCGGTGATTTGATCCCTCGGCTTCACCAGGTTATTACGAGGGATCCTGCTACGCGCGCTTTATGGGAGTCGTCCGGCTTGGTTGATTTTTACTAGGCAGTTGTAGGGTTTCGCAGCCCCCGGGGTTGCGGTGCGACGGTCGTTCGCGCATTGTTGGAGTATTTCTGGGATACTACCAACACGTTTCACCTTGCTTGGGGGGAGATGACGGTGACCCCCTTAGACTTCAGCATGATCAGCGGGCTGCGCTTTACTGATCGGGCAGTAGGCTAGATGTCCGATCTATCTTGGGCATCGGCTGAGGTAGCTGATTTGTTGGGTCCGATTGTTCAGCACATCAGGACTCGACCAGTATCTCGAGGTGGTCCTAGGAGTGGACGATCGGAGTCGGCTTCAGTTCTTGCCCGTGGCTTTGATATGGAGGATACGACGGCCGAGCAGCGGGTGCGGATCTTCATCTTGATCATGATCTCTATGACTCTTTCTCCTGATAGGAGTTCACGCGTGCTCCTCTGCTACCTCCCCTCTTTGGCCAGGATTCCCGAGATAGGATCCTACAGCTGGGCCAGTCTTGGGTACGCGGATCTTCTTCTATCCCTACGTCATGGCTGCCGTCAGCTGAATGATGAATCTCCTATCACCGTTTACGGCCTGTGGAGAGTCGTAGAGGTGATGATCTTTTCCCTTCTTGTTTCATTTTGACTTGTTCGGTTCGTGTACTAAGTATCACTTTGTTGCGGATATGGTTCTACGAGTACTTCCCAGGCTTGGCTCCTCGCCGGCGTCGAGGAGCGGTCCACGACTTTCCTGTCGGGGCCAGCTGGCGCGACCGAGGAGAGTCACGGGTGGAGTCTGTTCCAGCACTTCGCGGGCTACTACGCCGTGGCACCTCTTCTGTTGGCGTAAGGATTAGTTTTGTCACATTCTTTCCTTCTGATATGGTTTCCGTCGTTCACGCCTAACTCTTCATGATTTTCAGGTCCCCATCGATGTCCAGTACCGTCCTTGGGCCGGGATGACTGACCTGCCCGAGGCCCTACGTCTTTCAGCGTACCGTACCATCTTGGTTGGTACTGGGCGCTTCGTCTGGTATTTGAGGGAGCGAGTCGTCCGTCAGCATAGCGGCGATCGCTTTGTGGTGCCTTCTTCTCCGCCAGAGTCGATGCTGGACTCCCGCTTGATCAGAGGGTTGATCAACAGGGGAGAGCGCTACACTATTCCGTGGCAGGAGCTCGTTCGCATGGAGAGCGACTACGCGCGGGATTTGCTTCCCTCTCTGGCTCCTCCGCCCCGTTTTCCGGAGGTATGATTTCTTTCGAGAATCTTCTTTGCTAGTCTCTGTTTCAAATAGTCAAATAACTTGATTATTTGATCATATTTTCAGACGACCATTCACCCTGTGGGGAGGATTCAGATTCCTCCTCAGTCTGTCCGCTACCCTGGGCCGATCGGTATCACGGAGGATCATATTGCCGACGCGCCGGAGGGTTATAGACAGGCGCAAGAGTCAGTGCCCGAGGTTTTTGAGCCAGTGAGTTTTCTTTGACGCATTATCCACTCCTTTAATGCTGCTTATTACTGATTTTTCTTTGTTTTTATCCTCAGCCTAACCGCCCAGAGGTGATGGGAATCATGAAGCTGGTGGACGCGCTGAAGTATTGCATTATCAAGCTTCGGCGTGGTGCGAGTTGTCGGAGCTCTAGCGACGTCCTTGAGGTATCACTTATTATTATTTCTACCGTTTGTTTTATTTTGTATCATTGACATCTTTTGATTTTGTGTTTTTTCAGGAGCGACGGAGGTCCCGCTCGCGCTCGAGGCTCAGAGGCTCGGACGAGGAGGAGCTTGGTCGTGGTAGACGATCTCCCGAGGCTCGCCGGCGTTCTCAGCGAGAGCCACAGACTACTCAGCCGTTCCAGGAGGCTCAGTGGCAGCAGGGTCAGTCTTCTCAGCGTCCGTCATTTTCACAGCCTCCAGTTCCTGAGTTTGGGTCTCCTTTGGATCCTGGTTCATTCTCGGCCCCATTATCCGGGATTCCTCCACCAGTGTTGGGTTTGTTCTCGGTTCCGCTGTATGGGACGATGCCTTCGCCGACGATTCCGGTATCTTTGGGCCAGTCTACTCCGTTCTCCGGCTGGACAGGTCCTGCTTTGAGCTTGACTACTACTGGGCCTACGGGGACTAGTAGGGATGCTACTCCCCGTACTCGGATGGTCGAGGGACTCTTTGGTTCGCCGTTCCCATATACCCAGGGCGAACCACCTACCCAGGGTGGAGACGCGACTGATTCTGATTCTAGAGATTTTTGACCGAGGGTTTTTGTATTATGACTCTTTGTACATGTTATGATGACACTTGACATATTGTATTACAACTCTTTATACATTATTTACAGTTTATACATCTATTATTACGTGTGTTAGTGTGTGTTTGAGACTCTTTGTGTGTGATTGTGTACTTATTAATGACGCGACGAAGAATATAAGTGGAGTAAAGGAGGGTACCGACCTTCCCCAAAAGAAATAAATAAAGAAAATACTTAAAATTAAATTTCCCCGAAAGAAAAGAAATAAAATAAAATTATATATTTAAAAAAAATCTTCGTGAAAACAAAACAAATAAAACAAAAATAAAAAGGTGAGAATATTATTAGAAATAAAACTCTCAGAGAAGACTATAAGATAAAAATAAAAAAGGTGAGAATTTTATTAGAAATAAAACTCTCAGAAAAGACTAAAAAAAATAAATGTTAAAGATAAGAAAGTATTAAAAAAAAAAAATCCGGATAGATACGGAAAAGATGAAAAAATCAGGCGCGTAAAGTGCCGTGACACGGCACTGATTACCGTGTCACGGCAAAACCTGCCGTGTCACGGCAAAGGTTCCCGTGACACGGTGGAATTTCCCGTGTCACGGGAAGCGTATCATTCAGCGATTTGTTTCACGCGTGCGAAAAGATAAGTTCTGGGCAGTTCCGAGCGCTTTTGCTATAAAATAAGACCAGATTATTCATGATGTGCATAATTACGAAACACAAAATAATTTAGAATTTCATATTTCAATAATCATGTCTCAGAATTTTGATAATACATTGCGCGACTGGTCTTATTCTTTGACCAATGCTAAAAAAGGAGAGTTAGAATTATTTCATGTCAGGGGTTTGCTAGCCCTGCGACATGTAGCTATTGAACATGATTTTCTTAGAGCAGCATTAGACTATTGGAGTCCAGAAACGCATTGTTTCAAATTTGATTATGATGAAATATGTCCTCTACCGGAGGAATTTGGTGCAATCTTTGGATTTCCTGCTAGGAATCTTATAGCCATGCCTACCTTACGTGAATATTATTACCAAGACTTTGAACGCCATCTGAATCTAACAGATCCAGATTTAAATAGAATTGTTTGTGGTAATGGAGTAGACTTAGAAAAACTTGCTAACTTATATTTTAATCGCCCTATCTCTGAATCTTATCATGTATATCGTAGAAGGGCATATATTTTTTGCATGTTTAGCAAGCTACTATTTGCAAACGGTAGGGTAGGACATGCTTGTCTAGCGTCTGTACTTGAGCATGTAGAATCTGGAAGATCTCCTATGCCGACGTGCCTTGGAGAAACATTTCGCGGCCTTGACGAGGCAAAATCTGACCGGAAAGCCATCAGGAAGGGTTCTCTGGTACTATTACAGGTAAAAATACGCTCTGAATAGCCCCCGTGACACAAAACAGTCACCGTGTCACGGTTAGGGTCTGCCGTGACACGGTCAAAACTGCCGTGTCACGGGAATCTGCAGTCTTTTTTTTTTTTTTTTTTATATATATTCTTGTTGTTTTCTTGTTTTGCAGATTTGGTTGATGGAGCGTTTGGAATTATTTGAAGCCCCCGACGACATTGAAAAATATGGCCCTAACGACTTAGTCCGTAGGAAGAAGAATTATTCTGCGAACATGTCGTATGAAGATTGGAAAAATTTCTTTGCAAAGAGAGAATTTTCCATTCGTTGGGTGGTGCCTTGGTGGAGGCTTACTAGGATGGTTGGCACGAATGAAACTCCATATTGCCGTGTTCCTAGTATCTCCAAACTGACTTTTTACTGTCCTTCTCGACTAATGCGGCAGTATGGACTGGAACAAGTAATTCCACGCTATAACGATAGTCCTCGTGAAGTATCGTTGCATGAAAGTAACGTTCACAAGTACGAGGCTTATTGGATTGGAAGGCCTTTGTGGACCGTTTCTGCAAGTGACCAAGCTCCTCCTCCATTATCTAGTGCATACAAGGCGTGGTTGAATCCTAGAAGTAGGAGGGAACGATTCGGATCACGCAAGTCTGATGTAAAGAGTCGTCTTGGAGAGAAGAAAGCTCCTCTTAAAGACCGCCTAGGTCCGAGAACACACGGAATTGAGTTTAAGACTCCTAAGATGCCAAGAAAGAAGACCTATGTGAAAGGAAAGGGTAAAGAAAAGATGGTGTATAGGGAGAAGCAACCGAAAAAGTTCAAGAAAGGTGAAAGGGGCGAAAGTTCGACTAGGGGTGTGACGGTTCGGGCTACAAAAGACACACTAATGGTGAAGGCCGACCTAATTGAACAAGAGAAGGATGTTCCTAAAGAGAAGAGAGATTAGATCAATAGTGCTTTGCATTTTATTATTTATTTTTATTTAAAATAAGGCGTATGATGCCAATATTATAGTCGCATATATTTTAATAATAATAGCACATTTATTTCTTAAATAAAAAAAAACAATGACTTTTATTTATTATCCGAGTCAAGGAGTCGGACGCAATGGAAGAACGAAAACAAAACTCGAACAGGAAATTCGCAACGAATGCGCCAATAAATAAAATGGTAACCTGAAAATCTGCCGTGTCACGGTCAAAGAGTCCCGTGACACGGTTAAAGTTCCCGCGTCACGGTGAAACTTTTTTTTTTTTTTTTTTTTTTTTTGGCAGGCAGGGTGACGTGGCACGGAATAGTTCTCCGTCAGACAGGAACAAATCCCGTGTCACGGGAGGTACTCTGTTCTTTTTTGCCGTTCAGAGTTTGCCGTGACACGGGATTTTTTTCCGTCAGACGGGAATTCTTCCTGTGTCGCAGCATATTTACCCTTTTTTTTTTTTTTTTTTTTTTTTTTTTTTGTCGTGACGCAATGTTGAACCGGGCACGTATTAAAGCAATAGAGGGAGGATTTTTTTATTTTAAAGTGGTCGGGCCCCCTTGAGGGGTTGCCTACGTATCCTAAAAAGGAATCAGGCCAGACGTAGCTCTATTGGGTCATGAACCCATGCGACTAGGTGTAGAATTTTTTGAGTTGATCCAAGTTGGTTAAATTATGGAAGCCGTTGCCTTCCATGTCTACCAATTGTGCCGCTCCGCCAGACAGGATGGCTTTAACAATGTACGGGCCTGACCAGTTCGGTCTGAATTTTCCTCTTGGATCTAACACATTTTTGCGAAGTGCTTTAAGCACTAGGTCACCCTCTTTGATATTCCTGGTTTTGACTTTTTATTAAAAAGTCGTGCCATACGCTGTTGGTAGGTTTGGACATGATGCAAAGCTGCCAAGCGTTTTTCATCAAGCAAGACCAGTTCGTCGTATCTTGCTCTAATCCAGTCGACTTCATCTAGTTGGCTTTCCAATGCGATTCGGAGAGAAGGTATCTCGAGCTCGATTGGTTGTACAGCTTCGACGCCATAGACCAAGGAGAAGGGGGTAGCCCCTGTCGATGTACGAACAGAGGTTCGATAACCCCAAAGGGCAAAATGTAGCTTACTTGGCCAATCTTTATAATTTTCCGTCATCTTTTCGATGATGGTCTTCACGTTTTTGTTGGCCGATTCGACTGCTCCGTTTGTTTGTGGTCTGTAAGGTGATGATCGATGATGTTTTATATGATATTTCTGTAACAATTCCGCACATTCGGCTTGGAAATGTGTTCCATTGTCACTGATCATCTCATGTGGTACCCCATAGCGGCATATAATATTTTTCTCAATGAATTGAGCTACGTGTTTTGCCGTCAGCTTGGCATATGAGGCTGCCTTGACCCATTTGGTGAAGTAGTCGATTGCTACGAGAATGAATTCATGCCCTCCTTGTCCTGGTGGTGATATTTTGCCAATGATGTCAATGCCCCAAGTGGAGAAAGGCCATGGAGAAGTATATGTGTAGAGAAGTGAAGGTGGAACATGCTGTAAGTTTGCATAGATTTGACACTTCATACATTTTTTGACGTACTCGTGACAATCTCGCTCCATAGTAGTCCAATAGTAACCTTGTCGTTGAATTTTTTGGACTAACATCTTTGCATTCATGTGAGTTCCACATATACCAGCATGAAGGTTTTCCATGGTTTTATGTGCTTCTTTCTTGGTTATACATAAGAGATTCCTTCCTGTTGCGGTTCTCTTATGGAGTTCTCCCCCGATGAGCACATACTGTGAGGCCAGGAGCCTCAAAGCACGGCGTGCCCTTTTATCAGTATTAGGAGGATACTCTGCTCTTGTCACATAATTAAGGATGTCTGTATACCATGGTTCTTCGTCTTCCTCCTGTGATTCTTGTTCATCATCAAGTGCATGAACATAAGCTGGTTCATACCTTCTCTCTATGGTCAATGGCATTCTGATCGTGTCAGCTGGAATTCGCACCATTGATGCTAACTTAGCTAGTGCGTCAGCGAACTGGTTTTCTTCTCTTGGCAGATACGTATACTCCACTTCATCTAGTTGCTCCGTGAGAGTTTCCAGGTGAGCTTGATATGTAGCGAGACTTTCACTCCTCACTTTCCATCTCTTAGAGATTTGGTTAATGATTAGTGAAGAGTCACCGTAGATTCTGAGTTTCTTGATTCCCAAGGCGACAGCTGTTTCTAATCCCAAAATGCATGCTTCATATTCTGCGGCATTGTTGGTGACATCAAAGTCGAGCTTCATGGAAATTGGGATGTGTTCTTCATTGGGTGATACGAGCAAGACTCCCACACCACATCCCTTTTGGTTTGAAGCTCCATCGAAATAGAGCGTCCAACTATCGTCTTCAGTCATGAGTAAATCTTCGTCAGGGAAATCATACTCATCTTCTTCTTTCTCAGCTTCTTCTAGCGGAAAGTCTGCTAAGAAGTCAGAAACTGCAGAACCTTTGATGGCCTTTTGTGGCACAAATCTCAGCTCAAATTGAGCTAGATTGACTATCCATCTTGATAATCTGCCATTGAGTGTTGCTTTCTCGAACAGATATTTGAGAGGATCCATCTTAGACACGACATGCACTGTATGAGTGAGCATGTAATGTCTCAGTTTTTGTGCGGCCCATACAAGTGCGAGACACAACTTCTCGAGTGGCGTGTATCGCGTCTCATATCCTTGGAGTTTCTTGCTCAAGTAATAGATTGCATTCTCCTTGCTTTCGATCTCTTGTGCTAGCATTGCCCCCATCGTTTCTCTTGTGACTGTAAGGTAGAGTCGAAGAGGAAAGTCAGGTATTGCTGGCGCTAGCACGGGTGGGTTTGCCAAATACTCTTTGATTTTGTCGAAAGCCTTTTGGCAGTCATCATCCCATGTGATTGGGACATTCTTCTTAAGCTTCTTGAATATAGGTTCGCATATTGCTGTGAGCTTTGATATGAACCTACTTATGTACTGCAACCTTCCAATGAAGCCTCGAATCTCCTTCTCATTTTTGGGTGGTGGCATGGCCATGATCGCTTTTACTTTTGAAGGATCTATTTCAATCCCTCGAGAACTGATCACATATCCAAGTAATTTGCCTGACGTGACTCCGAATTCACATTTTGCTGGATTTAATCTCATGTTATACTTACGGAGTCTTGCAAAAAATTTGCGAAGTGCGACAATATGGCCTGGGCGATCTTTAGACTTGACAATCATGTCATCAACATAGACCTCCACCTCTTTGTGCATCATGTCATGTAAAAGTGCTGTAGCTGCTCTTTGGTAGGTGGCACCCGCGTTTTTCAACCCGAATGGCATTACCGTATAGCAATATGTACCCCACTGTGTAATGAATGTGGTTTTCTCCATGTCTTCTTCGGCCATCAATACTTGATTATATCCGGCGTAACCATCCATGAATGACAGGAGTGCATGGTTTGCTGTATTATCGACCAGAATGTCAATGTGAGGTAGAGGGAACCCATCTTTTGGGCTTGCTTTATTAAGATCCCTGTAATCAACACACATTCTGACCCTTCCATCCTTCTTTGGAACTGGGACCACATTTGCTATCCATTCCGGATACTTGGATACTCTGATGAAACCTGCGGCCAATTGTTTCCTGATTTCTTCTTTGATTTTGAGAGCCACATCTGGTTTCATTCGGCGCAGCTTTTGTTTGACAGGCTTCATACCTGGAATGAGTGGTATCGTATGCTGAGCTATATCCCTGTCAATTCCTGACATATCTTGGTATGACCAAGCAAATACATCAACAAATTCACTAAGCAAGTTAATTAGCTCTTTGCGTTCATCTTGACTTAGTGTTAATCCAATTTTTACTTCTTTAACAGTCGTATCATTGGAAATATTAATTGTTTCTGTATCTTCAATAACTGCTGTTTTATTTTCGTGTTCTTCCATTGCTTTTATTATTTCTTTGTCATTTTTATCATTAGCAAAGCAATATTGATCAGGGCTAGGGGAATGGCACACATCGTAAGCAAAGGTATTCATTTCATTTAATTCACTGGCTAATACATCAAGAGAGGCAAGGTCAGCTGCGACCTCACCAGAATTATTAGGACTAGAAGGATAAGGCTCAACAAAAGATTCAGGGCTGAACTCTATAGCAGAAAGAGGGTCGGCCTCAAACTCTAAGGACTCATCTACAGACTTAGACTCGGACTCGGACTCGGACCCAGACTCATCAAACATAGGACCCTCGCCAGCGGTTATTTCCAACTTCTCTTCACTTGGCGTAGTGATCCTCAATGTCTTGCGCCATCCCCTTGAAATGTTGTCAGCTTGGACGATTAACTCGGAGGGATCAAACTCCTTGTTTGCTATGACCGCTTGAACGAGCTCAGAGTTATCATTGAAGACCGGCTTGGATTCATTTTTCTCCATTCCAAAAAGAAGGTTAATTCCTAGATCATCAGAGTTTAAGCTGGCTGACTTCTCGACTGTGGAGAGTTCTTCATCGATGAAGTCACAATCAAGGAATACCTCAAATCCTGGTTCACGGATCCCATCATGGACAAATGGTTCGGGGAATTCATAGCATGGGAAGTCTTCCCCTTCTTTGATGTACTGGCCGTTGAGAGTGAACGGATATGGATCCATGGCCATTTCTGTCTTCGTGATTCGAGCATTGTTGCGAGCCTTCAATTTCAACGCAGCCCGTTTCAGGTCTTCCTTTGTCGGCTCGAATCCTAAGCCGAAAGTGTCCTTCTTGACTGCACCAGGATGGCCCCAAGATTTAGCCATTTTCTTCTTGAGCCCAAGGGTCATTCCAGGGAAGTGACCTTGCTTCTTCATAATGGCGTTGATACTAGTGTTTGAATAAGGATCGAAGTCGAGATGACACTTTTCCTCTTCTTCGATCGCAAGAACATCATCTAAAGAAAATCCCCACAGATCTTCATCTTCCTCATCGTGTTCAACATGGACGATAGGGGTATCAATAACTTGAATGCGCATAGGAGAAGCATCGATAGTAATCGGAATCCCTCCCACTATGGCTTTCACTTTCTGGTGAAGCGACGACGGAATCGCCTTTAGCTCATGAAGCCAAGGGCGTCCTAATAACAGATTGAAAGAGGCTTTAATGTCCACCACCTGAAACTTGGTGCGACGTTCAATAGCCCCAGTAGTTATATTCAGTACGATGGTACCCACGGCTTGACGGCGAGTATTATCGTAAGCTCGAATCCCTTGAGTGGAGGGAGTCAATTCTTCGTTCTTTATACCCAACTTCCTTGCAGTACGGAGTGGGCACACATTGATTGCAGAGCCATTATCAACCAGGCTCATAGGAACATTCATCTGCCTACACACTACAGTGAGGTGTAAGGCCTTATTATGTTGGTCCCCTTCCGGGGGTAGATCCTTATCAGAAAAGGAGATCAGATTGCTGGTACTCGGCAACTCAGTAGTGAGAAAGTTGACCAATCCTTGAGGAGTCATGTCGTCATCAACTCCTATCTTCACCAGAGCATTCATTACAGCCTTTCGATGCTCGTGGGAAGTGGCCAAAAGCTTCCATATATTCATCTCCACCTTGGTCTTTTGCAGCTGTTTGACCACATCGCTATTCACAGGGTCGATGGGATCAAGTATCGGATTTGATTGTGGTGGAGGTGGGTTAGGTTGTTGCAACCGTCCACTTCTAGTGAGAACCTTGACCTCAAGGTCCCCCTAAACATCTTCACTGGTGCCGAGAGATGAACAGGCTATGTCTTTGAGATAGACGTCTTCATCATCACTATCCCAAATCCCATTCACTTCTTCAGTATTTGAGATAAATACAACTTCCGGCAGAGGTTTATTCACAGGTTGAATGAGTATTGACGGATCAAAGGAGACTTCATCTCCCATGATAGCCAAAGCATCAGAAAGAGGACCTGTTTGAATGTTAGGCTTCTTGCCCCCTGGAGGGACAGGAAGTTGGTTAGCATCTATCAGGTCTTGGATTGCGTCTTTCAGCCTCCAACACTTCTCAGTGTTATGACCCTTGCCTTGATGATACTTGCAATAAGCATTGGGGTCATAGTTGGCGGTTCTATTCTCAGGTCGAGGTTCTGGAAATGGTCCAATTGGCATAATCAGTCCCTGACCATGTAGACGGTCATAAGCCGCATCATACGTCATTCCCAAAGGCGTATAAATCCTCCTTTGCCTTTGGAATCTTTGAGTAGAGGCATTAAGGGCCAGCACATCATTGATGTTGATATTGTTAGCAGCATTATTGGGCTTAGAAGACGAAGAAGAAGGAGTGTCGTTCTTCTTGTTTTTCCAAGTGCTGTTGTTATTGCTGCTACCAACAGACTTCATCAGTTCGTCTTCGATATTGATTCCAATATCGTATACAGCATCAAAGGTACTTAGAGGCAGAAACCTCAGGTGTTGCTTGTATTTATGCGTCAGATTGGCAACGAACAAGCGAACCATCTCCTTCTCCTTGGGAGGATCCACCCAGAGCGCAGCTGTTTCTCTCCACCTGCTTAGGTAAGTGGTGAAGCCTTCATTCTCTTTCTGTTTGAGAATGGAGAGTTCACGTTCAGAAGTCTTGGCCTGGATGTTACACTTGTACCGATTCATAAAGCTTTCAGTAACATCCTCCCAGGTCGTGACATGCTTGGACTCCAGAGAATAGAACCACTGTTGACAGGCATGTTCTAAGGAAAGAGGAAAAACCGTAGGGAAGAGTGTCACATCTACTCCCTTAAGAGCCATAGTTGCAGAAAAAGCCTTCAAATGGAAAAGTGGATTATCAGTAGGCTTGAACTTGGGAATATCAGCAGTGGAAAACTTCTCAGGGAGCTTCTCTCTTATAGACGAGGAGGTGATAGGCTGTTCCACATAAGTGAACTCTTCGGAAATCTTGCTCATTTGTTCCTTGATCTTGTCCATCGCAGCAGTAGTGACACTGTTTTGCTTGTCTTGCTCTACAGTGCTGACTCTAGTAGTGAGTATCTGCATCATGTCAGACAATCTTTCGATTGTCCTGTTGAGGCTCTCGATGTCTTCCTTAGTGGCCATTGGTTGAAAGTAGACTGGAGACGGATCTTGTGGAGATGACTGAGGTGGTTTCCTCGTACGCCTCTTTGGTACAAGAGGTTGTTGAGGTATGGACTCGAACCGTAACAATCTACCCTTGCTTCTTGCCCAAGTGCTGTGACACCGAAACAAACACACCTTTAATGACCAAACTTGACCTTAACCTATCCGGATTAAAGAATTTTTTTTTTTTTTTTTTTTTTTTTTTTTTTTTTTTTTTTTTTTATCGAAGCTCTACTTATTAAAAAAAAAAGAAAACATGGGAGGATACCATCCGACTTACTCCAAAAAAAAAAAACGACACAAACGAAACTTCCCTAAAATACGGTCAAAAGTGGTGCATGACTAAAAAAAGTGCGGACATAATATGTGAGTGATTAGGTGAGGTCATAGACACGTGTTTTGACCGTATAACTAGACACGACTCAATACTGGACACAAAAATTGAGAAAAAAGACTGACGGGACACTTTCCTGGGCACCGTGTCACGGTACAGACTGGCGTGACACGGTTAAGGCTTACCGTCAGACGGTAGCCTTTACCGTGTCACGGCATTGTTCACCGTGACACGGCAGAAAATGCCATGACACGGTGCGCAGTTCCAGGTCAGTTTTGTGATTTTTTCAGATTTTAATCGATTTTAAGTCCGTACTAATTACTATGTGAGAATAAAAACCCTCGGTCATGGGTCAAACAAAAAGAGCAAACACATTAGGGTTAGCACCAAACAAACACATAGCATTTAGGCACGATGATGCAAAAAAAGTTCGCAACCTAAAGTCAAGATCTATGTTCAACTATTGGTTAAGCTTTGGGTGTCAAAAGGGTACCATGGTTAAGAGTTTGGACGCGCTAGCAAGGCAGCCTCCCTTGAGGGTGTATGCCAACGGGCGGCTCCGCGAGTTCGTGATGAAATCGAACTCGACTCCATGGTTTGGGTGAATTTAATGACTCGGATGAACCCTTATTGCCATGAGCGTTTTTGGGTTGATAGAGCTTAAATTCCCCGGGGCTAAGACGCATGTAGAACACATACGTTTTTTCAGAAAAATCGAAGGAAGTCAACTGTGGGAAAAGAAAATAGGCCACCGGACTGATTTTAGGACTGCCGTGACACGGTAAAAATTCCCGTGTCACGGTACAATGTGCCGTCAGACGGTACACTATACCGTGACACGGCAGACTTTGCCGTGACACGGCAGTCAGAAAATCTGACTGGTGCCCTGTTTGCTTTTGCGCGCAACCAAGTTATCCAATTTTTCCTATGGTACAGACCTGAATGCGACGTTAAAACGTCTATGTAGATGCAAAAAATGCCAAATTAATCACAGGAATATTTTTTCAAGAATCTTTCAAGTCTCATCCACTCATCTTAATTAAATACCGATCACTCAAATCGATAAATAATTAAGAATCCTCCCCAGTGGAGTCGCCAAATTGTAGGCGTCGTTCGAAGTGCGCCTACGTTAAAAGCATGTGTGAATATGCTTGGCACTCATAGGAAGTGGGAATTGACATTACGATTAGGGACAACGATTAGGGACAAATAAAGTAGGGAGCCGCCAACAAGTTTTTAAGGAACTTGTAAACCGTTCACGGATCATAAAAAGGCAACCACGATAAGGGACAACGATAGGCAACAACGATTGACCCGTGAAGGTTACACCCCATTCATAATCCATGAGATTACTAACTCCATATGGTTCGGAACCACGAAAGGAGGATCGGGGATGATGGTACGAAGTGAGTCATGGAGTCACATTCGCCCGTATTGGCCTCTACTCGATTCTTATATTGAAAAGCATTCCTGTGATCTCAAAGGCATACAATAAAATATTCAATTTGCTCCAAACTATTATTTAACTAAATTGGTTTAAAATTAATGCACACATAATTCTAAATATTTGGTGATCACTTCAATTAATAATAAGATTAAAAAGGAACCTAAACCGGTTGTCCAAATTATCTTATTAGGCGTGATTTTCAATTACATATTCCCTTTAAACATGCAATATGGTGATCAAAATAAATAATAGAATCAATATCAACATAAAAACCAATTTAATCATAATTCCAACAACATAAAAATCGTTAGAAAAACAATAATAATAAAAAGAGCATGATCCTTACTTTGAATCTGTTTGTTTGCAACTACAAAATAATAAACGAGTTAGTAACTTCAAGAAAATAATAAAGCAATGACTAAATTAAATTAAATAAAATAAAGTTGATTTTGGGGCCAAACCCTCAAACGATTCTACCTTTCACGCCTTGGTTTAAGGACAGAACCTCGAGTAAAATATGGACTCCTTTGAGTGCTTGAAGAAGGGATTTTGAAGTGAAAAGGGTAGGCTAGTGTTTAGGTTAATAGCATAAAAGAGAGAAAAATAAGAATAATCGAATTCTGGTCCCCCGTTCATCAGAAATGAGGGGGTATTTATAGGGAAATGTGCTGAGGGAGCACACGGAACCCTAAAATGATAAAAACCCTAAAAATGCATCCCGTGACACGGTCAGACTGTACCGTGACACGGTTAGAATGTACCGTCAGACGGTACAAGTTCTCGTGACACGGTCAGTTTTGGAGTGTCGCGGGAAATTTTTAGAAAACGGAACGGAAAACGCGTTAAGGGTTTACGCGAAAAGGACACGGAACTTCCCGTGTCACGGCAGACCTCCCGTGTCACGGGAAGTCCCACCGTCAGACGGGAAAAGTTCCCGTGACACGGTCAAGCTTGACCGTGACACGGTCAGTTCCAGTCCACTTTTCCGTCTAAATTCACTTTTAACCCTAATTTCTTTCGGCTTTTTTTTAAGTGCCGATTGATAATTTCGGGCTTT
The DNA here is from genome assembly GCF_948465745.1 of Chenopodium album. Lineage (NCBI taxonomy): Eukaryota > Viridiplantae > Streptophyta > Magnoliopsida > Caryophyllales > Amaranthaceae > Chenopodium > Chenopodium album. Next base: position 23,276,183 of record NC_137834.1, read on the forward strand.
TTTTTTCTGACTTTTATTATTCGAGCTAAAAATAAGAAAATAAATAAAATATTTGGGCCAAAAATAATAAAATAAAAAGGTTTGGGCTTAAAATTAATTAACAAATTAAAACTATGCCTTTACCAAACACCAAGACTGATCCATAGACCTTTCAAAAACAAGAATTTAATAAGATACGATTTTTTAAGCACTCTCGGGATTAAATACTAAACCCGACCAATAGTGGCGGTGAAAGGTTATTTATCATCGGGTTTGGTTTTGGGGAGACATTTTTAGGTGTCTACAACTTGTGATTAAGTTTGTTTCTCACTACTTGCTTCAAGGTAATATATATTTTTGTGCTATTTCTACAATGTGAGAAATGTGGTGGTGTCGAGAATCACATGTGATTTGTAGTTAACAACTTTCTTGAACTTCTTATCTTTCCAATTTTGTTGAGCAATTTTCACGATTTGGATTATGACAATATGCTTTATTATTTTCAGAATAATAATGATCATTATGAGTTTTGGTTTTTTCCAAAGTGTCATACATGTTTCGTGATTGGAAAGATTTATGCGATGATATGATATTTGCTGTTCATGTTATCAATTGAGTGGAGTATGTTTTAGCATGAATTATGTGTATGTACTTTAAAGAGGTCTTAAAGTATATCTTGAGTGGAGTATGCTAATACATTTAGAAATGTGATAGTGACATGCATTGCATTTTATTTTAACATAGCATATATTTGTGAAATAGTTGAAGTGCAATATTTTACAAATCTAATAGTGAATGACTAACGTTGTTTAAATTTACTTCATCTTTTACTAAGTATCTTTTTAGGTACGAAGGGTGTGAAATACACTAGCTTTTGGGGAAAGTTGTTCAAACTTTTCGGAAGGCAAGTGTTGGTGATTGATGGTTGATGAAGAAAGTTCACTAATGCGGCTATGTTATTTTCAAGGATTGGACTTGATTAAGGTTTTGAAATTTCAAGTCTTGGGTTCGTTGTCTTGTTACTTATACATCTAATGGTGAAAACTAAGTGATATATATTTTTCTAACCATCTGTGCAAATTAAGTTGATGTTGAAAACATGCTAGTTTTTCTTATTGGAAAAAATATTCTAGCAAAATAATTTTGCACTATGGTAAGGAAATTTGGGACATGTAACACAATCCTTGATAATTTGTGAAAATGTCGAGGGGGATAGGCCTTAAGCCCATGTGGAAAAGCATTACTTTCCTATTCCTATGGCATGTGTTGTAATGCTTGGTTGAGGCTGGACTCTTTTGAGTTCTTAATGGATCAATAAACCATTTTTGGATTGGTGCTATTTGAGACGCACTTGATTGATCCACCGTTTGAGGTTGAGTCCTTTGACTCTTAATGAATCCAATTGTTTGGGTGGATGCACTAAAACTTTGGATCACTGTTGTTTATGATTATTGTGAGGTTGAGCATTAAGCTCTTAATGAATCCATGGTCATGTGGGGGTAAATGGCTACAATGCAGCATTTGTTGAGTTCTTTTGAACATGTTTTAACCCCGTTGACTAAGTACTTTTGAGAAGTGCTTGTGATTCACCTGTGTGGTTGTGAAGACTAGCCATCTTCTGTGGAAAATTTGGGCGGATTTCCTAGAGCTTCCACTAGACCTAAGGTGAATATGCTTGGCTATAAAAGAGCATATCTCTTCGCGGAGTTCAAGTAAATTTTTGGAGAAAGGTATGTGATGTGGGGGTCTTGAATTAAATCTTGGAGTTTCAAGGCTAGTCCACTCCTTGATCAAGAGTCTAAGGGTTTCAAGGTTTGTCCACCCTTACACTTGTAATTCACTGTCTCATTTCACTAAGCACTAGATTTCAAATTACTTATGTAATATCTAAGTGTTATGTATTGATCTCCTCTTATGCCCAATAGGTTGCTTATCCTCATCTTTTGTTGGCTTTTCTTCCCTTCCTTTAGTGGGGGATTGTTGGAAATAAAGAAAGGAAATTCAAAGGGTCAGATATGGGCGCCCGACCGAGCGAGACCCGCCCGATCGGGCGCGAGAAGAGCCGTAAAATTCTGGAGTTCCGCCGCCCGATCGGGCAAGCCCCGCCCGACCGGGCGCGAGAAGACGTCTGGAAAAAGGGAGTGTCCGCCCGATCGGGCGCGTGTTTGTCCGTTGGACTCCAACGATTCCCTTGGATTCCTCTTCTTGTTTGATTTCTTGTAACCCCCTATTTAAGAGGTTGATTATGGTGTTTTTAATCACCATAATATTTCTGATTTCTCTTTTTGGTTTATAGAATATTCTTCCATGATCTTTCATCTTCTTTATTCATCTCTATAAATTGGAGGATGTTTTCTGATTTATATACACAAGAAATACATATCAAACACAAGCTTGCTTAAACACATACTCTATATTGGGCATAAGTTATTACTTGGCTCCAACCTTCCACCCAAAAGTGCCTTTGTGTGGAAGTGGTGTGTTAACCTTAGGGAACGTGCCGGCGAATACAATAGTGCACCCCGGTTGCGCCGGAATTTCGTTTTCAAGTCATTGATTTTCATCACGACACACCGTACTCTTTCATTGTCTTAAGATCATCTTTTCGATCTTCTTATTTTAGAATATAGCCTTGAAAATACTTCTTATATTACAACAATGTGATTTCATGTTTAGTTCACTCTCATTGAGAATGAGGTTGAACTAAATGAAGAAGTTACGGCTAAGGGAGAAAATCTACAAGTTTAGAAGCAAATGTTGTTACTTGACAAGTAGAATCTACAAGTCTAGAAGCAAAAGTTGCAGCTTTACAAGTAGAAGCTTATTTTCACATTACCTAGTTATTGGTTAGAATTAAATGAATGTTATTTATTCTTGCCATTTTCGAAATACCATTTAATGTTAGTAATGACTAAGAATTGAAGATTCAAAAACATGGATTAAATGTTATTCTATGCTTTATTGAGCCACAATGTGTTTTGATAAGCTAAATAGGTTTAAAGTTCTATATGATAGAAATAATAAAACCATTTCTATATATATGAATTGTCTCTATATGTCAAATGATTTGAATGAAAAATGAACATTGCATGAAGGGATGGACTTTCAATATCATTAGATTATGAATCTATTGATATATGTGAACTTCATTCTAATTTGAAATTTTTGACAAAGTCACCGTTTAGAGAAATGACGATGCGAACTCGAGGTCGAATACATATCAATGTAAGAAAACCTAAGGTTCAATAACTAGAGACAGATAGTGAAACTTCATTTGTGATATGGTCACTTGTGCTTAGTATAAGCTAAAGCGTGACAATTTTGAATAGTTCAAAAGATTCAGTATGAAGTTCAGTATCAATTTGACAAGATAATAATTACATTACAATATGATTGTAATTGTGAAATTTTGAGTTAAGATTTACTTGGTAATAATGAGAACTTGAGCCAGAACCTTGATAAACATCCAAGAGTTGTGAAATCATTTTACAACAAACTCCAATAGAAAACCTTATGAAGTGTTTATAAAGGAACTAACTATCAATGTATATAAGATATATTTTGATACTAGATGAAAATTACCTATCTTCCAACCATTATTCAAGGGGTATACTTTTAAGATAAGCTACAAAACTAAACAAAACTACATATGTCTGTCGACACCCAAATGTGTCTCCCCAAAATCAAACCCAGTGATGAATACCTTTCATGTCATTTGATTATCGAACAAAGCGAAAGTGTGAAAAGTCTAGTGATGAGGATGTTTTTATTAAAATATCTCTTCTTTCTGTTTTTGAAAATATTTCTTTTATTACCTTATTTATGAAAAATGAGCATTCTAGTTTAGTTTGGTCCATGATATGGGTTCAATAATAGTGTAGTTGGATAGGGGTTGAAAAGAAATTTCCAACGATATATTATACGCCCAATTCCAATGAATAATGAGGAAGTTATGGCCAAAATACTAAACTGGGCCCGATTTGGTTTTTATATGCGGCCCAATGATATAGAGGAGGGCCTATTATTAATTATCATTCCTAAAGCTATTAGGAATGATTATAGTCTTCTAGAATATTCTAGTAGGTTCTTTTAAATCCTAATGGAGTTAGGATTGATAATTATGTTTCAAAGAGTTTGAAATTGAATAAAACTACTCCTTTTTTAGAATCCTTATTTTGTGCGAAGTGAAATATATTCATATTTTATTTTCGTGCCTCATAATATTTATCCGAATTTTATATGGTTGGATAGATCTTGAAATTATCTTTCCAATGATATATTATAATATTAATTCTGAGCTATAACGAAAAAGATATGAATGAGATACAAAACTCTATCCAAAACTGACACCCTTCCACTATTTCGGCCATATATTTTTATCTACAAAATATTTTAATCTAATTCTAATTGTTTTAGAAAGTAGACTTCAAGGTCTTTCCAACGACATATTATATGCTTTATTTGGACTTTTGGATCAAAATATATGATTAAAACAAATTCCGCAAAAACTGTTGTCCATCGAGTTTTATTTCGATTCGAATTCGGATTTATTTCTTATTCTTCGACCCTCTTTTTTCTCTATAAATAGAGGTCATATCTCCCCTTTTTCAATCATCAACTCTCATAAAGAATCTCTTGATTATTTTCTCTCTCTTTCTAAACCAACCCTTTTACAAACACAATTTCTCATACATTAGCACTAGACACACCTAGCCAAGTTCGAAGTTGCCTTCGCCCTAGACGTGAAAGGTATTAATTAATGAGGGTTTGGTCCCTAATCTTTATTTCAATTATTTAATTTAATGGTTGTTTATTATTTTCCTTGAAGTTACTAACGTGTGTATTTTGTTATTAGAAAGAGATACGATGCATCCAAGTAAGTGCTTTAATTGTTTGCATTGTTATTATGATATAGAAATCATGTCTAGGTTGTTATTATGATTCCTAGTATCATGTTAGGATGCTTGATGTTTTGAATGACAACAATGATTCCTAGTATTATGTTTAGGGAAAATGTTATAATATCAAATATGCTTATTATGATTTCTGTGATGCTTCTTATTTTCTTTCCTAATATTCATGTTAGTATCATGTTAGGGCTAAATATTTTATCTTTATTGCTTAGTGACATGCTAGGGTTTTTTTTATTAATCTTGTTAGCATCATGCCTAGGATCTTGCTATTATTATGCTTTAACATGATTATGCTTATGATTGTTATTATGGTTAATTATTATTATTATGATAATTTTTATAATTGTTATTATTATGATTATTATTATGTTGCTGGATTATATTTATTGTTATTTCTTGATCACACCTTTTATGCATGTTTAAAGGGAATTTGTACTTGTAATCACGCTTAATAAGATAATTGATAATATTGTTAGGGTTAATTTGATTATAATTCAAGTGGTCGCCAATAATAGTTTTGTTTGTGCTTTAATATTCAACCAACATAGATTAAACAGGTTTAGGGTTAATCCTATTGATTTCATGTTAGTCAGAAAGCGCACATGAATACAAGAAGAATAAAGTAGAGGCCTATAATTAGGGCAGGTTCAATCTCTTTTAGGTTGGATTTGTACCTTCATCCCCGAACTACCAGTCATGGTTCCAGACCTATTGGAGTTGACGATCTCATGGATCGTTAAGGGGTGTAACCTTCACCTCGTGAACGGTTTACAAGTTCCTAAAACTTGTTGGCGACTCTTTTGCTCTATCTTCTTTCCCTTTGGACACCACCGTACTTTAGTGTATGATCACAGTGGGGTTCAAGCTAGGGGTAATGCTTGAAATATTCCCTACAATGTCAAATCAAAATGTAGCAAAGGCTTCATATATGATATGGATAAGAAAAGTTCTAATAGTGTCTTTCTACAAAGTAAGGAATGAAAGTTGTATTAAATCGTTTAATTCAAGTATAATTCCTATATAGAGCACGGGGTACTACTACACAAGTCATACATAGCACAAAATGTTTGTTGCTCAAGTAGTTACCCTTATGGAAAATTGTTCCAAAAGGTCAAGTGGGAGTAGTATAAATCTCGAAAGAGTTCGAGAAAAGTAACAAATAAACATGGTTCAAATCATGGTTGGTTCACCCTATGCTAAATGTGCCTCTTAAAAAGGCAAGTGAGAGTATAAGAATCTCTAAAAGTTCGAGAGCCTTGAAAGAGTTCAAGAAAAAGCTAATTCGAAAATCTTGAAGAAATTCGAGAAATAATCGAATAAAAGCAACAATATGAGCATGATTCACCTCGTGTTACATATGACAACACGTGGTCTCATTAAGTGTAATAGGATTAATAACCATGTTTCGAAGGTAGTACATTCCAAGTGCACATTCTCCATTGTCGTTTCTCATTGAAAGCTAAGCAAAGCTGTTGTATAAGTTTCAATTGTTGTATCGAAACTCATTATGATGACTAGCATGTGTAAAACTTAGCGAAAGAAATATGATTTCATATTGACTAAGAGTTCTAATATAATTATTTTGGAACATGATGATTATGCAAGTAATAAAGACGATTTGACAAGTTATAACTTCAAGTGGTTTAAAAACCATGAAAATCTTAAATAGATTCTAAATCTGTTGTATGACACTTGATTAATTTACCTATTTGGGTGAGACCCTTTATAAGCAAAACAGACAAGGAAGAAAAATGTTTTCTAACCAATGTAAGCGTTCTTAATCTTCTTAGCCCCTAAACAGTTCTTAATAAGAACAGATTGCAAAGGCATGCTTGGTTTTGTTAAAAATAATTTGTGTAATATGCAAGCGCAAGGGAGACTCCTACGTTGGCAATTATGGCTTAATCAATTCTCTTTTACTATTGAACATATATAGGGATCGAATAATTCATTGGAAGATAGTCTGACTAGAGAATTAGCCAATGGCAAAGAAGCACAGGACATCAGAAAAACCTCCTACCCATCAACTAGAAAAGATGGAGGCAGGGAGAAAAGCTCTTATTGAAGAAACAAATAAAGCAATGGAGCAGGTTTCACCCTCCACTAGGGCCTTGATGGAGGCCATGATTGTTTCATAAAAAAAGAGATCTCGAGATGGTTTGATTAAGAGTTGTCATGTAGCAGTTTGAAGGTTCCTAATGTATGAAGTAATGGTCATCATCCTACGACTCATCCCAGATATTTAGAATATAATACTAAATAAAATAAAAGATAAAAATTTTAAATTCTGGTACCATTTAGTTGTATCAAGGTCGTACAAGTTGTATGATGTCTATGATATATGGGGAAGTAGAATAATGTTCAACACTATATCCAGAGTGGGTATTGTGTCAATTCATCCACATTCTCTGGAATGGAGGGCACCATATGTGTCTAAGCACTACAAAGCTTGGGATTATGGAATGGTTCATAACATTGTACCATTTCCTGATAATAATACTACTTTCGTTGGGAAGCTCACAAAATTTCAGAGGTATATATTTAGTAGAATTTATGATGCAACGTTAACAAGATACAAAGGAAGAGTTGAACAAGTCCAAGGGCAAAGTGCAAACATTGAAATGGTTGAAGGAAAGTTAGCTCTCCACATTTCCTGATCATGTTTGAAGATGTTCATCGCAAAGTCAAAGATCGAATCTGTATCAAGAAGAGACGAGTAAAAGATCCTACGAAGCCAAGAGCTTATGGATTTTTCTATATTGCCCAGTATCTTAACCAATTCATAACGATAAAGGAAAAACCACCAATCATAATACATGTAGGAAATACCGCAATAATAGCACCAGAATAGTTAAGAAATTATTTAGAAGAAGGAGTATTACAAGGGGAATCAGTGTACGATTATCTTGAACAAGTTGAAGCTGGGAGATATTTATCCTTAGAAGGAAAAGAGCACTTATTGGAGATCTTTGGCACATGGGATGAATCTTATGCTGCCAAGTGTGTGATGGATCTCGGTATAGAAGAAGACAACCAAATGTATCCATTATGAAGACAGTAAGGACAATAAAGGTGGTCTACAAGATATGATGGAGTCCTGAGCCCACACCAGCAATAATGTATTCTACTTTTACTATTTTAGCACGTTTTAATTATTTTAAAGAATCTTTAGAAAAGTAGTGAACAATATTCACTTGTTAAGTCATGGTTTTTTGTAAACCATAGAAAGTGTCGGTGACCTTTGTGAGCCTTCCCCTATATAAAGGGCATTAGGCAAAGAAGTGAAGGTAGTTAACTAGAGAATTTCTGAAAACAAGAAAATTCTCTAGAGAAAATCCTCACCTTAAGAGACAGATTGGTTCTCCATCTCTCTTTAAAGTAGAGAAAACTCTATTTCTTGTCATGTCTGTTTAGAATTCCTGTTTTTAATTTTGTACGAAGTGAGTGTTGTAATCTTTTCAAAATAAAAAATTTTCCTTTCAAAAGGAAATGTTATCCTCCCAAAATTTATGTCACAGATGAGTTATTTTTATGTTTAAAAGTACCATCACAAATACAATAGAGATTGTTTTAGTAGAGACTACGATCTAAGGTAGGAAACAAATTAGATCTGTGCTGTGCCTGATCTAAGGAAGATGGGGTTAGGGTTAGCTACCTTGGTGTAGACACCCATTTGTGTCTCCCCAAAACCAAACCCGGTGATGAGTGCCTTTCACGTCGAATCATAATCGAATGAAACGAAAGTGTGGAAAGGTCTAGCGTTGCGGAAAGTTTTATTTCTTTTCTCTTCTTCCTGTTTTTGAAAACTTTATTTTAGGAAAACAGCCAATCCAGTTTGGTTGGTCCATGATATGGGTCCAATAGTGGTGTAGTTGGATGGGGCTTGCAAAGACCTTTCCAACGATATATTATAAGCCCAATTCCGATGAATATTGAGGAAATTATGGTCAATTTACTAAACTGGGTCCGGTTTGAGCTTTAAGTACGGCCTAATGATCTAGGGGAGGGCCTAATATAATTTATCATTCCTAATGCAATTAGGAATGGTTTTAGTCTTCTAGAACATTCTAGAAAGTTCTCATCATTTCTAATTCAATTAGGACTCTTCAGATTTTTAATCAAGATCAAATAGCATTTTCGACTGAAATTATATTATTTTATCTTCCAGTACGGGAAATTTATCGGATTTTCGAAAACGCGTTGAAAACCAGTTTAGCGTCCAACCCCAGGCCTTGGCGCCTGGAACCAGGCTTGGCGCCAGACGCTAACCATTGGCGCCTGGCGCTAGCCACTGGTGCTGGCACCAACTAGCCAGGGCTGGCGCCAAGGTTGATTTTCGATCTTCAGACTCTGTTTTGTTAAATTATCTTTTTTGGATGATTTTCTCTATAAATATCGTATCAAAAACTCCGTTTTCAAGGAGGAACTCTCTTCATTCACGAATTCTCATCAATAATTAGTTTTAATTAGCTTTCATCAACTCTCTTCATTCACAAGTTTTCTTTCATCGATTCTTAATTAAAAACATTCTTTCTTTTAGCATTCTTTTCTATTCTTTCTTTTACTTTTTCATACAAAATTCCGCATTCGCAAGATCTAGAAACACCTAGCCATATTCGAAGTTGCCTTCGCCCTAGACGTGAAAGGTTTTAATTTCTGAGGGTTTGGTCCCAAATCTCTATTTCAATTATTTAATTTGATTGCTTTGATTATTATTTTCCTTGAAGTTACTAACGTGTGTATTTTGTTATTAGAAAGAGGTACGAGACATCCAAGTAAGTGCTTTAATTGATTAATTGATATTATGATGTAGATATCATGCTTAGATTGTTATTTTGATTTCTAGTATCATGTCTAGGGTAACCTTAATATTAAGTATGATTAAAAGTACGATGCTTCCTATATTCTTTCTAATATTAATTCATGTTAGTATCATGTTAGGGCTAAAGATTTGATTTTTATTGCTTAGTGACATGCTAGGGTTTGTTATTAATCTTGTTAGTATCATGCCTAGGATCTCGCTATGTTTATTATGCTTTAACATGATTATGATTATTATTTATTATGTTGCTTGATACATTATTTTATTTGTTATTTCTTGATCACCTTTTATTGCATGTTTAAAGGGAATTGGTATTTGCAACCACGCTTAATAAGATAATTAATAATCTTGTTAGGGTTAATGTGATTATAATTCAAGTGATCGCCAATAATAGTTTATTTGTGCATTAAATTCAACCAACATAGATTAAACAGGTTTAGGGTTAAACCTATTGATTGCATGTTAATCAGAAAGCGCACATGAATACGATCAGAATAAAGTAGAGGCCTATTATTAGGGCAGGTTCAATCTCTTTTAGGTTGGATTTGTACCATCATCCCCGAACCCTTATTTGGTTCATGACCTTATGGAGTTGACGATCTCTTGGATCGTTAAGGGGTGTAACCTTCACCTCGTGAACGGTTTACAAGTTCCTTAAAAACTTGTTGGCGACTCTTTTGCTCTATCTTCTTCCCTTTTGGACGCCACCGTACTTTAGTGTATGATCACAGTGGGGTTCAAGCTAGTGGGATTTTTAAAGCTTGAAACTATTCCCTACAGTTTTTGGCGACTCCACTGGGGAGGATTTCTATTTTAATTCCTGAATTTGTTTCGGCAATGATTTAGAATGAGTGGATGAGACTCGAAAAGTTCTAAGTATTTCATGTGCGTAATTTTGATTAACATTATTGTCATATGCATAAAAAGGTTCTCATTGGAAAGACCATCCGTAATGAGTAAAAAACATAGGATTTTACACGTAGGAAATTTGAGAAATGTCTTTCACAACTAGGACTGAAATAACACCGTGCGAAACTGGATGATTTTATTGAGCACAGAAAGCTGCTGAGGAATGTGGGAAGTAGCGTCAGGGGCCAGAGCTTGGCGCCAAACTTTTAGCCGTAGCGCCAGACGCCAGTATTGGCGCCAGGCGCTACAGTTAAAAGTTGGCGCCAGTCTCTGTTTGCTGGCGCCAAATTCCTCCAATACCGAGCCAGAAATATGCGTTCTAATTTCGACCGGTTTTTCGTATTGTTTGCTCGATCCTACTTCCTGATTGAATTTTTTTTCACTTTTCTGAAACCCATATGTGTTCTACATATGGACATAACCCTCTGGGAATTCATGCTCTATCTACCCGATTGAACGCTCCTGGCAACAAAGGGTACATCTGAGATGTTGAATTCACCAAACCATGGAAGTGAGTTTTTTCTAAAAACTCGCGGTGTCCCATCCACACGCGCTAACCCTTCACGGTTAGGCTTCTGCGCGGTGCATCCGGACAATTAACCATGGACCCTATTTGACTAAACCATATCCCGAACTTTAGAGAACTAGAGCCATGGTTAGGTTGCAAACTCATTGCATCATATTGTGCCTACTTGACTAATTGTGCATTATTTGCTGTGCATATATATTCTATGTTTCTCTTAACCGTTTGTTGATTTGTGTTGAGACTAAAATTAATGACTTAAAGAACTTTGCCTAATTAATTAATTAATTAATTAATTTGAGTCAATAAAGTTTTTTTTTTAATCGGAATTGACCTAGTACGACTTTAGGCATACCCCAGTTGACTAATAATACCGAAAACAGTCCCGGACCAAAGCTCCAATATTGGCGCAAAAGTCTGAGCTGTAGCGCCACATTATAGTGTTTAGCGCCAGGCATTAACTAAATTGTCTGGCGCCAACCACCGTATTGTGACGCCAGTCCTGTCGCTTGGCCGACAGTTCGGATTATTTGTCGAGTCATCACCTAAGTTCTAATTAACCAGTTTGCTAATTAATTCGGTTAATTTCCGCTGTCAATAACACCTTGTCGAGTTATTAATCGAGTCTTGGTCACATAGTCTAGCCACGTGGTCATGACACGAGTCTCAACATGTCACCTACACTCACTAGTCTTAACACACACTTTGAGTATACGTCACCATGACCATGTCTTAGGTTCATGCATGATTCGGTTTTTTCCGTCATTTGAGTTGGGGGAGTACATTCTATTCCTAATTCTTCATATCCCTCCACCTAAATCTTCTTCACATTCTTCCATCTTTCTTCACTTCTTCCATCCATTGCATGTTGAATAAAGTTTGAGTCAAATAATTAACAATCAGTACCCCCAAATTCCTTTTCCACAGTACTTGGTCGAGGAGAGAAGGGCGATTAATCAAGGACAACCTCTTTATTCAAGTCTCGCTTTTTGATAAACCGATTCGTCAAAAGAGGAAGGCTAAGAAGATAATGGCAACTCAAGAAGAAGTCAATGATCTTAAGAACCAACTGGCTACCGTGACTGAAACACTAAAGCTTCTCGCACTCAAGGTTGATGATCCCGTGAAGCAACAAAAGATGGACCTCATGCAAGAGAGTCTAAGCAAGCTATCTAGTGACTATAAATTTCAGGGCATGAGTTCACATGGGGTCTCGCTGGACAAGGAACTTCTTCCACATAAGTTCAACGCCGCTGACATCCCAAAATTCAAGGCAACAAATAACCCTTACTTTCATCTAAGAGCTTTCGAAACCATAATGAGCATTAAGGGTATCGATAAGAAGGCTTTCCCCTCTCTGTTCCCACTATCTCTTGAAACCGTTTGCCAACAATGGTTCTTCTCCCTTGACAAGGAGAAAACCTCTACTTGGGAATTGATAGTGAACGCTTTCGTTGATAGGTACAAGTGCAATATCCAAGTTGAAACCGACCATAGACAACTTGAGATGCTAAGACAAAAAGAGAATGAAGGCTTTACTTCTTTCTTTAATAAATGGAGGGAAACTTCCGCCAAGATGATTGAGGTCCCCACTGAAAAAGAATCCGTGAGGATGTTTATCAAGAATCTCCAAGAAAAGTATTCAAAGCACTTAAAATATCAACACAACTTGAATACTTTCAAGGCCGTCTATGACATAGGTATCGAGATCGAAGATGACCTCGCAAAGCAAAAAGCTACTAACAATAGCAACCACGGTGGCTGGAAAGGAAAGAAGAGCGACAATCCTTCTTCTTCCGAAAACGCCCACTCTAGTAATAATGTTAGTACCTTTGACCATAATGATGTCTTAGCCATGGACAATCAAGGATCTAAAAGGAAACCCAGGCGAGATTTCACATCCATTGGAATGACCTACGATGCTGCTTTCGATCGTCTCTATGATTGAGGATTAATCAAACCTATTGGCCCTACCGAGGATCCAACACCAGAAAATCGATCTTCGAGATGGAATCCAAATTCCTATTGCAAGTACCATCGAGGAAACGGTCATACCACTGATGAATGCTACAGGTTTCAAAATCTCATTCAAGACCTCATAGAAGCAAACAAGGTCCCATTGCCTCTAGCTAGCGAGAAGACTGGGTGATGATGAAGCAAATGACACAAGACAAGAGGCGAGCTACAACGACAAGATTTCATGTCCTCTTTTTCTATTTCTTTTTTCATTCTTTTTTTCCTTTCCCCAATTAGTCTAGCATAGGCACCTTTTCATTTCCTTAGATTAATTTTGTAGATTCTTTATTTTCTTTTAATAAAATGAGCATTTATTTTCTTGCATATGATCATTGCATTAATATTGCATTAAAAAAAATGTTGAATTAAGCACAAGGTATACCAATGATTTAAGGCAACCCTTGTAGCCACATCATATCTCATTTCACCCTTCAATTATACATCCTTTCTTCATAAACCACTTTGAGCCTCGTCTAACGATAGACCTTTCTTTTTTTCAACCCACATCTATCTAACCTTGGGATGGGATGGTTTGCAACTTTTGCAATTCTAAAGAAAGCTTGAGAAAATTCAAAGATTAAAATAGCAAAAAAAAAAAAAAAAGCAAAAAAATAAATAAAAGTGTACAAAAGGGTAAGTGTTCCAATGTCTTTGATATGAAAATATCTTTGATAAGAACACGTCTCAGATTGCGTCTCTTATCGAGTGCTCGGTACCGTGCCTGAGAAACATGAATGCCAAGTGAGTGATAGACCGCATGATCGGGATTGCCCACACTTATTAAAATAAAATAAATGCTAAAGCAAAAGAAAGAGCTAAAAAAAAAGAGTAGAAAACCTCAAGCATGAAAATACAAATATTCAAAAGCAAGGTTGCACACCTTAGGGGCTTATCTAGGGTCTTGAGCCTTTATCCCCTTCTTCAATAAACCTTTAGCCTAACCACGTTACAACCCTTAAAAAGACCTTTTTGAGGTATACACACTTGTGCGAGGTTTGGCTAGAGCTACGTTCGGTCTGATTCCTAACGGATACGTAGGCAACTTCACATCGAGGTGCGGCCGTAATAAACATGCATTCATATTCACATTCACACACTTACACCATGATCATATCAAGGGATCTCCAATGCTCATCCCTATTCACTTAGAGCTAGACTTGGGGGCTTGGTCCTTACATCATTAGCTTACCTAGCCTAAGAGTCACTATTATTTGGCTCTTCTAACAATATGTTTTTCCACACTTAGCTCTTGTGGCCTAGCTTTAGTGTCACTATCACACACATCAGAGATACATGACCAAATATACTTTCCTTAGGAACCCTTTGTCATGAAATCTTAACGCTGAAGCATGCTTCGTCAAAATCACTCATAATTGTCATTACATAGAAGCATGAAGTACTTAGCCTCTATGCCTAAGTTACCCAAATGCTTTCATAATTGAGTCAACAGTTGAGATAGCCTCGGATGAATTAATCCTTGAACCTTGAGAGATAGTATCAAACAACATTTGACTAAGCTCATTCAACATGCATCTTCAAACTTTTGATTTTCTTTTTCACGTCTTTCTTTTTCGGGAGAAAGTCGGTACCCTCCACAAAAATGACAGAAAATTTTTGCTTTTTGCATTTTCGAGTCGCACGATCACATTACAATGCACACACGGGTCACGAGTCACATGTGTCATGTTACTTCGAGTCGAGTCAACCTCGAGTCAGTCAATCAGCGAGTCAAGTTTATACCTTGAGTCGTGTCAAGTCGATGAGTCAAGCAACATTCAACCTTAGGTCAACCCTAAGATAATTTTAAGCCTTAGGTCAACCCTAAGATAATTAAAGAAATTGGCAAAGTTCTATAGTAAAAAATAAGTACAGGTGCAGCAGAATAGGGAAGACCTTACTCCAATTCTTTGCGCCAGAGATATTTCAGCAGTGGCAGAGCTCGAAGCCTCTCAGAAAGGTGATTTCGAATTCATACAGCAATTTCGGGTTCCTTGGTACGCCAGTTAGCCCCTATAAGCAATTTGACATGATTAAGTAGTCAGTTTGATTACAATTGCAATAAGTGATCGACCTGATGAAAGATCGTCTCACTTAGCTTAAAGCGCCTAATCACGGAGACACCGACATACTGGTTTTAGCGGAATAAAGTTTAGGCGAGCTTTAGAGATCGAAAAACGTTGGTCTTCGGAAATTTTTCTTCAGAACATTATCGCAACAAACATTCAAGCACTGAAGCTCTATTGTTCAGAGACGCGTGGACATTTCATTGAAGCTCTTTTGCTCAGAGACGCGTGGGCATATCATTCAAAAGCTCTATTGTTCAGAGACGCGTGAACATTTCCATCAAAGCTCTTTGCTCCAGAGACGCGTGGACATTTCCTTTCAAAGCTCTTTTGTTCAGAGACGCGTGGACATTTCTTTCAAGCTCTTTTGTTCAGAGACGCGTGGACATTTCTTTCAAAGCTCTTTTGTTTAGAGACGCGTGGACATTTCTTTCAAAGCTCTTTTGTTCAGAGACGCGTGGACATATCATCAAAGATCTCCTATTTTCAAGCTTTTTGCTCCAGAGACGCGTGGACATTTCCTATTTTCAAGCTCTTTTGTTCAGAGACGCGTGGACATTTCCTATTTTCAAACTCTTTGCTCAGAGACGCGTGGTGGCATCCTATTATCAAGCTCTTCGTTCAGAGACGCGTGGACACGTCATTCAGAAGATCATATCAAGAAGAAGCTCTTTGTTCAGAGACGAGTGAACATCGAAACAGCGGGATGGCATTCTCTAGCTTGCAGGAGGTCATCAAAACAGTAAAGCGGCAAATCGATTACTTTCAGAGACGTGTGCTCGATGGTGCAAGATACGCGTTTCTTAACTCTTTTATCTGTTTAACTAACGCTAGTTTTGCAGGTATCGGCGTTATAAGAGTGATTTAGGATCGCATAACGTTCTGAGTCATTCTCCGTCCCTATCGTTACTTTGGCTTTCGTTTTCGAAACTCACGTTTCTCCAAACTCAGCCAAAGTGGGGGCTTCTGTAGACACCCATTTGTGTCTCCCCAAAACCAAACCCGGTGATGAGTGCCTTTCACGTCGAATCATAATCGAATGAAACGAAAGTGTGGAAAGGTCTAGCGTTGCGGAAAGTTTTATTTCTTTTCTCTTCTTCCTGTTTTTGAAAACTTTATTTTAGGAAAACAGACAATCCAGTTTGGTTGGTCCATGATATGGGTCCAATAGTGGTGTAGTTGGATGGGGCTTGCAAAGACCTTTCCAACGATATATTATAAGCCCAATTCCGATGAATATTGAGGAAATTATGGCCAATTTACTAAACTGGGTCCGGTTTGAGCTTTAAGTACGGCCTAATGATCTAGGGGAGGGCCTAATATAATTTATCATTCCTAATGCAATTAGGAATGGTTTTAGTCTTCTAGAACATTCTAGAAAGTTCTCATCATTTCTAATTCAATTAGGACTCTTCAGAGTTTTAATCAAGATCAAATAGCATTTTCGACTGAAATTATATTATTTTATCTTCCAGTACGGGAAATTTATCGGATTTTCGAAAACGCGTTAAAAACCAGTTTGGCGTCCAACCCCAGGGCTTGGCGCCAGACGCTAACCATTGGCGCCTGGCGCTAGCCACTGGTGCTGGCACCAACTAGCCAGGGCTGGCGCCAAGGTTGATTTTCGATCTTCAGACTCTGTTTTGTTAAATTATCTTTTTTGGATGATTTTCTCTATAAATATCGTATCAAAAACTCCGTTTTCAAGGAGGAACTCTCTTCATTCACGAATTCTCATCAATAATTAGTTTTAATTAGCTTTCATCAACTCTCTTCATTCACAAGTTTTCTTTCATCGGTTCTTAATTAAAAACATTCTTTCTTTTAGCATTCTTTTCTATTCTTTCTTTTACTTTTTTATACAAAATTCCGCATTCGCAAGATCTAGAAACACCTAGCCATATTCGAAGTTGCCTTCGCCCTAGACGTGAAAGGTTTTAATTTCTGAGGGTTTGGTCCCAAATCTCTATTTCAATTATTTAATTTGATTGCTTTGATTATTATTTTCCTTGAAGTTACTAACGTGTGTATTTTGTTATTAGAAAGAGGTACGAGACATCCAAGTAAGTGCTTTAATTGATTAATTGATATTATGATGTAGATATCATGCTTAGATTGTTATTTTGATTCCTAGTATCATGTCTAGGGTAACCTTAATATTAAGTATGATTAAAAGTACGATGCTTCCTATATTCTTTCTAATATTAATTCATGTTAGTATCATGTTAGGGCTAAAGATTTGATTTTTATTGCTTAGTGACATGCTAGGGTTTGTTATTAATCTTGTTAGTATCATGCCTAGGATCTCGCTATGTTTATTATGCTTTAACATGATTATGATTATTATTCATGATTATTATTTATTGTGTTGCTTGATACATTATTTTATTTGTTATTGCTTGATCACCTTTTATTGCATGTTTAAAGGGAATTGGTATTTGCAACCACGCTTAATAAGATAATTAATAATCTTGTTAGTGTTAATGTGATAATAATTCAAGTGATCGCCAATAATAGTTTATTTGTGCATTAAATTCAACCAATATAGATTAAACAGGTTTAGGGTTAAACCTATTGATTGCATGTTAATCAGAAAGCGCACATGAATACGATCAGAATAAAGTAGAGGCCTATTATTAGGGCAGGTTCAATCTCTTTTAGGTTGGATTTGTACCATCATCCCCGAACCCTTATTTGGTTCATGACCTTATGGAGTTGACGATCTCTTGGATCGTTAAGGGGTGTAACCTTCACCTCGTGAACGGTTTACAAGTTCCTTAAAAACTTGTTGGCGACTCTTTTGCTCTATCTTCTTCCCTTTTGGACGCCACCGTACTTTAGTGTATGATCACAGTGGGGTTCAAGCTAGTGGGATTTTTAAAGCTTGAAACTATTCCCTTACACTTGGTAAAGCCGGAAGCTCAGAGCGCCGGAGGTTCCATTGTCGACTAAGTTCATGTATCGGTAAAAACTATCTAAGTAAAGAATTCTACATTGCGAAGCATGGTGGGCCATTAAATATAAAAACTAATTTGTTTAAGATATAAGTAATAAAGTAGTGATAACTAGTACTAATAAAAGTCATTTAAGTGATTATCAAATCGAATTATAGTAAAACTCAATGTATTATTAAAAACTGTTATTTTAAACTAAAGTCTTGTTATTAATTTATCAAGTACTATTATTGATTCATTAAGTACTGTTATTTACCCTAAATAAAATATATTAAATAAAAACTTACGTCACTTGGTATTGGGCGATAGGGGTGAACATGGTCTGGTTTGGTGTGGTTTGAGTCTAAACCAAACCAAACCGCAAAATACGGTTTGGTCAATTTTCCAAACCAAACCAAACCATATTAGTATTGAGACCAAACCAAACCAAACCAAACCGTAATAATACGGTTTGGTGCGGTTTGGTTTGCGGTTTATGATGAGACGACATTTTTTCCTAAAAATTGTCAAATATTAATAAATTTATAATAAAGTTCAAATAATTAGCCCAAAGGGATTAAATTCTACTACAAATTTTTAATAAAAATAACAACCAACTAATCAAGTGCTAAGTGCTAACACAATAACACATAATAAAAATAATACATAACAAATTAACAGTGGAAAAAAACATAATACATTTGTCCAAAAAAATAATTCATACTACATCATACTACATTATAGTTATATGACGTATTGAACTTTAAGTATTGATACTTGAGATTGAGTATAGAGTATAGTAGTATACTGACCGTATAATCTTCTAATGATTTTTCATGTTTTTTTTGTTTTTTTTTTTAATTTTTTTATAATATATAATAACTATTTTAACTTATTTAAAAATTATATAAATATTAAAATGCGGTTTACTGGTTTACGGTTTGGTTTGGTTTATAATTTTTGAAAAACCAAACCAAACCGCAAACCGTATTTCCCAAAAAATCGAAACCAAACCGTATTTTTCCAAACCGTAAACCAAACCAAACCGCTAAAATGCGGTTTGGTCTGATTTGGTCACGGTCCAGACCAAACTGTGTACAACCCTATTGGGCGAGGTGACCTATAAGGTCCATCATAAAGTTGGTGCCTGTAAGTTTAATCTCTATTATGTAAGGGAAGGAAGGGATGGAGAAGCATAAAGTTGGTGTCCAACTTTTGAATTACCCATTATGCCCCTTAAGGAAAATTGACTTTATTTTAGTATTTCAATAAAAGACATAATGCTTTGAAAGGTAAAAAAATGAAAAAAAAAAAAACAAATCAAATATTCAATCAATCATATTTAAAAAAAAAAAGGAAACTTATGGAATTCATACAATGCTTTAATTGGAAAATATAGATATCATATCTCTATTATATAATGGAACTAGTTTTGTGCCCCGTTCGATGCCCACATTGTTTATTAAATTTTAAGATAAATTTTTAATCTTTGTAAAATTTAAAATATATCATTGTTACAAAATTAGTTAGCAATTGATGTGATTTTTTAACGATTTGCTATTTAGTAGGCATGTAATGACTAATAATATTATTGGTAAAAATGTTCGATTAAATAAATTAAAAAATTAACAAAAAATAAGTTAAATAAAAAAAATTTCAAAGCCTGTTGGGTTGACCCAGGAACCCAAAACTTTGGGCAAGGGTTGAACATTTCTTGGCTCGTAACCTAAAGTGACTCGATACGAGATAACTCATGACTCAACCTTGATTAATATAGGTCTACAGAGTAATAAAGTTATATTAATTAGATTGTGAAGTAATTATTTTTACCAATTAGTATATGTTATAACTGGATGTTTCACGTTTTGAACTACTTCTTTTGCTGTAAAATAATATTATAATATAAAAAATAAATGATAAATTTTGAGAATTATAATCTAGACGTTTTTTTGAATAAAAAATCTATTACTCAATCATATTAAAAAAGAAAATTTATTAATTAGTACAATGTTTTGAATTAGAGAATGTAGATATCATATTTGAAAAATATTTTTTTTTATATTACGAAATTTATAAACACAGATTTCTGCTTTAGTAACAATCTCTAACAAAATGTCACCCTAAAAAATTATGTGAATAAATTTTTGATATATGTTTATCTCTATCTTTATTTTCAATAAATTATGTCTATTTCTATTACTATATATTGTTCAATAATTTACAATTTATCATTGCGTATTTTTATAAAAATAATTCATTAGTTAATGTAACTCTCACACTCATCGTGTGGATAAAAGGCTAGTAACATTTTAGTGAAGAATTAGTCACGACTATGATCAATGTAAGGCAACAATTTAAACCCTCAATATGCATTTCCTTTTGTACTCGTGCAATCTCACATCCTTCTTCCTTGTGAAGGGGAAATACTTACACTGAGGGTACCTTGCTCTAAATATCATCTTTGTTAATTTGAGATTTTTTTCATCCCTATTTTTTTTTCACAAATTTTTTATATGTGGCTCACATACTACCTCCATTTC
This sequence comes from Chenopodium album, assembly GCF_948465745.1. Lineage (NCBI taxonomy): Eukaryota > Viridiplantae > Streptophyta > Magnoliopsida > Caryophyllales > Amaranthaceae > Chenopodium > Chenopodium album. The sequence continues at coordinate 23,296,881 of NC_137834.1, forward strand.
TTTTTAGTTGACACGTATTCCTTTTTAGGAAGTTTTTTTTAGTTGACATGAATCCTTTTGGGGTAACTTTTTTTACCTTGCATTTATAAGCTATCCCACTTGCTTTTTCATTATCTCTGACCCTTTCTCCTCTCCTTAATATATGTGCCTAAATCAAACGCGTCAACTAAAATAGAAACGGAGGATGTATATGACAATTAATTAAGTAATAGGGGGTCACGGTAATGAGAAAATGGTGTTACCTTAACATATGTAGGTTAATTAAATGAGACAATGGGGTTCTCTTAAATAAGTGGAATTATTCTTTCATTTTTAAAACAAAATAATAGGGGTTACCCGAATGAACAAATGAGATTACTTATTTCTTAATTATTTGATTTTACTCGTATAATGAATTTGGGTTATTTTTATGGACAACATGGGATTACTCTTATGAAAAAAATGAGGTTACTCATACATATAAATGAAGATTACTCTTATAAACAAATGTGGCCACACCATGTGGTTAGCCACATACAAGACGTATCCTTTTATTTTTTTTTTTTCTATTTAATCGGTGATTATTTAATAATGAACTTTTAGAGACAACAAGAATATCATTTAATATGTTTCAAAAACAAAAAAAAAAAGAATATCATTTAATCATACTCAAAAGTGAGAATAACCCATTTGGTAAATCAATTAGGGATCAAAAGCTTGGATTATTCTCATTGATCACAAAACATATAAATAGAGTACAGAGCTTCCTAAGATAATAACACAAGATATTCTACATATTATCTTGAGCAAATCAATCCTATAATTAAGGAAACTAAAATATATGATCAACATAAAAGATATTCTCCTAATCTTTCCTAACACCCCCCCTCAAGTTGGAGAGGGTGGACTGAAGACGCCTAACTTGTGAAGGAGATGTTCAAATTGCAATTTGCCCAATTCCTTGGTGAAGATATCAGCCAATTGGGCATGAATAGGAACACGGGAGGGATCAATGAGACCATTGGTGATAGCATCCCGAACAAAGTGATAGTGGACTTCAATATGCTTTGTTCGTTTGTGAAATACCGGGTTCTTTGCAATGTGCAATGCAGACTGACTATCGCATAATAATTTAATAGCTTTGGGATGATGCACACCTCAGCTCAAAAGAAGACCCTTCAACCACTTTAATTCACAAGTTATGGCTGACATGGAGCGATACTCTACTTCTGACGAACTTGTAGCAACAGTTGGTTTCTTTTTGGTCTTCCAAGAAATAGGAGAATAGCCTAGAAATACCAGCCACGCCGTCAAAGTTCTGCGTGTTAAGGGACATGCGTCCCAATCTAAATCACACCAACCCTGCAGAGTAAGCTCACTATTAGATCGTAATAAAATGCCTTGACCTGGAGTGCCTTTCAAATATCTAACAACTCGCAGAGCTGCTTCCCAGTGTTTTGTTCTCGGCTCCTGCATGAACTGAGATAAAATATGGACCGAATAGGCTAAATCCGGCCTAGTGACTACAAGATAAATCAACCTGCCGACAAGTCTGCGATAGGATTCAGGATCAGAAAGTACATGACCACTTGCTAGACTAAGCTTGTGATTTTGTACCATAGGAAAGTCAGCGAGCTTGGAACCTAACAATCATGCCTCATAAATAATGTCAAGAGTGTATTTTCTCTGACACAAGAAAAAACCAGAAAAACTACGAGCAACCTCTATGCCCAAATAACATTTCAAAGTACCAAGATCTGTTATATGAAAGCAGTTACTAAGATATGCTTTGAATGCCCTTAAAGTAGTGGAATTATTCCCAGAGATAATGAGATCATCAACATACACAATCACATTGAATTGTGTGCCACGATTAGTATAAGTAAACAAAGAATAATCGGAGTATGACTACAAGAACCCATATGCTTTCAAAGCAGAAGTAAGTTTGGCAAACCAGCATCGAGGGACCTATTTCAGGCCATATAACAATTTTCTAAGGCAACATACCTTATTAGGATGCAATGATTCAAAGCCCGGAGGAAGTTTATGTACACTTCCTCTTCAAGATCTCCATGAAGAAATGCATTATGCACATCCATCTGGTGTAGTTCCCAATTTTTACTGGCTGCAATGGCAAGGAAAGCTCGAATAGTAACCATTTTAGCAACCGGAGCAAAAGTTTCAGTATAGTCAATGCCCTGCTTTTGGTGATTGCCGAAGACAACCAATCTGGATTTCAGACGTTTAATACTCCCATCAGAGTTATATTTGATCTTGTACACCCATTGACTCCCTAAAGGACGTTTGCCAGGAGGAAGATCTTCCATAGTCCATGTGCCATTTTTTTTTTCAAGAGCTTTAATTTCATTTTGCATCGATTTTCTCCAACTTGCATCTTTCATGTCCTCCTTAAAGGATTTCGGCTCTTTGTCGGAAGAAATAGCTGCAATATAATTTCTGTAATGTAAAGAAAAACTGTCACAATTAATATAACGTGCTATCGGGTAAGGAGTACCTGAGGGATGCTTTGGAGACGGAGTGTTAGGAGATGTCGTAGATGATGATGGACTGTTTGCCAAGATGGTGTGAGTAACATAATCCCGTAGAAGCACACTCAGGAACTTGTCACGCATGCCTTTACTTAAGGGAGCATCAATAGCTTGATTATTGGTGGGCTGTTGCGGGGACGTCGGAGGAGAATTAGTGGATTGCTGCCCCCCTGCACTGGGCTACATGTGCTGCCGGACGCACCACTGCCCTGGCCTGAGCCATTAGCCGCTGGAATTTCAGCGGGCTGGGCAGTGGCTGTGGTGGTGTCTGCTAGCGCTTGCCCAGCTCCCGCTGGTGTTGCTGCCGTGGTTGGGACAGTGGGATGTGGAGCTGGATGAGCGTATTGCCCCCAGTTAAATCACCATACTCACCCAAATTTACATCAACAAAATCATATGCTACATCATCATTCAATGGCACAATTTTTTCAGGCAACAATGTTGGAAAATGGGAACATATCCTCAAAAAATTTTACATCGCGTGACACAAAAAATTCTTTTGAATCAAGATCAAATAGGTTTCACCCCTTTTTCCCATATGGATATCTAACAAAAAGTGCACTTATGACTTCTACTAGCAAATTTATCTCCTTTAGCTTTTTTATTGTGGGCAAAACACAAACAACCAAAAGTGCGAATGGTAGTATAGGAGGGGGTAGTGCCAAATAAAATTTCATATGGGGATTTATTGTATAAGAGGGGGGAGGGTGTTCGATTGATTAGGTGAGCAGCAACAAGGACAGTCTTACCCCAAAAATATATTGGCAAATTAGCTTGAAATCTCAATGCCTTCCCAACATTTAAAATATGTTTATGTCTTCTCTTAACTCTGCCATTCTGTTGAGGAGTCCCAACACACGATATTTGAAATAAGATGCCAGTTGTAGTAAAGAAATCACGCAAACAATTAAACTCGGTGCCATTATCACTTTGAACAATTTTAATTGTTTGAGAAAATTGTCTATCGACCATTGCCACAAAAGACATAAACATACGGAAAACCTCCGTTTTATCAACTAGTAGATAAATCCAAACAACACGAGAGAAATCATCAACTATAGTAAAAAAATAACGAGCACCACAAGATGATGCATGTCTATATGATCCCCATAAATCACAATGTACTTTTTCAAAAATTCTAGAAGCTTTATTCTCACTTACAGAAAAACTAGTCCTAGGTGTTTAGCACAAAAACAAACTTCACATGCTTTATTTAAACTACCCTTACAATTATAAACGGGAGGAAGGAGTTTTACAACTTTTTCTGAAGGGTGACCCATACGCTTGTGCCATAGTTCTAACGTTGCCGAAGAATCAGAGATAGCCACATGTTGCATAGTTGCCCTTCCGTCGAAGTAAAACAGTCCATCACGCCTAACACTTGTTCCAATCATCTCCTTCGACCGGTCCTGTATAGCACACATATTGGAGTTAAATTGGACAGTAAAATTGGTATCATCAATTAATTGCGATACAGAAATTAGATTGCAACGTAAATAGGGAACAAATAGCATATGTGTCAGAACAATTTTAGATGATAGTCGAACTAAGCCTTCCTTCGTGGCATTTGAACAATGAGAAATATGATGAGCATCAAATAACCATCTTTCATCGCAAGTGACATGTCTAGAGGCCCCCGTGTCAATGATCCACAAGTCATTGTCAAACTCACCATTCAACCGATCATCGGCAATTTTTGTGTTACCAACAAAACCGGCGATTGCCTTCCATTATTCCGCTGTGAATGTTGGAAATGTACTACCCGAACCCACATTACTGTGACTAGAAGCGCCAGCTGCTGCAGCATTTGCACGAGCTGGGGCACGACCTTTGTGGCTGGACTGTTGCGGCTTGCCTCGCTTTGAAGGGTTCGGCCACTTAATCCGGGTATCCTTTTAATTCAAAGCAGTCAGAGACTTAGTGACCAGTCTTCTTGCAATGGGTGCAATGAAGACCGGACCTATCAGGTTTGTCATCAGAGGTTGTTGTCCTCGGCTTTCCCGTGCTTGATCGAATAGCGAATCCCACTACCTCTGGTGGTTTCTCATTAGGGATCTGCTTGGCACGTCTGACTCGTTCGTCTTGCACTGCTAACTGTTATTCTCTGTTAAGAGAAGGCATCAGATCCTGCGATAAGATGTTAGTGCGAGTTTGCGAATAATAGTCAGTGCACAATCCCATCAAGAACTCATGAAGTCGAGTATTTTCACGACGTTGTTCATGCTGTAAACCGGCCGTGCACTCCTCGCAACAAGTACAGGTAATAATCGGCTCATGGTTTTTTAATTCTTCCCATAGAGCAGTCAATTTATCGATGTAGGAGGCCATCGACATATCCTTCGATTGCTCACATTTTGCAATGGATACTTTCAACTGTTGAATCCGAGGACCATTGACAGTGGCAAAACGCATCTTGAGAGTATCCAATAAACGCTTCGCATCTTTGTATTTTGAAAAAGTACTTTTGACCTCGGGATCAATGGTATTCATGAGCCACGAAATCAACATAGCATGAATCGTATTCCAATTCATTTGGGTACACGGAGAGGAAGGTGCGGTGATAGTTTCGTCAAGGAAAACAAATTTGCGGCGAGCCTCCAATGCGGTTTGAATGTCTCCAGCCCATTCATCATAGTTTTCACCACGAAGCCGAGTCGGAGTTATGAAATCTCTAGGTCTGTCATGCGGACCTAGGTAGTACGGGGATGAGGTATCAATACTTGGTGATGGTGGTGGTGGAGGATCATCACCGGCCATGGTGATGAATTATGGTGTTTTTTTTTTAATTTTTTTTATTAGAAACCCTGTGCGACTGATATCATGTTAAATCAATTAGGGCTCAAAGTTTGGATTCTTCTCTTTGATCACAAAACGTATAAATAGAGTACACATCTTCCTAAGATAATAACACAAGATATTCTACATATTATCTTGAGTCAATTAAGCCTATAATTAAGGAAACTAAAATATATGATTAATTTAAAAGATATTCGCCTAATCTTTCCTAACACCATTCCATACTGTAAGGAGGGTGTTCCCATCGTAGGGGATCCTTCTCCTTAGATGTCCATGACCCTTTAGAAGCCTAGGACTTTACACTTGTTAGGGTTTATTAGGATTTGAATTCTTGACTGTTTGGGAGACCTTGAATTAGAAATGATACTCTCATCACGCTTTTTTGTAAGAAACAAGTAGGAGTCGCCAATGAGTTTTAGGAAAACTCATAAACCTCGTTCATGCCTTTCTTCCAAGTAGAGTTTAAGGGATAATTAGCACGAGTCGTAAGTTTACCCATGCCCAGATTGGTCTACATAAACCAGAAATGAGTTCGGGAGCGAGGGTACTAAGATAACATTCCCTTTAGAGGGGAATCACTATCTTAGCCCTAGTACGACCTCTACTAGATCTTCATTTTTCACAATTTCATTACCAAACAATATATGCAACGTGATACCTAAGACTAAGTTAGTTGATTTTATTTACAAGCATTAATCTCGTAGGAATTACATTGAAAAAGTCATTATTCTTTGTTTAATCAATATTCGTGAAAAGAACAAAATAAACAATATTCGACTTGTCTTAAATGATAAAACAACAATTAATTATCAAATTCTAGTCTTGATTAAACAAAAGAATACTATGTGAATTAATTAATTAAATTTTTTTTAAGTGATCAAATAACACTACTTATTCAATTAAATTTATTTAAACAATAAAAGAAAAGTGATTTATCTAAGTGCGCTCAAGAAACTAACCAATCTTCTTTTATGTTAAATCTCCATTTAATGCGTTTATGGAATTTCTTTCTTCTTCGTACCTCCAAGGACTTCAATGGATTTAATTAGGGTTGGAAAGTATTTGGGAAGAGAGAAGAAAAAGTAGTATATATGATAGTAAGAGAAGTTGAGAGATTAGGGTTTTGAGAATGCTAGGGTTTGAATTCTGATATTTCGGTCCTCGTAATGCTGAATGAAGACCCCTATTTATAGGAGTAGGGATCTAGGTTTAGGGTTTTAGAGCTGCGCCGTCAGGTGGCGCGCGCAGCTCTCTGAGTCGTGCTGGGTGCCGCGCGCATCTCAATGAGTTGCGCTGGGATGCGGTTTGTCTTATACAAAAACGTGTTTTTAAAACTTCCATAACTTTTGATTGAGAAGTTGGATTTAGGCGTGTAAGATATCATTGGAAAGATCTGAATGTCTAATTTCCAATGCCGTTAAAATTAGGTTAAAATATTTTATGGATCAAAAGATATGGCCGTTGGAGTTCAAGGGTGTCGGTTTTAGTACCCGGTTTAGTGTTTTGATCATAACTTCTTCGTTTTAACTCAGAATTGGGCTTATAATATACCGTTGAAAAGCTCTTTGAAAGGGATATCCATCTATATAGTCCATGAACGAAAATATGATGGTTGTTTTATCTTTTTGGCTCGATTTTCAACAATGTAAGATCCATTGGATCGATTCATTGCATTTGCCGCATTTGGGTCCGTTATTAATCAAGTTTAAACATGTATGAGCACGTTTTATGCCTAATTAGTAATCAAAGAAGGCTCTAAGATTACTTGGTCTCAAATATGAGTTTTAACTTACTTCATAATGCATTTCGTAGTCCATAAACACTTCAACTTTGATCTAACATGAAGAACAAATTTTGTAACATTATCGTACTTCCTTTCGGGACAAGAGGCCAAAAGTAGGTGTTTACACACACCTCCAAAATTTATAAGGGAAAAACTAATCAATTTGCTTAATTAATAATCTTTCATTTTATTCTCAATACATTGAGTTCAAAATAAGCATAGAATCCAATCCCCACCCCTCTCCAAAAGCATGAAAATTACGTTTTGTTTACCAATGGTTCCACACTACCAAGACAATTCCCTAAGTTTTTGAGTTTTTCCTATAAAATTATGTATTGCAAATTCCAATCTTCATTCTCTTATAACCCCGCTAATTTACCCAAAAAAAGAAGTTATTGTCAATTGTTCAAAGCCAAATTCAAGAGGTAGAAAATCGGTGAAAATTATGCGTGTTAAGCCAACGGCTACTCACTTATTTTCTACCAAATTAAAGAGCCATTATTGGGAGTTACAAAAATTAAGCACTCTAATAACGGAAATCAAGCATAATTAATGGTTTCAAAATACAACGCAATTATGGAAATTAGCTATGCATATACATGAAGCCATAGCCAACTAACAAAATAAATTTGAATAGTTTGATCACTTGACAGCTCTGATTCTTCACATTATATAGAATGACGTCTAGCGCGATGGAAATAATGGAAGCCCCTGCCGAGGAGCCTTTGCATTGCGCACGTCGGTCTCAATGGCTTCAGTCTACTATATCAGGTACGCGGTCATTTCTTCTATTAGGGTCTATTCTATCCAATGTATTGCATCGCATGTCCAAAACCAATAGCATAGGAATATTTGGTTGGAAATATACATATAAAGATAACCTTGAATAGCTAGTACAGAGTATAATTCTAACAGGCAATAGCCAACTTCGGAAAGAGGGAATCATAGGTTATGATATTGTTACTTGTTTAAGCAAAGCAACATTCTCCCTGTCAAAAAAAAAAAAATAAAAAAAAATAAAAAAACATTCTCAATTCTGGGAAAATGGTTTGTTCTAACCTCAAGGAAATTTTTTTATAAATATTTTACATATATATTGGTGTTTCAGGGAGCTTTGTTAAGGGAAGTATAAAGTTAAATTCCGACCTCTATCTTTGAAAGGGCTATCATGCTGGAAACCTATGCTTCTATAAATATGCGGTTTTTCCTGAATATATAATATGGTTTTTCCAAAAAATCTACGATGATTAGATGAAGCCATACAATGGGAAAAGATAATTGACTCCGTCTAATTCATTCAACTTTGACACAGGTGTGGATGAAAAAATGAAGATCATTCTGGCTCTTCTGGAAGATGATGATTCTCCCTTGCAAAATGATGAAATATGTGTAAGAAAAAAAGAAAATATCACAAAAGTGGTTCAAGATCTCTGCATATCTTACCGCAACTTAGCAGAGAAATATGAAAGCTTAAAAAATGTTGCAATAGATGTCCATACTTCAGAATCGTCATCCCTTTTCAGCAATAGAAGCAAGAAAAATATGGATGACTTGGGAGCCTGGGATGATTCTCAGTTAGAGACTACTAATTCTAATCCCGAATCTTCTGTAGAAGATGTTGACACTGAATGTGAAGGCGGTATGGCCGACATTGAGAATAAGAAGAGGACTGTAGATAGCTTGGTACCCAAAGGTGGAAGCAGCATCAAGCCAGAAAATCCCTGGTTTGATGGAGTGAAGTACAAATTTTCAAAGCTTGTTGAAGAAAATACACAGCTGCAGGTTGAGTTGATCAGAAGAAATTCTGAGAAAAGAGAGACCATCATTAAGCTGCAAAATCAGGTGAGCAGATTGAGGGTTGAAAATGACACCCTGAAGCGTACTCTAAATTACTATGATTGTAACAAACAGCATATCCAAGAGAGTTCTCCGAGGAGGAAATCAATACTTCTAGACAAGTTTTTCAGAGGATGCTCTCCGTAACTTGATAGTTTGTCACGTAAATATTCCATATTGTATTGCTGGTATAAACCTAAATTATTGGAATTTGGATCATTCAGTATATGTTTTTCCATTGCACCTCCAAGTTAGTTAGCAAGTATCTTTTTTTTTTGGGTTTTCTAGCTTGTCTTAACATCACAGTTAGTCTACAAAGCGTATATTAAATGGTCTCTTCCAGAACCCTGGCTTAAGGAAATCTTCCCTAAGAGAATTGCTTACTTCTATAAATACCCTCAACCCTCAACAATAAAAATGCTAGTCCCTCCAGAACAAGTGAGACGAAGCATAAATTGAGCAGCTATTCTAACAGTATGTAGCATCCATACGGATATTTCATATCCACCACCTCTCCTGAAGTAGTAGAGAATCATCTTTTGATAACCATTCCTGCAGTGGGCATAATCAAATCTGCCGAGTCTTTCTTTCCAAGGAAGAAACTATATCAATTACCAGTAATCACCACATGAACAAGACCCATCTTTAAAATGGTGGAAACGCTTAGAATCTCTTACCACAATCTCTCGGTTGACAGCTTTAGAAATTAGCTTTATCACAGTGTGACAATCACCACAAACCCTGAGGTTTTTTATGACATGGATTACAGTCCCAGGAACAGTATTCATTATACCAAATGCAACTGCAAGCTTCTCACTGTGAGCCCGTAAGATGAATTCCTTCTCTTCATCATCAACATCATGAAGAACTGATGTCTTATCAGATACATATCCGAATTCCTTCAGTTTCATATATAGTTTGTCCAGGTACTCATAAATTTGCTGGTGTTGAGGATGCTCTTTATCTCCAACCAAAAATACATGAACTCTCCCTTTCACTTCAAGCAAGCTATATCCAGGTGGTTTAACCAAACCATTTTCCTTCATTAAAATTCTAATTCTCTCAACATCTTCCCACCTTCCGGCATCAGCATACATATTAGAAAGTAAAACATAATACCCACAATTACTTGGGTCTAATTCAAACAATTTTCTAGCTGAAATTTCAGCAAGCTCTAAATTTTTATGCATTCGGCAACCAGCCAAAAGAGCTCCCCATACCACAAAATCAGGCTCAACCTTCATTTCCTTAACCAAATCATATGCCTTGCCAAGTAAACCAGCACGACCAAGAAGATCGACCATACAGGCATAGTGTTCGACCCCTGGCTCCACACCAAAGTCCCTTTTCATGCTTGTGAAGCAGTCCCAGCCTTCATCAACAAGGCCAGCATGGCTGCATGCAGCTAAAACTGATACATAAGTTATGTAATTTGGTTTTACTCCTACCCTTTTCATGTCATAGAAAACATCAAGTGCTTCTTTGGCATACCCATGCATCCCATAACCAGCTATCATTGCACTCCAAGACTTCACATTCTTCAGCTTCATGCGCTCAAATGCTCTCCTGGCCATTGCAACTCTCCCACATTTGCAATACATGTCGATAATTGAGGTGCCAACAAATACATTCTGTTCCAAACCCATTTTAACCACCTGCAAAATTATATAAGGCAACATTAATTAGCATTGTATTGTTAATCATCAGAAAGAAACAAAACATTAAAAAAACCAATAATGGATATGACAATCCATTAAACTACACAAACTTTTTAAGAAGATTGCAACTTTTGTAGTACCTGATCGTGTATGCACTTGCCATGAAGCAAAGCCCCGGCATGAGAGCATGCCAGCAGTACAGCAGACAATGTCACTGCATTATACCTAACGTGGCTATCATTCACCATGTCATGAAACACTTCTATAGCTTCAGTTGACAATCCATTTTGTGCAAACACTGCAACCATAGTATTCCAAGTAATAACATCTTTCTCTATCATCCCATCAAACACCTTCTTCGACATAGCCAACTCCCCACACTTAGCATACGCGTCTACCAAAGTATTCCCTACTCCCAAAAACACATCCAAACCCCGTTTTACAGAAAACCCATGAACACCACCTGTCACAAACTTGTTCGAAACCCGAGCACAAGCTGATAAAACCGAAACCAAAGCAACTTGATCAACAGAAAAACCTTCCTTCTCTCCCTCAATCTCACTTTCCTCCGACAAAAACTCATTAAACAGCAACAAAGCCTCATGAGGTTCATCATTCTGTACACAACCCGTGATCATAGACGTCCAAGACACAACATTTCTCTGAGGAATTTCATCGAACAGCTTGCGTGCATCCCAAATCTGCCCACATTTAGAATACATATCAATCAAAGAAGAAGACACAAAAAGATCATAATCATAACCGAACACAAAAGCCTGCTGATGGGCTTGTCGACCGGAGAAAAGATCGCACAAAGACGAGCAGGACTTAATAGTACAGGGGAATGTGTTGCGGTTAGGAAGAAGTGATAGCTTTCGCAGCGACGAGAAAGCTCGAAGGGCTTCCAGCGAATCGCCGCTACGAGCAAGCTCGGCAATGACTGAATTCCATGAATGCACATTGGATGGATCAACGTATTGGTTGAACAATGTCAAGAGATTGGAATCAGGGGTTGATGAAAAATAGCAATAACAATGGAATTTAATTCTGGGTTTAAAGGTATGTTTGATGATTGATATTAATGAGCGATTCTGAGAAGAAATCCTCATTCATTCGGTTGAATTCGAGGATTTCAATTCAATTGTTTGGTAAGTCTGGAATTGTAAACTCAAATGAATAGGCTTTGTAGTTCTTCAATGGCGGGAAGAGGTGTCCTTCAATTCAATTTTTGGTTATTTTGAAAGTGCTTGTTGTACATTTAGGTACATACTTGTAAAGATTTTTTTAGAAATAAAAGTCACAATTTTGATTATAACACATAAAAAAAAAAAATTAAAAAAAAAAAACCTTAAATTATAACACCACCAAAAAAACTGAAAATTTGATTTCACCACCACCTGGTAGATGCCGCCCAAAAAACCGTTTGTGGACCCTGCCTTGGGCTGCAAACGATCTGGGCCGAGCCGAGTTTTAGTCTGTTCGAGCTAAGCTTGATAAGAAATATTCGTGTTCGAACTATCCCGATTTTGAACGAGCTTTTAAAAATCTTGTTCGAGCTGGGCTCGTTAAGAATTTGGTTTGTTCGAGCTTTGTTCACGAACGTACTCGTTTGCATTTCGAGTTTAAGTTTGATCTTGATCGGGTCTAAATCGAGCTTGATTAAATAAACGAGCCTTAATTTATCATTAAAAATGGTTTCTTTTAAATTTTAACACATCCATTTAATTTTATATAAAATTTTTATATTCTTTCTATAGAAAAAGGTAATGACAGAGTTTTCATGCTTTTACATGATGAAATAATTAGTACTTTTTAAAAATATGTATGAATAAAAGATATCTAAAATTTGCAAATTTTAATTAGGCGTGAAAAAACTTATAAATTAACTTAAACGAGTTATTTATGAACATTACCGAGTCGAACATGATGTTGTTCGAGCTTTGTTCACATATTTGACGAGCTTAAGATTTTTGTTCAAGCTTGTTTGTTAGCTTAACAAACGAGTTTTGACCAAGTTTTGACCGGGCTTTTTCATGAGTAGTTCACAAACGTATCAGTTCATTTACACCCCTGCTGGCCTGCCAAGCACACGTGCCATTTATATATTGGTTTAAATTTTTTTTTTTTTAAAAAAGGAAAAAAAAAGACCTAAATCCTAGGTAAGCCACCAAGCCCACCACCAGCCCGCAAACCCCTAAACCCTAGCCACCACCAAAACTGGCCACTAATGGTTGAAATCGGCCGATTTAGGACCTGAGTGGTCAAATTCGAACCTATATTGGCCGATCTCAACCACGAGTAGCTAGTTTTGTGTGGTGGTTGCCGGTTTTGAGTGGGAAAGGAGGGAAGTTTCGGTGGCTGTTGTGGATCGAAGGAGGTTTTCGATGGATGGGGTGTGTTGGAAGAGGGTTTTGGTGGCTGAAGAGGTGTCGGAAGGGGTTCAAAGTGGTGTGAATTTGATGCCTTTAATTTGATTCTAATTGGGTTGAAAAGTAGACTTCAAGAGCTTTCCAACGACATATTATATGCCTTATTTGGACTTCTGGATCAAAAGATATGATAAAAACAAAATCCGCAAAAACTGTCTTGTAGCGCCGGACGACAGGCCTGTCGCGCGGCGACAGGGGCTGTTGCAGCGACAGAGACGTTTTTTATTCCTCTTCAACCTCCGATTCTTTTTTTATCATATCCGGATTGTTTTCATTATAAATAGCGTCCTTAAACCTCCGTTTTTAATCATCAATTCCCATCTAATTATCACCAACTCTCATCAAGAAAATCTTGATACTCTCTCTTATTCTAAACTAGCTTTTCACAAACAAAATTCCGCATTCACAAGATCTAGACACACCTAGCCAAATTCGAAGTTGCCTTCGCCCTAGACGTGAAAGGTTTGATATTTCTGAGGGTTTGGTTTCAAATCTCTCTTTCAATTATTTAATTTAATTATTTTCCTTGAAGCTACTAACATGTGTATTTTGTTATTAGAAAGAGATACGAGGCATCCAAGTAAGTGATTTAATTGTTTAATTGATATTATGATATAGAAATCATGTTTAGATTGTTATTTTGATTCCTAGTATCATGTTTAGGATGTTTTTTCTAGTATCATGTTAGGATGCTTTTCTTAGTATGATGTTTAGGGTGACAACAATAAGTTCATTATATCAATTATGATTTCTGTGATGCTTCCTATTTTCTTTCCTAATAGCATGTAAGTATCGTGTTAGGGCTAAAGTTTTGATTTTTAATGTTTAGTGACATGCTAGGGTTTGTTATTAATCTTGTTAGTATCATGCCTAGGATCTTGCTATTATTGTGCTTTATTTTTAACATGATTATGATTCTTGCTAATATTGTTATAATTATTGTTATGATAATTATTATTATGATGATTATTATGTTGCTTGATTATATTATTATTATTATTTCTTGATCACACCTTTTATGCATGTTAAAGGTAATTTGTACTTGTAATCACGCTTAATAAGATAATTAATAATCTTGTTTAAGGTTAATTTGATTATAATTTAAGTGATCACCAATAATAGTTTTGTTTGTGCATTAATATTCAACCAACATAGATAAACAGGTTTAGGGTTAACCTAATGATTGTATGTTAGTCTAAAAGCGCACATGAATACAAGAAGAATAAAGTAGAGGTCTATTATTAGGGCAGGTTCAATCTCTTCTAGGTTGGATTTGTACCTTCATCCCCGAACTTCCAGTTTCCAGACCTATTGGAGTTAACGATCTCCTGGATCGTTAAGGGGTGTAACCTTCACCCTGTGAACGGTTTACAAGTTCCTAAAACTTGTTGGCGACTCTTTTGCTCTAGCTTCCTTCCCTTTGGACGCCACCATGCTTTAGTGTATGATCACAGTGGGGTTCAAGTTTGGGGTAATGCTTGAAATATTCTCTACAGATCCCGCACTAGTAGAAAAATAGCAATAGGTAGCCCCTAAAGGCACCGGTAGCCAAAACCGGTCTAGAAATGGGCGGGATTTTAGAACAAGAGAAATGGCACCGGTTTGGCCTGAACCGGTGCCAAAAATAAAAAGGGCACCGGTTTGAACCGGTGACAATTGAACCGGTGCCAAATTAAAAAAAAAAAAAAAACGCGGCCTTATTATCTTCTCCTTCCTCTCTTTCTCTTTCATTCCCTTCTATCCCTTAGCTTCACTGTTTCATTAGAGCGAATTGAACACCCTCCCCCTTTTCCCTCCACCACAGCCGCCACCTTCACCGGCCACCAGAGGTGTCGAAAACCACCGCCCCTCTCTTTCAATCCTCCCCTGCCCTTTGGTTTTCCCTTTCTTTCTCTTTCAAAGCTGCTGCCTCCACCAGCATTGTTCGAAAACAACAGCCACTGCTGCTACCTTCACCACCACGCACCGCCTCCACCACTCCACCGCATCGATGCCTCCACCATTGCGCACCACTGCTGCTTCCTCCACCACCGAGGGTCGTCCTCAATCTCTCCTCCCATTAGCTTCTTCCACCTCCAACTAGTTTAGGGTAAGTTTTTATTTTTTTGTTAAAAAATTGAACAATTATTTTGAAACATGTAATTCTATTATTTTCAATAGCATTTTGAACAATTATTGTTAAGCAAATTAAAGTCAAGGAATGTATATAATTTTACCCTAATTTTTTTAATTTTTGAATTGGTTGTTTATTTAGAAATTTTGAATACATATTGTAGATTAGAGTAATTTTGCATTACATTGTTCCTTAGTTGAAAATTTTGTATGTTTTAATGGGTTATTTTAAGGTTGATTTAATGAGTACTTTTGAATATAGTAGAGATTAGTAAAAATGTTACTTAATTAGTTGAATTTTGGTATGTTATTATGTGTAATTTTAGGTTGTTTTAATGGGTAATTGTGAATATATTAGAGAATTAGTGACCTTGTTAATAATTAGTTGTGAATAAATTAGAAAATTGTGAATAAATTAGAGAATTGTGATTGCATTAGAGAATTGTGAATAATTTAGAGAATTGTGATTAAATTAGAGAATTGTGCATAAATTAGAGAAATAGTGATATTGCCACTTAATTAGTTATGAATAAATTAGAGAATTGTGAATACATTAGAGAATTGTGAATATATTATAGAATTAGTAACGTTGCTAATTTTTGTTTTTTTTAATAGATTTGTGAATTGAAGCACGAGTTTAGCTTGATGACTACATATTGAGCTCAAGTGGGTAGTTGCTATATTGGTATGACTTATAAACTTTACTTAGCTATATTTCTATCTATTTATCCATTTAATAAAAGTTTATTCATGAAATTGCAACTTGTGTATTGTTTAATTGCAAATAAATACAACAATATATAGAATACTTGCATCATCATATGCCTAGATACCCGTTCAAGGCTTTCTCATTAGGAGAAAGTCTTGAATAGTCCCCGATTGGGACTGTTCTTGAATGTGTACTCTCACTTAGGTGGTGAATGTATGTTTTCTTTTCGATTTTAAGGAATATCTTGGCTTACCATTTCCTCACTATGTTCTCTGGGTACATATGTGGGTAATTAATTATCTACATCGTGTACTTGGAGAACTAGGGGGAAATGCTGCCGGATTTTCCTTAAAATTGGAAAGTTGACATACATTCACTCGTGAGAGTAGACATTCAAGGATGGGTTAGGTTGGAGTGATAAGGACCCTTTGGAAACATGCATTTTTTCACTATATGAATGGTATATTCACGTTTTGTACTTGAATTTGATTTACATAAAATATGTAGCAATTACACATTATTCATTATATGTTGCTATATATGTTTAGAGACAATTTACTAAATGGAGAAGGATCGTGGTTGGATGTATGGTAGACGCGATACATTGGAATTTTAGAATGGGGTTCAAGAGTTTTGCGAGAGGGCTTTAGCTTATCAACGCAAACTGGGTGGCAAAGGCCTTTATTGTCCTTGTGTTGATTGTAATAATGTGAATGTGGTCGATAGTGTTGAAATCATTAGAGATCATGTATTATGTCGTGGGTTTAGGCATTTATACCATGTGTGGATTTGGCACGGAGAAAGTGGAGAGTACAGTGGGGATCTTGATCGGAATGATGTGCGTGTTAGAAGCAATGAGATTCATGTGGACGAGGAATACGAGAATGATGACTATATTGTTGATAATAGTGAGGATGGAGCCGATGATGATCAGGCGGATGAGGTTGAGGATGAACAAGTGGATAAGATGTTGCATGGTGTTAAAGGTGGAGTGTTTGAGTTATTATTGGAGGCTTCCAAAAAGCCTTTGTATCCCGGGTGCAAAACATACTCCAAACTATCGGCCGATATAACACTTTTCAATATTAAGTCGAAGCATGGGTGGACGGACATTAGTTTTACTTCTTTGTTGACCGCATTAAGTGATATGTTGCCTGATGGGAATGAAATTCCTAAATCTTACTATTACGCAAAGAAGCTCATGTATCCCTTTGGTTTGGAGTATAAGAAGATACATGCATGTCCTAATGACTGTATTTTGAATGGAAATGAGTATGAACAATTGCAGGAGTGTCCACGATGCAAGCGGTCGCGCTACAAGCGCATGAGTTGCAATCCTGGTACGGAGGGACCTCCTGCTAAGGTGTTGTGGTATCTTCCCATTATTCCAAGGTTTAAGCGTTTGTTCTCAATACCAAAAGACGCTAAAAACTTGAGGTGGCATGCAGAGGGAAGAAAGAAAAACAGAATGCTGAAGCATCCAACTGACTCTCCACAGTGGAAGAACATTGATTTGAAGTTTGAGGAATTTGGTGATGAAGTCATAAATTTAAGGCTTGGGTAGTGCACGGACGGGATGAATCCATTTGGCACTCTTAGTACCCAACACAGCACATGGCCGGTACTTTTAGTGATTTATAATTTTCCTCCTTGTCTGTGCATGAAACGTAAATATGTAATGCTTTCATTGCTAATAACTGGTCCTAAGCAACCTAGAAACAACATATATGTTTACCTTGGCCGCTTATTGACGACTTGAGAAAGATGTGGGACGAAGGGGTTTCCGTTTTCGATGCTCATCAGAACGAGGTGTTCACATTGCGTGCAACCCTTATGTGGACCATGAATGACTTCCCTGCATATGGAAACTTGTGTGGGTACAAGGTCAAAGGGAAAAAAGCATACCCCATATGTATTGATGACACATCAAGTGTATACCTTACTCATTCTCACAAAGATGTCTACCTAAGGACTCGAAGGTTCCTTAGGCGTGATCACCCGTACCGTAGGCAGAAAAAGGCTTTCGATGGAACAGTGGAAGAGGATACTGCGCCTAGACCATTGACTGGTGCTGAGATTTGTGCTCGGGTGAAAGGGATACGAACGGTGTTTGGAAAATCAGAAAAAACTGTGGTATCAGTTGCTTTGTTTAAGAAAGAATCAATCTTTTGGAAGCTTCCGTACTGGAGAGAACATGACGTTAGGCATTGTCTTGATGTGATGCATATAGAGAAGAATGTGTGTGATGCTCTTTTGGGAACGCTTATGAATATCCAAGGCAAAACAAAGGACGAAAAGGGTGCACGGTTAGATTTGAAAGAGATAGGGATTCGTCTAGAATTGTGGCCTCAAGAAAAGGTTAGAAAGGGGAAGGAACTGAGAAAAGAAGATGAAAATGTTTTGAAAAAAGGGAAGGAGAAGAGCAAGGGAAAGGGAAAGGCCAAATATGCGTCAAAGAAGAAAGTTGAGGGTAAAGGGAAGGATGAAAAGAATTATTTACCCCCGGCTTGCTATACATTGTCAAGGGTAGAGAAACGTATGTTTTGTGCATGTTTGTACGCCATTAAGGTTCCATCAGGGTACTCATCTAACATGAAAAGATTTGTAACCTTAAATGGAGAATTGAAGCTGACAAGTATGAAATCCCATGATTGTCACATTATGATGCAAGTATTCCTACCGATTGCAATCCGTGGTATTCTACCGAAACACGTGAGGGAAGCGATTACAAGCCTTTGTTTGTTTTTCAATACAATTTGTAGCAAATTTCTTGATCCTTGTACACTAGATGCTTTGTAAGCAGATGTGGTTGTGACTTTGTGCAAATTTGAGATGTATTTCCCACCCTCATTTTTTGACATAATGGTTCATCTGGTTCTTCATTTGGTGCGTGAGATTAAGTTGTGCGGTCCAGTGTTCATGAGGTGGTGCTACCCTTTTGAAAGACACATGGTGTAGACACCCCAATGTGTCTCCCCAAAACCAAACCCAGTGATGAGTACCTTTCGCGTCGAATCATAATCGAATGAAGTGAAAGTGTGGAAAGTTTAGTGTTGCGGATAGTTTTAATTTCTTTTATCTTCTCTCTGTTTTTGAAAAATTATTTTAAGAAAAAAGCCAATCCAGTTTGGTTGGTTCATGATATGGGTCCAATAATGGTGTAGTTAAATGAGGCTTGACAAGAGATTTCCAACGATATATTATAAGCCCAATTCCGATGAATATTGAGGAAGTTATGGCTAATTTACTAAACTGGGCCCGGTTTGAGCCTTATATGCGGCCCAATGATCTAGGGGATTAATGCTTGAAATTATTCCCCACAGTTTTTGGCGACTCCACTGGGGAGGATTTCTATTTTAATTCCTGAAATTTATTTCGGCAATGATTTAGAATGAGTAGATGAGACTCGAAACGTTCTAAGTATTTCATGTGCGTAATTTTGATTAACATTATTGTCATATGCATAAAAAAGATCTCATTGGAAAGACCATCCGTAATGAGTTAAAAACATAGGATTTTACACGTAGGAAATTTGAGAAATATCTTTCACAACTAGGATCGAAATAACACTGTGCGAAACTGGAAAATTTTATCGAGCACAGAAAGCTGCTGAGGCATGTAGGAATTAGCGCCAGGGCCCAGAGCATTGGCGCCAAAATTTTAACCGTAGCGCCAGACGCCAGCATTGGCGCCAGGCGCTACAGCTAAAACCTAGCGCCAGTCTCTGTTTGCTGGCGCCAAATTCCTCCAATACCGAGCCAAAAATATGCGTTCTAATTTCGACCAGTTTTTCGTATTGTTTGCTCGATCCTACTTCCTGATTGAATTTTTTCTCACTTTTCTGAAACCCATATGTGTTCTACATATGGACATAACCCTCTGGGAATTCATGTGTCATCTACCTGATTGAACGCTCTGTGCAACAAAGGGTACATCCGAGAATGTTGAATTCACCCAACCATGGAAGCGAGTATTTCTAAAACTTGCGGTGTCCCATCCACTCGCGCCAACCCTTCACGGTTAGGCTTCCGCGCGGTGCATCCGAACAATTAACCATGGACCCTCTATTGACTAAACCATATCCTGAACTTTAGAGAACTAGAGCCATGGTTAGGTTGCAAACTTATTGCATCATATTGTGCCTACTTGACTAATTGTGCATTATTTGTTGTGCATATACTATGTTTTCTTAACCGTTTGTTGGACTTGTGTTGAGATTAAATAAATTAATGACTTAAAGAACTTTGCCTAATTAATTAATTAATTAATTTGAGTCAATAAAGTCTAATATTTTAATTGGAATTTACCAAGTACGACTTTAGGCATACCCATGTTAATTAATAACGCCGAAAACAGTCCCAGATTGAAGCTCCAGCATTGGTGCCAAAGTCTGGACTGTAGCGCCACTCTGTGCAGTGTGGCGCCTGGCGACAGCTCTGTCGTCCGGCGCTACACTACACAGTACGACGCCAGTCCTGTCGTTTTGCCGAAAAATCGGATTATTGATCGAGTCATCACCTAGTGTCTAATTAACCAGTTCGCTAATTAATTCAGTTAAATTTTACTGTCAATAGTACCTTGTCGAGTCATTAATTTAGTCTAGTCACATAGTCTAGCCACATGGTCATGACACGAGTCTTAACATATCACCTACACTCACTAGTCTTAGCACGCACTTTGAGTATATGTCACCATGACCATGTCTTAGGTTCATGCATGAGTCGGTCTTTCCGTCATTTAAGTTGGGGGTACATTCTATTCCTAATTCTTCGTATCCCTCCATATACATCATTTTTCTTCACATTCTATTCCAATCTTTCTTCACTTCCTCCATCCATTGCATGTTGAATAAAGTTTGAGTCAAATAATTAACAATGAATATCCCCAAATTCCTTTTCCACAGTACTTGGTCGAGGAGAGAAGGGCGATTAATCAAGGACAACACCTTTGTTCAGGTCTCGCTTTTTGATAAACCAATTTGTCAAAAAAGGAAGGCTAAAAAGATAATGGCAAGTCAAGAAGAAGTCAATGAGCTTAGGAACCAATTGGTTACCGTGACTGAGACACTGAAACTCCTCACACTCAAGATCGATGATCCCGTGGAGCAACAACAGATGGACCTCATGCAAGAAAGTTTGAGAAAGCTATCTAGCG
This sequence comes from Chenopodium album, assembly GCF_948465745.1. Taxonomy (NCBI): domain Eukaryota; kingdom Viridiplantae; phylum Streptophyta; class Magnoliopsida; order Caryophyllales; family Amaranthaceae; genus Chenopodium; species Chenopodium album. The sequence continues at coordinate 23,317,886 of NC_137834.1, forward strand.
ACTATAAATTTCAGGGCATGAGTTCACAAGGGGTCTCGCTGGACAAGGAACTTCTTCCGCATAAGTTCAATGCCACTGACATCCCAAAATTCAAGACAACAGATAACCCTTACTTCCATCTAAGAGCTTTTGAAACCATAATGAACATTAAGGGTATCGATAAGAAGGTTTTCCCCTCTCTGTTCTCTCTATCTCTTGAAACCGTTTGCCAAAAATGGTACTTCTCCCTTGACAAAGAGAAAATCTCTACCTGGGAATCGATAGTAAACGCTTTCATTGATGGTACAAGTGCAATATTCAAGTTGAAACCGACCATAGACAACTTTAGATGCTAAGACAAAAAGAGAATGAAGGCTTTACTTCTTTCTTTAATAAATGGAGGGAAACTTCCGCTAAGATGATTGAGGCCCCCACTGAAAAAGAATCTGTGAGGATGTTTATTAAGAATCTCCAAGCGAAGTATTCGAAGCATTTAAAATATCAGCACAATCTGAATACTTTCAAGGCCGTTTATGACATCAGGATTGAAATCGAAGATGACCTCGCAAAGAAAAAAGCTACTAACAATAGTAACCACGGTGGCTGGAAAGGAAAGAAGAACGACAATCCTTCTTCTTCCGAAAACGCCCACTCTAGTAACAATGTTAGTACCTTTGATCTCAGTGAAGTTTTAGCCATGGATAACCAAGGATCTAAGAAGCAACTAAGGAAAGACTTCACCCCCATTGGGATGAGCTACGATACTGCCTTCGATCGACTCCATGCCAAAGGACTCATTACTCCCATTGGACCTATTCAAGATCCCGCACCTGAAAAGAGATTGCCTAGTTGGAATCCAGGCGAACACTGCAAGTACCATCAAGGTAGGGGTCATGCTACTGAGAGCTGTTGGAAGCTAAAGGAGGCTATCCAACATTTGATTAATAATAACAAGCTTCCCATGCCTCCAGTTAACTAGAAGAGCGAGTGATGATAAAGGAAACAACACAAGACAAGAGGCGAGCTTCAACAACAAGATTTCGTGACCTCTTTTTCTATTTCTTTTTTATTTACCCTTTCCCCAATAAGTCTAGCATAGGCACCTTTTTATTCTCCTTAGATTTATTTTGTAGGATCATTATATATTTTCTTTTAATAAAAATGAGCATTTATTTCCTTATATATGATCATTTCATTACATTGCATTAAAAAAAAAAAAAAAAAAAAAAAAAAAAAAAAAAAAAAAAAAAAACCATGTTGAATTAAGCACAAGGTATACCAATGATTTGAGGCACCCCTTGTAGCCACATCATACTACCTTTCACCCTTCAATTATACATCCTTTTTTTGATAAACCACTTTGAGCCTCGTATAACGATAGACCCTTCATTTTTTCAACCCATATCTACCTAACCTTGGGATGGGATGATGTGCAACTTATGCAATCTCAAAAGGTTTGAGTGAATTAAAATAGGAAAAAATAGCAAAAAAAAATAATAATAATAAAAGTGTACAAAAGGGCAAGTGTTCCAATGTCTTTGATATGAAAATGTCTTTGATATGAACACGTCTCAGATTGCGTCTCTTATCGAGTGCTCGGTACCGTGCCTGAGAAACATGAATGCCAAGTGAGTGATAGACCGCATGATCGGGATTGCCCACACTTATAAAAATAAAATAGATGCTAAAGAAAAAGATAAAAGTGAGCTAAAAAAGAGTAGAAACTCAAGCATAAAATATAAAGATTCAAAAGCGAGGTTGCACACCTTGGGGGCTTATCTAGGGTCTTGAGCCTTTATCCCCTTCTTCTTCAAACCTTTAGCCTAACCACGTTACAACCCTTAAAAAGACCTTTTTGAGGTATACATACACTTGTGCGAGGTTCGGCTAGAGCTACGTTCGGCCTGATTCCTAACGGATACGTAGGCAACCTCACATCGAGGTGCGGCCGTAATAAACATGCATTCATATTCAAATTCACACACTTACACCATGATCATATCAAGGGATGTCCTATGCTCATCCCTACTCATGTAGAGCTAGACTTGGGGGCTTGTTCCCTACATCATTAGCTTGCCTAGCCTAAGAGTCACCACCATTTGCCTCTTTTAACAAATAATATCTTTCCACACACTTAGCCCTTGCGGCCTAACTTTAGTGTCACTTTCACACACTGCACAGATACATGACCAAATATACTTCCCTTAGGAACCCTTTGTCATGAAATCTTAACATAACGATGAAGCATGCCTTGTCACATCACTCATCAATCATAATTGCCATTGCATCACGAAGTATGACGTACTTAGCCTCCGTGCCTAAGTTACCCAAATACTTTCATCATGGAGTCAACAATTGAGATAGCCTAGGATGGATTAATCCTTGCACCTTGAGAGATAGTATCAAACGACATTTGACTAAGCTCATTCAACATGTCCCTTCAAACACTTCGCTTCTTTCTTTTTCGCGTCTTTCTTTTTCGGGAGAAATTCGGCACCCTCCACAAAAATGACGGAAAATTTTTGCTTTTTTTCCATTTCCAAGTCGCACGATCACATTACGATCCACACACAAGTCATGTACACATTGAGTCATGTCATGTCATATCACCTTGATTTGAGTCTAGCACATGTGTCATTTCACTTTGAGTCGAGTCAACCTCGAGTAAGTCAATCATATCGAGTCAAGTTTATACCTTGAGTCGTCTCAAGTCGATAAGTCAAGCAACATTAAACCTTAGGTCAACCCTAAGATAATTGAAGAAATTGGCAAAGTTCTATAGTCGAAAATAAATACAGGTGCAGCAGAATAGGGGAGACCCTACTCCAGCGCCGGACGAAAACATCTAGCGTCTGGCAACAGAGTCAATTCTTGGCGCCAGAGATATTTCAGCAGCGACAGAGTTCGAAGCCTCTTAGAAAGGTGATTTCGACCTCATACAACAATTTCAGTTCCTTGGTACGCCAGTTAGCCCCTATGAGCAATTTGACATGATTAAGTAGTCGGTTTGATTACAACCGCAAATAAGTGATCGACCTGACGAAAGATCGTCTCACTTAGCTTAAAGCGCCTAAGAATTGTCTCATCACGGAGACACCGACATACTGGTTTTAGCGGAAGCAAAGTTCAAGCGAGCTTTAGAGATCGACAAGCGTTGGTCTTCGGTAGTTTTCTTCGGAATATTATTGCAACAACTGGGGATGACTTTAAGTAAAGTTATTTTCGACGGCATTCACTAAGATTGTGGAGGTTATCACCCAAGATTTGAGAAGATAGCACGAGATGGGCGGACTTCGACGGCGTTCGCTAAGATTGTGGAGGTTGTCACCAAGATATGAGAAGAGCGGTTCATGATGAGGCGGTCTTCGACGACTTTTGCTATGATTGGAAAGGTTGTCACTATGATTCAAGAAAAGGCTCGAGATGTAGCAACATTAATCGACGACGTTCCCTAGATTGCAGAAGATTGTCAAAACAAGCAGCAAGATGGCGTTCCCTAGATTGTGGAAAGTTGTCAAAAAGCAACTGAAGGTGATTTCAGGCGAAGTTGTCTTCGATAGTATTCCCTTGGACGTGGAGTATTATCATAGCGGAAGAGGATTGTTTCAAGCGAAGAAATCTTCGATGGTATTCCCTTGGACGTGGAATATTATCAGAGTAGAGGAGGATCGTTTCAAGCGAAGCAATCTTCTATATTGGAAGCAGTTACAGGCGTAGCGGTTTTCAAGCGAGATGACATTCTCTTGGCAGGAGGTCATCAAAACAACAGCGATGCGGCAGCAAATCGGTCACTTTCAGAGACGTGTGCTCGACGGTGCAAGATACGCGTTTCTTAACTCTTTTATCTGTTTAGCTAACGCTAGTTTGCAGGTATCAGCGTTACAAGAGTGATTTAGGATCGCAGAATGTTCTGAATCATTCTCCGTCCCTATCGATACTTTGACTTTTGTTTTTGAAACTCGCGTTTCTCCAAACTCAGTCAAAGTGGGGGCTTCTGTAGACACCCAAATGTGTCTCCCCAAAACCAAACCCAGTGATGAGTACCTTTCGCGTCAAATCATAATCGAATGAAGTGAAAGTGTGGAAAGTTTAGTGTTGCGGATAGTTTTAATTTCTTTTCTCTTCTCTCTGCTTTTGAAAACTTATTTTAAGAAAACAGCCAATCCAGTTTGGTTGGTTCATGATATGGGTCCAATAATGGTGTAGTTGGATGAGTCTTGACAAGAGCTTTCCAACGATATATTATAAGCCCAATTTCGATGAATATTGAGGAAGTTATGGCCAATTTACTAAACCGGGCCCGGTTTGAGCCTTATATGCGGCCCAATGATCTAGGGGATTAACGCTTGAAATTATTCCCCACACATGGGTACATTACAAGATAAAGTACGAAACTGGGCTCACCCTGAAGGAAGTATGATGCAAGGGACCGTGGGTGAGGAGATAGGTAACTTTGTGGCGGACTACATAGCCCTTACTCAACCTATTGGTCTTCCTACTTCTTGACATGAAGGTAGACTTGATGGTCATGGCACAATTGGGTCGAAACCAATGTCACCAGACCGAGATTAGTTCTTACAAGCACACCTTTATGTGTTGCACCATGTTTCAGATTTGCACCCATATTTAGACGAGCACATGGCTAGTTTGCGTGACGAATTTCCATCGAAAGGTGAAAAGGGCACTTATGCAGTTGCATAATAAGAGGTTTGTTCATTGGTTTTGTGATCGAGTAATGAGTGGATTGGATGATACTAATGTGACCGATACAGTACGATGGCTTGCGTACGGTCCTAGGGATGATGTTCGTTCATTTGAGGGATATGACATCAATGGGTACACTTTTTTGACTGAAGGTCGTGATTTGAAATCTTCCTCCACCAAAAATAGTGGTGTAACGCTTGTGGCATCGTCAAGGGAGTTTGCAATTTCTAAGGATAAATCACCTGTCGATGCAGAGTTGTCATACTATGGTCGAATTCAAGAAATATGGGAGCTTGATTATTGTGACTTCACGGTTGCTCTTTTCAAGTGTAAGTGGGTTGATAATATCAGGCGTAACGTCAAATATGAGGACTTTACTCTTGTATATCTTGGCCACTTGAATGATAGTGCGGAACCATTTATCCTTGCATCTTAAGCTAAGCAAGTGTTCTACGTAACTAACCCAGTGGATTCAAAATGGTCTATAGTGCTAGCTGGCAAAAGAAGAATCCTAGGCATTGGAGATGTTGAGGATGAGGAAGAATATGATGCGTTTGATGATTCAGCACCTTTCACTGTTCCTAGACCTATTGTACTAAATGAATAGACAACGAAGCAGGTTATATGCGACCAGACCACAACGAAGGAATTTCAGATTGAGGTAGTTTGATTAAAAGTTAGTAATGGTTTCATTGCAAATATAGTTTAGTTATCATGTATATAGGAGCATAAGTAGGCGAAAATGACCATAAACTAACATGTTTCTAGTTTGAAATTGCCTAAGTGTACTCATTATCATGCATATATAAGGTTATAGGACCATAAGTAGGTGAAAATGCTTAAATAGCTTCTACTTAACCCAATTCCTTTGTTTTGTGTATGAACTAACATTTATTAATTCTAACGACCTATATTCATTATATTTAACATGTTTGTAGTTTGAAATTGCCTAAGTGTACTCATTATCATGCACATACAAGGTTATAGGACCATAAGTAGGTGAAAATGGCTTAAATAGCTTCTAGTTAACCCAACTCCTTTGTTTTGTGTATGAACTAACATTTATTCATTCTAACAACCTATATTCATTATATTTAACATGTTTGTATTTTGAAATTGCCTAAGTGTACTCATTTGCACTCATACTTTACTATACACTAATATTTTTTTATGATTGCTTTGACAGGTGCTTATATCTCATGGCGGACGATCATGACCCTCATTGTGTAGAGGACATTGACGATGATGAGTATGAGGACGAGTACGAGGATGAGGACGAGGACGATGATGAGCCTTATGATGTGAATAAGGAGGATGACTTGGGTGAGCCAGAGGATCAAGCTCAAGATGAGTTCGAGCATAGGCTTGAAGAATTTGAAATTTCAGCTGAACGTGCACCGCCTATAGAAAATACAGCACGTGAGATTGTTGGTGAGAACCTGACTCCTGAAACTCATGGCCAAGGACAAGATCAAAACAAACAGGTGGTGGAGGGGGGGGGGGGGGGGTAAAGGCACCGGCTCAAAGAAAGGGAAGGGGTCCGACGAGAAGTTTTAAGAAACCGGACGGTCCCATGGTCATGGAATATGACAACAACGGCCAACTCGGGCCTAAATGGCGTCGACAATATGCTAATCAGGTTGGCATGTGTGCGCGGAAAATCCCCATTACACTTGTAACGCGGCAAGTACCTCTGGGTTTGATTCAAACATTTTGGGATGATACAAGGGTAAGTGTGTTTTTGGCACATTTAGAAAATTTAAGAAACCTTAACCTTATGGTTGTTACTAAATAGAAACTAATAATCGGTTTTAATTTGTGCTTGTAGAGGCTGTTTTCTATTCCTAATGATCCCGAGAAGAGAAGGGTGTTTGAATCTTTATTAGCTAAAAGATTCAGAGGCTTTAAGACCAACTTAACTAATGGGTGGATTTAGAAGAAGAAGAAGAAATCAAATAAGAAGAAAGCTGATGAGGATGACCTTCTCCCGTGGCAAAAATGGCCGACCGTGTCAAAAGAAGATTGGGAAGAGTTCGTTAGAACGAAGACTCAAAAGAAAGCCATTGTAAGTTTGTGTAAATCTGATCTCAATTGAATAATAGCTTGACTCTTTTTGTAGCAATGATACTAACATTTGTTTTTATGTAGGAACTTCGAGAGCAAAATAAAAAGAACGCAGATATGAAGGAATACGTCCATCGTATGGGGCCTAAGCTAGACATTTGCTGAAAAGAGACCTGAGTGGGTTGATAAGGGTTTATACCCTAAATCGCTTCTAGTGGCATCGAAGGAACCCTCTAGTTCCACAATCACTACTTTGGTGAGTCGTGTTGGTGATTTATTTTGTTCTCTCCATACGTTTGATAAGGAAACCAGAAAATGGGTCATCAAGGGTCTGGAAACCAAAAAAATGGCAGATAAGCTTGTAAGTTACCTATGAACTGTTGTTGCACCCCAGGCAGCCTGCTGCCGGGGCTGCTCAAGCCACTGCAGCCGCTGCAGCCTCGGCAGCCTAGGCTGCTGTCGAGGCTGCAGTAGCCATGGCAGCCGCCTACCAAGGCTGCAGTAGCCTCGGCACGCGGATCCAGGGCTGCAGCCGCCTGTCGAGGCTGCTGTAGCCTTGGCATGTGGCTGTCGGGGCTGCTGCAGCCTCGGCGCGGGCTGCCTTTGCTGTTCCGGCAGCGGGGGCGGCTCCATCGGGTGTTCCGGTTTGGCAGAAGTTGCGTATTTTTATAAAAAAAAAAAATTTGAGCAATTTTTTTTTTAAAAAAAAAAAACTCGGCGGAATGGTTTTTCGCATGCCTATTTTCTTCATTTCTCAACTTATGAACTTATTCATTCTCAAACCATATCATAATTACATAAAAGAAGCAAAGTTCTAAGTTTTTGGGCCCATTTCATCAAAATAAAGCCATTTTGAGCCAAAATGGCTTCTCACTTGCCTATTTTCTTCATTTCTCAACTTATAAACTTATTCATTCTCAAACCATATCATAATTACATATTTATAAGTGATTGTGAGTTGAAATTGCATAAAAGAAGCAAAATTCTAAGTTTTTGGGCCCATTTCATCAAAATAAAGCCATTTTGAGCCGAAATGGCTACTCACTTGCCTAATTTCTTCATTTCTCAACTTATAAACTTATTCATTCTCAAACTATCTCTTAATTACATATTTATAAGTGATTTTCAGTTGAAATTACATAAAAGAAGCTAAGTTCTAAGGTTTTGGGTCCAATTCATCAAAATAAAGCCATTTTGAGCAAAAATGGCTTCTCATTTGCCTATTTTCTTCATTTCTCAACTTATAAACTTATTCATTCTAAAACATATCATAATTACATATTTATAAGTGATTGTGAGTTGAAATTACATAAAAGAAGCAAAGTTCTAAGTTTTTGGGCTCATTTCATCAAAATAAAGCCATTTTGAGCCGAAATAACTTATAATATGCTTATTTTCTTCATTTCTCAACTTATAAACTTATTCTTTCTCAAACTAATTCAGATTTTGCATAGAATCAAAACTTCATAGAGAAAGAGGGTGGACAAGCCTAAAAGCATTGATCAACCTAAGAAGAAGCTAAGTGAACAAAGGTCCAAGAGTGAACAAGCGTCGAAGTTGCACTCTTCGAAAGGTTCACCCATGCAACCTACACCACTAGTTGAAGACATTGTTCTTTAATCACTCTCTGCTGACATGACCTTTCTTCACAACCGTGGTTGTCATTTGGTCGATCCCATGGAAGTTGCACTTCCTAAGGCAATGTTCCACTATGATGAGGATGCTGTTGCATGGATCATCAAAGAAGATGTGAAGGAATTTCTACGTGGTGCAAAGCTTAACATTTCCCTCATTCAAACATTCATGAGGTACTTCAATGCCCATATAATCTACACTTTTTTCAAGTTATTCAAATTTATGGTGATTATCCTACATGTGATTAATTATTCAATGTTCATGCACGCAGAGCACTACAGGAGCACTTAACTAAAACTGATTCTCCTTGTAAATTTGGGTGGTCATGCCCCAAGCAGTTATCCAATAATAGAATCATAGGCAACCCCCATGACGTGTTGTACTATGTTGAGCAAAGTATCAGGGAATCAGCGCGTGCGGGAGACAAGTTCATATTCGCCCCATGTTATAAAGAGTAAGTCTAACCATGTCAAATTCAATCGATTTGGCCTCATTATATGTTGAATCCTAAATATTAATTTTCTTGTCTATTGTGAACTTATGTAGGGAGCATTGGAGCCTCATGGTGATTTGTAATTCCAATAACACAATTTATCACCTCGATCATCGGAGAAGTGGCTCGTGAAGTCTATATTGCAAAAGTAAATATATATATAGCTACCTAGTGATGATTATTGCTAATAATAACTAATTTAGTAGTCATACGACTAATCAAATTTGAAAGTACTTTATTTACTACAGTGTTATGAAGAAGCTACATTGTCGTGCTCCAAAGGGTCCAACATGGAAGTCACCGTTGGTATTTTACATGATATTGTGATTATCTTCAAAATCTATGTTAGTAAATATTTGCTAATTTCCTTTGCATGTTTCACTGATGTGATTTGTTTGTCATATGCTAGTGCGCACAACAAGAAAATGGACTTGACTGTGCTTTGTATGTGATGAGATTCATGCTTGACATTGTGACTCATTGTACGGACACTCAACAGCTTGATGAGGTAAGTCCTAAAACTTAATGAAATGCTATATTTATGTGATTTCTAGCCTTAGACACCTAATATTACCCAACATTGACATGTTATGAGAAATAAAAAGGTCATTTGACAAGAAAGGTAGAAAATTGGCTGAATAGAAGTCATTTGGGCCATATTTGGGCCATTTTGTGTTAATATGCTCTTTTAATGTGATTTCTTTCCTTATACACCTATAAATAGATAATATTGACATGTTATGAGATAAATAAAGTTCATTTAATAAGAAATGTATGAAATGGGCAAAGTAAAGTCATATAGGCCATATTCGGGCCATTTTGAGTTAAAAAAACGTCTTAAACCTTAATAAAATGCTCTTTTGATTCAATTTTAGGGCTTAGACACATAAAAATAGGTGTCATTGACATGTTATGAGAAAGAAATAGTTCATTTGATAAGTAATGTAGGAAATGGGCTACATAGAAGTCATATAGGCCATATTTGGGCCATTTTAAGTAAAATGCATTGTTAAACTTAATGAAATGATATATTATTGATGTGATTTTTAGCCTTAGACACCTAATATTACCCAACATTGACATGTTATGAGAATTAAAAAGGTGATTTGACACGAAAGGTAGAAAATGGGCTGAATAGAAGTCATATGGGCCATATTTGGGCAATTTTGTGTTAATATGCTCTTTTGATGTGATTTCTTTCCTTATACACCTATAACTAGATAATATTGACATATTATGAGATAAATAAAGTTCACTTAATAAGAAATGTAGGAAATGGGCAAAGTAAAGTCATATAGGCCATATTTGGGCCATTTTGAGTAAAAAGCGTCTTAAACCTTAATAAAATGCTCTTTTGATTCAATCTTAGGGCTTAGACACATAAAACTAGGTGTCATTGACATTTTATGAGAAAGAAATAGTTCATTTGATAAGTAATGTAGGAAATGGGCTACATAGAAGTCATATAGGTAATATTTGATAAAATACATATTGTTTTGCCTAATTAATTAATTCTAACATAATTTTTTTGTATTTCAAGTTTTGCAAGGTCTAAAAGGATGGTCCGTTGACAATCAAGGAGCTTAATGAAGTTTGTGACATGTTGGCGTCTGTTATCACCTTCAACATGTAAATGGCATTTTAATTGTAAATTTATGTTAACTTTTGAACTATATTATTATCATTATATATTTACTTACTATCATTTGTGTATATATATATATATATATATATATATATATATATATATATATATATATATATATATATATATATATATATATAACACTTTTTTTTTAGGAAAAATGGAAAAGAAAAATCCAACCTTTGCACTTTTTCCTTACAAAAATCCAACCTTCATTTTATTCCTGAAAAATCCAACCTTTATACCCCTCCTTCTCCAACAGGTCTATTTTACCTGTGACCTGATAAACAGGTTAAAAAAGATTTTTTTTTTTTATTCTCTCATTTTCCCTTCTAACTCCTCTTCTTTCCCTCTCCTCTCACCTCAAACACTGAAACCACCAACCCCACCTCCGCCACCACCACCACCACTCATCACCGTCGTTTCACCTCTCCTCCCTTCCCTCACTCTCATTCTTCCTCTCTATCTCTCTCTCACCCTCGTCTCCATGGGGCTTGCGAAGGGTGGGATGGGCAAGCTAGTGGTGGCCGTTCGGGAAAAGGGCTTTTTTTGGGTTGTGTTTCAGGTAGATCGGGGAGGTTTTTAGGGGCTAAGTTTCAGGTGGGGAGGGTTTCGGGGTTAAAGGAATCGACGGGGGTTTGATTTGGGTGGCTGACGTTACGGAAAAGGGGAGGTGTAGTGACGGAAAAGGGGTTTTTTTTAATTTTTTTGGCTGCTAGGCGGTTTGCGGGGTGTGCGTTTTTGTTGGTTGCTCGGTGGTGGAGTTGGTGACTGGGCGTGCGTGTTGGTTGATGGGTTGTGGAGTTGGTGGTTGTGCATTTTTGTTGGTGGTTGGGTGTGTGTGTTGGTGGCAGGGGAAGGTGGTGGTGGTGTGAGTTGGGTTTCAGTGGTTGTGCATTTTGGTGGTGTGTGCGTTGGTCCTGATGGGCGGTGGGCGCGAAGGGGAGGGAGGAGGAGAGGGAGTGGTGTGGCAGGGGAAGGTGGTGAAGGTGGCAGGGGAAGGTGGTGGAGGTGGTGGTGGTGGAAAAGGGAATTTCTGATTTTTTTTTTTTCTTTTAATTATTTTTGTTTTTTAATAATTAAAAAATAATTAACCTCTTAATTGCGGACACGTGGCATATAACTTAGAAAAAACGGTCATCAACCGGTAATGGACCTGTGGGAGAAGGAGGGGTATAAAGGTTGGATTTTTTAGGAATAAAATGAAGGTTGGATTTTTGTAAGGAAAAAGGGTAAAGGTTGGATTTTTGTTTTCCATTTTTCCTTTTTTTTTTTATTGTATTGCGTTTGGGAATATCTATATCTATATATATATATATATATATATATATATATATATGAATTCTTGTTTTTAATATTATTTTTGTATCTTATTATAATATTTAATAATATTATTATTATTAGTAATTATAATAATAAAATTATTAATTATTTTATTTAATATTATTGCTGGAATTACAGGTTATTATTATTGCTGGAAACATGGTTTTTTTTTTTTTTGAAATATTATTGCACGAAAAATGGAAAAAAAATATTGAGTAAAAAGGCACCGGTTAACCGGTGCCAAAACTAACTACCACCAAAAAAAAAAAGGGGCGGGAGACTATTTTAGGCACCGGTTAACCGGTGCCAAAACAAGTATAGGGCACCGGTTTTGAACCGGTGCTAAAAACGGGGGGTATTTGGCACCCCCCACATAGAAAACGGTTCAAACCGGTGCCTTAGACCGGGTTTGAACCGCAGCCAAAGGCTATTTTTCACCTAGTGTCAGATAGTGATTTTGAAATCAAGCCGGAAATGATAACTTTGATTTGAAGAAAACAATATAGTGGTGCAACAAATGAAAGTCCCCTCAACCATCTTAAGGAATTTGAGAAATATTTTAACACGATTAAGGTGAGCGGGGTAGCGCAAGAATTCATAAGGCTAAAGCTATTGCCCTTTTCTTTAATTGGAAGAGCTCAAGAATGGCTTGATAAGGAAGGGAAGCCTAATTCCTTGAGAACTTGGGATGAAGTCACCAAGGAATTTCTTTCCCGTTTCTTCCCTCAAAAGAAAACGGCGGAGACTAGAGATTTGATTTAAAGTTTCAAGCAAAGGACTAGTGAAAGCCTCTATGAAGCATAGGAGAGGTACAAGGATTATCAAAGAGAGTGTCCTCACCATGGAATTCCGACTTACCAAATCATTTAAATCTTTTATGGTGGTTTGAGTCCTCAAGGAAGGTCAAGTCTTGATGCCGGAGCCGGAGGCCCAATCATGAAAAAGACGGTGAAAGAGGTTGTGGATGTGATAGATGATGCAGTGAGGACTATGTGGATTGACAAGAAGTTGAGATAGAGTCAACAAGCGAAAATGGCTCGATTGATTAACTCAATGCCATCAACAATCTGTCCACACTACTTTCGGACTTAGGGAAGGAGATAGTTTCTATCAAGGCTAAGCTTGAGAATGCTTCTCCACAAGCACAAACTCTTCCCTCCCAATTTAAGGGGAGAAGTACATCTTCTTAATCTAACCCTCTTTTCGCTTCTTGTGGCATGATTAGAGAATGTTTGGTTTGTGACTTATGTGGAAAGAATGATCATGATGCTTCTAATTGCCCCAATATTACTTGTTATATGGATGTGATGAATATGATGGAAATGAGAATGAGCATGTGAATTATGTTGATAATAATGATTTTGGACCTATATTTAATATTCAAAAGAATGTTGGGAATAGGAATTATTACAACCATGGGAGCTATGATAGTTATAACCAAAATAGTGGTTATAAGAACCAAGTAACCCAAGGGTTTCGTGGTAACCATAACAACTGTGGTTATAACGATCAAAGTCACGACCAAGGATATGGGGATCATAACCAAGGTTATGGTAACCATAATTGAAATCTCGGCCAAAATCATGGTAGGGGTAATTGGAGTAATTAAAGTAGGGAAAATTTTCAAAACAATGTTCAAAGGGGTCCCCCATCCGAGTTTACTCCAAAGATCCAAGGGCAAGGTGATAATTCCTATGATCAACTATCTCATTCTATGAGTAGGTTAGAGAATCTTATGTTAGATCAAGCCAAGAAGTTGAATGATCACATATCGTCTAGTAACAAAATGTTTCATGACATGTTAACTCATGGAAAGATGCTTGAGACCCAAATCATTCAACTAACCAACACCTCGAAAGAGCATGCTACCTTTTCTTCTTTACCTTCACAAGGAATTGATCCTAAGGAACCGGTTTCTTCTATCACCACTAGGAGTGGTAGGGTCCTTGAGAGTGAGGTGTCCAAGAAGAGTGATGAGAAAGAGAGTCCAATTGAGAATGAGGGAGATGAGAGCCCTTTGGTTGAGGAAGTTGCTAAGGAAAAAGTTCAGAAGGTTAAAGAGAAAGAAAAAGAAGTCTACAAACCCAAACTTCCTTACCTCAAAAATAAAGTTCAATAGGCACAAATTGGATGAAAAATTTGGGAAATTCATCGAGATGCCTAAAAAAATTCATCTTTCTATACCTTTCACTGAAGTTTTGGATCAAATGTCAAACTATTCTAAGTCTCTTAAGGATATTTTGAGCGGGAAGAGAGATTGTAATATGGTGGAACCGGTGAGTTTGGGGGAATGTTTTAGTGCCCTTATCCATAATGACTTATCCCAAAAGTTGAAAGATCTGGGGAATTTCTCATCCCTTGCAATATTAATGGTAAGTTGTTCCAAAATGCCCTTTGTGATCTTGGTGCTAGTGTTAGCATCATGCATTATTCTGTCTTCAAGAGACTTAAGATAGGCGAGCTCCTTCCTTCCAACATGACCCTTCAATTGGCCGACCGTTCTATTAAGTTTCCTAAAGGTAGAATTGAGAATGTCCCCTTCAAGATAGGAAAGTTCACTATCCCCGTTGATTTCATTGTGTTAGAGATTGCGGAAGATGACCACATTCATATCATTTTAGGGAGACCCTTTTTAGCTACTTCGGGAGCTTTGATAGATTTTAAGGGAGGTCGAATTACTTTGAGAGTTGGTAGCAATGAGGAAAGTTTTGAGTTAAAATCGATGCATGAGTCTTTGTCCCTTGTGAAAGGAATTATGTGTGTTAATTCCCCTCGCTCCATTGATAATGTTTGTGTGACTTGATTTTTGATTGCAAGAAGGTTAGTGAAGAGAAAAAGAAGTTTCCCAAGCTTATGGACGAGGAGGGGATTGACATTCCTCATTGGTTTGAGCTCTACCCTCAAGAGGGGGAAAATGATCCTAAGAGTGTGGATGGTGTGAGACCGTCTACAAAAAGGAACAAGGTAAAGAAGAAAGCGAGAGATTCTAGGAAGAAGAGAATGAGAATGAAGTTGAAGCAAGAGAGGCTTGCTTTAGATTTCCAATCAAACGAAGTTTTATCAAGCAACAATGAAAATGAAGTTGCTAATTATTGAAGAGGAATTTGTGCCTTCCACCACTTTGAAGAAGGTGGTGTTCTTTGACCCTCCATGATTTGGAGGAAGGGTCGAGCTTAGGACCATAAGCAAGCACATCCTGGGAGGGAACCCGGAGATTTCTAACCTTTTCTTTTGATTTCTTTTTGTTAATTTTCTTTCTTTTATTTTCTTTTCTTTCACTTGTTTTTCTTAGTTGGACTAATTCAAGTGAGCATGAGCAATGGAAAGGTGTTTCGCGGTTTTTGATGTGATTATATTTTATTTTGTCGAATTTTAAGGTAAAAGGGTAAGAAATGTTAGTGAGGTAAGATAGGGAAAATTGTGCTTATATTTGAAGAAAGTTTGAACTTGGTGGGTTCATTGTGGTGCTATCATTATTTTGGGATGTTGAACCCAGTGTCAACATGTTTTGAAACTACCATATTTGGTGGGTTCAATAATCCCGGGAGATATTGGTCTATGAACCCACAATAGAACGCATCGAGTAATAATTTTAAGAAGAGAAGGCATGCCACGCAGGGGCACGGGCGCGCTATAGTCGGACGCGAGCGCACCAGGGGGCAGCGCGGGCACGCACCCCTGCTGTCGTGCTTCTTTTTCTTTATTTCTCTTTTCTTTCCCTCATTCCCTATCATTCTTGCTCGCACCGTTTTTCCTCTTTCTCACTCTAAACCGCATGAAACCCTTACTCCTTTCTCATCAAATTCATCACAAATTCATCAAATTTCATCCAAAATCATCAAATTCCTCCTACATTTTCATCATTCTCAACAAAAATCACACTACTTTTATCCATATCAATCTCCATTATCTCTTCTCCGTTGTTGAAGCAATTTGGGGTTTTTCGTTCTTGAGGGAATTGGTGGCAAAAAATTGTTCAATCTTGCTCCTTATATAGTATAATCATCTTCTTTTACTCTTAATTGCATTATTATATCATATAGTTGCAAGTATTAGATTGTTCATGGTTGTGAATAGTAGTAGTATGAATTTTGATGATTTTGGTGATTGATATTGAATTTTTGATGATTATTTGTGTTGTTTGTTGATTGATAATTGCTTACATTATGTTGTTTGATGTTTTGGTAGCATATTTGAGCACATTTGTTGTGAATTGGTGAAGTTGGTTTTTGGTAGTTTGGTTGTGATTGAAGTTGGTCAGTTGAACCAAGGTGTGATTAAGGTGTGATTGGTGGTTTGGAGTGTTTAAGAAGTTGAATTTGTGATTTGGTTGTGATTGTTTAATGAATCATCATGTCTAAATACTTGAAATCCATCACCTCCAAAACCAAGAAAAGAAAAACAAACATTTCCATAGAAGAACCATCACCCTCAAACACATCTTCCCCTCAATCACAAAACCTTGAACCCCTTCCCATTCCTAAAATTCGTTTCGTTGACAAAGCCAACAAATCTACTTGGAAAAACTTCCAAAAGAGAACCTATAGGCCCTCACGACACTAACATCAATATAGCATGATAAAGTTGGGGATCGATGATGATTTATGGGTTCTAAATTTAATAATCTTGGCTTTGGAACGCATGCTACTAAGAGCTACTGGGCCTACCTTGAGCCTAATTGGGAGTTCTTGGCTTCTTTGAGTGTGACTCCTAATGGTGATAAAAAATATGAGGTCACCTTCCAGCTTTTCAATGATGTTCATGTCATGTCCTTGGTCGAGTTCAATGTGGCCTTGGATTTCAATCCGACTGCGGATCTCTTCTTCTCCGATCGCGAGCACGAGTATTTAGATGGTTTCTCTTAAGATGCCTTTTGGCATACCATCTCGGGTTTTAACAAGTTTGGTTCTCGTTTCTCTCTTGCAAGCGACATTTTTCAACCGTGTACGAGAGTGCTCCATAGGCTATTGGGGTACTCGGTGTTCCCTAAACAAGATTGGGAAAGTTGTCGCTCCCTGAGTTGCGAGCTTTGTGGATAGCAACTACGGAAGAGTATAGGGGTCGGTTAAACCTTGGGCGGATTTTCTTGAGGAATTGTTTGGACATGAAGGGTAGCCAGTCGGGTGAAATTCCTTGTGGTAGCATGATCACAAGGTTGGCTACGAAGCTCAAGTATGAGAGGTATTTTCTTTCTTGCACGCCGGTAGGGGATCTTGACACCCTTTACCTTGATATCAAGCAATTTAAGCAAGTGCAGTTTCTAGCCAAGAATGAAGATGATGAGGTCTTTGATTGGCTCTGTAGGGGTACCCATTGGTGCTATCTTCCAAACCCTTCTCTTACTCCTCTTCACCGGTGTAGGCGTCGTTCGAAGTGCGCCTACGTTAAAGCATGTTGTGAATATGCTTGGCACTCTTAGGAAGTGAGAATTGACATATAAGATTAGGGACAACGATTAGGGATAAGGAAAGTAGGGAGCCGCCAACAAGTTTTTAAGGAACTTGTAAACCGTTCACGGATCATAAAAGGCAACCACAATAAGGGACAACGATAGGCAACAACGATTGACCCGTGAAGGTTACACCCCATTCATAATCCATGAGATTACTAACTCCATATGGTTCAGAACCACAAAAGGAGGATCGGGGATGATGGTACGAAGTGAGTCATGGAGTCACATTCGCTCGTATTGGCCTCTACTCGATTTTTATAGTGAAAAGTAATTCATGCGATCTCAAAGGCATGCAAACAAAGATTCAATTTTCTCCAAACTATTATTAGACTAAATTGGTTGAATATTAATGAAACACATAATTCTAAAATATTTGTGATCACTTTAATTAATAACAAGATTAAAGTAACCTAAGCCGGTTGTCCAAATTATCTTATTAGGCGTGATTTTCAATTACATATTCCCTTTAACATGCAATATGGTGATCATAATAATAATAGAATAAACATTAATATTGGAAGTAATTTAACAATAACAGCGTTAGTCAAATCAAATATAAATAAACCTAATCATGATACTAGCAATATTAAAATAAAATAAGTAATAATTAATTATTCACATTCCGCGAGTTCCTTTAAATTGCTACATCATGAATAAATTTTTAGTAACTTCAATAAAAAACTATAAATCAAATAAAAATTAAATTAAATAAATGTAGAGTTGATTTGGTCCAAACCCTCAATTATTTGTACCTTTCACACCTTGGTTTAAGGATGGAACCTCGGGTGTTGTATTGGAGTGCTTATGGGAAGAATGGTGTAATTAGAAATATAGTTTTAAGTCTTAGAATATAAGAGAGAGAGAGAGAGAAGAGAATGATTTTTGGTGTAAAAAAGAGGAAGAAAGAATGATTTGATACCCCGAATTGTAGAAAGGATGGGGGTATTTATAGGGAAAAAGACTACCGCGACACGGCAAATAATGCCGCGACACGGCACAAATCCCCTTCACACCGGAGAATTTTGTGTGACGCGTGAGGTAAAACGCATGAAGAATTATGCGGAGAAGACACGGAGCTGCCCCGTGTCACGGGATGGGCGCCATGACACGGGGAATTATACCGTGACACGACATTAATTCCCGTGTCGCTGCAGAGTTTCCCATGACGCGGGGAATTTTCACGTGGAAAGAACGTGAAAAAAAAGCATGAGCATTCCCGTGTCACGGCACCAGGCACTGTGACACGTTGAGAATTCCCATGTAACAGTACTAGGCCCATGCCACGTCACCATATCCCGCGATGCGGCAATTTTACACTACGCGCGATAATTCCATTTTTTTACGCGTTTTAAAATTATGATAACTTTTGATCCGTAACACGAAATAAGGCATATAATATATCATTGGAAAGCTTATCAAGTCTACTTTCCAACCCAATTAGGACCCGGTTAAAATCATTTGTATATTTATAGATATGATCGTTTTAGTAGAAGGGTGTTGGTTTTAGGTTGAGTTTAGTGTTTGGCTCATATCTTCTTCGTTTTAAATCGGAATTTGGGCTTATGATATATTGTTGGAAATCTTATTTCAAGGCCTATACAAACAAATAATAATTGGATCAAAATTATTAGGCCACAAAATCAGTTTCTCTCGGTTTTGTGATGTGGACACGAAAAGAGGAAAACAATTTATGGTTTAGGGAAATGAGTTAGGAAATGGATTGGTTTATGAAATGTATTGAATGGAAACATGTATTTAATCACTCCAAAGGTTAAATACTCAAACCGACCAATAATGGCGGTGTAAGGTTGTTCATCATCGGGTTTGGTTTTGGGGAGACATTTTTAGTTGTCTACAACCGGCATGCCCCGAATGTATGGTTTGTGCCCTCTAGTAACCGCATCCCCGGGGAGGATGAAGATATGGAAGATTTTCTCAATGAGGAAAGGAAAGCCTAATAGAGCAATAACAACAACAACAACAACAACAACAACATTAAGAACAACAACACCAATATGCAAGCTCCGACTTGGATGTCCTTAGTGCTCAAATGGATGGTATGCAAATCCGGTTGGAGGGTATGTATGATCAAGATTTTGAGGCCCTCTACACTCAAATAAGAGGTATTTCGGGGATGCAACAAGGTATGTTTCTCCAACAACAACAATTGTATGATGCGAGTGTTAACCGGGGAGATATCACTCCCCCGATTAACTACTATACCCATACTTTCCACCCCAACATGGTCCTATACTATCTTATGGGGTGATGGGCACTACAAGAAAAACATTTATTTGCTACTATTAATTTGCTGCATTTTTGATGAATTGCTGCAAATTAAAATGAATTTTACATGTAATATATAAAAAAAAAACATTAATTTGCAGGGGTTTTTCATCTTAACTGCTGCATACCCACCTAATTCATTTCACTCTCCCTCCCTCTTCCATCTTCATCACTTTCAAATATACTCTCACCCGCCCCAACCTTCACCATCACCGCCCTTTTTCGCCGTTAATGTTTTCGCTCGCCCAACTTCCTCTACTTCTCGGATTTGCCGTCTCCCGTTGATGGAGTTGCTGCTGCCGGAGATTTGAACCGGAGAAAATAGGAGAGAGAATTTGCAAATTCAGTAACTCACTGAGATTTCCCAAACCTTCGAACGGTTAAAAGCTGCTTGATCTTTCGCAATGATTTCAACACTCCACTCGTCTCCTTTCTTAGCTGAAGGTTTATTTCCTCTCCAATTCAAACCCTAGATCCCTAATTTTCTTCGTTGTTTGTGAATTCATACAATTAACATGTTTAATTTAATTGACGAGATTTTGTGGAAATTCTGTTCAAATTGCTACTTGTTTGCTCCATCTTATCGTGTTTTTAGAGTTTTATTATGTTTTATGCGACATTACTGGTAGATTTCGGGTTGATTTTTCTGTAAGTGATGGTTTCTAGATTGAAATTAGTTGTAATGTTGAATTCGAGCGGTGATTATCTCGATTTGTGATAATAGGAAGCTTCCATTTTGTAATTAGGACCGAATACTGGGGATTGAAATTTTTGTGTTTGTAGAATAATAATTGATGTCGAATTTTGATTGCAGATGAAGGAATTATAGGTTGATATAGGTTTAAGCAAAGTATATTTAATTGATTTGACATCGTTTCACTTCTTATTTTTCTATGGGAGGCTTGAGCACATCACGCAAAACAAGAAAAATAAGTTAGCACAATAGTTTTTGGCCCATTGCCTTGCCTCTGGTGACGAGAGATGATACACAACTATTGTACGTGGACCATACATACAATACCACTTATATTTTGACAACACATCAAAACAAAATAAAAGAGGGGGAAAGTTGGGAGGGAAACTTTTTGGGGTTTTGGAGCCAATTTCATCCTGGGCGGGAATACTTGGGCATAATAATTCCCTCCAAGTTTTTCCCCTTTTTTATTAATATTATTCTGCATTAATTACTTAAATTATACTCACTCCATTTCAAAAAGAACGATCCATTTGGGTTGATTACGCGGTTATTAAGGAAGTTAAGTAAAAAGAAGTAAAAGTATATTAGAAAGATAAATTTACATGGAGTTTGTAAAAAAATAGAGAGAGAAAGTAATAAAATAACATGAAAAATCAAATTTTTATATGGGAAAGCTAATTTTTCACAAATATTGTTGCAAATTGGTGGTGTTTTAATGCAAATGGGTCATTCCTTTTGGGACAAAGTTTTAGCCAAATGGGTCGTTCTTTTTGGGACGGGGGAATAATTATTAAAAGAAATTTTAAGCTTCATGCATTCATATGTCATTTTTCTCAGTAGTAGAAGTATATAATTTTCATTTTTTCTTCTTCCTCTGCTTTTCATCCGTAACTTTCTTCCTCTTTCTTCTTGATTGATTGTTTGACTACAGATTGTGTTTCATGATTGCATGTTGAACATTTGATTAATTTGGAGTGATTTTGCATTAATATTCGATTTTGTTTGATCTTGAATAATCTTCACTTGAATTTTTGATGAAAATTTAAATGAGAAAGCATAATGTTATATGTGCGAAATAGTTTGTAACCAAATCAGCGGGATAATCACCATATCAATTGTTGTCATCAATATTGTTTTGTACTCTAGTCTGCTTTCTTATTAGTCAGTCAACTAGGTAATTAAAATGAGTTATCATTTAAAATTAATATGTTACTAGGTAAATATTAAACCAATGAATATTGCACTTATACATGGGCAACGTATGTAGAACCAAGTTAGCGGGATGATCACTAATTGTTCTTGTATACATTCTTTTGTATTAATTACTAAGCCAACCAGATAAGTAATACGGAGTACGAAGTATGAGCTACCATCTAAAATTAACCCGTTCCTAGATAAATATTAAAAGTATTAAACCAATTTATGATGTGAGAATTTATTATTATTATTATTATTATTATTATTATTATTATATCTCAAAAACAAAAGTCATACAACCTACAATAAATTAGTGGAAAGTCGAGATACAATCTGAGTCTCTACTCCTCTAGCAATAGCAAAGCCTACCCTAGTAAAAATATGAGCTGCATCACGTGCTCCAATGTCTTGCGTCATAGAGAAGATTTGAATTCGCTTAAGTAACGCAACAACCTCCTTCTCTAATTCACCAAACGAAGAAAAAGGAGAAGGGAATGAACCCATATCCAATAGCCTGACAACGAGCGTCATACTTAACCCGCTTCCGATTAGCTGCATCAGCCATAACCCGTCCATGAATAAAGTCAGATAACCCTGACTGTGTCAAAGGAGAAGATCCTGTCAAATCTACATAGACGTCGCGATCACGATCCCAGGAATAAAGTAACACATCACCATGTTAATTGTTCTCGTATACATTATTATTATTATTATTATTATTATTATTATTATTATTATTATTATTATTATTATTATTATATCTCAAAAAACAGAGAAAGTCATACAACTTATAGCAAATTAGTGGGAAGCCCAGATACAATATGGGATCCCACTCCTCTAGATATAGCAAAGTCTATCCTAGTGAAAATATGAGCAGCACGCGCCCCAATGTCTTGAGTCGTCGAGAACTTCTCAACTCTCTTCAACAATGCAACTTACTCTTTATCTAATTCTCCAAGTGAATAAAAAGAGAAGGGGAGGAAACCATATTCAATTGTCCGACAGCTGGATTCGTACTTAACTCACTTTCGCTGAGCCACATCAACCTCGAACAAAAAAATTCCCTCAAACAAAAAATAGCTTAAGCTGGAGGGTTTTGGATGAGGTCGTTTTAGTCCTTTATATAAAAGTCAATTTTGTGGTCCGAATTATGGTTAACCATGTGTTAAGTTGATTAGGGTCACTATGTGTAATTAACTTAAGGGTCGGTTCTCTTCAACTTAATTTCAGTTCATTTCAGTTCAACTTCAATCAATTCAATTCAGTTTAGTTCCTATTTTTCTTCTCTCATAAACAATTCATTTTCAGTTCTATTCAGTTCAATTCAGCCCAATTCGGTGGTTTTTAGTAAATCAGAATAAACCCTAAGTTGGATGTCACTAGATATAATTAGCTTAAGTTCGACACTTATTCTTCATTACCTTGTTATTGCTAATATATTTATTACAACTATTTTGATGTAATCATGGATTAATGCTTACATAGTGGTTGTTGCATCATAAATTGCAATATTTGATAAGTTTAATACTCGTATTTACTTAGTGACGACATGTTTTTAACTGGTAACCAAAGTCACTTATCTAGTTTGTGAAATAATAAGACAACACAATATAAAACATTATCAGTACAAAATTTGACATGGTGATTATCCCGCAATTATAATTAATGCATTAATATTCTAAAAGTTAGAATGAACGTGGATAAGTTGACTTATGAAAAAAATGGGGTTGATGTTTGGTTTCAAAAATAAGGCAAATAAAATACTACCGTAAGATAGAAAAGAAAATGTTCCTTAACTACATAGCAGCAAGTTTCAAACCTGAGAGTCTGAGACCAAATGAGAGGTCATGTGCTTTTAGGTGTGCAGCGTTTGTAGCCATAATTGCGGGATAATCACCATGTCAAATTTAGTACTGATAAGAGAGGTTTTTCAGTTTGGCAAGCCACATGGTGCGGCACGGTTACTTGTATGGGTTACTTCACTTGTATTGTGGGGTTACTTGTATTCTGAGTAACTTCAGATCAAAATCTCATACCAAACCAGTAACACCGTACAAGTAACCCATGATCAAAACCAATAACAGCCATACAAGTAACCCTAGAATACAAGTAACACCTGACAAAACCAGTAACATCCTACAAGAAACCCTGGCCGAAACTAGTAACATCCATACAAGTAACCCCAGAATACAAGTAACACCTATAAGTAACCCCTGACAAAACCAGTAACACCCTATAAGTAACCCTGACCAAAACCAGTTACACCCCTACAAGTAACCCCAGAATACAAGTAACACCTGACAAAACCAGTAACCCTTGTCGCACCATGTGGCCAGCCACATACAAAAATTTGTAATTTTTATTTTATTTTGGAGAAAATTTACTTAACAAACTAAGAAAATGACATCTTATGATTATAATGATTTCCATATTACCCAAAATATACCCGTATTAATAATGATTGAAAAAAAATTAAATACTACGTATTACAAATTATTTCAAAAAAAAAAAATTAAACATTACAAATCAGAATTCAAGCTTTATGTAGCAACTTATTCCTTCTCTCAAACAACTCCACCTTTCTCTTTCTTCTTCATCTCCTACCACTTCCCTCAAATCAACTGATTAAAAAATAGAATTTTTGGATGGAATAAATTACAAATTTATTATTACGTTTCAAAAATACCCTTTTGAATAATATTATAAGGGTGCTTTTTTCTTTTTTTTTTTTAAAAAGGGTGAGAAATTAAAACTTTTTTGGGTTGTTGCTGGGTAATATGGGGTATGAAATATTAGTGAATGGTGTTCGAAGATGGTTTCAACGTCGTTTTAACAATAATAAGTGGTGGTCGAGTTGTGTTCGGAAGTAGGTGATGGTCGAAATGTGTGTGGAAGATTGCAGTGGGTATTGTGTCGGCTGTGGTGTATGTTTGGTGTTGGAGGTGGAGGTGCAGAAGAGAGAGAGAGGGGGATTGTAAAAAAAAATAAAAATGGAGAAAAGGAAGATGATAAAATTAAATTGAAGTGAAAATGAAATTAAAATTTAAATTAATTAAATAGAAAAAAAATTTTGAAATTCAAAAACCAGATTTTTAAATTTTCATTTCAAATTCAAATTAAAATTGAAAATTTATTAAAATAAAGCCTCTTTAATGTATCCAATGAGAGCTTGCCAACTCAAATTGTATGTAGGCTCCACATACAACAATTGTATGTGTAGCCTTTATGCTCTGGTGACATCCTAATCTCATGCCTCGGTGGCGGTGATGGGAAAGCTGATGGAAATGGGTTTCTCCTACTTGACAATGAATTTAATGTAAAAGGAAGGTAAAACGAAGGGTCTGTTCTCTTACGTTGAAATTCAATTCAGCTCAGTTCAGTTCAGCTTCTAATATCCTTCTCTTATAAAATATTCAGTTCAGCTCAGCTCAGTATGCATGATGCACCTATGTAGCTTTCAATACCATATTCCATTATAGACG
The DNA here is from genome assembly GCF_948465745.1 of Chenopodium album. NCBI lineage: Eukaryota > Viridiplantae > Streptophyta > Magnoliopsida > Caryophyllales > Amaranthaceae > Chenopodium > Chenopodium album. The sequence continues at coordinate 23,342,843 of NC_137834.1, forward strand.
GTCATCATAATGACTTCTAGTTATTGCGACCGTTTAAAATTGGTCGCAGATTGCAACTTTTGCTACTGTTTTTATGGCGATAGTAGATAAACAGTCGCAATTTGGCCGAATTTTAGTAGTGGTACACTATTATATAAATAAGCGATACGATATTGTATGTCTAAATATTTCATATTATCAAAAAGAAATTATATGATCGTATTTAACATTCAAGCTAAAACGTTTGGTACAATTCGGTTATCGTGCAGGCACATAACGATATCATTTCATATCATATTAATAATAAATAAAGTCGGTCTCACAGTCAAGCTACGAGACAATGACACTTGACATTCTAATTTTTCACCAAGTATCGAGCCACGTAGGCGATAAATAGATATTGTTGTGATTAGATGTCACGTTAGATTAGATTGAATAGATTTGTGTAAGATAAAAAGTATACATAGAATAATTTATAATTCTTTTGAAAAAAAAAAATCTTTTTATTGACAATAAAATTTTACTGATATTAACAGACCACATATTATAATTATTATGAATATCTAATTTACAATAAAATTTTACTCCTATACGAATAACCACTTAAGTATAATTATAATTATGGCCATATGTATTATTAATTTGTTTATCTAACATTTTTTGAAATATATATATATATTAATACTAATAAAAATAACAATAATAACTAATATTTTTATTATTATAATTATTATAATAATAATACAAAACATGTCCACAAATTAGTACACTATATATATATATAAAAGATTTTAAAGAGCCACGTAGGATTAAATTTCCAATTAAAAAAACTATAAGAAATAAGAGATTTGTAAATTATTTTCGAATTAAATAATTCAAATACTAAATAAGTGAAATTGGTGAATTAGATTTTAAAGTTTGAATTAATTATGGGCCTGTTCACATTTACTGAACTGAACTGAACTGAACTGAACTGAACTGATTGGAGCTGAACTGAACTGATTGGAACTGAACTAAACTGAACTGAACTGAATTGAGCTAAAATGAATATTTTATGAGAGAGAGAAATCAAGAGCTGAACTGAACTGAACTGAACTGATTGGAGCTGAACTGAACTGAAATTAAGTAAATGTGAACAGGCACTAAATATAAAATATTATCTTTTGAGATTAGAAATTTTATCTAAATATATAATGAATTACTCGAGGGATTCGGTCATAAATTACTCGAGGGGTTACTCGGTCATAGATTACTTGAATTGAGGGGTTTACTCGATTAGTGTAACTCAAGTAACCCCTGACCGAGTAACTCGCGTGTAACACCCCGTAATTTTGAACTAAGATTTTACGCGCACTTTTCACTAATACTTTGATTTCGGTTTAAATTTCGAATTTCTAATTAGTTATTATTAATATTTTGATATTATTGTTAAAAAAATATTAATAATAAGGTTATTTTATACATACACACACACACATTACTAACTGCTTTATATTTTGTCTTTTTTCCTGATTTCTATTAATATATAAACTTTATATTTTATTTTGCATCATGATTTAATTATTATTATTGTTCTTATTATAATAAAAACAACATGACAACGCTGCAGCCCCTAGTCAGAATTCAGCAGCATATTGCACAAGAAATTCACCCAAAACCAACCTTAAACTCACAATTAATCTTAGCCCATTATCATACACACGCTAAATACATAATAGTGTTGGGGTTTGGTGAGTCTGACTCACCGCGGAAACAAACCCAAAAACAAGACCGCACTCGCAATAAATAAAACCATAAACATAATTAAATTAATCACAAGATTAAGATAAGCTAATTACCTTTGACGCGTGCTTCGCTCCAAAATGAGCTCTTACTTGAAAGCTTCAAGTCCCGCTCACACGGAGACCTCCAACGAAGTCCACCCGCACCAACAAAACCGACTAGGTCCAATGTCTTGAGGTTAGCAAGACCCGACCAAAAAAACCCGAGTAATTATATTGAGTTCAAAGTTTTTACTAATTGTGATGCCTTTTCCAACTCTTACTCAAGCATCATTCCCAATGCCCATACTTGGGTATTTATAGGAAATGATGGGAGTATCATTTACTCTCCCATCAATGTGGGATAGTATGATTTTTCCATTTTATTTTAAAGCTAAAATAAAATTAATAATCAAGCTAGTAATAAATCAACAAGTGGCAAGCTCATGTGAGTGGTTAGGTGAGGACCACTTGGAGAAGGGGGGGGGGGACCAAACTTGCTCCCCACTCCCTCTCCCATAACCGGCCACCTCACTCCACACACACTCAAGGACCACAAGCCACATGGCACCCACCCTTGGGCACCAAGGCAGCCAAGGTGGGCTGCCATGTGCTGCTGTCCGTGGCAGCCACGCCCAGCAAGCCCAGCAGGCCCAGCACTCGCATGCGGGCTGCCAGGCGCTGCTGGCCAGCAAGCCCAGCATGCTTGTGCGGGCTGCTGCTGGCCTTGTGCCTTGGCCAGCGCTGCTAGGCAGCAAGCAATGGCCTAGCCATGCTGCTGCTAGCTGTGGCGAGCTGGCGCGCCTAGCGTGCTAGCTACTGCAGCTTGTTGTGGCATGGCTTGCTAGCCATTGCGCGCACAAGGCTGCGCCTAGCATGCTAGCACGCACTAGGCAGCGCCTAACCTTGCGATGCTAGCATGGGTGCGCTAGCACGCACCAGCCTAGGCTCGGCTTGGTGCGCATGCTAGCCACCATGCTAGGTCATACGCCCTTAACACTCGGTTTGCTTGGGCATTCCGATGCTAGGGGTATTTTGGTCTTTTGTTGATTTATTACTATTTCTCGTCTCATCTTTCACTATTTTTCGACTCGACTTCCGACGCTCGGTTTCGACGCTTTAAGCTCGAATTTCGACGTCTAAATAAATATTACTCGGTCGACTCATTAATTCCTTCCGAATTAGTTCGTCGGTTCGGTTTGTTGAATGCTTGGGTGTGACCCGAAGGGTTCAGTCAAGATTAAGATGTAATATTAATTATTCATTAATATTACTGATCGGAAGCGGCCTCCACCCAGGCATTCCGATCACTTGACCTCACTGAATATATTAGCTTTCTAATAATTCTGAACCCACTTACGGAATAGTACACTTGTTCGAAGGACACCATTCCTTTCAATCTTCCATTTGTCCTTCCGGACAAGTGCGCATTTTGTGTACAGCCTTTTTCCTATGTCGCTTAATGCCTCTTCACGAGCTATAAGGTAAGATTTGTTTTGTCATCCTTATTACGTCCAGAAGTGTTTCCCGATTCCGAGTCCGACTGTCAATAAACAGATGATTTCTAAAATCCATCCGAGCACGGCCATGCATTTTACAGTCTCGCTCTACGAGAGGCCTTGTATACAACAAAGACATCTTCCCTATTTTAGTAGGGGGACATTCCCAGTCTTGTAATGTAGCTCCTCTTACTGAGAGGACCTAGTCGCCCGAGTGTTGTCGTTATAATCCCCTATTACGGCAGACGTTTAACAACATCAAAGCGAACTAGTACTCAAACAAGAGAACTCACAATACTCATGGTCGAGGAAATAGGTTCCGATAGCCATAATGAGAAGTATACTTATGACAAATTATTAATTTCTTAAAGTATTCTCATAGGTCGATCCAGTATGGTTCTAAACCAATACCTGTGCAAATGATTTATGACAATCATGTCCTTGTAGCACATGAAACGGTGCTATAAATCAAACTACACACTAATCTCAATCGGTCATTAATCGTCCATCGTTTAAATGACCTTGATTAGGGATAATTTTCGATTATAATATTCAATGTTCACTTAATAGGTGTTTCCTTACCAAGACTGGTCTTGATACCCTATTTTGAATATTCTCATAATCGAATGGACTCATTATTTAATCCTAAACCACAATTAAATAGCATAACGGAGTAATAAAATATTGCATGAAATTTTATATTACTCCAAAACTTGAATGGTTTTCCTTAGCGTCTTACATTAATTTTTCTCAAAATTAACTAAAACACTAAACAAGGAAATCAAAGCCAGTCTCCTACATGCTTGATTCCCATTGCCTCAACGTGCTTGTTGTGCTTCACTTGAGGCAAAGGTTTAGTAAGTGGATCGGCTACATTGTCATCCGTTCCAACTTTGCAAATTCTGATTTCACCCTCTGATTTCCATTCTCGAATCATGTGAAACCGCCGCTTGACATGTTTGACCTTCTGATGTTCCCTAGGCTCTCTGGCCTGAGCAATAGCTCCATTGTTGTCACAATAGAGGGATATTGGACCCTTTATAGAGGGTACAACATCAAGTTCACCAACGAACTTACGAATCCAAACAGCCTCCTTAGCTGCTTCAGCAGCTGCTAAGTATTCGGCTTCAGTTGTAGAATTTGCAGTTGTACTCTGCTTTGCTCTCTTCCAACTAAACGCCCCTCCATTTAGACAGAACACATATCCAGATTGCGATTTGAAATCGTCTCTGTCTGTTTGGAAGCTTGCGTCGGTATAACCTTCCACAACTAAATCCTCTGCACCACCATACACCAGGAATTTATCCTTGTTCCTTTTCAGGTACTTTAGGATATTTTTGGCCGCAGTCCAATGCGCCTCTCCTGGGTCTGATTGGTAACGGCTCGTAGCACTCAAGGCATACGATACATCTAGCCTAGTACATATCATGGCATACATGATCGATCCAATAAGCGAAGCATATGGAATCTGATTCATTCTTACCCGCTCATCAAGTGTCTGTGGACACTGCTTCTTGCTTAGGGTTATGCCATGTGACATTGGCAGGTGACCTCTCTTGGCCTCCTCCATGCCAAATCGAGCAAGTACCTTATCAATATAAGTACTCTGACTCAATCTAATCATCCTTTTCGATCTATCCCTATAGATCTTGATGCCTAGTATGTACTGAGCCTCTCCCAAGTCTTTCATTGAGAAGCACTTTCCAAGCCAGGCCTTTACAGACTCTAACAACGGAATGCTGTTTCCAATGAGCAATATGTCATCGACATATAAGACTAGGAAGGCGATGTCACTCCCACTAACCTTCTTGTAAACACAAGATTCATCTGGATTCTTGATAAAACCAAACTTACTGATGGCTTCATCGAATCGCAGATTCTAACTTCTGCTTGCTTGCTTTAGTCCATAAATGGACTTCTTAAGCTTACAAACTTTCCTAGCATTGTTTTGGTCGACAAAACCTTCAGGCTGTGTCATATACACAGTTTCTTCCAAATAACCATTAAGGAAGGCGGTTTTGACGTCCATCTGCCATATTTCATAATTGTAATATGCAGCAATCGCTAGGAGGATCCGAACGGATTTAAGCATTGCGACTGGTGAAAAGGTTTCATCGTAATCAATACCATGAACTTGTCTGTAACCTTTTGCCACCAATCTAGCTTTGTAAATGAATACATTTCCATCTTTGTCGGTTTTCAACTTGAAAATCCACTTACATCCAATAGGTGTATAACCTTCGGGTAAGTCAACCAAGTCCCAAACTTGATTTTCAAACATGGAATCCATTTCAGATCTCATGGCCTCTTGCCATTTAGCAGAGTCGGTGCTTGCCATCGCTTTCTTGTAGGTTGCCGGTTCATCTCCATCCATAATCAGGATGTCCTGATTCTCGGTTAATACTAAACCAAGATATCTATCAGGTTGAGATCTCGGCCTCTGAGACCTACGTAGGGTAATGGATTGAGCATTTGCATTGTCGGTTCGACTTTGCACATTTTTATCATTTTGACCTGCGTCAACAGATGCTGTTTGAGCACTTTGACTGTCATTATGATTTTGTTGCTCATCCTCACGAACTTCGTCGAGTTCGATTTTCCTCCCACTTGTCATTTTGGAAAGGTGCTCCTTCTCCAAAAAGACACCATCGCGAGCAACAAACACTTTGTTCTCCGATTTGTTGTAGAAGTAATACCCTTTGGTTTCTTTTGGGTAGCCCACAAAGTAAACCTTGTCATATTTGGGATGAAGTTTGTCAGAAATCAATTTCTTGACATATGCTTCGCATCCCTATATCTTTAGAAAAGATAACCTAGGAGGTTTCTTCGTCCATAATTCATATGGAGTCTTTTCTACAGCTTTTGATGGAGCACGGTTCAGTGTTAGTGCCGCAGTTAGAAGTGCGTGTCCCCAGAAAGAGATAAGAAGATCACTAAGACCCATTGTTGATCGTACCATGTCTAACAAGGTCCGGTGTCAATTCTGAAAGTATACCCTTTTCTTTCAGATGGTCATCGAATTCTTGGCTCAAGTATTCACCACCTCGATCCGATCGAAGGGCTTTGATTTTCTTGCCAAGCTGATTTTCAACTTCACTCTGAAATTCTTTGAACTTTTCAAATGATTCAGATTTATGCGACATGAGGTAGACATAGCCATATCTACTATAGTCGTCTGTGAAAGAGATGAAATATCGATGTCCATTTCTTGTGGTTGAGCTTATTGGTCCACATACATCGGTATGTATAAGACCCAATAAGTCACTTCCCCTTTCTCCCAACTTGGAGAATGGTTGTTTAATCATCTTGCCTAATAGACATCCCTCGCAATTCTCAAACGATTCTAAATCGAAAGAGTCAAGAACACCTTCTTGTAGAAGTTTCTTGATGCGTTTGATGTTGATGTGGCCAAGACGACAATGCCACAAGTAAGTCTGATTTGACTATATGGTCTTAGCTCTTTTGGTATCATTATAAACAATTTGTCCAAAGACACAAACGTGTCATTCCATAAATATAAACAAGATGATATGTCTTGTGATCAAGTTCAAAATGACGTCCAACGCCACAAGATCAAAATATGGTAGATAAAACTAAACAAGTTTTAAATCTAGACAAAATATGAGATTACAAGCTTTCTTTGAAAGATTATCTTCTTCTTCCACTTGTGTACTCATATCCACTTGAAAAGCACCGCTCACTTTGTTCCTGAAACAGGAGCATATAGTGAGCCAATTTTCCGGTATCTAATACCTTATAAATGGCTTATGTTCAAGTGTAAAGATGATACCTGAGATTGAGGTTACTTTTCTTTTCGCCTCATCTTCTAGATACATGCTACATTCTCTTTTGTAGTGTCCGGGTCTACTACAATAGAAGCAGCGCATCTTAGCTTTGTTCTTGAACTCCTTCTTCTTTGGTCTCAGAGCAACCTTAGCCTTCTTGCAAGAATAGGTTTTCTGGAGCTCTTGAACAACTTCCATCAAGGACAGTTTGTTCCGCTTGGCCGTAAGTCGCATCTTTAATGCAACATACCCCGAATGGAGTGAGCTTAGTAGCATGAGAGCCGCTTGCTCATCGTCCACTGGTTTGCCAATTAGCTCCAGATGGGTGAATAGCCTTGTCATGTTGAGCACATGAGCTTGAAGTGGCATCCCGGGTCTAAGTCTTGCGTTATAGACCTTAGCCCATACTTCTTGTCTCTCTTTCGTGAGACACCCATCTTGCGGTGGCTTGATCCTCATGTTCGAGAGTGACCTAGTCACATCTTCCACAAGTCCATCATAGTTGCCTCTGGTACTTTTGGTGACTCTCAAATTGACTACATCTTCTAGAGCTTTGAGCATCATGTCCGGAAAATAGTTGGAGAACTTCCCCTTCCATTGTACCGGGATGGAGTTTGCCATGAGTCTGGAAACTCTTTTACAATCCACACTCCATACCTCATGTGCCTCATCACTCATAATCCCCTTTGAGTAGAAACTCGGGATTTGAGTGTCCAGAATGTGCTCTAGGTAGCAATTTCGGAGGGTCTTTCAGAGTTCCTCTTCCCATTCCTTAAAGTTTACCAAGTTCATAGAAATTGGCAACTTTTCGGGCAATTTCGGGAGCATAAGGTCGTTGACATTAGTTGAAGACATGATTCTACAATTGAAAGAATTTGAAATAAAAAAAACCATTCATTATAATTAAATAAGATTGAATTCATGCATTTTAATCAAACTTATTTAAAACGTCTTATTCACACATTAAAGATTGTCCCCATTTTAGGTGAGAATAAGTCGATTCCAAGATCCAAAGAAACAAAGAGTGGTTAAGCATGCTTTGGCTTGTCTTAACACTCAATCTCCTAAGGTAAGCAACGCTTTGCTAATGGCTCCAAGCCACTCTTGGTTGAATAAATCGTCGCATCCAATGCTCTCTAAACAATTTATTCACTTTGCCACGACATGTTAGGACTCCATCACTCATATCGTTGAGTATAACCAAAACCACCTTGCATACCCGGTATGCCTTACGTTCCTTGGAGAAGTAGTGATGCCTCGCTTTGGCGTAGCCCACCACTACCCTCGTTCGGTTGGTAAGTGTGTTTTGGAATGGCAAGTTTTACTCAATATTTTAGGGACCTAGGGTTTCTATGTTGGTTGATTTAAGTGAACTTAATTAATCCTCTCAACATTCGAAATCCTAAACATGCATCTAACATATAATGCATATATATATAAACATAAATATATATCGAAAACATAAATAGAGATGCATTTGGAAACTAGCATGACCCCTTGAGATCTTCATGGCTTTGTCTTCTAAGAACCCCGTCTTCAAGACTTGACCAAAATATTACAATTGCTAGTATCTACGATTAGGACTAATCTAAATATTAAGGTACAAAAATACTCAACGGTTCGCAGACCGTATTTAGATTTACAAAAATACATCACGGATCACAGTCCGTATTTTCTATCCTAATCGGGCCCCACTAGTTGCCATTTCATAAAACCTGTGAGAGAATTTACATTCCATTCATCCATTCACTATCTGTGAATGGCCCATGCATTTTACAACGATAAACAAGTAACAATGCATAAAACGCGCGAGAACTAGTAACTAATCTAGGTGGTTAATCCAATTAACACGCCTAATTAAACTAGTCAAAGTTGTTTTAACCGGTTATGGTAATAACTTAGAGACGCTCCTACTAAATTCCGCATCCAACTTAACTAATCCAATTAATTAAGTCGGTGAACCCAAATATTTGCCAAAATTAATTTTGCAAATGTCGCTCAAAACCCGAGGCCTAGCCTCCAAAATTTTTAATTAAATAAACAAAATAATTAAAATAAATAAAACGACAATTTAAGCAAAATACGTATTCCAAAATGTCTAAGTGCCTAGCACTAAGACTTGGAGTCCAAAAAATTACCTTTACTTACATATTAAGCAACGCTAAAATTAACTTTAAAATAGCATCGCCTTAAAAACCCGGGATTATTGTGCCAATTATGGGATTGTACGTACCGTACAACAAGCACGTAGTATGCCCATGCGCACCCCCGCAACACCAAGCATGCATGTGGGCTGCTTGTGCTCGCATGCGCTACGCCCAGCCCAGCCAAGCGTAGCAGCACGCACAGCGCGCACAACATTATGCTGCTGCTGCGCAATGCTGCTGCTTGCTGCTGGCTGGCGCGCTATGCTGCTGGCAGCGAGCAGCAGCCCACGCCCTTCTTCGCACACACACATGCACAACACCAAGCACCTAAGAACGAAGTGCCCAGCAGCCTCGGCAGCCACATATGGGTTGCGTGAGCAGCCCAGCTGGCCGAGAGCTAGCTCGGGGCTCTTAGGCCTCGTGTTGCGTGCTAATGCTTCGAAAATTATCGATTTTTGTGTGTGACATTATAAATCAATTCTAAATTAATTTTAGAATCAATTTTGAGGAAAAATGAAAAATAACAAGTTCAACTTAAATAATTCATCCAAAAGCAATTAACCAAATTTATTTCCAAGAACCATTCTTTAATAAAATTGGTTTAACTTGGTGTAATGAAATAAATTAGGGCAATTCTCACTATTAATTTAATCACTTTAAATTAATCTTGAGATTTTGACAAAATAAAAGGGAGTTGGAAAAAATGAACATAAGTTCAATAAAGACTCCAACTTTAATACTTGTGACTTCATGAAAAATTATATCTTCCAATATGAAGATAAACCAATTTCAATCACAAGTTTTAAACTTTATGATTATAATCAACTAAAAAATGATTAAATCAACAAAGTTTAACCAAAATTCATGGAATTTAGTAACTCAAAGTTTCAATCACTTATCATAAATAAAGATTGAATCTTTAGTACTTGGAAGCAACAAAGAACAACAATTTCACACTTAATGCAATTAATTTGCAATTATGTGAAAAAATAAAACCAAACTTTCAAGCACCAATTACTACCAAGTAATCATGCTTAAAGTGGTCTAAAATTGCATATAAATAAAGGAAAGAACCAAATTCATAACCACCATAAATATGCAATCAATTTTCAAGGTTAGAAAGACTTAAAAATTTTCGTTAAAACGAAAAATCCCTTGAAAAATGCATTTCTGGTCGTTTTTTGGCTAAAAACAGAGTCCTGAAAGGGGAAAAACCATTTCCAGAACGCCTTTTCCACCCAAAATTCACTATTTTGGGTCGAAATCTGGGTTCGGGAGCTAAAGACAGCTCTAATACGAGGTAAAAATTGGAAAAACGAGTTACTAATCTAATTAGTAACTTAAAACCAGAAAAATTAAGCCATAAAAACACCTTGAAAAATATTATGATTTTAAAATTAAATGAGCGAGGCTCCGATACCGCTGTTGGGGTTTGGTGAGTCCGACTCACTGCGGAAACAAACCCAAAAACAAGACCGCACTCGCAATAAATAAAACCATAAACATAATTAAATTAATCACAAGATTAAGATAAGCTAATTACCTTTGACGCGTGCTTCGCTCCAAAATGAGCTCTTACTTGAAAGCTTCAAGTCCCGCTCACACGGAGACCTCCAACGAAGTCCACCCGCACTAACAAAACCGACTAGGTCCAATGTCTTGGGGTTAGCAAGACCCGACCAAAAAAACTCGAGTAATTATATTGAGTTCAAAGGTTTTCACTAATTGTGATGCCTTTTCCAACTCTTACTCAAGCATCATTCCCAATGCCCATACTTGTGTATTTATAGGAAATGATGGGAGTATCATTTACTCTCCCATCAATGTGGGATAGTATGATTTTTCCATTTTATTTTAAAGCTAAAATAAAATTAATAATCAAGCTAGTAATAAATCAACAAGTGGCAAGCTCATGTGAGTGGTTAGGTGAGGACCACTTGGAGAAGGGGGGGGGGGACCAAACTTGCTCCCCACTCCCTCTCCCATAACCGGCCACCTCACTCCACACACACTCAAGGACCACATGCCACATGGCACCCACCCTTGGGCACCAAGGCAGCCAAGGTGGGCTGCCATGTGCTGCTGTCCGTGGCAGCCACGCCCAGCAAGCCCAGCAGGCCCAGCACTCGCATGCGGGCTGCCAGGCGCTGCTGGCCAGCAAGCCCAGCATGCTTGTGCGGGCTGCTGCTGGCCTTGTGCCTTGGCCAGCGCTGCTAGGCAGCAAGCAATGGCCTAGCCATGCTGCTGCTAGCTGTGGCGAGCTGGCGCGCCTAGCGTGCTAGCTGCTGCAGCTTGTTGCAGCATGGCTTGCTAGCCATTGCGCGCACAAGGCAGCGCCTAGCCTTGCGATGCTAGCATGGGTGCGCTAGCACGCACCAGCCAGCCTAGGCTCGGCTTGGTGCGCATGCTAGCCACCATGCTAGGCCATACGCCCTTAGCACTCGGTTTGCTTGGACATTCCGATGCTAGGGGTATTTTGGGCTTTTGTTGATTTATTACTATTTCTCGTCTCGTCTTTCACTATTTTTCGACTCGACTTCCGACGCTCGGTTTCGACGCTCTAAGCTCGAATTTCCGACGTCTAAATAAATATTAGTTGGTCGACTCATTAATTCCTTCCGAATTAATTCATCGGTTCGGTTTGTTGAATGCTTGGGTGTGACCCGAAGGGTTCAGTCAAGATTAAGCTGTAATATTAATTATTCATTAATATTACTGATCGGAAGCGGCCTCCACCCAGGCATTCCGATCACTTGACCTCACTGAATATATTAGCTTTCTAATAATTCTGAACCCACTAACGGAATAATACACTTGTTCGAAGGACACCATTCCTTTCAAATAGGTCAAGTTAGGCACAATATTAGGCATAAAATCATGATGTTTATCTTGTATATGTTATTAAGTTATTGTTTGACTTGTATGTTGTATTACTTATATGTTAGCTTCTATGCTTTACTCTATGTTTAGCTTTGTGTTTCTACAAGTTTTGGGAGAACTGCTAGTTGCTCCACACTGATTGTGAAACCTAAATGTTATTTGTAAGTGAAGAGTAACGTGTTGAGTTTGGGCTGAGAGCAGAGTGTTTAGTTTGTTCCCTTGTAGCTTTATCGACTTACTTTTGATAACTTTACATCTTTTTTTTTTTTGTTGGAATAGTTGGATTTGAGGTTGTTTTGCCTCGTTGAAGGTTTTCTTTGATCATTTGAACTTTCTCTCAATTTATTATATTTATTTCAGTTTTTGATTTATTCCCTTTAGTTTTAAGTAACCTTTAGAGTAACATTACCGTCTCAACGTTATTTTCGCTAATTTCTCGTCTTATGTTTTAGACAGGGTGTTACACGAGTAACCCTGGCAACTCGAGTAACCCTTGATCGAAAAACTCGAGTAACCCCTGTCGCACGGCACATTAGTCTGCATACAAAAAATTGTAAAATTTATAATATAAATACAAAAGATTTTTATCTTACTCCCTCTGGTTTTTTTATAAGCTAGAGTCAAATTTGCAAATTTATCGAGACACAACTTTGATAATTAATATTTTTAATGAGAGGTTAATTAAAATTATGAAAAAATTAATTTAAAAAAGTAGACATTAAGACAAAGCCAACAACATATTATATGATTATATTTATATATAATATATTGGTAAAAAATCAAGTTAATGATGACATATGAATAGTGGAAAATCTCAACTCTTACTTATAAAAATACAGAGAAAGTAAAAATACAACAAAACGTGCATCGCATGGCTTCAGGTAATAGATTAATATTGCTGACGTAGATAACATTATTTCATTGTTTATGAATTACTCCTAACTTTTTGTAGTTAATCAATGCTGCATGACTAGGATTAAATTGCCCTCCCTAAGATTAATATCCCTCATTTAACGATAAACTACTTATGTGGAATCATAAAAATAAAATAAAAAAATGCTTTTTGTTCTTCCTTCCTGACTGGACCCTTTCTTCTTCAATTCCTTTTCCCATTTCTCCATTATTGATTAAAACTTTTAGTAATTAAAGGGACGGAGTTGTTGAAGACGGTGACACTGGAATTGCCCAATTATGGTATGTGACTAACAATTTAAATTTGTGGTTGATTAGGTATTAAGGTCAAAATATTCTTTGATGTTGGTTAATTAGGCATTTCATATGAAATTGTAGTGTATGTCAATATTTGAGTGAATTAAAGTTCATTTCATTTTTTCATTGTTGTTGATAATTGTAATTTGATGTAAACGAGGATAGTGATTTGTTGTGTATGTTGTCATAGCCCCTTCCACCTCCTGCCATTACGTCGGTGCTAACGAGGAAAAATGTTGGAAGGGAAGAACGTGAAAAGGGAGATAGCAGCTGTGGAAGAAAAAAGGGAGAGAAGAAAGAGTGGGTGGGTGTAGCTGACTATGTAGGGGTTTTTTTTTTTTTACTGCCAAATGTGCATATATTGCCACGTAGGCAAGTAGAAGGTATGGAATAAAGTATAAATACATTGGGGGGGGGGGGGGGGGGGGGGCGACTAAGGTTAGTTTATTAAAAATAATCTAAAAGTTGGATTACTTGAAAAAATGTGGAAAACATTGGAGTATTTGCGTTAAATTTTCGTATATAAAAGATTGGTCAAATTTATTAAAATCATGATAATTTTGAAAATTGATAACCGAAAACTGTAAACATCTTTTTTCTTATTTTTGCAGGTCTTACACCCAAAAAATTAAAATTTGACTTTTACCCAGTTGACCGAGTTGGATGGACTTTAGAGTCAGTTAAAGGCTTTGGGTCTATCGATGATAACAAAATTGGTTGGAGTTAGGCCTTGTTTAGTTCAACTTATTTTTACTTATTTTAGAAAAAATACGTTCATATAAGATCAGAAAAAATAAGTTCAGATCAGAACATTGTTTTATGTGCGGTTTTTTATCGATAAATATCTTTAATTTTGTATTAAAAAAAATTGTGAAAATTACATATTAATAAACTACACATTAACAAGATCCCACTTGATATATTTTTTCCTTATAGATTATCGTACACTTAAAGTCATAGTTTGGTCAAATTAGACAATCAGATCAGACCATGTCAGATCAGATTAGCAAAAATAAGGTGAACCAAATAAGGCCTTAGTCAGAGCCCCAATCTAAAGAAAAGGGCCGATTTGGAGGCACAATGACAATTCGATTTTCAAAGTGAGTTGGCGCCAAAAAGAATTACTGCACGGCAGTTATGGGAGTCAGCCATAACCGCTCTAGTTTGTCTATATACAAAGGCAAGAGGACCTATGAAGGACATCAACAAATTTATCAACAACAAGCATTTTACTTTCTTTAAGCTTTTTTCTTAACTTTCATAGTTTCCCTTGACTTAGTAGCTAACCAATAGCGTAGTTTTTCATAGCATTTATTGAAAATTGATCGTCTTTTAATTTCTAATTGTATGAACATGGTGGTAATATCTCCTTCAACTTGTATAATTATAGACCTGACTTTATCCTTTAATTAATTAAAAGCATTTGTATCTTTTGTCATACATTCATCTACGCACTCATTTTTTTAAGCATAGTTTTCCATAGCATTTATTGAAAATTGATCATCTTTTAATTTCTAATTGTATGAACATGGTGGTAATATCTCCTTTAACTTGTACAATTATAGACCTGAATTTATCCTTTAATTAATTAAAAGCATTTGTATCTTTTGTCATACATTCATCTACGCACTCGTTTTTTTAAGCAATTAATTTGTTTAATATCTTTGAAATGCTTTCTTATTGTTTGTTTTTGTTATGTTAGCAAGGTTATCAAACTTTTGAAATCGGTAACTTGAGGGGTAATCCCCTATACTTTAGCACAAGATAGGGTATTTTATTTGTTGGCAAAGAACAATATTTGTCTGATTAGCGAGGTTGAAATAGTATTAAGCTGAAATTATATTATTAATTCAAGGATAACATAACCTTCAAATCCCTAGTTAATTATTGCACATATATTTTTTAAAAAAATTATATTATTTCTATATAATGCATTTTTATTAAGAAAATAAAGATCAGGGCTTAGCTGAAAAGAAAAGTCAAGCTAAAAAGTATATAAAGGATAGTTTCGAGAATGGAATGGTGACCTTGTAAAATATTACCGCCACTTACACATAATACCTATTATGAAAGCGTTCTATGATACTTTAAGAAACATCTATAACATAATCTTACATTGTCATACGTCAAAATTATTATAAGTTATATTTCTTAACTTAAGTAATTATTGTGACATGTGGATTTTTTTGGGAGTTCGTTAATTAACGAATGAGAGAGAGAGAGAGAGAGAGAGAGAGAGAGTAGGAATAGTGACCACGTAACTGTCAAATGTCAAAATTGTTATTAGTTAGATTTTTTAACCTATGTAATGATTGGGAAAGGTGGATTTTAATTTGTTGAAGATCATAAATCAACTGAATATGTATTTAAGAGAGAGAGAGAGAGAGAGAGAGAGAGAGAGAGAGAGAGAGAGAGGTGGGGGAGTTTTGAGAATATGAATAGTGACCTTGTAAAATACCGCTGATACTTATACATAATACCTATTATGAAAGCGTTTTATGTATGATATTTTAAGAAACATCAGTAACGTAATCTTACGTAACTGTCAAATGACAAAATTGTTACGAAGTTTAACTTAGATTTCTTAACTTATGTAATGAATGGAAAAGGTGGATATTTTTAGAGTTTGTTATTAATTAACTTAATATGTATTTAAAAGGGATAAAACATCTTGAGAGAGAGAGAGAGAGAGACCTTGTTAAATACCGCCGATACTTACACATAATACCTATTATGAAAGTGTTCTATGCATGATATATTAAGACAAAACATTAACGTAATATTTGATAACTGTCAAACATCAAAATTGTTATTAGTCTGATTTCATAGCTCACTTAATGATCGGGAAAGGTGGATTTTTTAAGAGTTCGTTAATTAACTAAATATGTATTTAAAAGAGCTAAAAAATCTTGAGAGAAAGAGAGAAAAAGAGGGAGGGAGAGAGAGATACAAAATTGCATTCATGTTAATAAAAAATTTGAGTTATTATCCACAACAAATAAACTTTTGGTAAATTAAGGATGTAAATGTGAAATTCTAATTTCTTACACACATTTTCTCGTCTTCAAAGATATAAAATTATTTGTCATTTTAATCACTATTGATTTAGGTATTGTTTCTTTTATAAGTCCTTTTTTTTAACAGGATTCTTTTATAAGTCCTTATATTAGCATTAGTCATTATTATTGATGGTTTTTAGTTTGTACATTGAATATTAGTTTCTCATCTATTCTTTATAAAAAAATTAATAATGTGCCATAAATTTAACAAGTTTTACCATCTATCATAACTTGCAAATTTCAAACTATCCAAAAAAAATAAAAGTTAATTCCCTAGTAACAATTAATAAATACAGAGATAATTTCTTTCATATATCTTGTTTCAATAATTGGAAACTCGTGAATTTTGAAATAATAAATTATATAGATGTAATATTATATAGATCCACAGATATAATAATTACTATATAGGAAAAATAACTACATAGATTGATGGATGAAATAAAATAACAACACACAACTTTTCTTTTTAATTTTTTTTTTATTTTTTTGAGAACACAACACACAACATTACTAGAATCACAATGATAGAAAAAGTACACATGCATACTAGAAAAATAACATAAAACAAAGGACTCAATACATTTTGATCTAATTTATTATTCATTAACTTTTTTGTTACATTTAACCATTCATGCTTCCTTGTCATGGATCGCGTCGCTCATACTTTCTAGCCCAAATGTGTTTACCTTTGGAACGAAACTTAGCAACGTGTTTTCCACCCATAATTTGATCCATGTAGGCAACAGAGCGCAACCCCATTCGAGCAAACAAAGATTGTACCTTTGATGAATTTTTGGATATTATTTCCATCTGAAAGCTCTCTATACAATTTCCACACATTTTTGTGAAGAATTGCCTTACTTCTCCTTCAGAAACTGGAAACCCTTGTGAAAATGTGAGGAAGAGGGTTCTATCGTCGATAGGAGCTTCGAATTTTTTATTCGAACCCAATAAACCTTTGATAGGAATTATAGCATTTAAAGGTAGGAGATGAACTTCAAGTGAACCAAAGGTAGGATGAGGAAAACCGGGAACAAAAAGAGGGGGATTAAGGTGTAGATTAGAGGGTATTGGTAAAACTTTTATTAATATGTCAGTAAAAATCCATGCACAAACATCATTTAGATAAACTTTTACACCACTAATTGCGGTGTATTTCATGTCGCAAATTGTTTTCAAGGATATTTCTTTGTCCATCATTCTTGACAAGAGATGAAGACTACCGCCGTGAGTTGTGAGTGTTTTAGTTTTCAGGCAGTTGATGCACAAAGCAACTTCATTTACTACAGCATCAAGAAGGTTATCTGATAGCCCTATTAAATTTGTTATGATTTTGAAATCTTTTGCATCCTCTAGAAAAAACAAAAAAGCCATGATCAATAAGGCTTGAGATGCTTGTTGTTTTAAACTAGTAACTAGCCTTGAAAAGAGATCACGGTCAATGGAATGGAAGAGGTGGAGTTGATAAAGAGTGATGGAATCCATGACAGAAGTAGAGTGGTAAGAGAAAAGGGAGTGAGTGAGTGGTAAGAGGGGATAACTTGATTGGATATATAACAAGGTTAATACACTATTATAGGCATTTACTTCATGCCAAATGTCATAGGAGTTATGAGTTTAAAAAATACTCCGTAACAAAAATTAATGCATCACGTTTATTAACCAAGCTAACTATTCTCAAATACATAGAGGAAAAAGAAAAATTAATGTGAGTTAAAATAAATACTGCGAATTTTACTTTTATGAACAAGTGATATATATGTTAGGATGATCAAGACAGCAATAAGGAAGAGAGCTCTAGCCACATATAACCCAAATTATATTTACAACTTTAATTTACATCAACTAATAATAAGTCATCTATCTTGATTATTATTCATCATCTTTTTTCAAAAAAAATAAAAAGAAATTTATTAATCATCATCTTCTCAATTCTTCTTTATAACATGAAACAATTAATACCAAATCACATGTGAGTTATGTGATTAATAATACAACTCTAGTACGGAGTATCATCTAAGTTACCAAATTATTCTCATGTTCACAAATGACATTATAGTCATGGTCACATGTATCATATACCCAATAACTTTGGTAAACAAATTTCAATTCGTAAAATAGAAAAAAAAAATGTAACGGATTTTGAATGTAACTGACTTGCCTAAACTAATATCCATAAAATTAAATGTAATAATATGTAAGCATGATATGGATGAAATTAATTTTTTAATTCAAAAGGAACAAGTTATATATGTTAAGTAATCAATGATAGGATTATAGATTAATGGCAACATAAATTTTTTGATACTTTTCCATATATATCAATATTTTCAAGTATGTCACACATATACAAATTAATTTATCAAACGGTCAATTCTGTTTCATTGTGCGCTCATCTCATACAAAAATCACTTGAATTATAATACGAGTAGTGTTGAATTTTAATTTTCCTAACGTTAAAATCAGTTACACGTTGAAGAAAACAAATTCAAGTAGAATTCTTAGCCAATTCTGACAGGAATTTTTAAAAATTTGTTTCATGACATTTTTAAAGGCAAAAATAATGACTCCCGTAAAAAAAATGACAAATAAGTTATGACATCTAAAGAAACTACCTAATTAATTTTTCTCCGAAATTTCCTCGTTTGGGGTATATTAAATAAATAACAAAGTAAATAGAAAACAATCACTTTTGTAAAAATACACAATTCATGTGTGCAAAGTTATACGGGCCCATCAATATAAAAGGAATTAGCTAGCTATAAATACAGATTAGAGTATCTTTTTTTAGCCTTTTTATTCCTTCTGTTGTTCTTTAAAAGGTCTTTTTTATGAAACAATTAGCTTCCAAACTCAAAGAACTTTTGGAGACATATAATAAACTATCTTTTGAGCCCTTAATTTGTTAGTTCCTGGACAAGTGTTCAGCATGCCTAGCAATGTGCTAGGCTTAACTTAATTAACTGTTTTTTAGGAATAATTTATTTTACCTTATACTTTGTATTGAATTAAAAAAATTTAAATTAACCGCCCGTTTTATGTGTGGCTGGCCACATCTTATTACCACTTATAAAAGAATAAAGTAATTCTTGTAATGCTGATCTAGTTTCCCTTGTAATACTTGCCAAGTAACCCATATAACATTGAGAAAGTAACCCCTTTAACACTGAAGGGTGACCCCTATTACACTAACGAATTAACCCCTTTTGGTATGTTTGAACAAAAAAAAATTTATCATTTTTAACATACTCATTGTTTAAGACAAAATTAGTTCATATTAAATAATTGATTCCTTTATTGGTAAATACAGGTTAATCTCTGAGATACAAAAAATTTGTTTATCACATGACAATTTTATAAATAAATCAACAATTTTTTCAATAAAAGCGGGTCCCACACTGATGACTGATGATTACTGGATAAAGTTGTTGATTTATTTACCAAATTTCCAAGTGATAAACAAATTTTGTTTCTCCCAGAGATTAATTGGAGCTTCATCTTTTTTAATTATCCTATTTTTAAACACAACAAGCATTTATGCTTAAGTGATACGAAATTTGAAAGTATAGTAAGTCTAGAATTTGAACTTAAAATCTAATACCATGTCATATCATAGCCGGTCTCGTAGTCAGGTCACGAGACAACGACATTTGACATTCCAATTTTTTACCAAGTGTCGCGCCACATAGGCGACAAATATGTATTATTGTGACACATATTATGCTAAGTAAATGATTCTTAGATAGATTTTTTTAAGATAAATATTTTTATAGAGTTTTATTATCACTGTACTTCTAATATTTCATTAATCATAACTTTTAATAAATACCGTATAACTCGGTTTTATTTTTATCATAAAATTCGTTAAAAAATTTCTTTAAAATGATATCCATCTATAATATATTTAATTTAGTTAAAAAAAACAGTAATAGACAATTAGTATAAATAAGTTTAATCAACGAAAATAATTTTTGGTTCGGTAAAAATACTTCTAGTTCAATAAAAAGAATTTAAATTCAATAACAATATTTTCAAGTTAATAATAACATAGATATCTATTTTTAAAAAAACTTCAAAAAGTAAACTATTATATAATATTGTTTGTCTAAATATCTTGCATTATCAAAAGAAATTATATGTCCAAATTTAACATTTAAGTTAAAAGTTTATCCTAAAATTTTGTCAACAATCTGGGCATTGCCTGGGCACAAACTAGTATATAAATAAAAAATAAAGGCATTTTTCAGGAGTATTCGGCGCGCCACATAAGCAAATGTATTCTTTTGACCTATTAAAAATTAAAATTTAATTTTATTTTTGAATTAAAAAAATTCACTAGCCATGTAAGTTAAAGTGGCGAAGGAGATTTAAGTATTTTTCTACATTGGTAAAAACAACAAATAGTGATATTTTAGGATTTAACTTTTATAAAAACTAGTTCAAACCCCGTGCCCTGCACGGTTTTTATAGTAGTATTCTGTTATTCGTTTATGAAAAATGTTACATACAAAACATAATCATTGGAAGTAAAAAAAAAAACCTTAAAAAAAGACATATTCATGTATGTGATATACCATAAGATGTATCTTAATATACACATGTTGCCAAAAAAAAAAGACTCAATAATAAGAAGTTTATTTGCAAACAGTGGTCTTGAAACACCAATGGCTCGAAGCTAGGAAATTTTTTTTATTATTTTTTTATTTTTTAAAAGCTAGGGAATTAACAAAGAGATATTAGAAGATAACAAAAAAATAATAATATATATATTGTAGGAAAATTTTCTTTTTTGAATTTGTCTCTTGTAACAAACTTTTTAAAAAGAAAAAAAAAACAAAAAGTTTGGGCAGGATAATTTTTACTCAGAGGGTGAATCGTGTATTAAGAGATAATGTTGGGGATTACTTTAGTATATAGGTACTGATATAAATATTATCATTTTTAAAAACATAACTAAAATAGTCTTTAGATATTACGATTTGAATAATATAATTAAAAAAAGCTATCTGAATAAATTATATTTTGATGTTACGATTTAAATCATTAAAAGAATGTATTAATAACAAAAAATTTTCATTATATAAATTTAAACCAATCTACAATTAACATACATGAAAATTGATTAAAAAAACGATATTACGATTGACATTATTAAAAAATGTATTGATAAAAAATAAAATTATGAAAAATGATAAAAATATCGTTCAATTTAAATATAATTTATTTAGTTTTGGAATCGATAAAAATAGTATTGTAATAAGAAAAGTGATATAAAAAAATTTACATTAAAAATAAATTAATAAAAAAAATATATAAACCGCATTCAATAAAAAAAATTCATTTTTGAAATAGATAAAAAAAATATTATAATATTTAATATTACAAAAATCCTCTCTTATCTTGCAGAAGAAAAAAAATCGCTAATCATTTATCATTTATTTCCATTAACTAAATTTATGGTATTGATGAAAATTCATCATCACTTTAAATTCAACATTAGTTATTAATCTTATTTAATTAATCTATTGTTAATCTTAAGACCCACACAAATAAACATACAATGTTATGAGAGTCCTAAGGCATAAAAATTTATTTCAGAATTTGAAACTTGTGTAAACCTGGTTAACAATAATATATTGTAGACCTGAGGTCCATACGCACGTAACTATCTTTATATTGAACACAATGACCCTAATTTTAACCATAGTAACCTTTATTAAAATTTTTGTGACCTTTAATGTTATACGAACCTAAAGTAATACGTTATATTGAACATAGTGATTCATTCTAACATAGTAACCTTTATAATAATACAATGACTTTTTATTTTCACATATGTAGACACCTAAAAATGTCTCTCCAAAATCAAACCCGATGATAAACAACCTTTCACTATCATTATTGGTTGGGTTGAGTATTTAATCTTTGGAGTGCTTAATCCCTATTTCCATTCAACAAACCAACCCAATTCTTAGCCCATTTCCCCAAGCCATTACTTATTTTCCCACTTTTCGTATCCGTATCACAAAACAGAGAGATACTAATTTTGTGGCCCTATAGTTTTGATCCAATTATTATTTTGTTGAATAAGCTTTCCAACAATATATCATAAGCCCAATTCCAATTTAAAACGAAGAAGATATGAGCAAAATACTAAACTCGACCCAAAACCGACACCCTTTCACTAAAACGGACATATCTTAAAATTTCACAAATGATTTTGACATAATTCTAATTTGTTTGAAAATTAGGCATGATACGCTTTCTAATGATATATTATATACCTTATTCCGAGTTACGGATCAAAAGTTATCATAGTCTTAAAAATGCGTAAAAAAAATGAATTACCGCGCAACAACTAAAATGCCGCGCCCCGGTGAATGCCAATGTGGCACGGTGCCTTGTACAGTGACACGGTAATTTTCACCATGTCATGATGTTTTCCCATGTCTATTCCGCGTTTTTTCTCACGCGCTTATAAATCTGGACGCATTTTAGACAAATTAAACACCGCGACACAGTGTGCTTCACCGTGCCACGGTGGACTGTATAGTGTCACGGTGCCCCGTACCGTGTCAAGGTGCACAATTAGGGTTTTTCTACGGCTCTTATATTTTCTAGGGTTCCGTGCATCCCCCTGTTTGTAACACCCCGTCTAGAACATGAGGCATGACGGAAATGTCACTCTAAAGGTTACCCAAAAGAAAAAAAAAAAAACAATGATTAAAATATCTGAGACAATTAAAGTAAAGTGAAAAAAATCCCAAATGAACAATAAACACTTTCAATGAGGGAAAACAACCTCAAATCTGATAATCCCAAAAGAGAAGGTACAAAGATAACAAAAGCAAGTCTATAAAACTGCTAAGAAATAAAGTAAACACTCTGCTCTCAGCCCAGACTCAACAGGAACTACTCTTCACCTGCAAATAACATTAAGGTTCCACAATCAGTGGGGAGTAACTAGCAGTTCTCCCAGTACTTGTAGAAATACAAAGCTAAGTACAGAAAAGCTTATTCACTAGCATAAAATTTAACAACATGTGGGAACAACAGCTCAAATAATATTTACCACTTAACCTTGAGGGAAAAATAAAACATGAAATCATGATTATAATACAGATCAATCATGTGAATAGAACAACGTAAAAATATTACCACAAGAATTCGGAATAAATATAGCAACTCAAAACAAATGGTAACTCATACAAACCGTAATTATTAACACTTATAAAGTTTCCTTCCCAAAAATCAATAGTATCTTTCAAATAAATAAATTTTAACCTTTTGAAAATAAGATTTATAGTGAGGCAAGCATATAAAATATGAACGCCGGTGAAATCCGCAGCCCAACATCAAAGGTTTGTCAGGGCGAACCTACAGACGATTTCGCAGCCGTCTGCGTCTGAGAATGGCCAAACTCCCAGTTTTCCTACTCGAATTCCGCAGCCCGAGTAGTTCCGGACGACAACAATTAACCTAGAAAATTACACCTCGAATTCCGCAGCCCAAGATAGATGTTGGCATGTTCCAACCATTGAATTCCGCAGCTCAATGGTTGTATTATACTCACAAAAATATATGACATTTATAAACATACTTCTTAAAAATCATTTTAAAACACATTTAGGGATCATCAACCCCAATTTAAAGTATTGCAGATCTTTACTTCTAAGACCAAAATTCAATATAAATTCTTCAAAAAGAGTTTAACTTCAAAATTCTTCAAAATATAAAATAACCCATATATCATACTAAGATGTCACTCTTATTGTCTGGATTTGGGTACGAAACTAATTATAACAAAATATCACAATACAGTCCGTACACAACCCTTGGCGAAGCGGTGCTAAAAACAGTGTTATTCTACTTTAAAGCACAACGACGTCGACAACTTATTTGACACTTTAAAACCATTTTTAAAACTCCATAGACACTCACAATATAAATTAACATTTGCTACTTGTTCATAGTATCACTGTACTAATTCATGAAAATAGATAAAGATTACCCCAACTTTATCAATAATAGATAAAACTAATTTAAATTAAATTACTCAAGGTACTATACAGTTTAAACACCTCACTCAATTAACTAAGCATGAACATTTCTTTAAAAAACTTAGAGTAGTACCAATGATATGCGCCTAACACCAATCATGAACCATCATTATTTCTGCTCAATCAAAATTCACCCATGATTATACTATTGGCTAATGACGAAACCAACATTCTTAACATAAGTACTACTGTAGAAACCCATTTGTGTCTCCCCAAAACCAAACCCAGTGATGAGTGTCTTTTACGTCGAATCATAATCGAATGAAACGAAAGTGTGGAAAGGTCTAGTGTTGTGGAAAGTTTTTATTGCTTTTCTCTTCTCTCTGTTTTGGAAAGTTTTATTTTAAGAAAACAAACAATCCAGTTTGGTTGGTCCATGATATGGGTCCAATAATAGTGTAGTTGGATGGGGTTTGCAAAGACCTTTCCAATGATATATTATAAGCCCAATTCCGATGAATATTGAGGAAGTTATGGCCAATTTACCAAACTGGGTCCGGTTTGAGCTTTATGTGCGGCCCAATGATCTAGGGGAGGGCCTTATATGATTTATCATTCCTAATGCAATTAGGAATGGTTTTAGTCTTCTAGATTCTTCTAGAAGGTTCTTTTCATTCCTAATTCAATTAGCATTGATAAGTTGACTTTGTTGACTTTTCAGAGTTTTAATCGAAATCAAATAGCATTTTCGAAGGAATTATATTATTTTATCCTCCAATACGGTAAACTTATCGTATTTTTGAAAACGCGTTAAAATCAAGACTTGCGTCCAACCCCAGGCCTTGGCGCCTGGAACCAGGCTTGGCGCCAGGCGCTAGCCACTGGTGCCAGCTAGCCAGGGTTGGCGCCAACCTTGTTTCCTGAGCGTCGGACTCTGTTTTGTTAAATTATCTTTTTTGGCTGATTTTCTCTATAAATATCGTATCAAAAACTCCGTTTTCATTCACGAATTCTCATCAACAATTAGTTTTAATTAGCTTTCATCAACAATCATTAATTCTTTAGCATTTCTTTCATTCATCTCTTTCTTACCTTGTTTTTAATACAAAATTCCGCATTCACAAGATCTAGATACACCTAGCCATATTCGAAGTTGCCTTCGCCCTAGACGTGAAAGGTTTTAATTTCTGAGGGTTTGGTCCCAAATCTCTCTTTCAATTATTTAATTTTATTGTTTTGATTATTATTTTCCTTGAAGTTACTAACGTGTGTATTTTGTTATTAGAAAGAGGTACGAGGCATCAAAGTAAGTACTTTGATTGATTGATATTATGATGTAGAAATCATGTTTAAATTGTTATTATGATTCCTAATATCATGTTTAGGGAAAAGGTTATAATATCAAATATGTTTATTATGATTCCTGCGATGCTTCTTATATTCTTCCTAATATTTATGATTGTTAGTATCATGCTAGGGTTAAAGATTTGATTTTTATTGTTTAGTGACATGCTAGGGTTTGTTATTAATCTTGTTAGTATCATGCCTAGGATCTTGCTTTTATGCTTTAACATGAATATTATTATAGTTATGATTATTATTAACTATGATTGCTATGATTTTGATATTCGTTATTGTTTATGGTCATTATAATTTGTTATAATAATGGTTCATGATTATTTTATTTATGATTATTATTGTTGCTTGATATTATATTTGTTATTGCTTGATCACCTTTGTGCATGTTTAAAGGGAATTTGTACTTGTAATTACGCTTAATAAGATAATTAATAATCTTGTTAGGGTTAATGTGATTATAATTTCAAGTGATCACCAATAATAGTTTGTTTGTGCATTAAATTCAACCAACATAGATAAACAGGTTTAGGGTTAATCCTATTGATTGCATGTTAATCAGAAAGCGCACATGAATACGATCAGAATAAAGTAGAGGCCTATTATTAGGGCATGTTCAATCTCTTTTAGGTTGTATTTGTACCTTCATCCCCGAACCCTTATTTGGTTCATGACCTTATGGAGTTGACGATCTCTTGGATCGTTAAGGGGTGTAACCTTCACCTCGTGAACGGTTTACAAGTTCCTTAAAAACTTGTTGGCGACTCTTTTGCTCTATCTTCTTCCCTTTTGGACGCCACCGTACTTTAGTGTATGATCACAGTGGGGTTCGAGCTAGTGGGATTTAAGGCTTGAAATTATTCCCTACAACTATGCATAAAAATAATCATGATAATACACTTAGACTTGCAGTAGCAACAATAATATGACATGAGAAATAAATCTTGGACTAAATTAATGTAAGTATACAACAAACTAATTTACTTGCTTTTGGAGTATTAACAAGTCAACAAGGCCATGAAATTTATCTTATAAAAGTAAGTGTCTAGTAACCACGCGCGAAACTGGAAGATTTTATCGAGCACCGAAAGCTGCTGAGGCATGTGGGAAGTAGCGTCAGGAGCCAGAGCTTGGCGCCAGCATTTTAGTCGTAGCGCCAGACGCCAGTATTGGCGCCAGGCGCTACAGCTAAAATCTGGCGCCAGTCTCTGATTGCTGGCGCCAATTTCCCCCAATACCGAGGCAGAAATATGCGTTCTAATTTCGACCGGTTTTTCGTATTGTTTGCTCGACCCTACTTCCTGATTGAATTTTTTCTCACTTTTCTGAAACCCATATGTGTTCTACATATGGACATAACCCTCTGGGAATTCATGCTCCATCTACCCGATTGAACGCTCCGTGCAACAAAGGGTACATCCGAGATGTTGAATTCACCAAACCATGGAAGCGAGTTTTCTTAAAACTCGCGGTGTCCCATCCACTCGCGCTAACCCTTCACGGTTAGGCTTCCACGCGGTGCATCCGAACAATTAACCATGGACTCTCTTTAACTAAACCATATCCCGAACTTTAGAGAACTAGAGCCATGGTTAGGTTGCGAACTCATTGCATCATATCGTGCCTACTTGACTAATTATGCATTATTTGTTGTGCATATATATTTTGTGTTTCTCTTAACAGTTTGTTGATTTGTGTTGAGAATAAATAAATTAATGACTTAAAGAACTTTGCCTAATTAATTAATTAATTAATTAATTTGAGTCAATAAAGTCTAATTTTTTTTAATCGGAATTGACCTAGTACGACTTTAGGCATACCCCAGTTGACTAATAATACCGAAAACAGTCCCAGACCGAAGCTCCAATATTGGCGCCAAGGTGTGAGCTGTAGCGCCACACTATAGAGTGTAGCGCCAGACGACAGTTCTGTCGCCTGGCGCCAAGCTCCAATGTGTGACGCCAGTCCTGTCGCTTGGCCGACAGTTCGGATTATTGGTCGAGTCATCACCTAGGGTCTAATTAACCAGTTTGCTAATTAATTCGGTTACTTTTCACTGTCAATAACACCTTGTCAAGTCATTAATTGAGTCTCGGTCACATAGTCTAGCCACATGGTCATGACACGAGTCTTAACATGTCACATACACTCACTAGTTTTAGCACACACTTTGAGTACATCGCCATGACCATGTCTTAGGTTCATGCATGAGTCGGTCTTTTCCGTCATTTGAGTTGGAGGGTACATTCTATTCCTAATTCTTCATATCCCTTCATCTAAATCTTTCTTCACATTCCTCCATCTTTCTTCACCTCCTCCATCCATTGCATGTTGAATAGAGTTTGAGTCAAATAATTAACAATAAGTACTCCCAAATTCCTTTTCCACAGTACTTGGTCAAGGAGAGAAGGGCGATTAATCAAAGACAACCTCTTTATTCAAGTCTCGCTTTTTGATAAACCGATTCGTCAAAAGAGGAAGGCTAAGAAGATAATGGCAACTCAAGAAGAAGTCAATGATCTTAAGAACCAACTGGATACCGTGACTGAAACACTGAAGCTTCTCGCACTCAAGGTTGATGATCCCGTGAAGCAACAACAGATGAACCTCATGCAAGAGAATCTAAGCAAGCTATCTAGTGACTATAAATTTCAGGGCATGAGTTCACAAGGGGTCTCGCTGGACAAGGAACTTCTTCCACATAAGTTCAACGCCAACGGCATCCCAAAATTCAGAGCAACTGATAACCCATACTTTCATTTAAGAGCATTCGAAACTATCATGAGCATTAAGGGTATCGATAAGAAAGTCTTCCCCTCTCTGTTCCCAATATCTCTCGAAACTGTTTGTCAACAATGGTTCTTTTCCCTCGAGAAAGAAAAAACCTCTTCTTGGGAGTGGATAACAAACGCTTTCATAGATAGATATAAGTGCAACATCCAAGACGAGACAGACCACAGACAACTTGAGATGTTTAAACAAAAGGAAAACGAAGGGTTCACTTCTTTCTTCACTAAATGGAGGGAAACTTCTGCTAATATGGTCAAGGCTCCTACCGAAAAAGAATCTGTGAGGATGTTTATCAAGAATCTCCAAGGGAAGTATTCAAAGCACTTAAAGTACCAACACAACTTGAATACTTTCAAAGCTGTCTATAATATAGGCATTGACATTGAAGATGACCTTCTGAAAGATAATAGTGCGAGAGGAAAGAAGAGCGACCATCCTTCTTCTTCCTCTCCCATTAATGAGGTACATGCTACAAACACCTCTAAACCACGAATCCAAAGATCAAAAAGGGTGTTCACTCCACTTGGTATAAGTTATGAAACGGCTTTCGAGAAGCTACATCACAAAGGACTAGTCATGCCCATAGGGCCCATCAAAGATCCGGTTCCAGAAGCCAGGCCACCTAAGTGGGATCCTAATAAGCATTGCAAATATCACCAAGGAAAGGGTCACGACACCGAGGAGTGTTGGAAACTCAAAGAAGCTATTCAAGATCTGATCGATGACAATGAAACTTCCGAGATTCTAGCCATCGAAGATGACTAAGCATCCTTTGATCCATCACTTCTTATCACACCCGTAGGAGAGCCCGTGGTCGAGACGACTTATATGACCTCTCTCGATGAAGTGGCCATAATTGAGGAGGATGAAAGTCTTTTCTTAGATAATACCAAGGAAGACTCGTCAAGTCTAAAAGAGGAAATTCGAAAACTGCAAGACGTCATTGCCATGCTTTTGAATGTGGTAGAAGGATTAGCAAATCGGGTGATGGCCATTGAACAAAATTCTCGCCAAGAGTTTAATGAAGAACTCAATGCTCCTAAGCCACAAGCAAAACGGACCATTGAAGAATACACGCCAATAAGAATAACTTACAATGAAGCTTTCGACTACCTTCACGATCAAGGTCTTATCCACTCCATTTGTCCCAGTCAAGACCCTCCACCTGAAAAACGGTTTCCCAATTGGGATCCAAATTCTTATTGTCGATACCATAGAGGTCGTGGTCACACCACCGAAATATGTCTCGCCCTCAAAGATCGTGTTCAAGATCTCATTGATTCAAATCTCCTTCATGTTCCTCCACGCGACAAGAAGGCGAAGATTAGTAACAATAGTATCAGTGGCTGTAAAGGGAAGAAGAACGACTATCCTTCTTCTTCCGAAAACACCTACTCCCGTAATAGTGTTGGTACTTTCGACCTTAGTGAGATCCTAGCCATGAGTAATCGAAAGCAACCGAAAAGGGAATTTACCCCTATCGGAATTAGCTACGATGATGCTTTCGATCGAATCCATGCCAAGGGAATCATTACTCACATAGGACCTATTAAAGATCCCCCACTTAAGAAAAGATTTCCTAGTTGGAATCCAGACGAACACTGCAAGTACCACCAAGGTAGGGGTCATACTACTGAGAGCTATTGGAAGCTAAAGGAGGCTATCCAACATGTGATTGATAATAACAAGCTTCCCATACCTCCAGTTAACAAGAAGAACGAGTGATGATAAAGGAAACAACACAAGACAAGAGGCGAGCTTCAACGACAAGATTTCATGACCTCTTTTTCTATTTCTTTTTCATTTTTTCCTTTCCCCAATAAGTCTAGCATAGGCACCTTTCCTTTTCCTTTAGATTATTTTTGTACTTTTTCTTTTCTTTTCCCTTTTTAATAAAATGAGCATTTATTTCCTTACCTATGATCATTTCATTATATTGCATTTAAAAAAAAAAAAAAAAAAAACAATGTCGAATTAAACACAAGGTATACCAATGATTTAAGGCAACCCTTGTAGCCACATCATATCTCCTTTTACCTTTCAAATATACAATCCTTTCTTCATAAGCCACTTTGAGCATCGTTCTTCATTTTTTCAACCTACATCTACCTAACCTTGGGATGGGATGGTGTGTAACTTATGCAATTCTAAAAAGTTTGAGTGACTTCAAAAAATTAAAATAGCAAAAATAAGCAAAAAATAAATAAATAAAGTGTACAAAAGGGTAAGTGTTCCAATGTCTTTGATATGAAAATGTCTTTGATAAGAACACGTCTCAGATTGCGTCTCTTATCGAGTGCTCGGTACCGTGCCTGAGAAACATGAATGCCAAGTGAGTGATAGACCGCATGATCGGGATTTCCCACACTTATTAAAATAAAATAAATGCTAAAGAATAGAAATTCAAGCATAAAAATATAAAGATTCAAAAGCGAGGTTGCACACCTTGGGGGCTAATCGAGGGTCTTGAGCCTTTTATCCTCTTCTTCTATAACCTTTAGCCTAACCACGTCACAACCCTTTAAAAGACCTTTTTGAGGTATACACACACTTGTGCGAGGTTCGGCTAGAGCTACGTTCGGCCTGATTCCTAACGGATACGTAGGCAACCTCACATCGAGGTGCGGCCGTAATAAACATGCATTCATATTCACATTCACACACTTGCACCATAATCATATCAAGGGATCTCCAATGCTCATCCCTATTCTTTTAGAGCTAGACTTGGGGGCTTGATCCCTACATCGTTAGCTTACCTAGCCTATGAGTCACCACCATTTGACTCTTTTAACAAATAATATTTTTTCCACACACTTAGCTCTTGTGGCTAAGCTTTAGAATCACTATCACACACTGCACAAATACATGACCAAATATACTTCCCTTTAGGAACCCTTTGTCATGAAATCTTAACACAACGTTGAAGCATACCTTATCATATCAACATCAATCATAATTGTCATTAAATAGAAGTATGAAGTGCTTAGCCTCCGTGCCTAAGTTACCCAAATACTTTCATCATGGAGTCAACAGTTGAGATAGCCTAGGATGGATTAATCCTTGCACCTTGAGAGATAGTATCAAACAAAGTTCATTCAACATGCATCTTCAAACTTTCGATTCTTTTTCACGTCTTTCTTTTTCGGGAGAAAGTCGGTACCCTCCACAAAAATGACGAAATTTTTTTGTTTTATGCATTTTGAGTCGCACAATCACATTACAATGCACACACGAGTCATGTACACATTGAGTCATGTCGTGTCATATCACTTTGATTTGAGTCACACATGTCATTTCACTTCGAGTCGAGTCAACCTCGAGTCAGTCAATCACAGAGAGTCAAGTTTATACCTTGAGTCGTGTCAAGTTATTGAGTCAAGCAACATTAAGCCTTAGGTCAACCCTAAGATAATTAATGAAATTGGCAAAGTTCTACAGTAAAAAATAAATACAGGTGTAGCAGAACAGGGAAGACCCTATCACAGCGTTCGGCGACAGAATCAATTCTTGGCGCCAGAAATATCTCAGCAACAACAGAGCTTGAAGCCTCTCAGAAAGGTGATTTCGACTTCATACAGCAATTTTGGGTTCCTTGGTGCGCCAGTTAGCCCCTATAAGAAATTTGACATGATTAAGTAGTCAGTTTGATTACAATCACAATAAGTGATCGACCTGATGAAAGATCATCTCACTTAGCTTAAAGCGCCTAATCACGGAGACACCGACATACTGGTTTTAGCGAAAGCAAATTTCAGGCGAGCTTTAGAGATCGACAAACGTTGGTCTTCGGAAATTTTTCTTCAGAACATTATCGCAACAAACATTCAAGCACCAAAGCTCTTTTGTTCAGAGACGCGTGGACATTTCATTCAAGCTCTTTTGCTCCAGAGACGCGTGAGCATATCATCAAAGCTCTATTGTTCAGAGACGCGTGAACATTTCCATCAAAATCTCTTTTGCTCCAGAGACGCGTGGACAATCCTTTTCAAGCTCTTTTGTTCAGAGACGCGTGGACAATCCTTTTCGAACTCTTTGCTTAGAGACGCGTGGGCATATCAATCGAACTCTTTGTTCAGAGACGCGTGGACACATCATTCAGAAGATCATATCAAAAGGAAGCTCTTTGTTCAGAGACGAGTGAACATCGAAACAACAAGGTGGCGTTCCCTAGATTGAGGAGAGTTGTCACAAACAACTGAGAATTGTTTCAAGAGAAGCAATCTTCGATAGTATTCCCTTGGACGCGGAATATTATCAATGCGGATGGAGATTGTTTCAAGAGAAGCAATCTTCGATGGTATTCCCTTGGACGCGGAATATTATCATTGCGGAGGAGGATTGTTTCAGGTGAAGCAATCTTCTAACTTGGAAGCAGTTACAGGCGTAGCGGTTTTCAAGCGGGATGGCATTCTCTAGCTTGCAGGAGGTCATTAAAACAAATCGGTTACTTTCAGAGACGTGTGCTCGACGGTGAAAGATACGCGTTTCTTAACTCTTTTATCTGTTTAACTAACGCTAGTTTTGCAGGTATCGGCGTTATAAGATTGATTTAGGATCGCAGAACGTTC
Organism: Chenopodium album; assembly: GCF_948465745.1. Classification (NCBI taxonomy): domain Eukaryota; kingdom Viridiplantae; phylum Streptophyta; class Magnoliopsida; order Caryophyllales; family Amaranthaceae; genus Chenopodium; species Chenopodium album. The sequence goes on from NC_137834.1 coordinate 23,375,878, forward strand.
TGAATCATTCTCCGTCCCTAATTGATACTTTGACTTTTGTTTTCGAAACTTGCGTTTCTCCAAACTCAGTCAAAGTGGGGGCTTCTGTAGACACCCATTTGTGTCTCCCCAAAACCAAACCCAATGATGAGTGCCTTTCACGTCGAATCATAATCGAATGAAACGTAAGTGTGGAAAGGTCTAGTGTTGTGGAAAGTTTTTATTTCTTTTCTCTTCTCTCAGTTTTGGAAAATTTTATTTTAAGAAAACAGCCAATCCAGTTTGGTTGGTCCATGATATGGGTCCAATAATAGTGTAGTTGGATGGGGCTTGCAAAGACCTTTCCAATGATATATTATAAGCCCAATTCCGATGAATATTGAGGAAGTTATGGCCAATTTACCAAACTGGGCCCGGTTTGAGCTTTATGTGCGGCCCAATGATCTAGGGGAGGGCCTTATATGATTTATCATTCCTAATGCAATTAGGAATGGTTTTAGTCTTCTAGATTCTTCTATAAGGTTCTTTTCATTCCTAATTCAATTAGCATTGATAAGTTGACTTTGTTGACTTTTCAGAGTTTTAATCGAAATCAAATAGCATTTTCGAAGGAATTATATTATTTTATCCTCCAGTACGGTAAACTTATCGTATTTTCGAAAACGCGTTAAAATCAAGACTGACGTCCAACCCCAGGCCTTGGCGCCTGGAACCAGGCTTGGCGCCAGGCGCTAGCCATTGGCGCCTGGCGCTAGCCACTGGTGCCTGGCGCCAGCTAGCCAGGGTTGGCGCCAACCTTGTTTCTTGAGCGTCAGACTCTGTTTTGTTAAATTATCTTTTTTGGCTGATTTTCTCTATAAATATCGTATCAAAAACTCCGTTTTCATTCACGAATTCTCATCAACAATTAGTTTTAATTAGCTTTCATCAACAATCATTAATTCTTTAGCATTTCTTTCATTCATCTCTTTCTTACCTTGTTTTTAATACAAAATTCCGCATTCACAAGATCTAGATACACCTAGCCATATTCGAAGTTGCCTTCGCCCTAGACGTGAAAGGTTTTAATTTCTGAGGGTTTGGTCCCAAATCTCTCTTTCAATTATTTAATTTAATTGTTTTGATTATTATTTTCCTTGAAGTTACTAACGTGTGTATTTTGTTATTAGAAAGAGGTACGAGGCATCAAAGTAAGTACTTTGATTGATTGATATTATGATGTAGAAATCATGTTTAAATTGTTATTATGATTCCTAATATCATGTTTAGGGAAAAGGTTATAATATCAAATATGTTTATTATGATTCCTGCGATGCTTCCTATATTCTTCCTAATATTTATGATTGTTAGTATCATGTTAGGGTTAAAGATTTGATTTTTATTGTTTAGTGACATGCTAGGGTTTGTTATTAATCTTGTTAGTATCATGCCTAGGATCTTGCTTTTATGCTTTAACATGAATATTATTATAGTTATGATTATTATTAACTATGATTGCTATGATTATGATATTCGTTATTGTTTATGGTCATTATAATTTGTTATAATAATGGTTCATGATTATTTTATTTATGATTATTATTGTTGCTTGATATTATATTTGTTATTGCTTGATCACCTTTGTGCATGTTTAAAGGGAATTTGTATTTGTTATTGCTTGATCACCTTTGTGCAATCACGCTTAATAAGATAATTAATAATCTTGTTAGGGTTAATGTGATTATAATTTCAAGTGATCACCAATAATAGTTTGTTTGTGCATTAAATTCAACCAACATAGATAAACAGGTTTAGGGTTAATCCTATTGATTGCATGTTAATCAGAAAGCGCACTTGAATACGATCAGAATAAAGTAGAGGCCTATTATTAGGGCATGTTCAATCTCTTTTAGGTTGTATTTGTACCTTCATCCCCGAACCCTTATTTGGTTCATGACCTTATGGAGTTGACGATCTCTTGGATCGTTAAGGGGTGTAACCTTCACCTCGTGAACGGTTTACAAGTTCCTTAAAAACTTGTTGGCGACTCTTTTGCTCTATCTTCTTCCCTTTTGGACGCCACCGTACTTTAGTGTATGATCACAGTGGGGTTCGAGCTAGTGGGATTTAAAGCTTGAAATTATTCCCTACAACTATGCATAAAAATAATCATGATAATACACTTAGACTTGCAGTAGAAACAATAATATGACATGAGAAATAAATCTTGGACTAAATTAATGTAAGTATACAACAAACTAATTTACTTGCTTTTGGAGTATTAACAAGTCAACAAGGCCATGAAATTTATCTTATAAAAGTAAGTGTCTAGTAACCACGCATAAACAAAAATGGCATTACACATTAACATCAAAGTTCATCCATTATTCATGCTCACCGAAACAAAACGAGAACAAGTCACAGGTTTTCAACCAAAATCTCGTTTGTAATTGAATGTGATCAAACAACAATATATACATACAATCATGATAATAAAGAAGAAAATACGTGATCTACAACTGCTATAACTCACGCAAATCACTCCATCAAAACAAGCTACAAGTTTAATCGAAACCGCAACCGAAAATTTAAACAAACTAATCCTAATTGCATCTAATCTTATCTTAACCCAACCATGATTTATAGAGTAAAGGAATAATGCTAGTTACCTCGATAAACTTCCGATAACACCCACAAAACTAGAAGAACTAAAAAAGAACTAGTCCTCTTGATGACCTTGAATACCTATATAAAACAAGATTGAAATAAGAAAACGTATGTATAACAAACCATACAAGAGGGGGACGAAAAAGGGGAGGGTTTAACCCATTAAACTTACTTATTTTCACGGCCAAATTAAGAGGGAAAATAAGATGATATTTGCAACAATAAAACCCAGCAACAATCCCACAAAAATTGAGGAAGAAGGAGATGTGTTATGGAGGTGAAAGATGGAAGAGTGCAAATTCTTTTGAGGATTGATTCTCACGGTCAATGAGAAAGGAAACTGATGATTATTTTCTTAATGAGGGCAGCAAATATAATGGGTTTGGGTGTTATAAGAAGCAAGAGAATATAAATTGAAGGCAAGAATTAAGGGGAGCATTAACTTGGCAACTAAAGAGTCAAATGAAAGAATCCAATATCTAACTTTCAAAACCAACTCAAATACTAGCACACTACTCAAATCCCACGCCCAAATCAGCCCAAACACCTCCTTGGTTATAGCCCTAACACCTAGATTTGATTCGGTCCATAAGAGTAACCTCGATATAATTCGCCTCAACCGGCTCAACTAAAGACCGTAAATAATTAATTAACAAGTAATATTTCAAATTAGTTTTACACTCTTATCAATCATAAATTAAAAGTATTATAATTTGAATAGAAAATAACATTATACACATAATAATTCAAAATTTATTAATTCAAAAATATGGGGTGTTACAACCACCCCTCCTTATAAAAGTTTCGTCCTCGAAACTTTAAGACACAACACATCAGCTACAAATACAAACAAGTAATAATAGAGAGGTGTGTTTTAAGCTAAAGCTCTTTACCTTGGTTAAATAATTTTGGATACTTGAGCTTCATCGACTCCTCGGTCTCCCAAGTAGCCTCTTTATACTTTTGGCTTCTCCAAAGTACTTTTACTAAAGGGACCACTTTCCTTTAAAGAGTGCGGTCTTGACGATCGAGATTTTTAACTGGCCGCTCCTCAAAAGTCAAATTAGGCTCAATTGTAATCGACTCAACTGGAATCACATGAGATGGATCACTACGATACCTTCGCAATTGCGACACATGAAAAACATCGTGAACCTTCGAGAGATTCGGCGGCATTGCCAATCGATAAGCCACTTCACCAATTATTTCCAAAACCTCGTAAGGACCAACATATATTGGACTCAGCTTGCCCTTTTGACCAAAACGCATCACCCCCTTCATCGGAGGTACCTTCAACAGAACCTTATCCCCAACCTCATAAGAAATTGGCTTGCGACGCAAATCCGCATAAGACTTTTGCCTATCTTGAGCAGCCTTCATTTTGGAACGGATCACTCTTACCTGCTCCACGGTTTCCTGAATCAGATCTGGGCCCAAAATTAGAGAATCACTTATGTCGCTCCAGCAAGTAGGACTACGACACTTCCTACCATACAAAGCCTCATATGGATCCATCTGAATACTCGTATGACAACTATTATTGTAGGAAAATTCTACTAGATTCAACGATTTGACCCAAGATTGCTGAAACTCAAGAGCACAAGCACGGAGCATATCTTCCAACGTCTGAATCGTTCTCTCCATTTGACCATCAGTAGCAGCATGGAAAGCCGTGCTCAACTTCAGCTTTGTACCAAATGCCTCTTGCAAAGCACCCCAAAAGTGTGATAAGAATCGTGGATCACGATCCGACACAATTTCTTTCGGGACACCATGAAGACGAATAATCTCATTAGCATAGGCTTCCGCTAACTTCTCCATTGACCAAGTGTGTCTCATAGGAATGAAATGAGCCACCTTAGTTAACCTATCCACAATAACCCACACGACATTTTTCCCACCAGCCGCTTCGGGAAGACCCATTACAAAGTCCATAGATATAGAGTCGAACTTCCAAGCAGGGATCGGCAAAGGTTGCAACAAACCCCCGGGCCTTTGATGTTCAATTTTTACCTTTTGGCAAACTAAACAACGAGCCACAAACTCAGCTATTTCCTTCTTCATACCGGGCCACCAAAAGCTCACCTTGAGATCCTTGTATAACTTCCCACCTCCCGGATGAATAGAATACGGAGTGTTATGAGCCTCTTCAAGGATCTTCTTCTTAAGACTAATATCATTCGGGATACACCATCGACCCATGAATTTCAAACTACCATTGGCACCAATCTCAAAATTCTCAGCTCGACCCTGTGCTTTAGCCTCACGAATCTTTTCTAACACCGGATCATCTACCTGCTTAGCCCTTAATTCTTGGAACAATTTTGGCTCAACACTCATAGAGCCCAAGAATGAAGAGACGAACCCTTGCGGCACAACTTCGATATTTAGCTTTCGAAATTCTTCACACAACTCCTTAGACACGACCATAGCAACGTTTAAAGAATGTTTATTCTTACGACTCAAAGCATCCGCTACTTTATTGGCCTTTCCTTCAGAATAGTCTAGAGTCACCTTGTAGTCTACGATTGCCTCTAACCACCTTCTTTGCCTCATATTAAGATCCCGTTGAGTAAAGATATACTTCAAACTCTTTTGATCAGTATACACCTTACATGGAACCCCATACAAGTAGTGTCGCCACATCTTTAGTGCGAACACAACAGCCGCAAGCTCGAGATCATGAGTTGGATAGTTCTTCTCATGAACCTTCAATTGTCTTGACGCATAAGCGACAACCTTACCCACTTGCATCAGAACACAACCTAACCCATTCTTTGAAGTATCACTATATACCTCAAACTCAACCCCTTCGGTAGGCAACGTTAGTACAGGCGCAGATGTCAACCTCTTTTTCAGCTCTCGGAATGCATTTTTGCAAACTTCGGACCACAAGAACTTGGAGTCCTTTCTCATTAGCTTTGTCAATGGTTGAGCAATTCTAGAGAAATCCTGCACGAACCTCCGATAGTAGCCAGCAACGCCTAGAAAACTTCGAACCTCTGACACATTCTTCGGACTTTCCCACTCAACAACCGCTTTGATCTTAGAAGGATTCACCTTAACCCCATCCTTACTAATGACGTGGCCAAGGAAAGCAACCTCTTTTAACCAAAAATCACACTTAGAGAGCTTGGCGAACCACTTTTGTTTCCGAAGAACATCTAGAATCAGCCTCAAATGCCCTTCATGATCTTTCTCATTCTTAGAGTAGACAAGTATGTCATCTATGAAGACCACGACACACTTGTCAAGGTACTCATGAAATAATCTATTCATTTGATCCATGAAGATTGCAGGAGCATTTGTGAGACCAAAAGGAATCACTTCAAACTCATAGTGACCATACCTTGTATGAAAAGAAGTCTTTGGGATTCCCTCCTTTTTCACGAGAATCTGATGATATCCAGACCTCAAATCGATCTTTGAGAAAACCCTTGCGCCTTTCAATTGATCAAACAAGTCTTCAATTCTGGGAAGAGGATACTTGTTCTTGATTGTCACCTTGTTCAATTCACGATAGTCTATACATAGCCTCATATTACCATCTTTCTTCTTGACGAACAAGACAGGAGCACCTCAAGGAGAGACACTCGGCCTAATAAATCCCTTATCAATCAATTCTTGCGATTGAGTTTTCAATTCTTGCAATCCAGGAGGCGCCATTCTATATGGAGCCTTCGATATTGGGGCAGTACCAGGAACTAAATCGATACTGAACTCGACGTCTCTTTCTGGAGGAATACCAGGCAATTCCTCAGGAAACACATCCGGATACTCCCGAACAATTGGAATACTCTCAAGCTTTTCTTCCAAAGACAGGTCTTTCACTACACAAAGGATAACCTCGTCACCCTTTTGTCGCATCTTTCTCATTTTTAGAGCATAAATAACCTTCACGCCTTTCTTCACCGTGACACCCGAATAGGAGATTCAGTTTCCTTTAGGGCCACGAAGCGTCACCTTCTGATCGCGACAATGGATGGTTGCATGATATTTCGATAACCAATCCACCCCGAGAATCACATCAAACTCGATCATTGGAAACTCTTTCAGATCAGCAAAAAGCTTAGTCCCCAAGATATCGATAGGCACATCTTTAAACTCATCATGGCACAGAAAATTCTCTCCAGAAGGGAGAGATATCAAAGACTTTACAGGTGATTTACTAGTCAAATTAGCTTTAACAACAAAGTCACTAGCAATGAAAGACATAGTAGCTCCAGTATCAAACAACACATAAGCAGGTACAGAATTAACAAAGAATGTACCAGAGATCACATCCGGTTGCACGTCTGCTTCAGCCTGTGTCATCACATAAATGCGGTTTTTTGACAGGAGCGGTAGGATCAACAGATTTAACAGCAGGAGGATAAGCAGCATTCGGGTTCTTAGGACACTTGAAGGACTTATGACCCACCTCCTTACAATAGTAACATACAATTGTAGATCCGTCGCAATTCTTTCCTGGATGATAGTCTTTTCCACACGTACGACACTTAGAGTTAGAACCTGACCTGAAACTTGAACTAGAACCAGATCCCTGCTGATAGTTGCCTCGGTTACCAGAGTCAATCTTTGGCTTCTTAGCCGGGGATTGAGAGAAAGTAACAACCGGCTTCTTCACACTCACGCTCCTTGCAGCTCCCTCTTCCTGGATAGAGGCATGGATGCTAAGTGCAATCTCGTAGGCACCCTGAAAAGAACTTGCACCAGAACTAAGGACGTGGGTCCTAACCTTAGGATCCATCTTCTTAATGTATCGCTTTACCCTCTCAGATTCTGAAGGCACAATAGAGGTGGAAAAACGGGACAACTCCGTGAACTTGTCTGTGTACTCCTGGATCGACATAGACCCCTAAGACAAAGACAAAAATTCTTCTTGTTTTTGCCAACGAAGCTCATCAGGATAAAATCTTTCCTTTAGCTTGGTAGCAAATTGTGCCCATCCAAAACTAGGCACAACCATACACTCTTAACGAACTGTACTCCACCAGTTGTCGGCTTCCATTTTCAGATAATAGGAACCGATTAGCACCCTCTCTTGCGGAGGACAGTTAGTTGCAGTGAACAACTTCTCAATCTCTCTGAGCCAACTTTCTAGAACCATTGGTTTAGCAGTTCCTTCATAAGTAGGTGGTCTATGACGGTCAAAACGATCAAAGACTGATTGCCCTTGATTAGGAGGAGGTGCAACAGTTCGATTTGCCAATGCTAAAATGGCATCCTCAATCGCCTTTCGCCTGCGTCGTGCAACAATCTTCTTAGGACTCATTCGTGGAGGCATTCTACAAAAAGAGCAGGCAGGTTAGCTCTTAAAACACATCAAGACTCAACACATAAGAAGAAGAAAAATATACCCTTGGTTTCTTCCTACCCAAATAACTCACTCATAAACTTCTTGAATCCTAATATGTTAAACTTTGAGATAACAAGAACTACAGACTTCGTAGAAAACTATAGCAACTCAATGAGAGTTGTAAGAATGTTTTGCTCTGATACCAACTGTAACACCCCGTCTAGAACATGAGGCATGACGTTAGCGGAAATAACGTAGAGACGGAAATGTCACTATAAAGGTTACCCAAAAGAAAAAAAAAATCAATGATTAAAATATCTGAGACAATTAAAGTAAAGTGAAAAAAATCCCAAATGAACAATAAACACTTTCAATGAGGGAAAACAACCTCAAATCTGATAATCCCAAAAGAGAAGGTACAAAGATAACAAAAGCAAGTCTATAAAACTGCTAAGAAATAAAGTAAACACTCTGCTCTCAGCCCAGACTCAACAGGAACTACTCTTCACCTGCAAATAACATTAAGGTTCCACAATCAGTGGGGAGTAACTAGCAGTTCTCCCAGTACTTGTAGAAATACAAAGCTAAGTACAGAAAAGCTTAGACACTAGCATAAAACTTAACAACATGTGGGAACAACAGCTCAAATAATATTTACCACTTAACCTTGAGGGAAAAATAAAACATGGAATCATGATTATAATACAGATCAATCATGTGAATAGAACAACGTAAAAATATTACCACAAGAATTCAGAATAAATATAGCAACTCAAAACAAATGGTAACTCATACAAACCGTAATTATTAACACTTATAAAGTTTCCTTCCCAAAAATCAATAGTATCTTTCAAATAAATAAATTTTAACCTTTTGAAAATAAGATTTATAGTGAGGCAAGCATATAAAATATGAACGCCGGTGAAATCCGCAGCCCACCATCAAAGGTTTGTCAGGGCGAACCTACAGACGATTCCGCAGCCGTCTGCGTCTGAGAATGGCCAAACTCCCAGTTTTCCTACTCGAATTCCGCAGCCCGAGTAGTTCCGGACGACAACAATTAACCTAGAAAATTACACCTCGAATTCCGCAGCCCAAGATAGATGTTGGCATGTTCCAACCATTGAATTCTGCAGCTTAATGGTTGTATTATACTCACAAAAATATATGACATTTATAAACATACTTCTTAAAAATCATTTTAAAACACATTTAGGGATCATCAACCCCAATTTAAAGTATTGCAGATCTTTACTTCTAAGACCAAAATTCAATATAAATTCTTCAAAAAGAGTTTAACTTCAAAATTCTTCAAAATATAAAATAACCCATATATCATACTAAGATGTCACTCTTATTGTCTGGATTTGGGTACGAAGCTAATTATAACAAAATATCACAATACAGTCCGTACACAACCCTTGGCGAAGCGGTGCTAAAAACAGTGTTATTCTACTTTAAAGCACAACGACGTCGACAACTTATTTGACACTTTAAAACCATTTTTAAAACTCCATAGACACTCACAATATAAATTAACATTTGCTACTTGCTCATAGTATCACTGTACTAATTCATGAAAATAGATAAAGATTACCCCAACTTTATCAATAATAGATAAAACTAATTTAAATTAAATTACTCAAGGTACTATATAGTTTAAACACCTCACTCAATTAACTAAGCATGAACATTTCTTTAAAAAACTTAGAGTAGTACCAATGATATGCGCCTAACACCAATCATGAACCATCATTATTTCTGCTCAATCAAAATTCACCCATGATTATACTATTGGCTAATGACGAAACCAACATTCTTAACATAAGTACTACGCATAAAAATAATCATGATAATACACTTAGACTTGCAGTAGCAACAATAATATGACATGAGAAATAAATCTTGGACTAAATTAATGTAAGTATACAACAAACTAATTTACTTGCTTTTGGAGTATTAACAAGTCAACAAGGCCATGAAATTTATCTTATAAAATTAAGTGTCTAGTAACCACGCATAAACAAAAATGGCAGCACACATTAACATCAAAGTTCATCCATTATTCATGCTCACCGAAACAAAACGAGAACAAGTCACAGGTTTTCAACCAAAATTTCGTTTGTAATTGAATGTGATCAAACAACAATATATACATATAATCATGATAATAAAGAAGAAAATACGTGATCTACAACTGCTATAACTCACGCAAATCACTCCATCAAAACAGACTACAAGTTTAATCAAAACCGCAACCGAAAATTCAAACAAACTAATCCTAATTGCATCTAATCTTATCTTAACCCAACCATGATTTCTTGAGTAAAGGAATAATGCTAGTTACCTAGATAAACTTCCGATAACACCCACGAAACTAGAAGAACTAAAAAAGAACTAGTCCTCTTGATGACCTTGAATACCTATATAAAACAAGATTGAAATAAGAAAACGTATGTATAACAAACCATACAAGAGGGGGACGAAAAAGGGGAGGGTTTAACCTATTAAACTTACTTATTTTCACGGCCAAATTAAGAGGGAAAATAAGATGATATTTGCAACAATAAAACCCAGCAACAATCCCACAAAAATTGAGGAAGAAGGAGATGTGTTATGGAGGTGAAAGATGGAAGAGTGCAAATTCTTTTGAGGATTGATTCTCACGGTCAATGAGAAAGGAAACTGATGATTATTTTCTTAATGAGGGCAGCAAATATAATGGGTTTGGGTGTTATAAGAAGCAAGATAATATAAATTGAAGGCAAGAATTAAGGGGAGCATTAACTTGGCAACTAAAGAGTCAAATGAAAGAATCCAATATCTAACTTTCAAAACCAACTCAAATACTAGCACACTACTCAAATCCCACGCCCAAATCAGCCCAAACACGTCCTTGGTTATAGCCTAAATACCTAGATTTGATTCAGTCCATAAGAGTAACCTCGGTATAATTCGCCTCAACCGGCTCAACTAAAGACCGTAAATAATTAATTAACAACTAATATTTTAAATTAGTTTTACACTCTTATCAATCATAAATTAAAAGTATTATAATTTGAATAGAAAATAACATTATACACATAATAATTCAAAATTTATTAATTCAAAAATATGGGGTGTTACACTGTTCGTCTGCAATTCAAGGCACCAAAAATCATTCTCTCTCTCTTACACAAAAAATCATTCTCTTCTCCCTCTGTATCCGATATACTAGCCTCCCTATTCTCTCTTAATAATTCCCCTAATCACTCCAAGCTAACGAGTCCATACTAAACCCGAGGTTCCGTCCTTAAACCAAGGCATGAAAGGTAGAATTGATTGAGGGTTTTGACTAAATCAACTCTAATTTTTATTTAATTTAATTTCAATTTAATTTATATTTTTATTGAAGTTTCTAACATTTTATTCATGATGTAGTAATTAAAAGGAGCGCGCGAAATGTGAGTAACAATTTATAATTACTTATTTTATTTTAATATGCTAATATCATGATTAGGGTTATTATTATAATTTTATTTGACTTACAATATTATTATTAAATTTCTTCCAATAGTATTAATGTTGCTTTTATTATATTTTTTATGATCACCATATTGGATGTTAAAGGGAATATGCAATTGAAAATCACGACTAATTAAATAATTTGGACAACCGGTTTATGATCCTCTTTAATCTTGCTGTTTAATTAAAGTGATCACGATATTTTAGAATTATATGTTGCATTAATATTCAACCAATTTAGCTTAATAATAGTTTTGAGCAAATTAAATCTTTGTTTGCATGCCTTTGAGATCGCCGGACTTTTCACTATAAGAATCGTGTAGAGGCCAATACGGGCGAATGTAAATCCATGACTCACTTCGTATCATCATCCCTGATCCTCTTTTGTGGTTCTGAACCATATGGAAGTATTAATCTCATGGATTATGAATGGGGTGTAACTGTAACCTTCACGGGTCAATCATTGTTGCTTTTCGTTGTCCTTTTATCGTGGTTACCTTTTATGATCCGTGAACGGTTTATAAGTGCCTTAAAAAACTTGTAAGCGGCTCTACTTATATTAGCCTAAAAAAATCGCACATTAATATTAGGCTAATACAAGTAGAGGGGACACAATATAAGTAGCATACCAAACAAACTAAGAGGGGACATAATATATCAAAAATATGATATTTTTTTTAACACAAAGAAAAGACTGATTATATTATCAGGCTATAGCCATAGTATTTACATTATACATCATATAATTTTTACAATGAAAATTGATGTAGAAGCAAAATATGCCTAAGTCATAGGCCAAAGCTAAATCCGTTAATAACCTCCTGTAGAGATTAATATTTACATCACATTGTAACCCAAAAACTAAAGACATCCATAACTAAGATTCCTGGAACTTCAAATCTACTGAAGAGATGTTGTAGTATGTGTGTGCTCTTCTTCATACAAGTTACACAATCGGGAACAAGGTAGTGGAGTTTATACCCAACTGCCATCTCCCTTCTAAAATAGCTAACACTACAACAAAAGAGGGCTATAGCAACACACATTTTTGCGACAGTTTTATTAGTGTTGCAATAAGTACACATATGGAAACAATTTTTAATTTATTGATATAACTAATTATTTTCGTTTAAAATCTGTTGCTATAGAGAAAAAATGGCAACGCTTTTAATGAATATGTACAAGATATTATTTGGCAACAGTTTAACCAAGTAGATGCTAGTTGATATTAATGATTATTTAATTAATTAAATAATTTCTGATTTGAAAAATAAAAATAAGTAATACGGAGTACTCGATATTGATTAAACGTTCTATTTTTTTGGGTACATGAAAATTCTGGGAACATGTCAATTTTTTTTGGTTTCCCTCTTTCTTTTCCTAATTCACAAACCCTCTCCTAATTCACTCCTAATTCACAAACCCTCTTTCTTTTCGTTTCAATTCCCTCTGCTCATCCCCACAACACAATTCTTAAATCAGCCCTCTCTTATTTTCACACATAAATTAGGATTGATTATCGTACAATCTCGTCATCATAGTCCGATTACAATTCCTTGTAGGCGAGTTGAAATTGCTTGAATCACAGTTTACATTTCTTTCGTCATCATAGTTCGTCGTCAATTCTTTGTTTGCTCTCAACACTAGTGAACAAGGTTAGTATGTAATTTAGTTGTTTAAATGGATATTTTCTTGAATAACTTATCTGCAATTTTATTTTGATATCACAATTATGTAGTTGGAACTTATGGGTATTGAACAGGGGATTTAGGGTTTGGTAAATTGGGGAATTATATGCTTTGATTATGAGAGTTCATATAATTCAAGTTAATTTATAGATTAATTATGAATTGCCGTAGATTTTGTTTTTCCTGTAAATTAATATTTTTTCTTGGTGAGTTTTATGTTGATGGTTAGTATAAGATCAACAAAAGCCAAATTACTTGAATAATTTTACAGAATTTTTTGGGATTGTAAGACATGTTGGTTATTTTTTTACTCTAGATTGTGACCATGCTTATAATTGCTAGATTCGGAAAGATTAGTAACAATATTCAGTTTCCACTTGCCTATAATTGCTAATTTGTGATTTTTTTTGTCAAAAAAATAGAACTAGGTCTTATACGAGTGAATGAGTGATTGAATAAGTTGATGTTCATTTGCTGAAAGGCTATAATCTTAAAAAGTTGTTCTCATTCTTAAATAAAAATTATTCTCAAAATTAAAGTTGGTTTGCTGTAATTATTTGTGTTAAGCAATAGTTATAATTACATGATAAAAGCATGATGATCCTCACTTCTCCTTTTACTAGTTCTATTTTTATCATAGCTTAAAACCTTCAATTATAAGGATATTGGAAGTGAATTGTATGCTCCATATAAAAACTACTTCGTAAGAAGTACTAAAAAATTATAAATATCTACCTACCTGTGAGCATATGAATAAAACTAACTTAACCACTACTTCAGTGATTAATGCCACTTAAAGAACATGACTTTTCAAGTAACATAAGCATTGAAATAAAGTGAACTTTTGTTACAACATTATAATTTATTTAGTGGAGTTAAGCACTACTGTAGGTACTAAACTTTCCCAAAAATTGCAAATAAGGTACTCACCTTTTACTTTTTGCAAATTAGGTACTAAACTATAGGATAGTACTTGCCGGAGAGAATATTCCGGCCACTTTACCTGTTCTAACCTGTTATAACCGGTTTGAGATAGTATAAAAAAATATAAAAAATAAAAAAAGCATTTAAGTTGATGTTAATGGTTCTTTGGAAGTGGACTACCCAATTAATCTATTCATACGAATCATACCCAGCTACAATCAAGTACAATATAGCAAATTAAATCCTACATTTGAAGAGATTACATCATTAAGTTCATATTTCACTAACTGTAACAATGGCGTCATGCTTCTGAGATTTCACCTTCTTCATTCCATTAATGGACTTGTAAGCCGTTGAATTGAAGATCTATTCAATAGTTGATTAATTGAGGTAATAAGTTGAAGACCCAGAAAAAAAAAAGCAAAAAAAAAAAAAACGAATTATAACTCTGTTGCTCATCTGAAAATAACTCGCTTTCTAGTGAAAGAGACCTTAGTTTTCCAATTGAGGAGATTGATTCAACTTCCACAATCAACTATTAGAGAAGGAAAAGGGCTGAGAGGAGTATTTGCTGAGTGAAAGCAAAGAATTTAGAATTCTTTTTACGAAGATTCACAGAGATGACGACGAATTTCAATGGTAGTTATTTGGGAGCTGATGACTGATGAGGAGGTGGGATACTAATATCTTTACAACTTTAAAAAAAAAATGTTATTCAATGCTTCCCCATAATCTGCTACAACAGGTTAAACAAGTAGAGTACAAAGTTTAGTACTTTAACTGCAACAAGTGGAAGATGAGTACCTTATTTGCAATTTTTGGGAAAGTTTAGTACCTACATTTGTGATTATCTCTTATTTAGTGTGATATGTAAAGTTTAGATCTTATTCATTATCCATTAGAATTAAATCACTTAATTGAAACTATATCAAGACAACCAGACAAGGTGATGTGAAGAATCATTAAAAAGTGAGTTGAAGTTAAAATTTATAGTGCACAAATAATTAAGATTTTAGAGAGTTTAATTTTACTTTATTTATCTTATATTTTATTGAGATTAAGGGTATGTGAACCTAAAGATAGTTACTACATAACCTAGAGATTGTTGATGCCAAGTATGTGTTCCTTATAGACTAGTAGCATAATTTTTATTAGTCGGGAATTGTTATGAATTAATGGAATCATGTCTACCTAACTTTTATTTCATAGTTAGTGGTTTCTTATTTGAAGTTTTAACTAAAGACTTTGTTTTTCAGTCTAGTTAGAGAGTAAAAGTGTAAAACTAATTATTCTCTTCTTATATATAACTTATGATCTTAATAATCATAAACTTTTATGTACTAGATTTTGGTTTATAGCTAATATGTGTACGTGTTTAGATATCATAGATGATCTTTATATGTTTTTGCTTCAGATTTCTATTTTCAGCTTTAGTTTTGTATATTTTTCCAATTAATATCAATCAAATATTTTCTTTCATTTCATAATATAGATCTCTAAATTTATTTGCTTGTGTAATTTAGGAATTGACATAAATTAAATTATGGATAAAAATTGGATGAACTATCCTAGAAGTTCGGAGGACTTTAAAGTTGCTTTGAATTTTTTTCTTGATGATTATTTTGCCAAGGACGCCATTGGAGATCAAATATTTTTCCCTTGTAAAACGTGTTCGAGGCGTTTTTGCCATTCTAGAGATGACGTTTATGATCATTTGATTGTTAATGGGTTTGTGAAGGGATTCAAGGAGTGGGTCTTGCAAAGGGAGGGATATTCTTCTACATATAATGATAGGCAAACTATGCATGAAGTAAATAATCAAAGTACACATGATGATATCAATGGCTTACTACATGATACTTTTAGAGATGTAGGTGAAGGTCTAAGTAGAGATCATGAGGTTGAAAGTGAGCCAAATGAGGAGGCTAGTAAGTTTTTTCATTTGGTGGAAGAAGGAAAGAAAGAGTTGTATCTAGGCTGTAAAACTTTCTCGAAATTATCTTTCATAATTCGTTTGTTTCTCTTTAAGTGCCTTAATGGCTTAAGCAATGTAGCCTTTGGTGATCTTTTAGAGCTATTAAGAGAGGCATTTCCATTCGTTGAACTTCCGAAATCATATAATGAATCTAAGAATATAGTGAAGAATTTGGGTCTTGATTATAAAAAAATTCATTCTTGTCCCAATGATTGTATTCTTTATAGGAAAGAATTTGAAGGAGCGGATGTTTGTCCTAAGTGTGGTACATCTAGGTGGAAGTCTAAAAATGTTCCTGCCAAAGTTTTAAGGCATTTTCCTTTAATACCTAGACTACAAAGATTATTCATGTGTTCCAACACAGCCGAATTAATGGTTTGGCATGATAAAGGCCAAATAAAAGATGACAAAATTAGACATCCAGCAGATGCCCAATCTTGGAAGGAATTTGATTCATCATATCCTGCCTTTAAAAGTGAAGCACGAAATGTACGTTTAGCTCTTGCTAGTGATGGATTCAATCCATTTCGAACTATCAGTGTTGCTCACAACACGTGGCCTGTTGTGTTAATAAATTACAACCTTCCACCTTGGCTTTCTATGAAACCGGAATATTTTATGTTGTCTTTGTTAATTCCTGGCCCTAAGTCTCCTGGAAATGACATAGATGTTTTTTTACAACCATTAATTGACGAATTGAAGGAATTATGGGAATTTGGGGTTGAGACTTATGATGCATTTAAAAAAAAATCATTTCAATTGCATGCTGCATTAATGGGGACGATAAATGATTTTCCAGCTTACGCCATGTTGTCTGGATGGTTAACTAAAGGAAATTATGCATGTCCTAATTGTAACCATGATGTGAAACCTAAATACTTGCATCACAGTAAAAAGAATTGTTACATGGATATTCGAAGGCATCTACATATGGATCATCCTTGGCGGAAAGATAAAAATTCATTCAATGGAGAAGTAGAGGACAGGTGTGCACCTTCTCCGTTATCGGGTGCTGATTTGATGAATGAGTTAGAGAACTTTGAAAATGATTTTGGGAAGCAAAGTAAAGGTGGAGGTGGTAAAGGTCCATGGAAAAAGAAATCATGTTTTTTTCAAAAATCTTATTGGTCTAATATTAAATATCGTCATAATTTAGATGTCATGCATATCGAGAAAAATGTCTTCGATAACATTATTGGCACTTTGTTAGACATTCCAGGAAAGAGTAGAGACCACAATAAGGCACGTTTAGATTTGTTGGATCTTGGCATAAAACCACACCTCCAACCTTATCCATCTGAAGATGGCAGCCACATGCTATTTCCACCAGCACCTTATGCTATGAGTAATGCAAAGAAGGATTTGTTTCTCAAAGTTCTTAAGGAAACAAAGTTACCTTATGGGTATGCATCAAATATCGGGAGGTGTATGCATGTTAAAGAAAGGAATTTTTCTGGCTACAAAACTCATGATGCACACGTCGTATTGCATCACCTGCTTCAAGTTGCCGTGAGGAAGACATTGCCAAAAAATATTGCAGTACCTTTGACTAGATTGGGGAACTTTTTTCATGATATATGTAGTAAAATTGTTGATCTTGAAGAATTAGATAGGTTAACATCTGTAGTCGTTGATATACTTTGTCAATTTGAAATGATATTCCCTCCTGCTTTCTTTGATGTTATGATCCATCTACCTGTTCATTTAGTAGAGGAAATCAAATTTGGTGGACCTGTGCAATATCGATGGATGTAATTTTTTGAGAGGTATTTAGGTAAGCTGAAGTCCTATGTTCGAAATAGGAGTAATACTGAAGCAAGTATAGCAGAAGGGTATATGATGGAAGAGTGCTTGACATTTATTTCACGATATTTGCGAGAACGTGTAAACACTAGACTAGACAGAAGATGTGCTAGAAATTTTTCCTTGAATCAGCATGATGATGAATTATCTTTGTTTCCTAAAGTAGGACATCCTATTGGAGGGAAAAGGAAGAGAAAAGGAAAAGGATTTACATTAGATTTCCAAAGTCTGAAGCAAGCTCACAGATATATTGTCTTCAATTGCGACAATGTAACAGTTGAAACATACATCAAGTAAGAGGTTTTTTCTTAGTTTATTTTCAGTTTTTTTTTTTTAATTTTAATCTAATAAAAATAATAACTTTTTTCTTTTGTAATTTAGAGAACATCAGATTTGGGTGAATACCCAAGGTCGAAAGCGTAGATGGAATAGTGCACAAAGTCATAGCAGAGATTTTATTGATTGGTTTTATGAAAAAGTACAAAGGGAGCTGGTTAATGGGGAACTTTTTTGGTTGGCTAAGAGTCCTAATCCCAAGGCCAGGAGGTACACTGGGTATTTTATCAATGGTTATAGGTTTTACACTAGAGAACGTGATTCACGATTAAAGACTCAAAATAGTGGAGTGACTTTAACAGCTTTGACTTCAAGTTTTGCCGGTTCAAGGGATCAAAATCCGTCGACGGAGATGTTACCTACTATGGTGTAATAGAAGAAATTTTTGAGTCGGACTTTTGGTCTCAATTCAGCGTTGCGTTATTTAAGTGCGATTGGTTTCTTGGTGATATTGATGAGTTTGGGCTTACATATGTCAATTTCAAGAAGAACTATTGAATGCTTGTCACATGTTTACTTATGAACTTTTCCATGTCATGTAATTGCATTTATAAAGTTGCGATTGTAATCTTTATTTCTATCTTTAAATTTGTTATTTATTTTGAATTAATTCTTTTGTTTTTACTTGGATAAAAGTTCCTAAGAAGAAAGGGCGCGGTCCAACAAATTTGTTTGATGTCCATGCTCGCAAATGGGAAGATCGCGTAGCTATCTATTGTAATGACAAAGGCCAAGCTATCGGGCCTGAAAAGGCAAGGAAAGAGCTAACTAGATTCTTAGGAACTATTGCTCATGATTATAATTGGGCTCCCTTGACATACACAAATTGGAAACAAGTTCCAAACAAGGAGAAAATCTGGGAATTTGTGAATGTAAGTGTAATTTTCTCTTATTTGTACTATTTTAAGTATACATCATGTATTTACTTTTATATGTGTTATAATATTGTATTTTATAACATAAACCTAACCATTATTTTAGAGCAAGTATGTCCTTCCAGTTGAAGCTAAGGATTGGGTAATGGAGACTCTTGATCAATCTTGGAGAGGATTCAAATTTCGCCTCAAAAGAGATCATTATTATATGTATGACACTTATGAAGAGAGATTGAAGTATCCTCCTGAAAGAGTGCCTGAAGCACATTACAAAACACTTTTAGCTTATTGGGGGACACCAATAGCAAAGGTATAATTAAACAATTAGGAACTCAATATATTTATCTTGACTTTTATGCTTATTTTATTTTTGTTTTGTATAGAAAACCAGTTTGCAGAATTCTGAAAATCGGCGTGAACAAGACAACATACATACAACTGGTCCCGTTTCTTTTGCCATGAAACATGAACAGTTGGTGCGAAATACATTCCATATATATTACAACTTTTTTTTTGTTTTATGGACTTTATGTTGTTTATATATTTATTTTTGTTTATTTCTTAGCTACGAAAAGATGGTGTGGCACCATCAAAAAGAAAAATGTTTGAAGAGACTCGACGGCGAAAGGAGGGAAGAACCTATGATCGACCTTATGATGATACACAACAGAAGATAGTAAATACTATATTATTCCTAATAATTTATTTATTGAATTAATTTATCGTATACTTTGTAACCTATTTTAATAATTGTTACAGCAAGCAATGAGGGAATTGGAAGCTTCTCAAGATGATCAGAGTGGTGAACCTGTTAGGGACCCATTTGATGAAGTTATGAGAAACATACGTCGAGGTACATAATTATTACAAGGACTAGGTGTCACTCGCAAGAAGCGAAAAGATAAAGGACCTGGTATTTGATTCTACCAGAAGAGGTTATGGAGTCTATTAAAAGTGTTATAACTTCTGATGTTCAAAAGGATATAAATGCTGAAATTGAAGAATTTGCCAAGGAAAAAGAAGTTCATGCTGCACAAGAAGCTGAGATAGAGAGGAAGACTAAGGAGCTTGAATCTAAGACCTTAAAACTGCAAGAGATACGCATGGATATTGAAAATCAGCAAGGAAATATAACTCTTGATGCAGTAATATCAGCACTTGCACAACTACGACAAAAAGATCCTAGCTTAACTCAAGAAATTATTGCAAAAGCTATCGTTTCAACGACTACAAATGATGCATAAACTATATTATTTAAGATTATGAACAGGTATGTTATTCTATTTTACATGTTATTTTCCTTTTTTCTTTTTCTATTTTTACATTGTTACATGTGGTTAACACAACTGGCATTATTGCTTAGAAAATTATAAGATTAAAAAACTCAATCTCTTTCCTTTTCTCGAAACAAGGCATAAAAATTTATGATGCTAGCTTAGCCAAATTGTTCTAGTATTTTGATAATGTAGTATCTATGATTATACAAGTTGATGATCCTTTGATGTTTACTTCCTTATACTCTTGTGATGTTGCTGCAGTACTGCTTGCCCATTGTAGATGAAAGTTTTTTTTTTCATTCTTTACTCACTACAATCTCAATTTCTAGTGTTTTGATAATAATGCTTTATAAATAATTCATTTGAATTTTTTTTATTGAATATAAGAGTATTATTATTAATATTACTTTTTTTTTTTGTAAAGGAGACTATATATATCCAAGTATGAAGTCATCCATCAACCATCTAAATATTTATTGGACTTTGCACAAACATATGAGAATGGTTTTTGAAGATACATTTTTAGAATTTGGTTTTGGAATTTTAATTAGTTTGATGTATGAAAATTTTAGATCGAATGTTTTTGCTGGCTGTAATAAGTATTTAGCTTATCATTTAGAATTAATTTGGATTAACTACGGGTAACTTTTTTTGGAGAACTTTCAAAGCATAATATTAGTTTATTGATCATATGCTATTTAAGCAAGTTACTTATTATTAAATGCATTATTATCAAATCTATTTCTTTAATGCCAATTAAAACCGTTCCCATTAGCAGGTTTAAAAGTGTCGCTTTAGTTTAAGTTGGAAGCATTGCCATAAACAAAATAAAGTGTTGCCTTAATTTTAAAAATCAACTAGTATCAAGCTAATAAGTGTTGCTTAAAATTAGTGAAAATTGTTGCTTTAAATTTGAAAATGTTGCCTAAAGTTGTACAATAAGTGTTGGCACAAGTTAAAAAGTGCTACCTAAGAAAAGCGCTGCCATAATTATTTACAACAACAGTTTACAAAACATGTTGCCTAATGCATGAAAACTGTTGCTAAAGAGTTTTAGCAACATCACCTATTGGTAACAGTTTATAATCCGTTGCTATAGGCATATGACAACATTAATAGGACATATGGTAACAGATTATTGTCGTTGCCATTAGTCTTTTTTCTAGTAGTGAGTGATGAGTCAAATCATTCTTCTCTCTGAGTAAGAACAACCACTTCAAACTTGGACAAAATAGCTACAACATCACAGATCGTTGCTGCTAGCTTGTGGTGTGGATTAAGTCCTGCTTTAAGTAGCATTTCACGAAGAGTACGATTTTTGCATCTGTTTCTACAATCACCTTCTTGATCCTTAAGTCCCCCGCAATTGATAGCCCATCATTCATGGCATATAAACCAGCCAGAAAAGGAGATACAACATCATATTTGCAAGAAAATCCCACATACCATAATCCATTAAATCTCCTGATAACACCCCTACCCGATGATACTACAGAATTCATTCAAGCCCCATTTGTATTAATTTTGAAAAATCATTTTCCACTTCTTATCTAACCTTAGATTATAGTTTATCCATACCTTTCGAGAAGCATTTTAAAATATATCAAAATTTAAAAATTTTGAAAAAATAATTTTTGTAAACCTATATCGATGATGAAAAGAAATCCCTAATAATATGGATATGAGATTCCGAGAATAAGTTACACCTTGAACACGTTGGAGATATCAAAGGCGTATATAAAGCTAAAGATTTGGCTACTGGCAATATTGAATGTGCATAATTCCACACAAACATCCTATAATTGAAGGGTGCTTGTATTTTCTATAACCCTCTCCATGAACTGATATTCTAAGAGACAGTGCATTTCCCTTTCAAAAGAGAATAATAAGTGGATCTAACATTAAAAATACCATCCTTGCTTAAATCCCAGGTGATGAAGGCCTCTATATCAGTTAATTTCGACAAGGAATTGCTTTGATCATATTAATGACACATTGTCGTAAAAGGTATTCTACATCATTTAAATACCAAGCCTTGTCTCTAATTATGTTAGACACCTTCCAATGCTCTATTGAGGTGGGAACAGATCAAGTTATAACATCTTTAAAAAGAGTATTTCCTATCCAGTGGTAGTACCATAAAGAGGTTGAAATCCCATCACCTATACCCACTCTTAATCCTGAAGCTAATAATTCCTGCCATTTATATATTTTTCCAAATTTTTGAATGATTAGGACTAGCATGACATTCAAATAAACCATTTTTTTCATATATTTTTCATTTAATATCCTAACCCATAGCTTTTCCTATTTTGTAAGGATAGGCCACCCCAACTTGGCCATAAAAGCTATATTCCACAATTTTAGTCTTTTAATTCCCAACCCTCCAATTTCCATATGTTTAGTGATATGACTCCATCCTAGCCTCGAATTGTATTTTGATTTATCCACCTTATTCAACAAAAACTTACGACAATTCCTCTCTACATCCTCACAAACTAAACTAGGCAGAATGATAGTTTACATTAAATATACAGGGAAAGAAGAAAGCACAGATTTTACCAAAGTACACCTTGCCATATTTAATAAATTTGAATGCCATCCTTTTATTTGGTTTTAAGTTATTTCTAGCAATCCAAATTAATCACATTTTTTAAATTTATTATGATGAATCTCAACTCCTAGATATCTTCCAAAGGAAGTAGTGGATGTGAAATTAAATTTTGTGATTAGGTCCTTTCGAATATTATGATTCATTTTCTTGGGAAATATAACTGTTGATTTATTTTGATTAACTCTTAATCCTGATATGTCCCCAAATTCTTACAACACTTGCATTATTAATTTGATATTACTCTTAGACGCTTGGCCAAAGAAGAACACATAATCCTCGCATAAAACATATGAGATAGTGAAATCGATTTAGTTATTTTAATTGGCTTCAAAAGTTTCTGATTCACCTTTTCTTCTATCATAAGAGACAATATTTCTAAACACAACACAAAGATATAAGATGACATGGGATCACCTTGTCTAATGCCTCTTGAAGGATTAAATTCTGATGTTATTTCTCCATTCCATAAAACTGAAATTTGAGGTGTGGTGATGCAATACATGATCAACTTAACAAAATTAGTAGGGAAATTAAAACCAATGAGAGTTTCTTCAATGAAATTCCAATCCAAGCTATCATATGCTTTCGTTAGATCTAGTTTTAGAGCCATTATATTCTTCCCTATTCTAGATTTGTGAAAAATATGAGACATTTCTTTAACAATGATAACATTATCCTCGATCCCCCTCCCTTATATAAAACTTGATTGTAAGGGAATAATTAAATTATTTTAAAAGGATCAAAGCTTTAAAGAAATTAGCTTAGTTATCAATTTATAGACAGTATTACATATCCCTATTGGCCTAAATTGACTAAGGTTAACCGGATTATCCAATTTTAGAATTAAAGAAATATAAGATTTGTTAATCTCTGGATTAAAAGAGCTACTAGTGAAACTGTCAGCACATAACTTGTGAAGTATATGACCCAATGAATCCCAATTCGCTTGAAAAATTATAGTATGAACTCCATCTAGACCTGGACACTTCATTGGTTCCATATTAAATGAAAAACTCCTAACATCCTCAAAATTAGGAATATAACTTGCTAATAAAATATTATCATTATGTGAAAGCTTATTAATAGGATTAAATTGACCAAAACCACCCTTGTTTCTAATCTTTGATTGGAAAATATTCTTATAAAATTTTGTTGCCATATTTTTAAGAGTAGAATCATCAGTTATCCCATTATCATTTGAGTCTTGTAGGCATAAAATCATACCCCTGCTTTTTTTTAGTTTTTGCTAAAATATGAAAATATTTGGTATTTAAATCTACACTCTTTCGCCAATTAATGCCAACCTTTTGTGCCTAAATTATTCCTTCCTTGTCATATATATCGTTTAACTCCTTTAATAAATCCTTTTCCAAATTTATCAAAAAATTCAAATGTTTTTTAGCTAGAAAACTTTGTATTCAACCTATCCTGGCAAAAATTCTATCCTTTTTGTATTTTAAACTTCCAAAAATATTATGATTCCAATATTTTATGTTATGTTAAAAGTTCCTCATTCCTATCATATAATTATCAAAAGTTTTCATCAAATTACTAAAAAAAAAAATTATTAAAATCAGGATGAGAAAGCCAAACTTCTTTACGGGTAAAGGAAAAGGGCCATTCACTTTATGATTTATACAATCAATCAAAATAGGTGAATGATCTGAATAAGTAAAAGGAAGATGAAAAACCGTAGTGTGAGGAAACTGCTCCACCCAAGCCGCATTCCTTAGAGCCCGATCAAGACATTCCTTGATAAGCGTAGCACCCTGCCTAGCATTACACCATGTAAAAGGATTCCCATTATAACCCAAATTAAAAAGCCCCGTTGCGTTTGTGAAATTATTCAGATCCTTGCACTGAACATGCCTGAATCCAAGCCCTTCAGATTTTTCATTTGGACAAGTAACATCATTTAAATCCCCAAACATAAGCCACGGATCACTAGGAGGAGGGAGATCATATTTCATTTCCTGCCACATCTCATGCCTCTCCTTTGGTGTTGAAGGGCATGCATGCCCATAACTAAAGCTTCAGAGTTTGTATTTTTAAAATGGAAAAAGGGCTTAAAGAAGGTAAAATCCTTCTTAAAATCAGCAATGTCAACCACATTTTTCCAACATAGCCATAATCCAGCCCTCTTATCATTTGCTTCAATAGCCTTGAAATCATGAAATCATGAAATCCTAATTGGAGCATCACCTGTCTAGCTCGCAAGTCATCCAATTTTGTTTCAAGAAACACAAAATCGAAGGGTGTAGGGAATATTTCAAGCATCCCACACTTGAGCCCCACTGTGATCATACACTAGGCATGGTGGCGTCCAAAGGGAAGGAAGCTAGAGCAAAAGAGTCGCCAACAAGTTTTAGGAACTTGTAAACCGTTCACAGGGTGAAGGTTACACCCCTTCACGATCCATGAGATCGCTAACTCCATAGTGGTCTGGAACCATGACTGGATATTCGGGGATGAAGGTACAAAATCCAACCTAAAAGAGATTGAACCTGCCCTTAAAATAGGCCTCTACATTATTCTTCTCATATTCATGTGCATTATCTGACTAACATACATTCATTAGGTTAGCCCTAAACCTGTTTAATCTATGTTGGTTAAATGTTAATGCACAAACAAATCTATTATTGGCGACCACTTGAATTATAATCATATTAACGTAAACAAGATTATTAATTATCTTATTAAGCGTGATTACAAATACAAATTCCCTTTAAACATGCATAAAAGGCGTGATCAAGCAATAACAATAATATATATCATGCAACATAATAATAATTATCATCATAATAATCTCAATTTCAAACCATAATAATTTTATTAGCAAGATCCTAGGCATGATACTAACAAGTTTAATAACAAACCCTAACATGTCACTAATATTAAAGATTAAAGCTTCATCCCTAACATGACACTAACATGATATTAAAAATAATATGAAGCATCATATAAACATACATGATATTAGAAATTTTAGTTATTACCCTAAACATGATACTAGGAATCATATATATCAAAAGAATAGAAATTAAATTACTTAGTTGGATGCCTTGTATCTCTTTTTAATAACAAAATACACGCGTTAGTAACTTCAAGGAAAATACTAAATCAAAACAATCAAATTAAATAATTTAAATAGAGATTTGGGACCAAACCCTCAGAAATTGTCAACCTTTCACGCCTAGGGAGAAGGCAACTTCGAACTTGGCTAGGTGTATCTAGAACTAATGTATGCGGAATTTTGTGAAAGGGGAAGGTTTAGAAAAAGAGTAGAGAGGGAATAAGCTTCTAGCTTTGGAGAGAGGGAATAGAGATTGTTGATGACTATGAATGATTAAAAATGGGGCCTAGGACCCTATTTATAGAAAAGTAATCCGAAAACCGATAGAAAAGAAATCAAGTTCCATTCGAAATAAAAATCTCCTGTCGCGAACGACAGGTACCAGCGCCAGCCAGACGACAGACTTTGTCGTCTGGCGACAAGCTTGTCACCTTGCGCTGAGTCAGGATTGAAACACGCTTTGTATGCGGAATCCTCTTCTTAATATGATTAAGCAGTAAATTAAGCGTTTATCAAATTAAAATCGGGTTTATCATAAAACACTTATTTTATCCCAAGTAAAACTCCTTAAAAATATAATTATCAATGCTAATTCCATTAGAATTTAAAAGAACCTTCTAGATTATTCTAGAAGATTAAAGTCAATCCTAATAACTTTAGGAATAATAATTAATAGGCCCTCCTCTAGATCATTGGGCCACATATAAAATTCATTTCAGGCTCAATTTAGTATTTTGGCCTTAACTTCCTCATTATTCATCGGAATTGGGCTTATAATATATTATTGGAAAGCTCTTTTCGAGCCCAATTCAACTACATTATTATTAGACCCTTATCATTGACCAAACTGAATTAGACTGGCTATTTTCATAAATAGCGTATAAAAAGAAATATTTTCAAAAACAAAAAGAGAGATATTTTAATAAACTCAACCGCATCACTAGACTTTTCACACTTTCACTTTGTTCGATAATCAAATGTCGTGAAAGGTATTCATTACTGGGTTTGGTTTTGGAGAGACACATTTGGGTGTCTACAGAAGCCCCCACTTTGACTGAGTTTGGAGAAACGCTAGTTTCAAAAACAAAAGTCAAAGTAGCGATAGGGACGGAGAATGATTTTGCATATCTTGCACCGTCGAGCACACATCTGTAGAGTAGCGATCAGGCCCGTTTTTGAGATTTTAGAGGCCTAGGGGCGGATTAAAAAATGGGGCCCTAGTTAGCTAACTATTAAATTTAATAATAGACAAAATTGGGTATGCAAAAAATGAAAAATACGCGGTATTTTATTTATAGTTAAGATAACGCTTATACAAAATGTTTCCTTCTGGCATTTCTAGATGCAAAGTCATTAATAATAGTTTCTACATCAATATGCTCTAACATAGTTCTCTCAATACATAAAGTAGCTAAACCATTCAACCTTTCTTGAGACATTGATGATCTCAGGTAGGTTTTCAATAATTTCAACTTCGAAAAACTTCTTTCGGCAGATGCAACCGTTACCGGCATAGTTAATAGTATCCGATAAGCTATTGATGCATTTGGAAAGCAATCGGCATCTTTGACAAACTCTAGAATCTCATGTGCCGACATCAACATATTTGGTAAAGTCATTTGCAATACTTTTAATTCTGAGAATAGATCATTTGCATCAACATCAGACAAATTATTATGAGAAAAAGTAGTCTTAAAATTGATGCAAGATTTTTTTAATTCATCATTGTCTAATGACTTTAATTTGTTTGAATCAAACAAAAATCCAAATATATTATCAAACACCTCTAATTGTTCAAAACTATTTTTCAAAGAGTTTATTGCCATATCAACAACCACCAAAAAATAATTAACTCTAAAAGATTCCTCGGGTGATTGTAATTCTTCATCATTACCATTATTCTCATCAAATTGCCTTTTTCTAAATATTTGACGCTTTGTCGGAAGTGTAGGCTCTATATCCATATCAAATGCAAGGCTTTTAGCAATATTTATACTAGATTCAAAGCCATTATTTCTATACTCCTCAAAATACAAAATAATACCTTTCACTTCCTTCATTGCAGCTCCAATACACATAGACTTAGTTTGCAATTTCTTACTCACAATGTTAATTGAGAATAAAATGTCATACCAAATCACAATGCCAAGTAAAAATTCATAACTTGCAACACAATTAGCTAAACTTTCACATTCACTCTTAGTCTTAGCATCATCACCACTAGATTCATACAATTTTTGCAAAGCTAATTTTATTTGAGGCGCTTGAAACCTAATAGCTTTAACACTTTTGATTCAACTTTCCCATCGAGTATTACACAAAGATTTAATAGTAAGACCCGGAACATTATCAACTAAAACCTTCCATTTTTTGTAGAACTTGCAAATAATGTGTATATGCGTTGCACATTTCCAAAAAAAGAAATAGCTTTAACACAAGAATGTGTCATATCCGAAAGAGTTAGATTAAGACTATGACAAGCACATGGCATATATAAAGCCCTTGGATTTATTCCAAGTAGTCTATTTTGAACCCCTTGATGTTTTCCTTTCATATTAGAACCATTGTCATAACCTTGTCCTCTAACATTATCAATATCTAAATCAAGAGACTTGCATACATTTAACAATTCATTAAAAAGTCCCAACCCTGATGTATCATCTACTATTAAGAATTCTAAAAAAAATTCTTCTACTTTTTCTTATCACAAGACACATTAACACATCGTACTATCAAAGTCATTTGTTCTTGATGGCTCACATCCGGAGTACAATCAAGTATCATAGAAAAATATTTAGCCTCTTTGATGATCTTTATCATAGAAGTTATAACACTATGGGCTAAAAGAGAAATCAATTCATTTTGAATTTGAGGACCAAGGTAGTGATAGTGAATTTCATGACTTTTTATACGTCTAACATGATCTTGCATTATCAAATCAAATTCAGCTATCATTTCAATCAAACCCAAAAAATTACCATTACTATCCTCATACTATTTTCCATTAGATCCACGAAAAGCTAAATTATGTTTAGCAAGACATTTAACAACAGATATTATTCTTATCAAAACTTGTCTCCAACGTTCCTTTTCTTTAAGAATCCCTTCTTGTAACTCTTTATCAATGCCTTTGTTCTTATTCAATCTCAATCTTGTTTCATTCCAAATACTCATATTAGTCAAATGTTCAACACTATTTTCATGTAGTTTGAGTTTCTCGCTCAAATGTTTCCAATCATTCACTCCATCATTTGCTAAAAGAGTTTTGTTATTTTGAGAAGTGAACAATTTACAACAAAAACAATATACTTTATCAACATGTTTTGAATAAACCAACCATTTTCTATCCGAAGTTTCCCCATTACTCAACTTTCTTATAAAATAAGAATATGAAAAATGCCTAGAAAAACTATCGATAGGAAATGTGAGATTTAATTCTCTTATAGGTCCTTTTTCAATCAAAATATCTCTAGTTTTAGCATCAATTAAACCCCAATTTCTAGGATCATAGATATCAAAAGGAGGGATAAAGTGTTCATTAATACCCACATCAACATTTGACATATCATTAGGAACATCAAAATTTGGCACATCATTAGGAACATCAACATTTGGCAAATCATTAGGAACATCGACATTAGGCACATCATTAGTAACATCGACAATTGGCACATCATTAGGAACATCAACAATTGGCACATCATTAGGAACATCGACAATTGGCACATCATTAAAATTATCATCATTATTCAAGTTATTCGAAGATTCTTCCACTCGACTACTACAAAAAAATTTATCTAATACTCCTCTTTGAGATTCAATCAAATGTTGGGCTCGTTTTCTTTTTTCCCTTTTATCATGTCCGAATGCATATTTTCTCGGAAACATTATTAAAATAAATAATATAATAAAAGTTAAAGAATAATATCACCGAATCTCGCAAGATGCTAGTAGTAAATCCGAAAAGTCCAAATATCGGCAACACCTACAATAACATAAAATTATAAATTCAGTACAATTGAATAATACATTATTTAAATATATCATTTACCACTTAACAATTAAACATATGGTGAATCTGTAATAATATCATACACTGATACACTCATAATTTATTAATCCATAAATAATTAAGGACCATAATTAAAATTTATCAATCGACATTTCACAAAAAATGTGATACTAATAACTTTTTTTTTTTTTTTTTGGTAGAGAAACTGATAAAGTGATAAGATAATTCATAAATTCATAATTAAAAATTATCATTTGACAATTTGATAATTCATAATCAATAATCAAATATCATATTCATAATTCAAGCAAACTGATAAATTAAGAACTAACTGGAATTCTGGAAAAATGTATTTCGTGTAGCATCTTTAAATTGCTTTAAATTGAATTATTCATAAATTAAAATAGATTAATTGCTTTAAATTGCTGGAAAAAAAAATTAAATTTAAGAACTTACTCGTATGATTTCAGAAATCTCAAGAAATACTCTGATACTCCGTACTTGTATGATTTCTGAATTCTGATTTCATCTTTGAACATCGAAGCCAAACTCCATAATAATGGTGAAAAAATAATAGATACAAATAGAAAAAAGTGATTAAGAAAATTGATAAGTGAAGAACAATTAAAAGAGTATAATTTATAGGAAAATTCTTAGACTTTGATCCCGTTGAAAATTGATTGCAAAGATGAACGTTTATGGGGGAAATCATCTTCTTAGAATTAATTTGGGAAAGAAGATGAAAAATCAGAAAAATAATTGATTTCATGAATGAAATTGAAGATTATACTGTTGTATTTGGGTAGATTATAGGAATTAATTTGGCAAATTCAACTTCCCAAAGATGAAGGGGCTATTTTCTAGGAGGAATTAATTTGAGGGGATTTTTGAGAGAATAAATTGATTGATTAACTTGAAGTCTGGAATTAACGCCGCTTATTTCGTATAATCAGTTATATATATATATATATATATATATATATATATATATATATATATATATATATATGAATATGGGTTTCAAATTTTGGGGCCCTAGGCGGGCACCCCGGCTGCCCCGGCCTAGATACGGCCCTGGTAGCGATAGATAAAAGTCAAAGTAACGATAGATAAAAGAGTTAAGAAACGCGTATATTGCACCGTCGAGCACACATCTCTAGAGTAACCGATTTTGCATTTAGTTGTGACGACCTCCACAGTGCCTCTTGAACGCCATCGTCGAAGACCGTTGCTTGTAACCATCTTCAACTGCTCGTGACAATCTTCCACAGTACCTCGGGAACATCGTCGAAGGTGACTTCTTGTAGCCATCTTCAAGGTTGTGGTAGTACTTCACCACGGCTGTGCCTCGCCTCTATAGATAATCTCCTCTTTACCTTGGGACATCGTCGAAGACCGCTGCTTGTAGCTATCTTCAATTTCATAGTGATAATCTTCCGAGGAAAATTATCGAAGACCACCTGTAGACACCCATTTGTGTCTCCCCAAAACCAAACCCAGTGATGAGTACCTTTCGCGTCGAATCATAATCGAATGAAGTGAAAGTGTGGAAAGTTTAATGTTGCGGATAGTTTTAATTTCTTTTCTCTTCTCTCTGTTTTTGAAAACTTATTTTAAGAAAACAGTCAATCCAGTTTGGTTGGTCCATGATAAGGATCCAATAATGGTGTAGTTGGATGGGGTTTGAAAAGACCTTTCCAACAATATATTATAAGCCCAATTCCGATGAATATCGAGGAAGTTATGGCCAATTTACTAAACTGGGCCCGGTTTGAGCTTTATATGCGGCCCAATGATCTAGAGGAGGGCCTATTATTAATTATCATTCCTAAAGCTATTAGGATTGATTATAGTCTTTTAGAATATCTAGAAGGTTCTTTTAAATCCTAATGGAGTTAGGATTGATAATTATGTTTTAAAGAGTTTGAAATTGAATAAAACTACTCCTTTTAAGAATCCTTGTTTTGTACGAAGTGGAATATATTCAGATTTTATTTTTGTGCCTCATAATATTTATCCAAATTTTATATGGTTGGATAGATCTTGAAATTATCTTTCCAATGATATATTATAATATTAAATTCGAGTTATAACGAAAAAGATATGAATGAGACATGAAACTTTATCCAAAACTGACACCCTTCCACTATTTTGGCCATATCTTTTTATCTACAAAATATTTTAATCTGATTCTAATTGGGTTGGAAAGTAGACTTTAAGAGCTTTCCAACGACATATTATATGCCTTATTTGGACTTTCGGATCAAAAGATATGATAAAAACAAAAACGCGTGAATTTCTGAAATCAGCGCCTGGAACCAGGCCTGGCGCCAGCCATTGGCGCCTGGCGCCAATTAGCTGGTGCTGGCGCCAGCTCTGTTTTGCGTGCGCCAATCTCGTTTTGCGTGCGCCAAGTGCTCTGTTTTGATATTTTATCTTTTTGGCTGATTTTCTCTATAAATAACGTATTAAAAACTCCGTTTTCATTCACCAATTCTCATGAATTCTCACCTACAATCAGTTTTCATTCGCAATCATTAATTCTCTAATTCTCCCTTAATCATTCACCAATTCTCATCAAGTTTTCTTGATTATTTCATCTCTCTCTCTTTCTCTTTTTCTAAACCTTGATTTTCAAATACAAAATTCTGCATTCATTATATCTAGAAACACCTAGCCATATTCGAAGTTGCCTTCGCCCTAGACGTGAAAGGTTTAATTTCTGAGGGTTTGGTCCCAAATCTCTATTTTAATTATTTAATTTAATTGTTTTGTTTATTATTTTCCTTGAAGTTACTAACGTGTGTATTTTGTTATTAGAAAGAGATACGAGGCATCAAAGTAAGTGCTTTAATGGTTTTTATTGATATTATGATGTAGAAATCATGTTTATATTGTTATTATGGTATTCCTAGTATCATGTCTAGGGTATTTTTAATATTAAATATGATTGTTATGATGCTTCCTATGTTATTCCTAATGTTAGTATCATGTTAGGGTTAAAGATTTGATTTTTATTGCGTAGTGACATGCTAGGGTTTGTTATTAATCTTGTTAGTATCATGCCTAGGATCTTGTTATTTTTATTATGCTTTAACATGATTTATGATTATTTTTATAATTGTTTTGATTATGATTATAATTGTTATAATTTATAATTGTTATTATGAATATTATTATTATTATTATTTTGATGATGATTATTTTATTTTATGATTATTATCATCATTATTTCAATTATAATTTATTCTTATGATGATGATATTTATTGTTATTATAATTATAATTATTGTTATGATTATTATTATGTTGCTTGATGTTTATTTATAATTATTGCTTGATCACGCCTTTTATGCATGTTTAAAGGGAATTTGTACTTGTCATCACGCTTAATAAGATAATTAATAATCTTGTTAGGGTTAATATGATTATAATTTCAAGTGATCGCCAATAATAGATTTATTTGTGCATTAAACTCAACCAACATAGATTAAACAGGTTTAGGGTTAAACCTAATGATTTCATGTTAATTAAAAATCGCACATGAATACGATCAGAATAAAGTAGAGGCCTATTATTAGGGCAGGTTCAATCTCTTTTAGGTTGGATTTGTACCTTCATCTCCGAACCCTTATTTGGTTCATGACCTTATGGAGTTGACGATCTCTTGGATCGTTAAGGGGTGTAACCTTCACCTCGTGAATGGTTTACAAGTTCCTAAAAAACTTGTTGGCGACTCTTTTGCTCTATCTTTTTCCCTTTTG
The DNA here is from genome assembly GCF_948465745.1 of Chenopodium album. Taxonomy (NCBI): domain Eukaryota; kingdom Viridiplantae; phylum Streptophyta; class Magnoliopsida; order Caryophyllales; family Amaranthaceae; genus Chenopodium; species Chenopodium album. The sequence continues at coordinate 23,409,647 of NC_137834.1, forward strand.
GAAGCCACCGTACTTTAGTGTATGATCACAGTGGGGTTCAAGCTAGTGGGATTTTAAAGGCTTGAAATTATTCCCTACAGTTTTTTGGCGACTCCACTGGGGAGGATTTCTATTTTAATTCCTAAATTTGTTTCGGCAATGATTTAGAATGAGTGGATGAGACTCGAAAAGTTCTAAGTATTTCTTGTGCGTAATTTTGATTAACATTATTGTCATATGCATAAAAAAGATCTCATTGGAAAGACCATCCGTAATGAGTTAAAAACATAGGATTTTACACGTAGGAAATTTGAGGAATATCTTTCACAACTAGGACTGAAATAACACCGCGCGAAACTGGAAAATTTTATCGAGCACAGAAAGTTGCTGAGGCATGTGGGAAGTAGCGTCAGGGGCCAGAGCTTGGCGCCAGCATTTTAGTCGTAGCGCCAGATGCCAGTATTGGCGCTAGGCGCTACAGTTAAAAGCTGGCGCCAGTCTCTGATTGCTGGCGCCAATTTCCCCCAATACCGAGCCAGAAACATGCGTTCTAATTTCGACCGGTTTTTCGTATTGTTTGCTCGATCCTACTTCCTGATTGAATTTTTTCTCACTTTTCTGAAATCCATATGTGTTCTACATATGTACATAACCCTTTGGGAATTCATGCTCCATCTACCCGATTGAACGCTCCGTGCAACAAAGGGTACATCCGAGATATTGAATTCACCAAACCATAGAAGCGAGTTTTTCTAAACTCGCGGTGTCCCATCCACTCGCGCCAACCCTTCACGGTTAGGCTTCCGCGCGGTGCATCTGGACAATTAACCACGGACCCTCTTTGACTAAACCATATCCCGAACTTTAGAGAACTAGAGCCATGGTTAGGTGGCAAACGCATTGCATCATATTGTTCTTACTTGACTAATTGTGCATTATTTGTTATGCACATATATTCTATGTTTCTCTTAACCGTTTGTTTGACTTGTGTTAAGACTAAATAAACTAATTAATGACTAAAGGACTTTATTTATTTAATTAATTAATTAATTAATTTGAGCTAATAAATAAATATAAAATCGAGTCATAGTTCCTTTAAGTCAACTCGGATTTTTATTCCCGTATACTGCACAAATGTCAACTTGTTTTGGTCATAGACGGAGTTATAGGAAGAACTACGAGTCGTACAACCTATGGATCTGTAGCCCCGAGTTTTATCTTTAATTTGGCGTTGGTTTCATCCAAATCAGAGTCACATATAAAATGTTATGACTAAAATACCACAGTCTGTTCAGTTTAATGCATATACGTGAAGTCTTAACTTAGTCTTTGCTTGAGTCTAGTCACGTAGTCTAGCCACATGTTCATGACACAAGTCTTAATATGTCACATACACTCACTAGTCATAGCACACACTTTTTATATGTCACCATGACCATATCTTAGGTTCATGCATGAGTCGGTCTTTTCCGTCATTTGAGTTGGGGGGTACATTCTATTCCTAATTCTTCATATCCCTCCACCTCCATCATCTTATTCTTCTCCACATTCTATTCCATTTTTCTTCACTTCCTCCATCCATTGCATGTTGAATAAAGCTTGAGTCAAATAATTAACAATAAATATCCCCAAATTCCTTTTCCACAGTACTTGGTCGAGGAGAGAAGGGCGATTAATCAAGGACAACCTCTTTATTCAAGTCTCACTTTTTGATAAACCAATTCGTCAAAAGAGGAAGGCTAAGAAGATAATGGCAACTCAAGAAGAAGTCAATGATCTTAAGAACCAACTGGCTACTGTGACTGAGACACTGAAGCTTCTCGCACTTAGGATCGATGATCCCGTGAAGCAACAACAGATGGATCTCATGCAAGAGAGCCTAAGCAAGTTGTCTAGCGATTACAAGTTTCAAGAGCTTACATCACAAAGGGTCTCGGTGGACAAAGATCTTCTTTCGCAGAAGTTCAATGCCAACGACATCCCAAAATTCAAGGCAACGGATAATCCTTACTTTCATCTAAGAGCTTTTGAAACCATAATGAGTATTAAGGGTATCGATAAGAAGGTTTTTCCCTCTCTGTTCTCACTATCTCTTGAAACCGTTTGCCAACAATGGTACTTCTCCCTTGACAAAGAGAAAACCTCTACCTGGGAATCGATAGTAAACGCTTTCATTGATAGGTACAAGTGCAATACCCAAGTTGAAACCGACCATAGACAACTTGAGATGCTAAGACAAAAAGAGAATGAAGGCTTTACTTATTTCTTTAATAAATGGAGAGAAACTTCCGCCAAGATGATTGAGGTCCCCACCGAAAAGTAGTCTGTGAGGATGTTTATCAAGAATCTCTTATATGGGCTAACTAGAGTACCAAGGATCCTTAAATTGCAGTATGAGGTCCGTATAATCATTTATGGGGGCCATGCATCTTGTCGCCGCACCGGCGCACACCAGAGTATACAATCGCCAGGATTTTACTCTGTCGCCAAACAATAGGTATTAGCGCCAGGAGAAAACCTTGTTATCTGACGCTGGAGTCGGGTTTTTGAAATAAAACCCCTTTCTTCTCCATTTCACTGCTCACTATTGTTGTTGCTCGGTTTCACTCCGGAAGTTCATCTGGCTCGTTATCCTCCGTTTCTAAACCTAATTTGCTCAAGTTTGTTGAAAATTAAAGCTTGTTTTATCTTCTTTCCTGATCTTTGTAAGTTTTCTTCAAACTCACTCCGATTTTGCTGAATTTTGCGGTTCTTTGCTCACGAATTTTCAAGAAATTCGAACCTCACATTGCTTAATTTGCTTTGTTTGTTGAATTTTATGCCATGAAATTTCTTTATTATGCTTGTATATTGCCTTGGGAGTATTTTGAGACTTGTTTGACTCAATTTGGTGAAGAAATGAGCAAATTGCCATTGTTAAGCCCTTTGAGTTCGCGAGAATAATGTGGCTTGTTCTTTATATTTTTGCTAGCTATTCTTGTCCAATTTGTCACAATATTTTTCATAGTATTGAAAGACATTGTTTGATTGCTGAAAAATGTTATTATTTCTTGAATTGAAATTATGCTCTATTTTAGTACTACGTACTCTGTTTTTTATGAACATAGTAGCATGCGGCTAGGCGAATCTTAGATACTATAGAACCCTTACTTTACTGTTACATTACATAATATAGCATGGCTAGGCGACGTGGTTCTGGCTCTCGCTCTAGGGAGGCTCACCGGGAAGACGAGCCCATTGACGCTGGCGTGGGGACTTCCTCTACTCTAGGGGAATTCTCGAAGTGGGATGTGCATACTTTGTATTTTGCACCCGATTTCCATATTTTGGAGCGCGTTCGGCACGGGATCCGCTGCCGGAGAGTTTGTAGCCATGGTTCATGCAAAGATACCATAAGCTCCCTGTACGACACCTACTTCCCTAACCACGATGATTTGCGCAGATTATGGGAGTCTTGTGGCTTGACTCCTTTGTTCCAAGCCACTCAGGCTCTATATTCTTTTGCGCCTGGGGTGAGATGACTATTACCCCTGCTGACTTCAGTCTCATCTCGGGTTTAGAGTTTCATTCAGCCGCGCTTCCGTTTGATAGCGAGATTACTTTCTATTCTCCGGCGGTATTGGAGCTGTTAGGCCCTATTGTCATTCGGGCTCGTAGCGAGGCCAAGCCAATGCAGATCAGCTCTCGATGTATCCGCTGGTCCACACTCGCGGCGGCTTTCCATGATGGTGCGACCACCCTAGAGCAGCGGATGCGCATCTTTGCTCTCATCTTATTGTCAAGGACCTTTTCTCTTAACAGGGGTAGTCGAGTCTTACTCTACTACCAGCCTGCTCTTCTTGACGTTCACATGGTTGGATATTATGATTGGGCCAGCTTGGCCTATGCGGATTTCTTGGTTGGATTGCGGCTCTCCAGTCGTCATAGCTCATTCGAGGGGGATATTGCACTCTTCAGCTTTTGGAGACTCGTAGAGGTATACTTTATTTCCTTTACTAAAGTTAACTCTAGATTTGCTTTAGCATCTGCTAATACTTTTCATCTTTGTAGATCTAGTTCTACGAGTATTTCCCATCTCTTGCGCCGGCGAGACCTTCGCGTCGCGAGCTCCCCGTTGCTGCCTGTTGGGAAGGCCGCCTCAGTAACCAAGCAACTTCTGCTCGCGTTCGAAAGTTGATCCTCTCGGTATGTTCCTCGGATACTTGTCTTTTATTACCTTTTAGTAGGATTTTATCTCATGAATATGCGTTTTGTAGGACCCTGCTGTAGAGTTTCGGCTATGGGCCGATTTGGACATCCCTAAACTTGTAGCGCAGTACACTGCTCTGCGTCGATACTTTCAGGGGACGTACAATGTTGTAGTGTACTTAGGTGAGAGAGTAGCTATTCAGCACTCCTTAGAGGCTTTTGTCGTTCCTGCTCGCCTTCCTTGGCACATATTTGACCAGACGAGATTGAGGACTTTGGCGAGTAGGTCACTAGCGGGTACACATTGGCGGACTCATGCCCGTGTGGAGTAGAGCTATGTGGAGACGTTGCTGCCGCTTTTGGCTCCATCACCTGTTTTGTCAGAGGAGGCGGAGGTATCTCTCATTTTTTGTGTTTGTCTTTTGGATAGCCCCTAAGTGGATCCTAATTACTTGGATTTTTTTTTGCAAGGCTGCACCTGCAGAGTTCATTCCTCCACCAATATCTTTCACTTACTAGGGGATGTATGGTCCGGTCGAGGAGATGATTCCTCTCGCTCCTCCGTATCATTACTTCATTGAGTGGTCGATACCTCGGAAAAACCTGGGTGAGTCATCTGTTTGCCGATTACTTATGCATATATCTTTAATGTAATCCCCCATATTTTTAAATATATTATAAATGAAATTATATATTATTTATAATATTTATTTGTATTTTTCCGGAATTTAATTTCAAAAGTTTCAATATTTGGGTCGAAAATTATTTTGGTACAAATTTTTATACATACCTTCATTCTATAATTCATGTCCAAATAAACAAAGTCAAACTCATCTTACTTACTTAATTGGCCCATTAATTTTATGAGGCCCAATCTTACTATTTACCCTACACCACTCTCTCTCCTATAAATACCCCATACATCCCCAAATTTTTCCCACACTAAAGGTTAGTCTTATTTTCTCTCCTTTTTATTTTATTTTCTTATTTTCCTTCTATTTTTATTTTTCTTTTTCCTTTTATTTTCTTTTCTTTTCCCTTTTTCTTTTCTTTTTCTTTCTTTCTTTTTTTTTCCTCCTCTTTACGTGAATTTTGACTCACCACCAACTGCCACCTGCTGCCCGCCACCACCGTCGGTCGCCGGTCACCGCCCACCACCGCCGGCGACCCACCAGCGGCCCAGTCGTGGCCCACCATGGCTGCCCCTCTCTCTCTCCTTTGTTTTATTTCATTTATGCTTAATGTTTGATTAATTAGTTTTGGGTTTTGATTTTATAGTATAAAGTTTATATTTTTAGTATCAAAATCATGTTTTTGATGTTTTAAACTAATAATTTCATATTATAATTGTTGTTATAATTTTCAGATTTTATAATTTTATAAACCTAGGGTTTCAATTTATTCAAATTGGGATTTTAGGGTTCTAATGAGCAATTAATTTGGGGCTTTTATTCCTATTGTATTTCTATTGATTAATTAAGCATAAAAACATGTTTTTAATGAAGTTTTAATCTAAATTATATTGCTGGAAATTTGGTTAAGTATTAATTTATTGTTGTTGCTTGTTTTCTAGGAAGTGATTATTTCTTAGGAGACTTTTAAGTGATTAAAAGTGGCACAAAGGATTGTTTACACGAGGTACGTACATGTCTACTTTGTTGTAAGTAGTATCATGTTTAGGTACCAAAGAAAAAAACTTAGTTTCATGATTAGAGAACACTTGGATGAAAATTGTTTGGTTATACATTTAATTAATTCATGTGCTTATGTTTATGAGACATGTTTTGGTGAATTGATTATGTTTGTATGGAATTATGGATGCAAACATGTTGAATTATATTGGATTAATTGTTTGTATGGAATGTTGACACAAGCATAATTTTATTGGATTGGTTTGTTAACCACATTTGGATTATTAAAGAATTGGAATTGAATGGTTTAAGTGGAATGAATTTATTAATTATCCCACAAGGTTGTTATTTATTTTATTTATTAATCAAGCATGACTTGTTAGTATGTTGAGTAAAAGTGGATTAAGCCGAAATGGCTAGGTGGGTTGACTATGTTCAACAATTTGGATAATTTGGAAGTTTAATGAAATTAAAGGTCAATTTGTGATGTGATCATCATTGTCCTAAATAAGATTAAAATTAAATTGATGTATGATTTCTATGTATGGTCTATTTGATTGAGTCGGCTATTAATTAAAATTGTAATCACGTAAAGTGAAACATGGATGAGCAATAAAACTCTAGAAAGCGTGCACTTCTAGAGTATTGACAATTATGGGTTGGGGTACACGGTGGTAGCCCGTGGCTTTCCGAGGCTTGTTTGATCAAAATGTCCTCTTTTCTTTTGGTATTTACATTTTATTTTATAATGAAAGTTAGATGGGATCCTAGACTAACTTTGTGAGAATGGAGTCGCGCCCATTCTTGCATCGCGCTAAAATTTTATTTTAAATGGTCATATGGGACCAAAATGATTTGGTGGATTGGACAGCCTCGTCTATTGCTTACTCCAAATTAAATTAATTAAATTAAATATAAAGAGTCAAGTGTTTGGAATTGATTAGCAAGTATATTGAGTCGATTGAATTGTTTAAGTGTGGAGTCTTGATTAATGAATTCGTGTTGTATGTTTATTTACTTTAATTAGTTGAGCATGCTAGGTTTGGTACGTTGTAGCTTGTATGTACTCAGCTTTGCTGATTGCGTGCTTTTGTGTGTTTTCTTTTGGTCATGGCCTTCGCCTTTCAATGACCCTGTGATGATCCAATTATTACACTTGTATTATTGGGGAGCAGTATTGCACAGGTTAGCTTGATGATGTGAAGTTCGGTGATTTGACATACGCATTGTCAAGGGATTGGTGTGATTGAGAGTATTCATTTTTTGTGTTGAACTTATTTATGTTTTACTACTTTAATTGTGTTTTGGGACTTTGATTATTGGTTTGGTTTTAAATAAGGGCCTTTATGGTTCCAATTTGTAAGCTTTGACTTATTGGGTTTCTAAATTATATTATTTTAATATTTAAGTTGGATTTCCGCTGCAATACTTTGATAAAGCCTTAACGTTTTAACACGTGGCGGTAACATGCCAATGGTTCTCCTCTATTTTTATTTAAAGTAAGTGGTTTGGAAAAGGGTGAATTATTGGGGTGTTACATTTAATCGTTACTAACTTTGTCTCTTGACAGTTTTCTCGCGAGGTGGTAGCAAGGATGGCGAAGGGTATGGACGCCTTTCGCTATCAGTTGGTGAGATTGAGAGACCGAGCCTCCTGTCGTCGTGATGACATTGCTGCAGAGGTATTCTCTAATTTTTATCACATGTTTTATTTGTCTATTTTTCGTATCTAACTTGATTTATTTTTGCAGGGGCGTCCTATTCCTCCGCCACGTACTCGGACGAGACCCGAGGCTAGGAGAGAGAGATCCGGGTCTGGCTCGAGACGTCGTCGTACTTGTTTAGGGAGCCAGGGTGGCGGGTCGGAGACGACTCCTACCGAGAGATTGGAGAGTTTGAACTCTTCATCTGAGGGTTCATCTGCTAGGCCGACAGACCAAGGAGGCATGACATCGGCTCTTATGGTGGGTGGTGGGACATACGAGGTTGGCTCGTCGTCGTAGCAGCCGTAGCAACCTCAGCCATTGGAGGTTCGACATCAGGGTGAGCCTGGATGGGCTGACCCTACTTTTTCAATCCCGGCTATCGATGATTCTGGAGCTGGTGAGGTGCATACCCCATGGACTACACTATTATTTGACTCATTGGGATTTCCTCCCCATCTGCGTCCTCCAGCACCGTAGTTGTACATGTATTTAAATTTATTTGACTTTGTAGGACTTTACTAGTTTGTATTATATGACTTCTATGTTTAAACACATTGTATCTACAAACTTTTATCTATTTGTGCTTATTTTATCCTTTGCATCTTTTATTTTTCATTTTATGTGGATGTGAGTGTGTGAAAAATTGTGACTAATTTTGCACAAAAATTTCTGTCATTTTTATTATCAATGGAGGGTATCCGACTTTCTCCCCTAAAAGAAAACAATGAAAAATAAAATAAACTTTTACTAAATAAGCCCCAAATTTATTAAGCTCAAATTAATCAAAAAGAGTGTTTAAGGTAATGTTGGATTATGAGTAGATAAGGCTTTGAAACAAGAGGTCAAAACCGTAAAGTTATTGTACAAAATAGAGTCATAGTTAGAAAAAACACGGTTTACATAGCGTGTGAGGCTGGCGTCGCACTGCCTCTCTGTCGCAATACGATGGTTTCTGTCGCCAAGCGACAAGCGTTGTCGCCAAGCGCTGTACCTATCGCCTATCACTAAGCTTGTTTTCTCCGAATCCTTTCGGGATTCAAATTGTACCAGTTTTGTTCATAAATAGCCACCTAATCTGCCGATTTTGTATACTTCGAATAGATTAAAAATAGTTATAGCCTTAAATTCTCATCAAGTAATCATTTCTAAGAGCTTTAGTAATTTTAATCATGAGTGGTACCGGTCTTTAACTGCTAAGGAGAGGAAAGAACTTGACTTTTTTCACTTATGGGGTATTTATGGCATTAAGGGGGTAGATATGGACATAGATTTTATTCATACCGTCTTAGAATATTGGGATCCAGACACCCATTGCTTTAGACTAGGCTATGATGAAATTAGTCCTTTACCAGAAGAATTTGGTGCCATTCTAGGCTTCCCTTCTTTAGATCTTGCGGTAATTCCTAAAGTGAATGAATATTATTATAAAGATTTTGACTGTTTCCTTAATCTTAGGGATAGGGACTTAAAAAATATTGTGCATGGGAATGTTGTCAGTTTGATAGAATTTGCATGTTATTACTTTGATAGACCACGCTCTGAATCTTTTCAAGTCTATAGGAGGAGAGCTTTCCTCTTTTTCATGTTTAGTCAATATCTTCTCACTAGTGGTAATATTCATGAGGGTCAAGCAATATTAATATCTGTCATGGAGCAAATTGAATCAGGGAGGAATCCAATGCCATTAATTGTTGGAGAAACTATGCTTAGTTTAAATGAATTAAAGAAAAATCCAAAAGCACCTCTGCGAGGCTCTCCAATTTTATTACATGTAGAAAACAATATTTTTAATTACAAAATCAAAAATATATATTTTTGTATAGTAATACTAATTATTTGCATTGAATTTTTGCAGATATAGATAATGGAGAGGCTATAATTAATTAGTCCTCATAACAATGTTGACAAATATACACCAAATTGCTTTGTAAGGTGGAAGAAACGCTTTTCCATAAAGATGGGCCACCGGGAGCGGAGCAATATTTTTTAATCTTGTGATTTTGCCATCAAGTGGGTCATTCCTTAGTGGAAAATTGAGAAGATGGTTGGTGTCAACAATCAACCCTTTTTCCATCTTCCTAGTTCATCAAAGTTGACCTTTTATTACCCCTCTAGGGTAAAAAGACAATATGGCCTTTCTCAGACTATTCCCTCTGGTGATCTTCGTCGACCTTATGAGTTTCCTGTTTCACAAGACATTGAGAGATTTGACAGCTATTGGTGGGCTAGGCCTTTATGGGAAGTTGTTACCCAAAAGGTTCCTTCTTATTTGTCTAAGGATGTAAAGCATTGGATGCTTGGTAGATCTAAAAAGGACGAGAACAAAATTCGAAATAAGACCAATGTGAAGGATCGTCTGGGAGACAAGAAAGCTCCTGTTAAGGAACGCCTAGGTGAAAGATTTGAATTCAAGACTCCTGTTATGTCTAAGAAGAAAAATACTAGTAAGGGCCAAGGGAAAATAAAAGCTGACTCTAAAGGATGTTTGCTAGAAAAAGTGATGGATGAAGAAGAAGATGCTGACAAGAACTAGAAGAGAGCAAGGAAGGAGAAGACAGATTAAAGCATTGCTTTACTTTCAATTTATAAGACAATTTTAATATTTTAAGTCAATTTATTTTTAAGCTTTATTTAAATTCCATCAATAATGTAATTTTTACTTTATTTTATTAATGCAATTTTGAGCTGTTTAAATTAAATCAACTTTTACATTTCAACTTTTATTAAAGAAATGAAAACGACTTGAATTATTTTCCAAAAATTATTTGAGTACAGAAGCCGAAAATTTCCGAAATACACTGAAATTCGCCCAGATTATCGCAGAAAAGCTAGCGCTACAATTAAAAGTCCGTATCCAGATGCTATAGTTTGTCGCCAGACGCTATAGTTTGTCGCCCGACGCTGAGTTCTGTCATTGAGCGACAAATATTCTGTGTTGCGTTGGTCCTGAATTTTGCGTGTCGATTTCTCTGTGTTAACTTGTCGATGCTAGGATGCAAGATTTGTAAAATTAAAGTGGTCGCATCCTGTAAGTGTTGCCTACGTATCCTTTCCTAAGGAATTAGGCAAAACGTAGCTCTTTTGAGTGTCCTACTCAAGTTATTATTGGTAGTACTTCTTAAGTTGGTCAAGATTTGTCATGTTTGAGAATTCATTGCCATCCATATAAGTTAGTTTTGCAGCACCTCTTGGTAGGATAGTTTTGACAATATGTGGTCCAGACCAATTAGGCCTAAATTTCCCTCTTGGATCCAAACATTTTTCCGTAATGCTTTTAACACCAAGTCTCCTAATTTTATGTTTCTTGTCTTGAATTTCTTGTTGAAGTGTCTAGCCATACGAGTTTGATAGCATTGAGTATGATGTAGAGCTTCTAGTCGTTTTTCATCAAGTAGATATAGCTCCTCATATCTTTCTCTAGTCCATTCCACTTCACCAAGTTTACTTTCCAACGCAATGCGTAGGGAAGGTATTTCTAGCTCTACAGGTTGTACGACATCCATTCCATAGACTAAGGAAAATGGCGTATTTCCTGTTGACGAACGAATTGACGTGCGATAACCCCTCAGAGAAAAGTGGAGTTTGTCAGGCCAATCCTTGTAATTTTATGTCATCTTCTCAATGATAGTCTTTAAATTTTTATTGGCTGCCTCAACTTCACCATTTGCATGAGGTCTGGATGGGGAAGAGTGATGGTGTTGAATGCCATACTTTTGTATTAATTCTTCACATTCTGCTTAAAAGTGAGTTCCATTGTCACTTATCATTTCATGTGGGACTCCATATAGACAAATGATGTTTCATTCGATAAAGAGTGCTACATGTTTTGCAGTGAGTTCTGCGTATGATGCTACTTCTACCCACTTGGTGAAGTAATCAATTGCTACTAAGATGTATTCATGACCTCATGTTCTGGGACGAGTAATTTTCCCAATGATATATATTCCCCATGTTGAGAATGGTCATGGTGATGTATAGGTGTAGAGGAGAGATGGAGGAACATGTTGTAAGTTAGCGTATATTTGGCATTTAGCGGAGAATTCATTCAATTTTGGAGTAGTTCAATTTCACTCATGTTAGATATGGATATCTCAATAAATTTTAGTTTATGTAATCCTTAATTGAAGAAAAATTTGATAAAATATGGTCAAGAAAGACATGGTAACTACTCAACTCTGTTGTCTCCTTTTAAAGGGCTTCAGAGGATGATGATCCCGCAACTAATCAATGGAAGAAAGTAACAAGCTTGGCTGGGCAACTGGAAAAGGAGACAGAGGTAAACCGTAATGTTTTAAATTTTGATTGTGGATATTTGGTAGACTCATTTATATGGATAATCCTATTAGAGACTATGTCAATTGGTGGTGTAATATGTTAGAGGCTTACTCTGTTATCTCCAACATGTTTCCATCTATTGTCTTTACTTCACTAAAATGAATGAGTGGGGATTCACACAAATGACCCTATAAATAGTTATACCACTTTATTTTTTACTTTAAATTAAACACTTAAGATTCTGCTAAATAATACATGACCCTTTAAATATAAAATGACCCTACAAAGCTAATGATGTTTTGAAAAAGATCAATCAAACACCCCCCTCAACAAAATGTCAGCGTAGTTTTTATAAGCGGGGCAGGTTTTTCTACGTAATCGACTTGGAAATAAAAATACTGATTACAGTTAATAAAAAATGACCGTAATAAATAGTTATACAAATTCCATTTTGTGTTTCGGAAGGAACAAATAGCAGGTGAATCTACTCATGTGTCTGGTGATGCTAATAATGAAGTTTTAAAATCACCATCTGAACAAGTAATAGACTCTTGTTGATTAATGCCCCTAAAAAGTCGAAGTCGATTTAATAAATAAAAAGATGATCCTGGAAATAGTAAATAGTTTATTGTCCTTGACATTGTGTGTGTTTGTAGGCGCAACAAACTGGACAACCTGTATCAACAAATGAGAATCAGAAGAGCGTAACAGGTGACAAAGAACAATCTGAACCACCAGTTAAGGTAAGAAAGTTAATTACCCTACCAGAGGAAAGTAAAATATATGATATTACACTACCATGATTCTATAAAATTATATATGATATTAATTATTCAAATATCTACTTGCAAATAAAATAGTATTACTAAGCTACAAATACAATCATATTATTTTGTTTGTAGGAAGGAAAAAATGCAACACCAAAGGAAACTTAGGCTGTGCTAACTGCTTCAACACATACAGAGGTATATTATACTCTATGGGATATACAAAGTTGATATTTGAATAATTAATATACAAAGTAAGTAGATGATGCTTGAAATAATACTTGGTGGATTGAACAGTCTGTAGAGGGTCATGGTGCTTAGGCAACAGGAGCTCCAAAAAAGCCACATCAGCATACAATTGATGAAACAAACTAGGAAGATCAGCCAGTCAGTCCATAGGAATTAATCCTGATGTTCATACATTCAGTTTTGCAGAAGTTGTAAAGGAACTAATTTACATAGAATATGATTCCAGAACCTTGAATTTGATATTATGAAAACTAATATGATGCTATTAAATTAGATATTATTTATATATGTATTATTATTGAATAGTATGCAAAGGTTCAGGTTGATGAGGCAATAGGACCTCTAGAAAACCCACAACAGCCTCAACTAAATGAAAAAAAAATCAGGCATCTCATTAGCTCAACCCTTATTAAATCTAGAGGCTAAAGTTTATACAAATGATCCTGCCGGATGTAATCAAGCAGCTACAAAGGTATAATGTCATTTAAAGCATATGATTCATGAAACTAAAATATGATCTTAAGAAACTAAACATGATGCTATAAAAATATATATGATGGATATTTGTTTATAGTATTTAACAGTCTGGAGAGGTCCATGATGATTATTAAACATGACCTGCAAAAAACCCACATCAGCCTCCAATAGATGACACAAATCAGGGCAGCTCGTCAAATCAGCCCTTGGCAAATCTAGAGGCCAAAGTTCATACAAATGCTCTTGATGGATGTAATGAAGCTGCTACAAAGGTATAATATCATTTAAAGCATATGATTCATGAGACTAAAATATGATCTTAAGAAACTAAACATGATGCTATAAAAATATATATGATTGATATATGTTTATGTATTCAATAGTCTGGAGAGGTTCGGGATGATGAGTCATTAGAACCTGAAAAAAAACACACATCAGCCTCCACTGCATGAAACAAATCAGGGTAGCTCATCAGCTCAACCCTTAGTAATACAGAGGCTAAAGTTTATACAAATGCTCCTGTTGGAAGTAATGCAGCAGCTATAAAGGTATAATTTCATTTAAAGCATATGATTCATGAAACATAAATATGATCTTAAGAAACTAAACATGATGTTATAAAATTATATATGATGGGTATATGTTTATGTATTCAACAGTCTGGAGAGGTTCAGGATGATCATTTAACAGGACCTGGAAAAAAAAAAACCCACATCAGCCGCTAATAGATGACACAAATCAGGACAGCTCATCAAATTAGCCCTTGGCAAATCTTGAGGCTCGTTCTACTAGTGAAATGTAGGTACAATGACTTTTTAATAATCTTTAATTCTACAAAATATTTTACGATACTGAGAAACTATATATGATGTTGTTAGATGAAATATAATTTATATGGTTGATGATGCTATGTCACATACACAATCCTCACAAGCTCAGCCCTCTAAAGAAACTAAGAAGAAGCGTGGAAGGTAAAGGAAGAGCACTTCCACTGAGGGCCCTGAAGAAGTAGAGGTTTCAACAACTAAACAAATATGAAGAAGCGTAGAAGGCCAAGGAAGAGCACTTCCATTGAGGGCCTTGATGAACAAGAGGCTGGGGAACCTAAGAAGATATGAGTTGCAAAGGCAGGGGTTAAGATGGGAAGGCCAGCAATTCTTGGATGGAAGAAAGACAAACCTGTAAGAAGCGTCAAAAATTAGATTTTTTTTTTTTTTGTTATTTGCATAAGATGCTTGCTAACTCTTACCAACAATGGTTGGTTTTATTTTTGTGGAGGCAGTACCCAGTCATGAGGATATACCCAGACAGGATATTCAAAATAGTGAATGCATTAGACAAAGAAAAGAAATGGGTTAGCATGGTGGGTTTTCAAACCATCCTTGATTTGCAGTTCACATCTGTTGACAAATACTTTTTGTCTAGCAGGTAGGAAGGTGGGATCCCAAGACCCAAATGTTGCGCATTAGGGACGATTATGAGACAAAAAATAACATATGAAATAGCAGGATGGGTATATGGCTTGCCATTTGGGGATTTCACTTTAAGAATTGAGAAGCCAAATGCAGGTGAATCCTTATCTAATAAATTGCATCTATAACTTATTTACATAATCATTACATTTGTTAAAAGTTTCATTGATTCATTTTCTAATAAGTCAATTACGGAGTATAAATTATAAAGCATCAGTAAGTTACAACATCCAAAATTATTTGCAGCATCACTAAATTATTTGCAACATAACTAAATTATTTACAACATCACTAAATTATTTACAGCATCATTAAATTATTTGCAGCTAATCATAACATTATTTACAACATCAATATATTATGTACAACATTATTTTTGTAAATTAAAATTTATATTCCCCTCATTGTGATAACAAATAGATGTAGGTGACAACGAGTACAAGAAATTGAAGAGCTCTTACTCTAACCAAGGGGGTATTGGTCATGGTATTGTTGAGAAAGATTTAAAAGAGAACATGCTCAACAAAGATCGGTTCATGCAGTCATTCATTTTGTTTGTATTTGGATGTATGATTTGTAAGACAATGAACAATTGGATTAGTCCTACTCTCTATTGGTTATTGAAAAACCGCTACTTAAAAGAGGCAAGAAAGTGGAACTAGGCACAGTACATACTTGATTGGATGATCCACACGGTTGGTGAAACAGAAGCGGAGAAGGGTGGAGTGAAAGGATCTCTACTAGTTCTCATGGTAATAATTACCTGTGTTCACAGTTTACTTTAATATAATTGTTATGATGTGTTGATTAGTCCTTCCATGTATAGATTGCGTACCTTAAGAGGCTAAACATTGATGGAAAGGGTCATCGATGGGACGTAAACGTTCCTAGGCTAGGGATGTGGGCCATATGGTAGCAGCAAGACATCGATAGAGCTATTGCAGCAGACACTGCAGAAGATGGGTCGTACGGTGTGGCAGAGGTTTGTGTTTGCTCTATACTTTTTCTATTTAGACTTTTTGTAATTGTAGCGTACTTACATAGTTACATAAATCTATGTATTTGAAGGTTGTCAGCATATAGGTTGTTTACGGTAAGGCATACCCCATTGGCTCCGTCGGGTGATATTCCGATGTGGTTGCAAATTCCACCAGGAACATCAACCGATGATGCATTTCAAACTACAGTAAAGATGAAAAGAGTTACTACCATGGCCAAACCCAAAGTTAGAGAGTTGAAAGACTACAAAGGCATTCACCGAATAATCTCAAGCGATGAGGTACATTCATTTCACATTATATTCTTTTTGTTTTATGTCGTTGAAAACTAAACCTTTTCTGTGTTTTGTAATTTTAAAAGGAGGATTATGGAGGACCTCAACCTTCAAGAAAAAAGTTAAAGTTGTATCTCCAACACAGGTATCAACCAAGACAAGATCTAAGTCTACAGCGACTCTTGACAAGATGCCAAAAGAGGTAAACAAACCTCAAGTGTTATAGTACAAGAATATATGCTTTATTTCATCATTATAGACTTAACACAATTATTATATAGTTTATTGAATCATTACAGACTTTACAGAATCGTAAACTATTGTTTTTAGGAATTAATCATTTTAGAATCAAAACTTATTAATAAAATTAATCTATTTAGACTTTATAGAATCATAACTTGTTAATAAAGATCATTTTATCCTTTACGGAATCACAAAACTTATTAATAATAACAATAATCATTCATAATAACATATTCATATCTAATTATTAGTAATCAACTGTGTTACCATGTTATAAGAATTGTTTAATTATTTTTAACATTTGAAGATCAGTTATGTTTTTTATTTTCTTCAAAACAATATGAAGGTCATTTCTAAATTAAAAGAATTAGAATCTATTATTTTAATTTACATA
Organism: Chenopodium album; assembly: GCF_948465745.1. Taxonomy (NCBI): domain Eukaryota; kingdom Viridiplantae; phylum Streptophyta; class Magnoliopsida; order Caryophyllales; family Amaranthaceae; genus Chenopodium; species Chenopodium album. The sequence continues at coordinate 23,426,300 of NC_137834.1, forward strand.
TCATTTTAATATCCCATTTATCCACCTAATTTCTTAATTTAGGTATCAATTCCCAAAAAAAAGAAAAGAAGGGTGGATGATGATGAATCCACTGAAGAAGATGAATTTAGCAGTGACGAGGAATCAACAGAATATGATGAAACCAACAGTGACAAGGAATCCACTAGTGACAAAGATGATGATGAAGATGGTCCTGACAAAAGTGGTGACAAAGAAGAAGGTGATGATGGGAAGGGTGGGAAGGGGGATCCAGTGTCCGCTTCTACAAGAGCCCCTAAGAGTGTCGAGGAGGCTTCACCGTCCGCTTCTACTGGGAAAGCCCCTAAGGGTGGCAAACGGGCGTCTGTTGTAGAGGCAATTGGTGATACTAAGCGACAGAAAAAGAAAGCAGAATCCCCAAAAACTGACAAAGCTAATGATGTTGATGAGTCCACATATAGTGACATAGAAGGGATAGGTGACTCAGATGGACAAACTCCTATCAATCTATCATTGCAACACGTGCTGACAAGAAGCTCGCAATAATAGCTCACCAAAAGTCAAACAGAAAAGAGTAAGTAGTCATGGAACTTTAATGTTTGTCGTACTTAAGAATATTATACCTTTGACAAGTGCAAAATTAATGTTTTCATTCAAACAGGTTCAAGGATCAGGTATTGTACAGGTATTTGGAGTCATAAGTGATCCGGCAGACCTTGCACAATGCACTAAAGCGAAATATTCAAATACCATTAGAGGTAAAAAGTTGATGTGATACTTATCACGCCACATTACAACATACAAAGAATACCTGTAGACACCCATTTGTGTCTCCCCAAAACCAAACCCAGTGATGAGTACCTTTCACGTCGAATCATAATCGAATGAAACGAAAGTGTGGAAAGGTCTAGTGTTGCGGAAAGTTTTATTTCTTTTCTCTTCTCTTCTCTCTGATTTTGAAAACTTTATTTTAAGGAAAACAGTCAATCCAGTTTGGTTGGTCCATGATATGGGTCCAATAATGGTGTAGTTGGATGGGGCTTACAAAGACCTTTCCAACGATATATTATAAGCCCAAATTCCGATGAATATTAAGGAATTTATGGCCAATTTACTAAACTGGGCCTGGTTTGAGTTTTAAGTACGGCCCAATGATCTAGGGGAGGGCCTAATATGATTTATCATTCCTAATGTAATTAGGAACGGTTTTGGTCTTCTAGAACATTGAAGGTCTTATCATTCTTAATTCAATTAGGATTCTTTAGAGTTTTAGTTAGATCAAATAGCATTTTCGACTGAAATTATATTATTTTATCTTCCAGTACGGTAAAATTATCATATTTTCGAAAACGTGTTAAAAGCCGGTTTGGCGTCCAACCCCAGGCCTTGGCGCCTGGAACCAGGATTGGCGCCAGACGCCAGCCATTGGCGCCTGGCGCTAGCCACTGGTCCTGGCGCCAATGAGCCAGGGCTGGCGCCAATTTGGTTCTGTGATCTCCAGGCTCTGTTTTGATAAATTATCTTTTTTGGCCGATTTCCTCTATAAATATCGTATCAGAAAATTCACCAATTATCAACAATCACCAACATTCACCAATTCTCCTTATTCTTTATCATCATTCATCTCATTCATCTAATTCTCTTTATTCATCATCTTTCTTTCATCAATTCTCAATAACATTAATCTTTTAGCATTCTTTCTTTCTTTCTTACAAAATTCCGCATTCACAAGATCTTGAAACACTTAGCCATATTCGAAGTTGCCTTCGCCCTAGACGTGAAAGGTTTTAATTTCGGAGGGTTTGGTCCCAAATCTCTATTTAAATTATTTAATTTAATTGCTTTGTTTATTATTTTCCTTGAAGTTACTAACGTGTGTATTTTGTTATTAGAAAGAGGTACGAGGCATCCAAGTAAGTACTTTAATTGATTAATATGTAGAAATCATGCTTATATCATTATGATGTTCCTAGTATCATGTCTAGGGTAATTTTAATATTAAATATGATTGTTGCGATGCTTCCTATGCTCTTCCTAATATTTATTCATGTTAGTATCATGTTAGGGTTAAAGATTTGATTTTTATTGCTTAGTGACATGCTAGGGTTTATTATTAATCTTGTTAGTATCATGCTTAGGATCTTGCTATGCTTTAACATGATTATGATTATTATATTTATGATTGATATTATTTTTTATTAATGATGTTGATTATTTATTTATTATGTTGCTTGATATGCATATTTTTATATTGTTATTGCTTGATCACCTTTATTGTATGTTAAAGGGAATTGGTATTTGCAATCACGCTTAATAAGATAATTAATAATCTTGTTTAGGGTTAATTGTGATTATAATTTCAAGTGATCGCCAACAATAGTTTATTTGTGCATTAAATTCAACCAACATAGATTAAACAGATTTAGGGTTAATCCTATTGATTGCATGTTAGTCAGAAAGCGCACATGAATACGAGCAGAATAAAGTAGAGGCCTATTATTAGGGCAGGTTCAATCTCTTTTAGGTTGGATTTGTACCATCATCCCCGAACCCTATTTTGGTTCATGACCTTATGGAGTTGACGATCTCTTGGATCGTTAAGGGGTGTAACCTTCACCTCGTGAACGGTTTACAAGTTCCTTAAAAACTTGTTGGCGACTCTTTTGCTCTATCTTCTTCCCTTTTGGACGCCACCGTACTTTAGTGTATGATCACAGTGGGGTTCAAGCTAGTGGGATTTTAAAGGCTTGAAAATATTTCCTACAGTTTTTGGCGACTCCACTGGGGAGGATTTCTATTTTAATTACAACCATAGGTTGCAAACTCATTGCATCATATCGTGCCTACTTGACTAATTGTGCATTAATTTTTGTGCATACTCTATGTGTTTTCCCTAACTGTTTGTTTGACTTGTGTTAATTCTAAATAAACTGATTAATGACTAAAATAACTTTGCCTAATTAATTAATTAATTTGAGCTAATAAATATGTCTAAAATCGAGTCATAGTCCCTTTAAGTCAACCTGGATTTTTATTCTCATATACTGCACAAGCACCAACTTGTTTTGGTCATAGCTGGAGTTCTAAGAAGAGTTACGAGTCGTACCTATGAATCTGTAGCCCCGAGTTTTTTCTTTAATTTGGCGTTGGTTTCATCCAAATCAGAGTCGCAGATAAAAAGTTATGACTAAAATACCACAATCTGTCCAGTTTAATGCATATACGTGAAGTCTTAACTTAGTCTTTGCTTGAGTCTAGTCACATAGTCTAGCCACATGGTCATGACACGAGCCTTAACATGTCACCTACACTCACTAGTCTTAGCACACACTTTGAGTATACATCACCATGGCCATGTCTTAGGTTCATGCATGAGTCGGTTTTTTTTTTCCGTCATTTGAGTTGAGGGGGTACATTCTATTCTTAATTCTTCACATCCCTCCACCTAAATCTTCTTCCCATTCTTCCATCTTTCTTCACCTTCTCCATCCATGTGTGTTGAATCGAGTTTGAGTCATGTGATTGACAAACAAAAAATGAGGGTAATGATGAAACAACACAAGAGAAGAGGCGAGCTTCAACGACAAGATTTCATGGCCTCTCTCTTCTATTTCTGTTTCATTTTTTTCCTTTCCCCAATAAGTCTAGCATAGGCACCTTTCTCTTCCTCTAGATTTATTTTGTAGGATCATTATATTTTTTCTTTTTTAATAAAATGAGCATCTATTTCCTTGCACATGATCATCACATTGCATTGCATCAAAAAAAAAAATTAATAAAAAAAAAAAAAAAAAAACCATGTCGAATTAAGCACAAGGTATACCAATGATTTGAGGCACCCCTTGTAGCCACATCATATCTCCTTTCACCTTTCAAATTTACAATCCTTTCTTCATAAACCACTTTGAGCCTCGTCTAATTTAACGATATACCCTTCTTTTTTCAACCTACATCTACCTAACCTAGGGATGGGATGGTGTGCAACTTATGCCATTCTAAATAAAGCTTGAGCAAATTCAAAAGAAAGCAATAGCAAAAATAAGCAAAAAATAAATAAATAAAAGTGTACAAAAGGGGAAGTGTTCCAATGTCTTTGATATGAAAGTATCTTCGATAAGAACACGTCTCAGATTGCGTCTCTTATCGAGTGCTCGGTACCGTGCCTGAGAAACATGAATGCCAAGTGAGTGATAGACCGCATGATCGGGATTGCCCACACTTATAAAAATAAAATGGATGCTAAAGCAAAAGAAAAGAAAGAGCTAAAAAAAGAGTAGAAAACCTCAAGCATAAAAATACAAATATTTAAAAGCAAGGTTGCACACCTTGGGGGCTTATCTAGGGTCTTGAGCCTTTATCCCCTTCTTCTTTAAACCTTTAGCCTAACCACGTTACAACCCTTAAAAAGACCTTTTTGAGGTATACACACTTGTGCAAGGTTTGGCTAGAGCTACGTTCGGCCTGATTCCTAACGGATACGTAGGCAACCTCACATCGAGGTGCGGCCGTAATAAACATGCATTCATATTCACATTCACACACTTCCACCATGATCATATCAAGGGATTTACTATGCTCATCCCTTTTCACTTAGAGCTAGACTTGGGGGCTTGATCCCTACATCATTAGCTTATCTAGCTTAAGAGTCACCACCATTTGACTCTTTTAATAAATAATATCTTTTCACACACTTAGCTCTTGTGGCCTAGCTTTAGTGTCACTATCACACACTGTACAGATACATGACCAAATATACTTCCCTTTAGGAACCCTTTGTCATGAAATCTTAACATAACGTTGAAGCATGCCTTATCATATCAAAATCGCTCATCAATCATAATTGTCATTACATAGAAGTATGAAGTGCTTAGCCTCCGTGCCTAAGTTACCCAAATACTTTCATCATGGAGTCAACAGTTGAGATAGCCTAGGATGAATTAATCCTTGCACCTTGAGAGATAGTATCAAATGACATTTGACTAAGCTCATTCAACATGCATCTTCAAACTTTTGATTTTCTTTTTCACGTCTTTCTTTTTCGGGAGAAAGTCGGTACCCTCCACAATTGACGGAAAATTTTTGCTTTTTTTGCTTTTTTCGAGTCGCACGATCACATTACAATGCACACACGAGTCATGTACACATTGAGTCATGTCGTGTCATATCACTTTGATTTGAGTCTAACACATGTGTCATTACACTTCGAGTCGAGTCAACCTCGAGTCAGTCAATCATATCGAGTCAAGTTTATACCTTGAGTCGTGTCAAGTCGATGAGTCAAGCAACATTAAACCTTAGGTCAACCCTAAGATAATTCTAAGCCTTAGGTCAACCCTAAGATAATTAAAGAAATTGGCAAAGTTCTATAGTCAAAAAATAAATACAGGTGCAGCAGAATAGGGAAGACCCTACTCCAATTCCTGGCACCAGAGATATTTCAGCAACGACAGAGCTCGAAGCCTCTCAAAAAGATGATTTCGACTTCATGCAACAATTTCGGGTTCCTTGGTACGCCAGTTAGCCCCTATAAGCAATTTGACATGATTAGTAGTCGGCTCGATTACAATCGTAGTAAGTGATTGACCTGACAAAAAATCGTCTCACTTAGCTTAAGCGCCTAAAATATTGGCTCATTACAATCGGTTCAAAAGCAAGCACTTAAACGACAATATTTCCAAATATGGATTGTCGCGCATTCTTATTAAACGACAAAGTTTTCCAAAAATTGGATTGTCATCCCCAACTGACAATATTTCCAAAAATGGATTGTCGTGCATCTTCTTCAACGACAATTTTTCCAAGATTGGAATGTCATCTCTGGCAAAGTTTCCAAGCGTGGATTGTCGTGCTCCTTCTTTTATTGTCAAGTTTTTCCAAGTTCGGATTGTCATACATTCATCGGCTCGTTGGCAAGTTTTCCGAGATTGAATTGGATTGTCATACACCCAGTTCCCTATGGCAAAATTTCCCAAAGGATTATCATAGGTCTCTACTCATCATAAATTTCGGTAAAGTTCCTCAACGTGGATTGTCATTCATTTCAGTAAGTGGCAAATTTTCCCGAAGTGGATTGTCGGTCGACTCATTTTTGCAAATGTTCCAAGACGCGGATTATCAATTGTGGCAATATTTTCCTAAAAGGATTGTCGCATAGCGTTGGCAAATTTCCAAGGTGGATTGCTTTCAAGAGTTATATTCCAAGATGTGGATTATCGATCATAGCAAAGTTCTTATGAAAGATTGTTACGAAGCATTGGCAACTTTTCCAAAAATTGGATTTTGACAAATTTTCTGAGATACGGATTGTCGCTTCATCGTGGCAACATTTCCAAGGATGGATTGTTACGTGGCATTAACAACTTTCCCTAAATCGGATTGTCATACATCATACAAGAGTTGTGTTGGCAAATATTCCCAAAGAAAAGAGGATTGTCATCACAGCAAAAGCACCGACATACTGGTTCACAAGCAGCAAAGTACCGACGTACTGGCATAGCAGTATTAAACGAGCAGTGATCTTTTCGAAGACTATCAAAGCGGAAATTAGAGACATATCAAAAAGAAGCTCTTTGTTCAGAGACGAGTGAACATCGAAACAGCAAGGTGGCGTTCCCTGGATTATGGAGAGTTGTCACAAACAACTGAGGATTGTTTCAAGAGAAATAATCTTCGATAGTATTCTCTTGGGCGTGGAATATTATCACAGCGGAGAGGATAGTTTCAGACGAAGCGATCTTCTAATTTGGAAGCAGTTACAAGGCGTAGCGGTTTTCAAGCGGGATGACATTCTCTAGCTTGCAGGAGGTCGTCAAAACAACAGCAAAGCAAATCGGCTACTTTCAGAGACGTGTGCTTGACGGTGCAAGATACGCGTTTCTTAACTCTTTTATCTGTTTGACTAATGCTAGTTTTGCAGGTATTGGCGTTACAAGATTGATTTAGGATCGCAGAACGTTCTGAATCATTCTCCGTCCCTATCGCTACTTTGGCTTTCGTTTTTCGAAACTTGCGTTTCTCCAAACTCAGTCAAAGTGGGGGCTTCTGTAGACACCCATTTATGTCTCCCCAAAACCAAACCCAGTGATGAGTACCTTTCACGTCGAATCATAATCGAATGAAACGAAAGTGTGGAAAGGTCTAGTGTTGCGAAAAGTTTTATTTCTTTTCTCTTCTCTTCTCTCTGATTTTGAAAACTTTATTTTAAGGAAAACAGCCAATCCAGTTTGGTTGGTCCATGATATGGGTCCAATAATGGTGTAGTTGGATGGGGCTTAAAAAGACCTTTCCAACGATATATTATAAGCCCAAATTCCGATGAATATTGAGGAATTTATGGCCAATTTACTAAACTGGGCCCGGTTTGAGTTTTAAGTATGGCTCAATGATCTAGGGGAGGGCCTAATATGATTTATCATTCCTAATGTAATTAGGAATGGTTTTGGTCTTTTAGAACATTCTAGAAGGTCTTATCATTCTTAATTCAATTAGGATTCTTTAGAGTTTTAGTTAGATCAAATAGCATTTTCGACTGAAATTATATTATTTTATCTTCTAGTACGGTAAAATTATCATATTTTTGAAAACGTGTTAAAAGCTGGTTTGGCGTCCAACCCCAGGCCTTGGCGCCTGGAACCAGGATTGGCGCCAGACGCCAGCCATTGGCGCCTGGCGCTAGCCACTGGTCCTGGCGCCAATGAGCCAGGGCTGGCGCCAATTTGGTTCTGTGATCTCCAGGCTCTGTTTTGATAAATTATCTTTTTTGGCCGATTTCCTCTATAAATATCGTATCAGAAAATTCACCAATTATCAACAATCACCAACATTCACCAATTCTCCTTATTCTTTATCATCATTCATCTCATTCATCTAATTCTCTTTATTCATCATCTTTCTTTCATCAATTCTCAATAACATTAATCTTTTAGCATTCTTTCTTTCTTTCTTACAAAATTCCGCATTCACAAGATCTTGAAACACTTAGCCATATTCGAAGTTGCCTTCGCCCTAGACGTGAAAGGTTTTAATTTCTGAGGGTTTGGTCCCAAATCTCTATTTAAATTATTTAATTTAATTGCTTTGTTTATTATTTTCCTTGAAGTTACTAACGTGTGTATTTTGTTATTAGAAAGAGGTACGAGGCATCCAAGTAAGTACTTTAATTGATTAATATGTAGAAATCATGCTTATATCATTATGATGTTCCTAGTATCATGTCTAGGGTAATTTTAATATTAAATATGATTGTTGCGATGCTTCCTATGCTCTTCCTAATATTTATTCATGTTAGTATCATGTTAGGGTTAAAGATTTGATTTTTATTGCTTAGTGACATGCTAGGGTTTATTATTAATCTTGTTAGTATCATGCTTAGGATCTTGCTATGCTTTAACATGATTATGATTATTATATTTATGATTGATATTATTTTTTATTAATGATGTTGATTATTTATTTATTATGTTGCTTGATATGCATATTTTTATATTGTTATTGCTTGATCACCTTTATTGTATGTTAAAGGGAATTGGTATTTGCAATCACGCTTAATAAGATAATTAATAATCTTGTTTAGGGTTAATTGTGATTATAATTTCAAGTGATCGCCAACAATAGTTTATTTGTGCATTAAATTCAACCAACATAGATTAAACAGGTTTAGGGTTAATCCTATTGATTGCATGTTAGTCAGAAAGCGCACATGAATACGAGCAGAATAAAGTAGAGGCCTATTATTAGGGCAGGTTCAATCTCTTTTAGGTTGGATTTGTACCATCATCCCTGAACCCTATTTTGGTTCATGACCTTATGGAGTTGACGATCTCTTGGATCGTTAAGGGGTGTAACCTTCACCTCGTGAACGGTTTACAAGTTCCTTAAAAACTTGTTGGCGACTCTTTTGCTCTATCTTCTTCCCTTTTGGACGCCACCGTACTTTAGTGTATGATCACAGTGGGGTTCAAGCTAGTGGGATTTTAAAGGCTTGAAAATATTCCCTACAATACCTAACACCCGTGTTCAATCCAATTTCAGATCATGGATGCATATGCGACGGACACCAACTATCAAGCCTCTGGGGAACAAAAACTGGGGACTTATTCGGAATTTATGTTTTCAGACCATCATTTTTGGTATTTTTTAATGCCTAATTTAACTGTACAATATATGGTGTAGTAATAATTCAAATAACCTTCTAAGAAATTTGATTGTAGTGCACGCTTCTGGAAGAGGAAATGAAGGGAGAACTTGTGGAAAAGTTAGTCAGCAATGAAGTTAAGTTCATCAATGACTTCTTCTTTGAAGAGAGCTACAAGCTGAAAAATAAGAAAAAGGTATTACATCTTTATTACTTATAATATTTATAGGATCATTATGTTGTTTATAGGCTGAACTTTTAGTTAGCATAATCATTATTTTCTATATAAACTTCAAGCTTTACAATAAATATAAGATTGTTGAATTTGGAGACTAACGCTTTATATGTGTTAATCATGATGACATCTAGCTGTACATGCTAGTGTGCGTGGATCATGGATGGTTCATCTATATCTTCCATATGGAACGTAAAAAAGCGTTCATAGTGGATTTCAATGACTTGAAGGAAGAAGATGATAAAGAAGTAAAGAGATTTAGAATAATAGCATAATTGAACAAAACTCCATTGATGACTGACAAAGCTAAGCTTCAATTTTACAGAAGAAAATGGTGAAAGAGGAAAAGTAGAGAGAGAAAAACTTGGGAAAGAAGTTTCAGTAATTCAATGTAATGAATGGAATTACAGGTACAAAACATTTATATCAGCAATAAATGCAATAAGCTAAAAAACAGAAAATAGAATATAAGTTTGTTATAACAAACTTATTCTGATGTGACAGATGAGCTGGCAGCAGTAGTATTATCTCCAATACCCCCACTCAAGCTAGAGGGTGATTGACAATCAATCAGTCCTAGATTGGAATTGAGCTCAAAGTGTTGAGAATCAGGTAGAGACTTGGTGGACAAATCAGCAAGTTGATCAGCACTAGGAACATAAGACAATTCAATCAAGCCTTCAAGGACTTTCTCCCTAGTAATATGGCAGTCAATTTCAATATGTTTAGTCCTCTCATGGAAGACTGGATTCTTGCCAATGTGTATTGCTGCCTAATTATCACAATTCAACCTTATAGGGAGAAGATCAGAAACTCCAATCTCTTACAAAAGCCTGACCAACCAAGCAATCTCAGAAGCTGCAGCTGCCATGGCTCTGTATTCTGCTTCTGAAGATGATTTCGAAGTAGTGCTCTGCTTCTTTGACTTCCAAGATATAGGAGAGGATCCTAGTAGCATGATGTATCCAGTGACAGATCTTCTAGTATTGGGACAAGCAGCCCAATCTGAATCAGAGTAAGCCTGAAGGGTCAACTAAGGAGAAGCTTGTAATAAAATATCTTGACCAACTGTGCCTACCACATACCTCAAAACATGATGCAAGGCAGCCATGTGTGGAAACCTTGGTTGCTGCATAAATTGACTCAAAGTTTGCACAGCAAATGAAATATCAATTCTAGTATGTCTCAAGAAATTCAGTTTACCAACCAAACACCTGTAAAGAACTAGATCAGAACAAAAATCCCCTTCATCTTGATACAGCTTCAAAGTAACTGGTAGAGGTGTCTTTGCTGATTTAGAGACATCCATATGAGACTCCTGTAGTAATTCTCTAGTAAAATTTCTCTGAGTAAAGATAATTCCCTGAGGAACATGAACCACTTCTATTCCAAGAAAGAAGTGCAATCTGCCTAAATCTTTGATTTTGAAAACATTATGCAATCAAATGTGTTTTCAAATCAAGAATTGTAGCAGCATCACCACCAGTTATAATAATGTCATCCACATAAACTGCAACAATGGTGACAAAACCATCAGATTTCTTCAGAAACAAACAAGTATCATTTTTAGATTGAAGAAAACCCTTGGTCAGCAATTCTGATGTAAGCCTTGCAAACCATTGCCTAGAGGCCTGTTTCAGCCCATAGAGTGACCTTTTGAGTCTGCAAACCTTTCCATTTGGATTAGGAATGCCTTCTAGAACCCTCATAAAAACCTCCTCATCTAAATTACCATGCAAGAATGCATTGTTTATATCAAGTTGATGAAGATCCCAATGTTGACTGGCAGCCAAAGACAAAAGACACCTTATTGTAGCCATCTTAACTACAGGTGAAAAAGTTTCTTCAAAGTCAATTCCATACCTCTGTGTAAACCCCTTAGCAACTAATCTTGCCTTAAGCCTTTCAACAGACCCATCAGCCTTAAGTTTGACCTTAAACACCCATTTGCACCCTATAGCCTTTTTACCCTTAGGAAGCTGCACCAAATCCCAAGTATCATTATCCATCAAAGCTTGAATCTCTTTCTGCATTGCAGAAACCCATTCTGGATTCTGAGAAGCCTCAAAATAGCTAACAGGTTCAGTAACCTTGCTAGTCTAGCAAATCAAAGCTCTATAAGGTGCTGGTAAATCATCAAACACTACTATATTACACCAATGATGAGCCTCACAAGCAACATAATTATTACACCATGATGGTGGTTTGACAAGTCTGGTAAATTGCCTTATAGGTGCCTGATTGATTTCTTCACTAGAAAGTGCAGAAGGAGAATGAGAAGTAGTGTCCTGTGACTGGTTGTCTTGGGAAGGAAGAGAAAAATTTTGTGAGGTTGGGCTATTTTGTGAAGGTGAGTTATTTTGTGAAGGTAGAATATTTGGTGAAGGTGTAAGAGGTAGATCTGTGTCTATGATAAAAGGTTCTGGAACAAAAACATCTGTGTCTAGGTTAAAGGGTGTGAAAGCAGGTAAGAAAATGGGATTGGGGTTAGTATCTTTCTGTGAAAAATGGAATGGCAAGTGTTTTTCATGGAAAACTACATCCCTTGAAACAAAAACCCTTTTGGAATCAAGGTCATACAGTTTGTATGCCTTTTCACTGGTGGATACCCAATAAGAATACAAGGAATTGCCCTGGGATCAAATTTGGTTCTATGTGTCTTAACAGTAGAGGCATAACATAAACAACAAAATACTCTCAAGTGATCTATGTTAGGTTTAATGTCAATAACCTTTCATAAGGACTAAGAAAGCCAATAGAGCTTAAAGGCATCCTATTAATAAGATGAGTAGCTGTAAGTAAATACTCACCCCGAAGAAACTCAGGCACATTAGATTGAAAATACAAAGCTCTTGCTATTTCCAGCAAGTGATCAAATTTTGTTGTGGTGTATTAGTGCAACTCTTCTGATGTGTAATGCCATTTTTCTGATAAAACCCCAAGATATCACCTTCACACAATTATTTGGCATTGTCAGATCTAATACACTTGATTGTTGTATTGAACTAATTAGCAACAAGAATAGCAAAATTTTCAATGATCTTCACTGCATCAGATTTATTTCTCATAAGAAAAGTCCATGTATTTCTAGAATAGTCATCTACAATGGTCAAGAAAAGTGTATAGCCATCATGAGCTTCCCTTTTATAAGGACCCCAAGTATCTATATGTAAGAGATCAAAACTAGAAGAACTTTTACTTGAACTAAGAGGAAAAGGTAATCTGGTTTGTTTAGCCTTGGGACATACTTGACAAATGCTATCATGTTCTATATTACAAGAAAACATGTTCTTAACATGATGCAGCTTATTGAATGGCATATGACCAAGTCTTAAATGCCAAAGTTTGGCTTCTTCATAACTAGAAACAGAAATCATACCAGTCTTGACTGATTTATTTTGCTGCAAAAACTCACCACCATCATCAACAGCATATAATCCAGACTCTAGCTTACCAAGAACCAAGGAAGAGTTCTTGTGAGGATCCTGAATCACACAAGTATCATGTGTGAACTTAATGTCACATCCTAGGTCCTTACACAACTTGTGTGAAGATATTAAATTGAATTGAAAACCAGGAACATGAAGAACATTTTTCAACTCAATTCCATTGTGAAATTTAACAATTCCAATATGTTCAACCACTACTTGTTTCCCATTTGCCACTGTGATTGTGTTTGGATATTTGGTGTACTTATGATAACTATCAAATAGATCTAAATAAGAGCACATGTGATCTGTAGCACCACTATCAATTATCCATTTAGTATTGAAACAAGTCAAGAGACAAGTACCTGCCACATAGGCTGAACCAGGAGTCTGTAGAGAATTCTGTGCACTTGCATTGCTTGTTCCAGCAGAATTAACTCCAGACTGAGAACCATCCTGATTCACCATCTGCAAAAACTGATTATATTGTCCCATGGAAATATGAGCAGTCTCATAAGAACTTTCATGATCATTCTCTTCTTCTCCATATACAATAGTTGTAATCTTCTTCCCTTTGTACTTGTTCTACCCAAAATTGGGTGGATAACTATGTAACTTGAAACACTTCTCTATTGTGTGCCCTGAAATCTTGCAATGATCACAAAATAATCCAGAATTCCTTCTTATACTTGGCACAAAACTAGTAGAACCAGAAGAAAAGTTAGGTCTCATTTGCCCTGCATTCTGAAATCTGAAATTCCCTGTAGGTCTAGGAGCAGAATTGTAAGAGGAATTGTATCTCCTTCCATCAGCTGCAAAAGCCATGGTACCAGAATCATCCACCATACTCACTTGTCTTTGTTTCTCCTATTGCATCAGTAACCTATAAGCTACTGAAATAGTAGGGGGTGGCTGCATCATCAACAAATTTGTTCTCACACCAGCATACTTAGCATCCAACTTCATCAACAATTGCACCAATCTCTTTTCCTGTTGCTGTTTCAGAATTTTCTGACTCAAATTACAAGTGCAACCAATGCAAGTACATACAGGTAAAGGATTCACTCCACTAATCTCATCCCAAAGTGCCTTGATCTTAGCAAAGAATTCAGCAACAGGAGCAGGACCTTGCATGAGCTCACTCAAGGATTGTTGCAAGGTATATAGTTGAGGACCAAAACTCTGAGAGTATCTTT